>NC_051047.1:12085524-12822190 GCF_904848185.1 Acanthopagrus latus
GGTAGCAGTGTAAAAACCAACATATCCTTCGTCAGCCAAACACTAAGGCCTGACTGCTAGCTGCACAGCTAAATAAGCCAACTAGTGAATGGCAGCTATGGTTGGATGTGGTTAGCATCAGAGACAGGGAGCTAATTCTCACATATTGCACCTTTAATCTGATGATGAGACTCTTTTTCATATTAAAGTTCCTTGCAGTTCAAATCAAAGTTTTGATGTTATATCAAGGATGTTTATATATTGTTTGGCAGAGATGTTTACTGAAGTTAGCATGCTATCCAGGTAGCCCCTGCCCATCCTCTCTCATAATACGTCTTTGTAGCTCAAAAAGCAATATATAGTTACTGTCCAGTTTGTCCTCAGTCCAACATGAGTAAAGGAGAACGTAGCTCTGCTCCTGTGCCACCCGCTCCCAGCAAAAAACTTGTGGCAAGGAAAAGAACATTTGCATTGCCTTCGACTTGCTTTCCATTCCTCTTCTTCCACAGCCTCTGGCAAGTAGTGGGGTGAAGATGGATGCTCTTTTACACTGGTATATTAACAGCTGCCAACATTGACTATTTATAGGCTTATTAAGGAAGCTGATGTATAATGTTACTTAGAGTGATGGTATCATATGCTAGCTGTCTGTTGAAAGAAAGACCTAGATGCAGGTGGACACCCCAACCTTCTGCTGCCTCAAATTTGTGTGGTGTAGGAATTTGACAGGTGGCCTATTCTTACATATAGCACCACAAAATAATCCACACATGAGTTCACTCACAAGCTTCTATACTGCTACACGCTGTTTTTCAACTCCACTTTTCTGTCCCCATGAACACAGATTTGGCCTAAAGATAAATGATGTGGGCTTGCATCCATCAGCCTCAGCAGTTTCCCATGGTGCTGACTGTAGTGTAGCTGAACTTGGACATGGACGCTCCGGTTGCCATAACATCCTCCTCGTTGTCCCGTAGCCCGCGACGACGGTGATGGCGATGGCACGGCGCAGTGCAGCATGAGAAAGTGGTGAGCAGAGCTTTGCGGAAACGTGTGTTCATGAAGCAGTAAATAATTGGGTTGACGCAGGCAGACGTGTAGCACAACAAATGGATAAAAGCAATGGGAGATCCTGACAGGGCTTGTTTAGCAGTGACGTCATCAAAAGCCCTCCAGGTGTTGGCACAGTACAGAGGCATCCAGCAGAGAAAGAATAGGAAAACAATGACCACCAGCATGCGGATTACTCGCTTCTTGGCCTCCAGCTTGGCCTCCGATGTGTTGGTGCGGGGTCTTTCTGCCTTGGCTGCCCGGGTGGATGAAGACATCGCGGACATCTCCATCGAGTGCGGCCGCTGGACGACGTTCACATAGCAGCCATCTCCATCATCGCTGCCAGCAGACACAGCGGAGGTCAGTCCATTCTTCACATCTGTATGAGGGAAGAGTTAAACAGAGAAGTATTTCTGTTAATTAAATATATAAATACAACATCCCCTAACATGTGAGTAATGGTTTATTTTGTGTCATACCTCATGTTTTTGCTTTACTTTCCAGACAAATGCATAGAATATATATAACTCAATATATAAATTATATAGAAAGTATAAAGACTATCAATACAACATCTTGTTTTAAAGGTCCAGTTTATAAGAAAGATGATTTTCAAGTCTCATTCCCGACTTGTCACTATTGACACTTTAGGATCACAGTTGACTTTACCTACAATCAAAAAGTGTCAGCATTTCAGGAGTTGGGAGTGAGACTCAAAAATCAATGTTCTTACAAACTGAACTGTTAAAGGTGTTATTGACAACGTTAAGCATTGTGGCATTCCCTCTCCCCCCCCTCTATTGCATTACCATCACATCACCGCTGTTGTTCTATTCATCTTGCCACTCAAGTTGTTTCTCAAGTTTGTGCACTAGCTAATGTTGCTAGCTAGCAAACGTTAACATTGCTAACACTAGCTAGCTAACATCAGGGCAGTATGCTGTACAATTATATTTGTAGATAAAAATAAGATCGATATGGCCTTTAAGTATTAATACTAGCATAGATTGCAGTGATACCAAAGTATGGTCTATCCCACATTAACGCAATAGGTTTCTTTTCAGTTCAGTAATTAAGAGTTGGACAGAGCAGGGGTGTCTGGAGGAATAAACACTCATAGTAACACTGGATTCTGCTCTGATCAGGAGCATTTACTGACAGGAGGACAGATCAGAGTTTATTTTCTGTTGGGATTAAAAAGTGTATTTATCCTCACTTTTACCTCTCAGCCTCTCCTCACTACTGAGGTGTGACCTCTACTGTCAGGTATAATGCATTATAAATCTCTCCCCACTGAATGGTGGCTTATTCCCCCACTGGTACTAGTAATACTTATGTGCAGTCAGTGAGGTCTGTGGATTATTGCTTTTAGTGTTTTTTTACATCTTATATCTGCATTTTTAGAACCAGTTTTTCATTACCTTCTCAAGAAATTTAATACATTTAACTAATATTTCTGCCACTTGATTGAAGTATTTCAACACTGAAAGTGAGTGTGCTCTTAAAGTGAGCTAATTCTAAAAATATTAAATTAACACATAAGTCAAAGTGCTGAAGCCCTGTGATGACACGTGGCCATTTGTAAGATTTACTTTGAGTGAATCATCGCTCTCAAGGAGCAGCAGCTCACCTTAATGGAAAGAAGAGTGACTTGTAATTCTTGCTGAGCCGCAGGAATCATCCATCTGGCGATATTGCAATTTATTGATAAAATCTAATAGTCCAGCTTTCCTTCTACAAAGGACAACGCTCACTCAGTATATTAGCTAACAAGAGCAGAGGGCAAGCCAATACAAACAGGAACTGGTAGCGCAGAGACCTCATATGCAATTTGAAAAAAACAATGCTGGATTATTAAATCAGCAGCATTTTCCAAAAGGTTATTTTAGAACTTCATTATCCTTTTCCCTCTGATTTCCTGTTGGTTTTTGGATTTAACCTCCTGCTCTCTGTCTCTCATGATTTTTTTCTGTTTTTTTACAACCTCTTTCTATCTGAGACCAAACAGATGGGGATGTCAGGGTCCACAGCTGCCAATCCCATCCTCTAATGGAGCACCAGCAAACACACTCCATCCTGCTATCATCCCAGACACACTCTCTCACGCCCACAAAAGGTTGTGTTTCACTTAACCTGCACACATTGCAGTGATTGATGCGCTAATGTAATCATTGAATTAAAATTCCTTATCGTTCAAAAACTCAATCATGTGAAAAAATGTAAATGCTAACACTAGGGCCTGGCTGGCAGGTGCTGGATTGTGTGATTTTAATCAAACACAGCATTAATCTCAAACATGGAACACTGCTTGCCGAGTGACATTTGTATATTCATAATCAGTCGGTTATAAACCAGTCAAGATTGTTTCACGTGTGGAAACTGAGGCCAACAAAAAGCATTAAAGTCAGAGTTTTGTGGCCTTAGCTTTGTTTTATGCTGGCGTTCTTTTATACTGCATTAGCACCAATAATAGGGACGGCATTAACACGTTTATTAAACTGTTTCAGTAGAAAATGATTTGGAGAAATATAGGGGGGAACCCACACCTGTGAAACTTTTGTAAGACATATTTGCTTATTTCCAGAGATATCAGTTGTTTTTTGACATAGTTTTCCTATGTTTTGTCTTATTGGGCCTTATTGATCGTTTCTATGACACATATTGCCTTTATAATTAGTGCAGGCTGCTGACTGACATTAGTCTCTCTAGAATTTATTTTAGTTAATGTGTTTGCAGCTCAGCTAATGTTGTGGCAGTATGCCTGCCACAGGTTTAAGGTTCAGGGTTCAAGGTTCCTTTACTTGTCAGGGTTATATAACAAAATGCAAGTTGTAGTTTTGAATGCTATACTAGAAAAAATGATTTTTCCTGGTGTGAGTGTGGAGGATGAGTTCAGGAGTTTTACAGCCCAAGGAAAGAATTTGCTTTGTAGTCTGGTGGTATAGCCCCAGATACTCTATCTTTTAGCAGCAAGGTGAGCAGACCATGGCTGGGGTGAGTGTTATTTTTTTAGTATCCTTTGGCCGACAGACATCTGCGCAGACATCTTCCCTGATATCACCGATGTTTGTTGATTGGTATCAGTGCCAATGATGCCTGGGACAGTCTTAGTAAATCAGTTAAATAAATCAATTATTTTAAATCAGTCAGCAATGACATATTTTAGATAGAAGTAATCAGTCAACAAAATATAATTTGGTGTTGTTTTTCCTTATTGTTGTACTTTATTTAGTATTTCATTAGCTTCTGAATGCTTCCTTTGGGTCAAACTGCCCTCTGTAATATAAAGTGAGCATGTTCTGCACATGTCCTCACCAGTAGAGTCTTTTTTGTGGCCCATCTCAAAGTGGATGCCTCTATACAGTTCCCTGGAGATCAGTCCGTAGGCCACGATCATCACCAACCCTGGGATGGCAAACAGCACGAGCAGCAGCAGAATGTACCTTAAAGAGAGACATAGTAGAGGTTAAGATCTTGATGTTCTTGCATGAGAATAATCGTGCATACAGGTACTTATATAACCTTGGCTATTATGTATTAATGTTTTACCGCTACCTGTAAAGACGTTCGTTGTTGTTTTGTTTTTCAGGAAAAAAGACATATCTGGTGATCTTTAAAAAACACAGAATGACATTTAGCAAAATGGACTGTTGTTATGACTCATTCTACAGATTCATTATTTGCTAAAAAAAAAAATATATATATATATATTCATACTCCCATGATAAAATACTACAGACATAAACCAGGTCTTGTACTATACTGCACTGATTTAAACAACCATGAGCAAGTTAGGCAAAGACGGAGTTTAACACAAAAGCACTCAAATCCACACACACTCACATAACTGTGTACAAATACACACACACACATACACAGGGTTGACTGAAATTCCCCCCAAGCCTGTTCCATCCCAAGTCCAAAACACAGAACACACTGGAACATCCGTCTGTTTCCACGAAAAGGCTCCCAATAGACAGAAAGTGTGAGCTGCCAGAAACGGGCTCCTGGTCCAAACATGGCTGTAAATTAGATTTTTCAGCGTAGCAAACAGTGTACACAGACGCAGTTCGTCTAAAGTTTATTTGATATAAAACAGCACACCGTCCACACGGCAAGAACTGGGAGATGGAGGGAAGAGGTTGTTAAGTTGAAGTTTATGTTAAGTTGAATTTTATGTGCAGCTGAGACCTCAGATACCCTGGAAATATAACTGATGATGAATACATAAGGGGAGGACATTCTGATGTATGGAACCTGCGTGCATGTGTGTGGTTAGTAGGCGCTCACTAATCTCAATTCATTTACGATTCTAATTGTTACTCTTTTTATCTGTCAATAAGATTTACTGAGTATGAAGTGTGAAGCATACATATTTAACAAAAAAAAACACATTTTCATATTTGTGAACCAGCTTCATGAAGAGAATTCTATTCATAACCGTACGAGTTTTATGAAATGAGACTACTTCAATGTTAAAATGACCCTGAATTTCATTGTTGATGAAAAAATATATTTTTAGTGCTCAGTTAAACCTGATCGCACTGTACAGAGTGGAAAGAACCTTCAATCTATACAACACCCTCGTGCAGTGTACCATAATCCAGGACAAGGTCTTTCCATCACGGAGCCTTCTTCGTCCTTCCAGTGAATTAATTACAAATTGAAGAGGTTATACTGACTTCTTCTCTGTACAGCCTCGTACGTTTCAACATTCAACATTGCATATGCACAATCTATTTTCTGTTATGCTCAAAATAGCAAAATCTCATGATGTGTCACCGGTGAGCAAGTAATAAAAATCAAATTAAGTTGTTTGAGTGAGTCATCCTCAGTTTCTCGAAAAATAAGCCATTATGTGATTTCTAAAGGAATCTTTTCCTCCACATCTCTTTTATTTGAAATAATATTTTCATAATAACATGGAACTTTGAAAAGTGTATTTTCTATTACAAAATAAGTGAATTTACTGAATTGATAAATTATCAATCCATACCATTTCTCAATCATATATATATATATAACCTTGTGGGTTCTAAGTGACATTAACGATGATGTTCACTGACTACATGGTTCTTATACTTGTGCTCCAGTTCCATTATATTTAAACAGGTCACTTGTAAAGATGGTAATTGCTGTCCTCAAAGGGAACTTGTGACCTCTGGTTACAACATGGGAGGTATATATGCTCGAATTTAAGTCGGTGAAAACACTGCTGCTCGGCAACAAAGTCTCAAAGCCACTTTGGCAAGCAGTTTAGCCAGAAAACACATAAAATATGAACATATTCCTCTGACGTGAAATCATAAAAAAAAACTCTACACATATTATCTCATACTTGATTCTGATTGGCTGGAGAGTGTCAAAATTTTCTGATAAACCGAAACTTCTGGATCTCTCAAATGGGAGTATCTAAATGAATGGAACTGGCTAAACTGTCGATAACAAGCAATGGATAACTCAAAAATAGGTGAGTACCCAAATTGATTTGATTTGTTGCTGGGAAAACTGACTTTATGTGCATTTTCGCCCCATGTATTTACTTTTAATCTTGCTAGACTAACGTTAGCTTTCTAGCTAATAGTTGGGCTCAAGTGTTCAATGAGCTGAGCCGACTAGTTTATCTCCCATTCCTGAGTTCTATCTAAGGTCTATCCTTTTTAATGGAGCAATGAACAACCTGTTAAAAGCTTGTTAAGTCAGTGAAAACAATTTGGCCTCATATTATTAGCTCTCTCTATCAGCGAAAGTTTAATTATCCGTTCGATAACTGACAATATAAATATCCCATTATCAAGCTGACCCAATATGGATCGTGCATCCCCACAAGCAGCGACAACGGCTAAATCTTGCCTCTTTTTTCAACAAGAAAAATGTAGTAATTATAATGAGAGACTGAAGCAGATTTTTTTTTCTCATCGTGCAGAAAACTGTCATTCTGAGGACTGTGTTATTAAAGAATCGAGGTTGTTAAAAGGACACATCATTAAACACCCAAACACTCACCATGTCTGTTCTGCCATTGCGACGGGCCACTTGTGGCGACACTGGTGAGCAGTGGTGTTGTCAGGACGCTCAAAAGACTCCAAGTGACTGATGACTGGATACGGGATCATGATAATGAAGGCCAGCACCCACGTAGCAGCGATCACCCGATAGGCATGGGACCGGGTCTGCCACACCCGTGACTTCAGGGGGTTACAGATGGCGCTGTAGCGCTCGATCGCTATGGCAACCAGGCTAAATGTAGAAATGCTCACTGATATGCCTGCAGGAAGACACAACAGATTATTTCAAAAGGAAGTAAACATGCACGCTACTGTCTGCTCTCATATTTCTTTCCGTTTGATGAATGAAAAAGTTATTATGTGCTCAGAATAGTTTGGACTCGTAATAAAAAGGCAACAAAAACATGTTTGTTGATGTGCACGTTATATCTGCAATAACAGCGGCGAACAAAATGTGACGCTCTCCGGAGACGTGCTCGTAAATGAATATAATGCGAGGCGAGGAGGTAGGGATGGTTATCTGGGTGTTGGTAGAAGAAATCATGTTGGTCTAGGCCACTGATGTGATCTGCCGCCTTCCTCCTGACAGGGCAAGACGGGAAATTACTCTTTACCTGTCTTATCCATGTCCTCGACAGGAATACAAACAGAGTGTGTCTGTGTGTGTCTCTATGTGTGTGATTGGAGTGTGAGTCAGGACTCAGGGATGTGCTGTCTGTACCTATGAGGGCAGCTTACGGCAGTTCCCACTGAAGCAAAGAACAATCAGCCTCAGTCTCTCCTGTGGGTTCGTCCACTTTTCCTCTGTGCATCAGGATGATGGCTCTCGTTCGTTCTTGTGCTTTATTTAATCCACCTTTTTGTTCAATGCTCAGATGGTTTTTCTCTCAGGGTCAGCGCAATGTTCCTGTTCTTTGTCTCCAACTTCCACACGATCACAATCATTTTGTTGTTGTTCTCTGTGTTAATAACTCCATTTTATTTTATTTTTTCATTCCTAAGAGGTTTTATGATGATACTTACACAATAATACAGATGGATGAAATACAGTAGACGTATGAAGAATTTCAATTCCAAGAGCAGGAAAATATCCCATTACCTCTATTACTTCTAGGTACCTGAGTTTAATTTCAATCTATTACTTAATCCATCAACTCATGCCCCCTCCCTCCCCTGGGAAGATCTGACCACAACCTGGTGCATCTCCTGCCTGTTTACAAGCCCGTTGTTAACAGGCAACCAGCAGAACCCCCCACAGTTTAGGCATGGACTTAGGAGTCCGTAGAGACTCTGAGGGACTGCTTTGACTCAACTGTGTGGGAAGAACTGTGCATTTCTCATGGGGAGGACGTCGACAGTTTAACAGGCTGCATAACGGACTGTATCCATTTCTGTGTGGATAACACTGCACCCACCAGGAGAGTACCGTGTTTTTCAAACAGCAAAACCTGGATTAATGCTGACATAAATGCTCTCCTTAAGGAGAAAAAGAGGGCCTTTAGGTCTGGCAACAAAGAGGAGCTGAAGGCTGTGCAGAAGGAGCTGAGGACGAAGATCAGAGAGGGGAAGAACAGCTACAGGAGGAAGATGGAGGACAAGCTGCAGCAGAGGAACATCAGTGAAGTCTGGAAAAACCTTAAAACCATCTCAGGGCAGAGGAAACAGGACAGGGAACGGAGGGATCAGACGTGGGCGAACAACCCAAACCTATTCTTCAGTAGGTTTGACCAGAGCTGGAGCTAGTAAAGGTCAGACCAACACCTCACGTCCCGGATCCTTGACTGCCTCACCAACCACAGTATATGAGGATTCAGGACTCTCGTCTCTGTTTCCACTCTGCACGTTTCCAGAATTTTCACTGTGACTACCAAGCTCCATCATAATATTATTAACATTAAACTTGCTTCAAACGCCATTGCATGGCGGAGCTAACTAGTTAGCCAGTTTCCAGCTGTCTTCACCATAGTCTTGGCAACTGTAAATACTATCAAACCGCAGCAACTGATCCTTTTCCGAGGGTCAGTGTCGAGGCAAAGCCAGCTTTGTACTGACCCACACACAAGCTAACACGAACCGCAGCCGGCATGTTGTTGATAAAAAATGAAACACAACCACTGTCTCTTCTGTTGTTGATTTGTGATGTTGATTTTTACAACCAACAACAGAGCAATTTGCGTGTCTGGCTCTGAGCATCGACATTGTGAAACACTGCTATCTTACTGCTGGACACACCGAACTTCACCTTGAGGATGAACGTCCCCCTCTCAGATATCATCGTGCGGAGGAGGCCGCCTATGTAAATGACTCCTTCGTTACGTAATGACAGGAGCTGAACCTGAACAGCCTGTAGGAGCGCCGTTTTACCAGTGGATGGGCTGCAGACACCATGCAGGTCTTGCTTGTTTTAATCATTCTGGGAGTTGGCAGGCTTAGCGGACCAGCTTATATATGTAGATACCAGAGAAAACGTGTTTTTCATAATATGGGACCTATAATACCAAATAGGAATCAACTCATAAATCATGGAGAATTATATCATTGAATGTTTATATATAAACTAGAGCAGATATACATTCTTGACAATGTTAGAATATTATTCTGGTTCCTATTATTACCATTTAGCAGAAACCATGTAAATGAATGAATGTTGCCAAATTTCCTTCAGGTCTCTTCAATGTTCTGGATAAATTTCAACCCAATCTAGTGATGATCAAGCTTTTAGTGTGGCTGAGAATACACAAGCAAGAAATCTCTAAAATGCTGAAATTTAGCTCAGAGTGTGTGAAGTAAATGCTGTAAGTCTTCAGTCATTACTGCAGTTCTCCATATTCATGTAAATTAATTTAGCTTTCCATGTGCTATGACATCCATTTTAAAGACCTGAATTTTGCTTTGGCATATTTTATTTTTTTCAGGTGACCCTCTAAACTAGAAGTTCATTTGATCATTTTATCTAACTCCCCAAATCATGGCAGCCAATTAGGCAGCCTTTCGATTCACAAGCAGCTACATGGACAGATTGTGGACCAGTTACACACATGTTGGTTATACAGTCCTGTGCTGGCATTGGATACACAGGAGAGAAAACGTGTGCACTTGTTCACACAGTAGAATCTACTGTAGTCTACTGGTAGCAGTTCACACATAGAGCAACATGCTGTCAACTAATGAAAAGATTAACATAAAAACATTCTCTGAAGACATTTTAGACATATTTTAGAACATATTATTGCTCTACTGCTGGTTTTATCAGAACATGTCAGAGGTACTGTATTTCCCAATGTGGCTCACACACGAAATGATTAATGATGCATTAAATTAATCCTGTACTAGTTTTACAGCTTTAGACGAAATATGGAGAAATAACAGAAAATATTATGCTGGACTAGAGAGGCATCCTGCTGAAAAAAGTCTCCTCAGGTCAAATAAGAAAATCTTACCAGGTTATTTCACTGGGACGTCTGTCCATGGCAGCACAGTGACTATTTCAGAGTTGGAATAAGAATAGTCGTCAAAAGCAAAGTTTCAAAGCTCAACTTGAAACTGAAACAGAGTTTCGGTTGTTGAGCAGAGAGACTTGTGTAGATAGTGTTAAATTGAGAAGATATCCGTTAAATATCAATTAGTCCAGAAGTTATCTGTCGAATATCAAGTATCCAGAAGGTATCCACTGAAGGTCGAGTAAATAATGACTTCTTCTCAGCACTGACAAAAAGAGGCTGATAAATCAATTTGTCCAACGTGAATGAGGTTTGTAGAAGCAAAGCAGCAGCTACAAGTGCACGATGGTGTCAACATTCTGACCGTCGTGGCAACGGGGGTTCTCAAAGTACTACAGATTCTAAATCAGAGCAGAATACTACAATAATACAAGCATTGATCAAAGGCACCCAGAGACGGTGTTTATTTTTGAATTGTCACAGGGTCAACAGACCGCTGCTCGTCATGGTAAAGATGGAGACAGAGAAGATGACAAAAAAATAAGAAGTTTCATGGTCTGACCATCAAATTATATTTTACAACTTAGTAACTCAGAGCCCACATTCTTAAACACATAAAACAAGTCTGTGATGAAAATATGTCGAGTGTTTCAGTTTTTCAGAGGTCCGCTTCACGTCAGGTCAGCATTCTCAGTCATAAGAGATTTCATCAGATCTTTCAGAGACTTAAGGCGGATACACACTGCAGGATAATCGGGCCGCTTTTTGTCCCGATTTCCCCCTTACGATCAAAGCCAGCAAAGGCCCGATTATCTGATGTTTGCAAAGGACATCGTGTCTGATTTTCCTGTGGTGTGAGGTGTGTTAAGAGTGATTTTGTTTGGTCAGATCCGCTCGGAAGGCGTTGGAAGGAGAGATCGTAAATAATGAACATGTTTAATATTTGCAACTAGAAATCCTGTAGTGTGTGGGGTGTTGTGAGCGGAGCCGAGCACGCACAGCATGTGATGTCACCTGTACCGGACCAACAGCCAATCAAGACGCCAGGCTGTGTTTTTCCGTCAGCCTTTAATTTACCTGTTGTCATGGTGACTGGCAGTACCGGAGGCCAGAGCACACCGCGCTGCTCTCAAAGCTATCTGTAATACTTGTGACAATTTTTACTCACCTCCAACTCACGCTGTAATGCATACAGCACACACTCTTGCCATCTCCATGACTTTTTCCGTAGTCATTTTGTTTTGGTTTGTTTTTTATGTTTTTTTCAGCCTAAAACATCCACCACTGCATCTTCCGGTTCGTCCGCCACGTTTGTTTACACTGAAGTCACGTTTGACCACGTGAGATTTGTAATATTGAGCGTGAAGAACCTGATACTCTGCTGAAGAGTCGGTTCGGGTGTGGTGTGCACTACAGAGAACACCACACACTATAAGATCAGAAGAGAGAGATCTTGAGCGATCTGTCTTTTGTTATCATCAAGTGTGTTTTCTCCTAATCTGTGAAGGTTTGAAAAATCCTGTAGTGTGTATCCACCTTTAATCTCATTGGTGGCTAAGTACAGGGACATATTATTGCTCTACTGCTGGTTTTATCAGAACATGTCAGAGGTACTGTATTTCCCAATGTGGCTCACACCAGAACATGTGAGCGGAGCGAGCGGAGAGCAGAGCATGTGAAATATAGTCGGAACCCAGAGCGGGTTTTAATGCAAAGGCCAGAGCGATTGTTCGTTTCACTCCAGTTCCGTTCCGATACCGCTGGCAGTACAAGGCCATCCACTGGCTCGAACAGACAGAACACAGAAAGAGGACGAGGTGACAGCCCAAAACAATCTACTGTTCTTTACAAACTGAAAACGGTTTCAATCGACAGGCTCTCTCCAGCAACAAAGGCGCTGCACGTCAGTTTAGGCCACATCGGGCAGTGTGTCCCAGGCATAATTGGGTGGAAAATGTCAGCAATTGCTCCCTCTTTTAACTTTGAGCGAGTGTGGAGCGATTTCACCAGAGCTGAATGAAATTTTAGGTGAGCGGAGAGCGGTCTTTGAGCGGAGCTGTCTGGTATAACTTTGAGCAATGGAGCGAAGCAGTGAACACCCAAGTAAGAAGGGAGTGGAAATTCTCGCCGGTCAGCTCTGCTCACATGATCTGGCTTGCTCAAGAAATGCTTAATAGTGCATTAAATTAATCCTGCACTACTTTTTAAGCTTTAGACAAAATATGGAGAAACAACAGGAAATACTATGCTGGACTAGAGAGGCAAACTGCTGAAAAAAGTCTCTTCAAAGCAAAATAAGAAAGTCTTACCAGGTTATTTTCACTGGGACGTCTGTCCACGGCAGCACAGTGACTATTTCAGAGTTGGAATAAGAATAGTCGTCAAAAGCAAAGTTTCAAAGCTCAACTTGAAACTGAAACAGAGTTTCGGTTGTTGAGCAGAGAGACTTGTGTAGATAGTGTTAAATTGAGAAGATATCCGTTAAATATCAATTAGTCCAGAAGTTATCCGTCGGATATCAAGTATCCAGAAGGTATCCACTGAAGGTCGAGTAAATAATGACTTCTTCTCAGCACTGACAAAAAGAGGCTGATAAATCAATTTGTCCAACGTGAATGAGGTTTGTAGAAGCAAAGCAGCAGCTACAAGTGCACGATGGTGTCAACATTCTGACCGTCGTGGCAACGGGGGTTCTCAAAGTACTACAGATTCTAAATCAGAGCAGAAATTCTAATACAAGCATTGATCAAGGGCACCCAGAGACGGTGTTTATTTTTAAATTGTCACAGGGTCAACAGACCGCTGCTCGTCATGGTAAAGATGGAGACAGAGAAGATGACAAAAAAATAAGAAGTTTCATGGTCTGACCATCAAATTATATTTTACAACTTAGTAACTCAGAGTCCACATTCTTAAACACATAAAACAAGTCTGTGATGAAAATATGTCGAGTGTTTCAGTTTTTCAGAGGTCCGCTTCACGTCAGGTCAGCATTCTCAGTCATAAGAGATTTCATCAGATCTTTCAGAGACTTAAGGCGGATACACACTGCAGGATAATCGGGCCGCTTTTTGTCCCGATTTCCCCCTTACGATCAAAGCCAGCAAAGGCCCGATTATCTGATGTTTGCAAAGGACATCGTGTCTGATTTTCCTGTGGTGTGAGGTGTGTTAAGAGTGATTTTGTTCGGTCAGATCCGCTCGGAAGGCGTTGGAAGGAGAGATCGTAAATAATGAACATGTTTAATATTTGCGACTAGAAATCCTGTAGTGTGTGGGGTGTTGTGAGCGGAGCCGAGCACGCACAGCGTGTGATGTCACCTGTACCGGACCAACAGCCAATCAAGACGCCAGGCTGTGTTTTTCCGTCAGCCTTTTATTTACCTGTTGTCATGGTGACTGGCAGTACCGGAGGCCAGAGCACACCGCGCTGCTCTCGAAGCTATCTGTAATACTTGTGACAATTTTTACTCACCTCCAACTCACGCTGTAACGCATACAGCACACACTTTTGCCATCTCCATGACTTTTTCCATAGTCGTTTTGTTTTGGTTTTGTTTTTTTCAGCCTAAAACAACCACCACTGCAAATTTCCGGTTCGTCTGCCATGTTTGTTTACACTGAAGTCACGTTTGACCACGTGAGATTTGTAATATTGAGCGTGAAGAACCTGATACTCTGCTGAAGAGTCGGTTCGGGTGTGGTGTGCACTACAGAGAACACCACACACTATAAGATCAGCAGAGAGAGATCATGTGCGATCTGTCTTTTGTTATCATCAAGTGTGTTTTCTCCTAATCTGTGAAGGTTTGAAAAATCCTGTAGTGTGTATCCACCTTTAATCTCATTGGTATTCTTCAGGTCAAATAAGAAAATCTTACCAGGTTATTTTCACTGGGACGTCTGTCCACGGCAGCACAGTGACTATTTCAGAGAGTTGGAATGAGAATAGTTGTCGAAAGCAAAGTTTCAAAGCTCAACTTGAAACCGAAACAGAGTTTCGGTTGTTGAGCAGAGAGATTTGTGTAGATAGTGTTAAATTGAGAAGATATCCGTTAAATATCGAGTAGTCCAGCAGTTATCCGTCGGATATCAAGTATCCAGAAGGTATCCACTGAAGGTCGAGTAAATAATGACTTCTTCTCAGCACTGACAAGAAGAGGCTGATAAATCAATTTGTCCAACGTGAATGAGGTTTGTAGAAGCAAAGCAGCAGCTACAAGTGCACGATGGTGTCAACATTCTGACCGTCGTGGCAACAGTACTACAGATTCTAAATCAGAGCAGAAATTCTAATACAAGCATTGATCAAAGGCACCCAGAGACGGTGTTTATTTTTAAATTGTCAAATCATATTTTACAACTTACTAACTCAGAGTCCACATTCTTAAACACATAAAACAAGTCTGTGATGAAAATATGTCGAGTGTTTCAGTTTTTCAGAGAGTTGTTTGTATGGTAGGTAGCCTATCTCACACACGTATATATCACCTGATTCAGCTTCTTCCAGCTTTGTATGAAGTTGCCACAGAATTTTCAGAATCTGTCATGGAGCTGTTGAGATATTTCACTTGTTAGCTCTAGATGAAGAGTCAGGGCTTCACCAAATACAGGAAGATGAATCCTCTGGAGAGGAGGATGGTGTCAGAAGAGACTGCAGCTCAAGCAAGAGGAATTTAAAGCCGTCTGTTGAAACGACAGAAAACAAACACCTCTGTCGCTGCCCCTCTTTTGTTCTCCTTTTTGTTTCTCTCTTTTCTGATCCAATTACTGTTGTTTGTCTCCACAGACCTCCAGTTCCTTTCCTTGTTTCCATGTTCCATGTCATTTGCAGTTTTCAGAAGTTTTCTGTTCTTCTCTTGCACTTCAGTATTGCTCACATTACAATAGCTAATTGGCGTTCTGGGCTAAGGGGGTTAATCACACATATGCATATTCAAAAAAAGTGTTTTTGACAGCATTCCTCTTTTAATTCAGTTTTGTTAACTTGCTAAGCTGTACGTTAATTATGTCGGACATGAGTCACCAGCCCAAAACACCAATACTGGACGGTATGAATAGAAAAAACAATTGATCTGTCTTTATCCAGAGTTACACAGCGTTGCTTTAACTGTGCAGAAATTAAAGTGGCTTCGACCTTCTCAGCGCTCGACAAGGAAGTGAATGGGCATATTTCCCAAATGTCAGACTATTACCTTGAGAAAATGTCCTGAAAGAAGCATTAAATACCAAGATGAATATCCCCTTGATGTTAATGAGGAGAATGACCCCTTACATTCTCCTAAACATTAGCGGCGCAAACCACGTCCCGCTGTGAATCCACAACCTCGGTTCATGCAAATGGTCTGTGGATGTGATGCATTTCATCTGTAATCTATACTTTTTCTAAGGGGTTGACAGGAGGTCAGTGAACTTGTTAGCTCCCTGATTGCTACTTGTTGACAATAAAGAGGAATCAATGTGGAAGCTGCATCTGAATGGAGTTTTAGTTTGGCAGTAAAATAATGGGCTGCTGAGTGTGAAGCCCCCCCCCTTCATTTTCTATTAAATGCCACTCAATCATTTCTCAAGGCAAGATGGGGGTTAGACTGATAGACCGTCAGAAATGTCATTTTGTTTCTATTAAAATCGGGGAACAAAGGATGAAGATGTAGACAGCGATTTAGTTTTGTCAGGTTTGAATGGATACCACAATGGGGCTAAAATGTAAGATAAAGGGAGGAGATTAGTGTAGCTTAGAAGATAAATGAACAACGGAGTGATTTTGGACACATGCATGTGACTAGGAGGCAAATTTATACACATTTTTCTCTTCATGTGTCATCTTTTCTCGCCTTCTCATGCCAAGTCACGCCCTCCCTTCCACTCACCCATCAGGTAGGACACTATCTTGCACATGGCCGCTCCAAAGATGAAGTCCTTGAGGATGCTGGGGATGAGAGTGAAGGGCATGCAGAAGACGGCCATCATCAGGTCGCTGAGGGCGAGCGACAGCAGGAAGGTGTTGGTCACCGTGCGCATGCGCTTGTTGACCGTCAGCACCACGATGATGAGCAGGTTGCCAATGACGCTCAGGAAGAAGATGAGGGAGTAGAGCAGGATCCGCAGTGTGTGGTCCCCATCTAGCACAGAGAAAACAGGAGGACAGAGGATTATGTTGCTGGACTAATTCATCGACTCTGTTTTACACGATGATCAATACAAACACCTCTTTATTGATCCTGACAGCATTACGCCGATCACGCTGTGTGTAATGGTGTCTTGTAGCTGCTTCTTTGTTTGTGTGTGTTTCACATTCCCTGAGCCAGTGTGTGACACTGCCTCCCAGCCTGTGCTGTAGTAAAACAATGCAACGCCGGACCATGACTGCCATAAAATGATGTTCAGGTAATAAAATGTCAGTTACATCAGCTGTTTGTGAAAGAAGAACTTTACAGCCACGGTAAAGACATCTCAGCATGCAGAGCAACAGAGCAATTTATTCTAAATAAACCCGTGTGATGCAGAGAGGCGAGGTTGAAAACTGAAGTATCAGATTTTGTCCCCTGAAGTTGTTTTTTTTCCACCTGACAGTTAGCGTCAGCTGGTGATCACAAGGTGGCTTGGCGCTGTAAGACTTCAAGTAGTATACTAAAGGACCAAATTCAATCAATCAAAGTCAAAGCAACAAGGCATGAATAATTAGGTGCTGGTCAGTGGATAATCCAGTAAAGGTCACATTCCCCAATAGGTAGGAAACTTGAATGATGTGTCCGAGTCATATCTAGTACAGAATTGACACACTGTCTTCATTTTACAGCTTGGTCAGTAACTGAAAAACATTAAAGATCAGTGAAAATCTGGAGGCACACTCGGCCATAGTCTTGGCGTTCAACAAGATACCTATCCAATATTACTGTGAGATTAGACTTACAAGATAACCAGGGCACATGGTTTAGAGGTGTTTTTGTCACCATACTGGGGGTTTAAGCCTTCGTAATGTGGACTGAGTTATTGAAAAAAGACTCACCACTTCATTACTGCCTGTGACAGCTGCATCCAAATGACAAACAGCTCTAGTGCCCTTTCATTTAGAGAACATCTGGATAGGAGGCACAGTAATTAATTGTAGTAAAAGCCAAGAGGATATGCTATACAAATATTTAGATAAATATGAAGTCCTTGAAATAAAAATACCATATGAGAGTACGAGAAGTACATCTGAAACAAGTTGAAACAAAAGTGTTTTAAGGTATGATAATGGTGGGGTTTTTACTCAAGAACTTTAATTACAACACTGAGGTCATTTCACTTTACATAAGTATTTCACTGTTATGCTTCCTTATGCCTACACTTCATGGGGAACTCAGTTTATCTTCAGCTGCAAAATTGAAATGTTACAAGCAAAACTTCAATTCATATAATCTGATACTGTGCTATAAACTGTCGTACTTTATATAAAGTATCTAAAATGTGCTCCACTTCGAATGTAATTCTTTGCGTCTTTACAAAGAAGTATCAGCACTTTTACCCGAGTAAAAGATGAGTAGCCTTTCTAACACGGCTTTCAGCTGGCTACAAAGGCACAAAACAAAAGGACAGAACACATGGAGTTTATCAATACGGGTTATGGCGGGCCTATATCAATCAGCTCCATGTGTTCATCCTTCTGGGCATTCCTACCACTTCCTGTGTATCAAATTTGTGTACAGACATTCATGTTGTCCAACCTTAAAGGTGAACGCCTTCATCTTCCAAACAAAATAGTATTACGCACAAAAACGCTCAAGCCTCGGAACCCCAGAGCCTTTCTTCCAGTAGCTTCACTGGATCATATCCTGCAAAGTCTGTGTTATCTGCCTTCTCTGTTATCTCCACTGCCTAGGCACAACACGTTTTAACGGGTTACCTACTGTGTCTGTATCCTGGGGATTAGAGGCATCCATGTGCGCCACATCCGCAGGGCACAAATCACAGCACACACATAAGCCCAAACTTCACCGACACAGTCGTGTGGGCACGTTCAACCGAGCACACTCGAGCCTTAATCCCCTGAAAATTTGCGAGCGACAGTTCCTCAAAGGCGCTGGTAAATTAACGGAGTAAAATCTGAAAGTGCATCTAGAGAGGGGCTTTCCTCTGCAAAACACCAAATACGGTATAATGCTATCTCTCCTTCCTCCACTTATTTCTGCTAGCACTCTGCACGCCTGTTTCTCAGCCTATTCTCGTCTCTCCGGCGTTCCTCCTTGATCTTTACACCTTTTGGGAGTGCTCTGAGTTTAGTGTATTTTGCTTTGTTCCACTGTCCATTTCCTCTCCTTCCACTCTCCATTAAAAGCAGAAAGCTTTTACTAAAACCAAAACAAGCCTGGCTGCCCTCAGTGACTTATGAGGTACTTTCATTTCTTTTCATCACGAAGACGCAGGTTTTCAGTTTGTGCAAATGTTAAGTGAGAGTTGTGTTTTGACCAGAGGCTCTGTGTTCAGAATCAGGGTTAATCACACCATCATTAATTCATGTTTTCTAGCTGATCGGCACCCTCAAGGTTATTCTTTTAACACCTCACTGACTCCAAACAGCCTCGGTGGGATTAAAAACACGAAACATAATAGCCTTATTTCCCTTCGCCCGTGTCACATCTGTTACACATCTGGAGTAATCCTTAATCGGATTCACAGTGATTCACAGCCATCCACCTGGGATGTAAATATGGGACTTGTGCACAACAGGCAGGGCCACTGAATCCAAGCTCCACTCACCCTTCCGTTTATTCAAAAGTTCAAGTCGAGCTGCAGAAATCCTGAACCCGCTGCACAGGAGCTGCTGTGAAGTCGAAGGGGAACTCAGGATTTGGCTCCTCCAGATATGTGGTACATATGTAAAAGCAGGATGATTGATTTGATTCTCGCGTATCCACCCAGGATTCAGGCTCAGCTCCCCCAGCAAAGGTCAATCTGTCTTTCTCGGTCTTGCTCTCAGTAACACAAACTCACACACACACACACACACACACACACACACACACACACACACACACACACACACACACACCCTTCCCATCTAATGTCATGAGGCTTCACCATCTGTCTCACACACTCCTATGCAAATACAAAGCAGTTACCTCTAATATGGTGCGCGCTGTTCAGCTGACAGAACATCGGGGTTTCTGCCACAAGAGCAAATGGCAGCAACTCTGTGTTTAATTTTGTGCGTGTGTGTGCACGTACATCTGCATGGGCTTAATGAAAATGTGCAGACAGATGATTGGTAAGCGAGAAGAGCCGACACTCTGCTTTATTACTGTTTCTCTCTCTCTCTCTCGCTCTCTCTCGCCTAATGAAATATGTTACTCCGGCTTCTGCCTAATCGAAGCCAATTAGCTTTCCTGTGTGCTCGCTGGCTGTGCAGGAATCACTGATAACACCCCCAGCACATTTGCACAGTTCCTTCCTTCAAGCTAGCTGCTCCAATTCATGTGTGCATGTATGAGGAGGCAGTCGTATTAAGCACCCCGTTCACCAGAGCTCCACCTGCACTCGGACTCTAACATGTTGATTCTTCCTACAGGCAGCCTAAAACTATGCGTTCCGATGCCATGGTGATTATTCAAACCAGCACCGTGAGGCTCCACGGTGAGCACCGCTCCTTCCTGCCCTGCCTGTGTGCATGGAGTTTGATTTTGAGAATTATCAATTAATAAGATGACATGATTTTTTTTTGAAAGAGAAAGAGAGAGCGAGGGACAGAAAGAAAAAGAGAGGGCACAGGGGGAAAAAAATGCCCTTCACCTGTTGTGTGTCTGTGACACATTCTACAGATGCAGATATTAAAACCATGGTGACGCTGGTATGACATCAATATGACTGTGTACAGGCTGTTTTCAGGTCTATTTTTGCGGAGAACAGCGCACGTCACAGTTAAAATAGGTAAGTCTCCAAATTTCCTGATGAAGCGCCCTTGACATGCGCATGAGAGGCGCCACCAGTGTGTCTGTTGTAACCTGTTTACAGGCAAATGACCTGAGTGTTTTCAACAGTGATGGGAAGACAACTGCATATCTGTAATCGAGAACAAGTACAGTTACATTACTGATAGAATGCTCAAATACAAGTAAAGCTACTGACATTAACATAATACTTCAGTAAATGGACAAAGTATTCTTCTCAAACATTACCAGTAGCAACTTAACATTGATATCAATCATCAATAGCAGACATTCAGTCAAAGAGGTTTCTGTTTCTCCAAATCTTCCGTCTAAATTACTCCAACTCCAACGCTGCGCCTGCTGCACAGTTTTTGTCTTTTGTCCTTACGTCAGCTTTTCATTGGCCCGTCTGTGGTCACATAGCCATACTGCCTACAAATATGCAGGTGACAGGTTTAGATGTAAACTCAAACTGCGCACAGTGCTCAATTGAGTTTTCAAAAGTAACAACATTACAAGCATGGGTCAATTCACAGACCTGAAAACATACTCCCATCTCTGGTTTTTACCATTACACATGTCAGGACTATATGTAGCTGCAAACCCTTGGATTTCAGTCTTAATGTATTTGCTATTATAAAGTGGAAGCAGAACCCAAAAGATTTCCTCAGAACTTACAGTTAGTTATACAGACATACTCTCTCTCATGCACACACACACACACACACAAATAACACTATGTGTAATGTAAAGGAGAGGTTATGTAAAAGAGGTTGCTCGTAGTGAACCCATAGAGAATCCTCACAGCCTCCTCAATTTCTGCAATTTCTGCAATTTGTGCAATTTCTTGAAATCTTTTTTTCCTGTATTCAATGCTCCAAACCTTTTGTATGTGCTGTATGTGTATGTAAGAGCATTTCACATGTGTTCGTGAGAGGTAATTCTGAATAATGTCCCTGACGGCCCCTCATAAATATGGGTTCCCATTTGTATGCCTCGTGGTGCCCCATTCAGTAAGATCACAATTCCGAAGAGGTCAAGCTTTGACCACCAGCGTGTGCACAGTTGAATGAGATTTCTTTATTTCCACCTGCCTGTCATATCCACTTACAGGTGTGATGGAAGGAAAAGCTGCAGTATGTGTGAAATTCTCTTCCATCACTGCAGCAGACTGACAGCAATGGTTTGATCCCCTTTCCCTGTAGTCTACACGTCGAAGTGTCCTTGGGCAAGAAACACAGCCCCAAAAGATTGCTCCCGAGTGGCTCTTCCATCACTATGGGAGTGGTCTGATTGTTGCTCCTGATGAGCGGGCACCACCTCCTCAAGACACCAGTTCATTAGTACATGTGTGAGAATGTTTGAATGCTGACTTGTGTCGTAAAGCGCTATAAATGGTGTCAGTTTACCAACTAGCTCCAATACCTCATATCTGAATAGCAACTTAACATTCCTGATAACAGCAATTACAAAACGGCATACTTCATCTGTCATCAGCAGCACAGTATGTTTAAACCTGTGCTTACACCATTTTGTTGACATGTCCCATTGTCAATCTTACACTGGTATAAATAGCTAGAAAAGGTCCTCTTTGTAAGAAAAGTCGATTTTTGAGTCTCAAGCCCAATTCGTCAACTACTGATGTTTTGGGATTGTCCACCATCCAAAGGGTCATCATTTCAATTATATCATATTATGTCATAATATTCATTATGTCACATATTTTTGTTTACTGAAACCACATTTTACTGAAAGTCATAATCAGCTGGGACTATGTTGTGTTCAGTGCCTATTAGCATGTAAGTAGGATGATGAACGTATTAAACAATGACCAGCTGAATGTCAGAAATGTTAGCATTGTCGCGAGCATGTGACCACGTTAGCACCCTGATGTTAGCATGTTGAGCCTCACAGAGTTGCTTGCTTGGCTGCAGATGTGTTGTGAGCTGTTAGCATAGGTTGCTGCTTTGCTTTGCAATAACAAAATGAAGTAGCAGCTGGTGAGGTGTAGCTTATTTTTTACCTGAAGTCTAACATGTGTATTTCTTTCTCTTCACGCACAGTCTAAATAAGTGGCACTGCAGTCCTGAACAACATGCTGCAATTCCTGCCCTTTTCATGGCACATAAATACTGTATACTGGACATTATAGATAACAATTTCACAATTAGGCTAGTAGTCACACACTGGAGACTTCGGCTAACTTCGTGTACTACTTTCCAAATTGTATTAGACCTAATGGCTCAAATTATGATAGTAAAACAAGTCATTTTGCAGGGGTTGTGAACAATGGCGTTTTCTTGCGGAGGCCAAGGGAAGCCAGGCATCCTCACTTTTTTAAGAATATAACCGTCATTTAATAAAAACACTTTTTTAACAGTTTACATAATCCCTCTGTGTTGTGTCTCTGTTGTCTCCTCCTTGTCTCTCTTCATTAATTACTGAGCCAACACCAAAACTAGAGCTCCGTACTGAGGGGAAGAAAGGTTTTCGGACTTTCAATGAGGAGAATTACATCCGAGCTGAGTGGCTAGCTGGTGTCTTGGGCAACTGAAAGGCACGGCAAATCAAAATATCACATCGACTGTGCCGTGAAACTGAAGCTGTTTGGATGTCTCTGGATTTAATGAGGCTCTGGATTTGGGAAAAAGTCTGAGCACAAAAAAGCATAATGAGCAGGTAAAGAAAAAACGGGATATTTTCATGAGACTCATCGTTGCAGCCCTGTACCTCGCACGCCAAGAGCAAGCATTAAGGGGGCATGATAAGGCTGCTGGCACCGCAAACGGGAAATTTTGTGGGGTTGGTGCATGCTTTTGTGAAGTTTAACAACACTCTTGCAGAGCACTTGGGCTTGTCAACAGTCTTCAGCAGTATGTCAAACACTATTCAAAATGACATCATCGAAAGCATCGCTCACATTATCCAGGATGAGACTGATAAAGAAATACGCAAGTCCCCTTTCATTGCTGTACAAGTGGATGACACGTCAGATGTGGACAGGACAGGCTGGTCAACTTGGCCAAGTTATCCATTGACTCTGTAGTTGTGGAGGACCTAAAGGCTATGACCTGGTCATTGATCACTTTGCCACCATGAGAGACAGGAGAATGACCTTGCTCTTCAAATAGGATGAGCAAAACACTTTTTTTTTCTGTGTGCAGCTTAATAGTTACTGAACTGCCCAAATAGCTATCAAATTGTTGCTGTGCATTAAGTAGCTGGTTGTGCTTTTGGGAGGGTGGTTGCATTAATTAATGAGATTTTTTAGAAGACTGTGTGTGTGTGTGTGTGTGTGTGGGTGTGTGTGTGTGTGTGTGTGTGTGGGTGTGTGTGTGTGTGTGTGTGTGTGTGTGTGTGTGTGTGTGTGTGTGTGTGTGTGTGTGTGTGTGTGTGTGTGTGTGTGAGTGAGTGAGTGACTGAGGGAGAGAGAGAGAGAGAGAGAGAGTGTTGGTTAGATAACAAGTATGTATAAGTCCTGGTAAAATGATGCTGGCCGCTCTAATAGTTCATCCGACTACATGAAATAGCAACATTTAAATTGCAATATACAATTTTCTGCCCCCACCCCCATAAAACATACACAGCTTAGAGGCTGTGTCTCACTTGGAAACTTTCTGTGCACCGCACCACTGGTTTTGAGGCTTTTATTACAATTTTACAGCCGCCTCTTTCACTTGTTAGCTTTAGGGAAAAAGTCCCTTGTGCATCACATGGCGATTTAATTATGCGGCTTGGCCACGTCAAAAACTGGCTTCAAGGCCTGGCGCTCTTTGTGGCGGCTTGATCTCGACGATGAGGCCAGCCATCTTCTTCACAGAGGAAGTTACGGTCGTGTCTTTGTTGGTTTGACCAGCGGACTAAAAACCACACTGCAGTGAGTATATACCGTCATGCTATTCACTGGCGGGTGCACTGTCTTGAGTGAGCGACATGCTGCTCCAAAAATAGAAAATCAATCTGTGGCTGCCAATGTTGTTATTGTGACGGGCCACCACAAATATATTCATGTGTGGGAAACACTCCACAGAAGGACTGACTCCTAGATTTCTAGAACTCAACATCTACAGACAAAGTTGTTAAACTGTGACTTTGTGATACCAGTGCTGAAGCCAAACTGCTGGCACAGGGACAACCCACACAGCTCTGTTTTATTTTCTGCCCCACTATTTCAGACTCATGCAACCACATCATCACTGCTAACACCTCTGAACCACAGCGCAAAAACACTCCATAGTTTCAACGTTATATACAACTCCAAAATTGAGGTCTTTACAGAAATCAACAGTGTCAGTTTGGCAATGTTTGTGAGATCCATCACTTATTTGAAGTGCTGTTTAACAGAAGTGAAGCCTGTAGCACTGCAGGTGTGGGGAGCTGGTCTCATGAGAGTGTACTGTTCTGTGCCCCATCAGCTGTGGCACAGTGAACAGGCTTGGGAAAAAAATGACTTTGTGGGAACATCCAGAGGTATTCTATTTACAATGATCTAACATAATCTTAATAAGGTCAATGGACGATGAGTCTTGAGCAGATTTATCTCCCCTTTATATCTTAATAGAGTGCATTACCTTCACATTCTAACTCAGTAATGTACCGTATCCATAATTGGTTACTTAAAATTCATATGGGATTTCTGCTTTATTGGACACTCTTATGTACATGCAAGCCACAGTTTAGTTGAGTGTAAACTTTTCAGTCTGAAAGCTTATGTTACCATCAGTTTGCATGTTGGACTTGAAAGCCTGGCGAAGGGATTTTCTGCCTACAGTTGCATTAAAATAATTTCAAAAAAAGTTAACTGCAGTGGCGGGGGCTATTTTTATCGGATATGCATTGAAATAGTGCATGAATTAATGATGAGATTCATACTCCCAGCCATGAATATTTAAGGGTTCATCTGTTTCCCTCCGACACTATATTGACTATGAATTACCCCCCCCCCCCTCTTCTCAGTCTAATACATATGCAGCATGTGTCACATTCTTCCCCAGTCGGCCCTTGTGTCGCTGCACCTATCAGGAAATGAAGCCGTCTCAGCTCCGGTAGGACCGAAGTATCGGTAAATGTCATCTAAGCGCTGTTGCTAAGCACAACAGTTGATGGAGGCACCGTACGAAAACCACCTTTCTGTTGAGCCCTTGGTCACCGTGGTCGGAGTACAAAACAACATGTTGGTCGCTTGGTGGGCTGCGCAGGCATGTATTAAACACCTCAGCGGCCAACAGGCGGTGAGATGAGGGGGTGTGAGCAGTGGGGATGGTGAAATACGCACAAACGGGAGAGTTGGAGCGCTGAGAGAAACTGGTGGGAGAGGCGAGGGAAATGAAAAGCAGAGGAGGGTTTCGTTTTTCTGCCTAAATGCATTTTGTGAGGAGGGAACTGCTTTGTGTTAAAAGATTTCTTGGCAGTGACTGATAACACTTGTTTTGTTGCCTTCATAATCACCGCCTCCTACCAACTATAACAACTCTGATAGCTGATTTGTTCATCTATAAATAGTCATTCACCTGTGCCTTCCGCTGTGAACAATGTGTGACAGACTTCCTTTACAGCAGCTATGACTAATATCACATCTACGGCAGGGGTGTGAGAGTCTTCAGGGTTTTCCCTCCAAATCATACCTGGGCTGCATCCAACCATTTTTAAAGGTGTTTCCGGTTGAGCGATACGTTTCCGCCCAACCCTGGGCAAGGTTTTTCTGCGTTTGGTGATGTGTTCGGTGGCTGCGTCAGAGGTGGTGTGGGGTAAATCTCACAAAGCACTGACATATTTAAACATGTAAATGGTTTACAGATATTTCAATAACCCACGCAGTGCATTCTACGCCAGCTACAATTCCATTAAATTGAGGGATGTGCCCGAGACAGAGTTATAAAAGAATGTGTGTGACGTTTGCCAGACAGCAGTCACACTCAAACTCCACATCACCAGCTTCTAACGCAGGCTTTCCTTTATTAAACAGAGGGTGTTAGCCAACTGTTTTCACAGGCTGAGCAATACTCCCAATGACTAATTAACATAAAACTGATGCGTAGAAGTTGTTTTGGTGTCCCCCTTTACACAAAAAGACGGTAAATGCAAAGGTTTCATACCAAGAAAATGTGGTTTCACAAAACAAAATGAGGAGCAGCATACATCAGAGTAACTGCTATATGCTGCTAACTGCAGCTACTGCTCGTTGGCTCACTTAGCTGTGCAGCTAGCAGCACATACTGGGAGCTCTGGGGACAGGGAGGTGTTGGATGAAATACAAGCAGCATATATTTCTTCACATTGTCTAGATAATTTACATTTTTTCGAATGCTGTCACCTAAAATGTTTACATACTGCACCTTAAAGCATGACAACGGTTAGTGCTTAATGACCATGATGAACCAAACCACGTTGTTTGTGTGCCTAAATCCAATTCAACATAATGATAGCTTTGGTAATTCATTCAACTACTTCAACAACTATCTCAAGACTTAAGAGACTTTGTAAGCTGCAGTTGAAAAGCGATATCCTAAGTGTTTGTGTTGTGTGTGCAGTGTTTCAGAAGGTTTTGATTTGAAAATCATTTTGCCGAAGAGGAAATCCGGCAAACAGTATGTGGCACACGCTTTGATATCCATGGTGAGGGAATCTGACGGTGACACAACTCAATCAGTCAGGGTGATGGACAGAGAGCGGAGATGAGAAGAATGAGCAAATATGGAGACGAAGTAATCAAATTCTGGAGTGACAGAGTGAGTAATGATGGTGACAGCAGCTGCACGGGGTCAGACATCGTTCTCCCTTCCTCTGTGGTCGTGTGACAAACATACAGTGGGAATGCTAAATAGAGAGAAATAAGGCAGTGAAACACCAAACTGAGGAGAAGTGATAAATCTGTAGACGTCACAGTGTGTGTGGGAAACACCTTTTTTGCAGCGCACAAATGGATTAAGCTCCAAATTGATCTATACTGCTGCCATCAGACACCAGACACAGTGGTGTCGATCTGTACTTGTCAGCCGTGTCCTCAGTGGGTTTGTCATTTGCATTTGTTCTGATTTAGCTCTGTATCCTGGGTCATACACGCGACTGGTTACTCAAAATTACCAGTGGTTGAGGAAGTATTCAAATTCTTTACTTAAGTACTAATACTACTATAAAAATACTGTACTTACCAATAAGTAAAAGTCCTCCATTGATGCTTTGCTGAAGGAAAAGTACGGATACTAATAAAATGGGTCCATATAGCTTGTCAGGTGTAACGTAAATCTCCGGAAGCCCTGAGATCCCAAACTGATTTGAGAAATGTTACCTACACCCTTGAAACGCAATCAAGCTTCTGCACCCACTTCAGACGGTGTGTGCTAATGCCTTAAGCTTAGCTGCTACAATGAAGTATTCTGCTTAAAGAAAGAGTGTAAATAACGTCTTTTCAATTCAATATGAAAGGGGCTTCCACCAGACAAGGGAGGTACAATGAATGAAGTTTCATTTTTGGGTGACCTGTTCCTTTAACATGAGCAACAGATGCTCATATGCGAGAAGCTGAAATCATGCTGTGTTTGGCATTTTTGCGTAAAAAAAAAAAAAAAAAACTAATAATGAAACCTTTATCTCATCAGACGCCTTAACCATTGATTAACCAAGTAATAGGGCTACAACCCTCATGATCCCATGCTACTGACATCTTTTGTTGTGATTGACAGATCCCCTGGTGGCAAAAATTACATACAAAATTCTTAATTTGTCAGGTTTGTAAAATCTTACTTTTTAAAGTAACCACGGTAATAACATTAGATGTCAGGAACAAAAGTGGTGGGGGCTATTATTATTAGTACAAAAGTACCATATTGAATTCTCTCCAACATGTAGTGCAGTTAAAGTAAAGTGTATAATGAAATGATAATGGCACAGTACTTGAGTAGATGTGTTTAGTTACATTCCCACACTGTAACTGCTCATCACTGGTGGAGAAGATTTTGAGGTAATCGGGGGAACGACTGAAAGGGCAAATGCAGTGTGTATCAACAGTTCAGGCGCGGATATAATCTCAGTGATGATGTTGAGCTACAACACTCTGCAGCGTAAAGAAGGCACTCAATCTCTGCCGTGTATTTAACACACACACAGCCCACACACGCGTGCACACACCTCATCAACACATGGAAACACTGACAAACAAGCATTGAGCGCTGGAGGTGGATGAAAATAGCAAGTGTTGATTGAAACGAAAAAAAAAAAAAAAAAGGCAGGTGGAGATTGAGACTGAGAGGAAATGCCAGAGTGATGACGCACTTTAATGTTCTTTCCTGTTTGTAGCTTCGAATCAAGGCAGTTTTACTGAAATAGCCCCAAAATCTGAAATTTGCCCCCAAGGGATTTGACAAGCTGTGCAACATACGACACGCGGATATGTTTTGTGCCCTCACTGTGGATAAAGTGCCCGGAAATACTCTGAAATAGGAACAGTAATTCAATACAAACACAGCAGGAAGCAGCAAGCACGACCATGCGGCGCAGTCCAAAAATGAAGCCATCTGACGTTTTTTTTTTGTTTTTTTTTTCAATGAATAAATCCCCTGTGTGGGCAGGATTTGATCTCTGACCATGACACACTTCCTCTCTCTGCTCTCTGATCCCTGTTTTCACAGTATTTCATAGATTTACCCTTCGAATAAAGCAAGATAGAACCCTTTGAATTACAGAAGTCTCTTCTGCTCTGTCGTGTGCAGAGGTGCCAGCACCCTCATACACTGTAAAGGTATGCACTTTTGATCAATGGCTGAAAGTAAACAATTGCATTTCTAAGTATTCTTCAATATGAGCCAAAGGTTACAACTAAAATTGTTCTTGTATGTGTCGTCATTTGAAGGGAGTGAAAACCACACTCTGCAAAAAACTCAAAATCTACATCAAATAGGTTATTTGTCTAATTTCTGGTTTAAAATATCTCATTACACCAAAGAAACAATCTCCTATGATATAAGCTATGAAAGTTTACTTTTCCTCACTGTAAAATCTGACAAAGTGACTTTACTTAAAAGGAAGAATGAATAAAGGTTTACCTCAAAAATAACCAAGAAAGGCAGGCAAGTAATTTTAAGTTGTTAAAACTTTGTAGCTGTTCAACTTAAATTTTACAGTCTACCTTACTTTGGTGATTTTGAGATGAACGGAATTTTGGGTTTTACTGGAGTGAGATCATTTGTTTTTAGATCACATTTCAGCTTGTCCACAGCAGATTGATTTTTACTCATTAGAAGCAGAAAGCATCGTGTCGTCATCATTTTTATTTTTCAACTTCTTTAGAAAGTGTCAGCTTAATATACCTCAACCAGCCCTGACAGCGGATCTTTAACGGGAGAGCCAAAGTTAACATCTTTCCACACCAAACCTGACAATTAAAAGGCAAACAGACCCTGTCTCAGTACACATGGGGTCTCTGCTTCAGCTTCTAAGCCAGCTCCAGGTGATACATGTGGAGTTGTCTCTGTGCCCGCTCACCTTTCTGCCTCACGCGCTGAGGTATGAGGACTGTGGACATGTTGCTGTAGCTGCTGTTTGACGTCTCCAAGCTGCCGTTGGCGGCTCCGCTCTGCAGCGCGTCAGTCTGCGCTCCGACGCACTCCGGGGATGTGTCATTGCGCGCGCAAAGCTCCATGTTTTCTCTCTTTTTTTTTTCCTTCTTCTTTTTTTTCCCTTTTTAAAATCTAATCTTGTTTCTGAGGTTACAAAAAGTTCGGTTCGGATTTTCTGTCAATTCTCGCCTGAGCCTCTAATGTGGTAAAATAACGACTCTGCATCCATCGTCCTGCACGCTTCAGACTTGCCTCGGTCTTCTACAGCAAACGGTTCTTCTGTATTTACCCGCCTGCACCGTGGATGTGTCTCACTTGGCATCACATAGGGCGGCCAATGATCGGTGCGCACGAAAGGAGCGTGGAGCACTGCTGCGCTTTGTCTAGTGAACCGCGTGGAGAGCGAGTGAGCGCGGACTAAAGTGGGAGACTGATGTCCTGTGTGTGTGTGTGTGTGTGTGTAAGAGAGAGAGAGAAAGAGAGGGTGTGTGTGTGTGACGGGGGTCGTGGATGGCAAGTCATTGGTCAGTATGTGGGCAGTGGCATCAGTTGTACACACATCCATGAGGTTTGATTATTTTCTCCTTTAAGGAGCATTATGTAGTTGAGGGGCAGACACTCGACTCAGAATGAACGGTGTGATAATGCAAACTTACGAATGTTTACATTTCCATAACTGAATAAAGAAGCTGTTCTCAGAGGAAAATGAGTAAACCGGTATGCTGTGTTGTCCTTTAAGCTCAGTTTGTTTATTCCGTTTATTCAGTCATGATAAAAAAAAAGTCCGGCAATAAAAATCTTTCTATCCTGGTTTACATTTATTCTCCAAAAGGACACAGTGCACCTTTATAAATCAACATTTTGAATGCAAAATATGCTTTTCCCCATGTGAAACAGTTCCCTGTGTGCCACTATTAGGAATTATCACGTGAAAGCTGCTCTCAGAGGAAAATAAGGTCCCAGAACTCTGTTTGAAGCTAGAAAGGTGGCAGGGTCCGCCAGAAAAACAAAGTAAAGCAGTCTGGAGTTGTGTTGTCCTTTAAGGTCAGTTTGTTTAGTCATGAAAACAAAAAGAGTTTGTTTATTTAGTTTGTTTGTGTAAAACTACACAGTGCACTGTAGCTTCAGGTGTATTGTCGAGCTGCAGGGCGATGAAGGTGATGAGATTTGGAAGAATTCAGAGGCAAGATCTGAGTACAGAGTCAGACGACATGATGTACATTGTACTGGCTCCCTGATCATTTAACAATTGTTTGTTAAGTTTAATGACCTGCAGCATGTTGACACCTCATCCAAACTCTGATAGCTCAATGATGAAGACAGTTCAGTGTTAATTGGCAACTCTAAATCGCCCCTCAGACATACTAATGTGAGCGTGAATGTCAGTCTGCCTCTACGTGCCAGCTTGGTGACCTGTCCAGGATGTCACCCGCCTCTCTCGCACAGTCTCAGTGGGGATTGGCTGAGACCAGCTTGTATAAACTGATGTATAGCTAATGGATGGCTGGATGGTCTCATGCGCTTTGTGACTAAAAGCACCTGTGGCGGTTTTGCGTGAGCACCACCGCCCTCATGTGGTGTGTGAGTGCACCTCGTGTCTTCCGAGGCTCCATCAGCCCTTCTTGTTATATCTTCTCCTCATATCTTGCTCATGAGAATCAGAATCCTCAGCATTACCCCACAAACCTCTCCTCTGGAAGAAACTAGTTAAACTTTATAATAAAATGTCTGTAATACTCACATATGCTCTGGCTGTGGTCAATCTGCACTCTTGTAATAGTCAGTATGTGCATTGAAAGGTTGTGACTAATAATGTAGTTCTGATGTACTTGACCTGTAAAAGGTTCATTTCGGAGAGAAATGACCGGCAACCTCTTTTCATTGTTTTAATCAAATCACCCATCGATCAGCCACAGAGTGAGAGGGCACCATCCACTCTGCATGGCATGTTTGGGAAGATTATGGTGGAATCCGGACCAGAAAGGCAAGCAGGACGGCATCACAGCAAACTTAATGGCTTCTTTTACATTTTATTGTTTCTGTAATCACATTTACATTTAAATAAAAGAATGTTTGTTTTGGCTGAGTACTGAAAGGCTCTCCCTGCTGAGTAGCTACTTGTATAGCAGGCTAAAAAGGCTTTTAAAGCAATTATAAAAAAAATAAAAAAAAGCAGGAAAAAATGAATGAATAGAAAGGTTCTCATGAGAAAGAAAGTTATATTAAACTGTTATTTTTTGTTTTTTATATACATATGTATGTATGAGTCTGTGCCAATTCACTTATAGTAAAGGGCTGAATTACTTTTGAACTGTTCAGTCATTCTCCTATAAAGAATATTTATTTGTTTCCATTGCACAAGAGATAGAAAAAATGACAACAAAACCACAAGAAGACCGATCAGTGAAGAAACTCTGCACACTGCAACCATCTGAAAAGCCCTTGTCTCACAGTGGCTGCTGAAAATGCAGAAAACGCGACGGGTCCTCTCAAAAGTCAGTGTTTTGTTTGTCCATTCTGGGCTAAACTAATGACAACACAGTTATGAATATAATACTCCATTTCTACTGCTAAATCCTACACAGGACCATTTCAGGTTAACCATTAATTAATGCTTAGAATGCTTTCATCTGACTATAGAAAATAATATTCCATGTATATTGATTTTGATTGCTCTTCATGGAATTGTAGTACATGATGCTGGGATACAGTATCTGGTTGTCTACATCATGATACTATGTTCATTACGATATTCATTGTTAGATATGCTCCATGGTCTAGACAGATTTATTTGATCTTCCAAGAAAGGTGACACAAATGCAAACACAACAAGGCAGGTAGGTAAGAGACAATGAGAACTGAAGCCCATGAATCCAGAATCCAAGAAGCAACAATAGGCAAGTGAAAAGGCAACAAAACAGGAGAAATCCAATGAGACACAGCAGAAACTTATAAGGCAATCAAAGGAAGAACACAAAGACAGGAAGTTGAAAGGAAAAGTCTACCTAAAAACTACATCAAAAAACCCAAACCATGACAGACAGAAAGTGATTATTTGTGACTGCACACATTAATCAGAATAAATTTAGTCCTAAAATGGTCAAAATATAGTATTTAATCATATTTAATGACAGCATGTTTAGTCTGCAAAACTGGTTCCATCAATCAAAGACTGATGTTTCTAAATTACTGTAATGATCAGATAAATCCTTTTGTAAAGCCGTCACCACCGATGATTTCCTCAAGCTTTTAAATCACAAGGATGATATGCTCAGTCCGGCTGCACCATTGTGCTGGAGAATATGTGCCTCGGGCCTGACAGGTAACGGGCTTGCCACCTGTGTTTGGGGGAGGTTAAAATGTCACTGCTTTCTCAGGCGTGTTATTGCTGTGGAGAGCGGGGGCGCTATCGCTTGACGTCCGAATGCTAAAATGACTCCCACAGAAAAATAAAATAAAAACGAGGGAACCATTATTCGAATCGGCCCACCTCTAATCTTGCATCCAGACTAATTATCCGGCTCAGGCAGGTCATGTGCAGAGCCACTTAGCCCAGATAAACAGGCCATGTGAGGATCCCAATCAGGATGAAGAGAGACACTAGTGCTCCCAGTCGAGCGCAGTAATCACAAACTGGCATGACGTGTTGATTGCTCCAGTGCAGACGAACAGGTAGGAGATAATTGCTCCAGGGTGACACTTAACGGCTCATGTCTGCGTCTTCGGGTGCAACAGTACACGCATACTTTCTGTAAACACCACCAGGATTGGGTTTCAGCTGCAAAACAGCAACTGAGGATTCACAAATCGAGGGTCAAAAAATATACAAACTTTTTCTTTTTTCTTTTTTTTTTTTTTTTTTCCTGGCAAACACAAGGTGATGACTGAGGGTAATGGATAGTGAATGCATCAGTGCCAAGCCGAGCTGAAGAGAATTTCTGTCTCCTTCCCCTCACTTCATCTCTGCTCTGGTCATGGCTCCTGGACCTCTGGGATCGATTGTTCAAACACGGTTCCAGGCCGGCAGTGAGTGTGCGGCTCCAGGGTTGAAGGTTTGTGTGCGTGTGTGTTTGTGTGTGTTTTCACAAAGGGAGGTCAGAGCACCAAACCATCAACAATCCTAAGTGCCTGGATCTGGAGGTGCATACACCCGTATCTGTGTGTCTGTGTACGGAAAAGAAAACACAGTCCCCTCCCAATCCTGCACAGGTTCTGATATTTCCTGCTGTTGTTCAACATTTGTGACAGTCCTGCGCCACCATGTTTTTCACCTGAGCGCTGTGTGAAAACATACATATTCACTGAACTAGACCCAGAGAATAATGAATTTATCCATTTTGCTCTTCTCTTGAAGAGGCTGTCATCAGAATGTCCATGTGTCCAATGTCCATCAGACGACATTATGACCACATGTGTACAGGGTCACTCCTGGTGAAGAACTTACAGAACCCTCACCTGAATCTATCAGCTCATCCATGCACTGTTATTTTGGTTCACTCTCACAGCTTCCGTGGTGATGTTTTCAGTGCAGCAGGAAGTATTTAGTAGCTGAGAGCCAAATATCCCCCAGGAGTTCAAGGAGGGCAAAAACTGACCCAAATGTCCAAATAAATGTTACCTCAGTACGTGAGGTAAAACTGGACGTGATTTTATGTTGCAACTTTGCATTTGTATTTTCATCACAAAGCTGTGAGTATGCTCTGTTTAGACTAAGGTAAAAACAGCACTTGGTTAGGGTTAGGATAGCATCACGGTTTCGCTTAAAAAAAGCTGTTTTTGGACACCACTCTCACAGATGGAGACGCACCGACTTCCCGTGAGAAAAAGCCTGTTTCTGTGGCCACACAGGCCACTCACATTGTCCCCAGGTGTCCTTGGAAACATCCAGTGGTGTGACCCGAACGCTGGCTGTCGGATTGGCAGCTTTGTTGGATATGATTACACCATCACCTTTCCCTCCACCTGCTGCTGTGACAACTGGCTAACAAGCATATAATGTGTACATGATATGCCACGTTTGGTGCACATGTCAACCTTGGACGTATCTGTGGTTTGCAGAAACGTTAACGGCTAACATTATATCCTGGCAACAGAACTACAACAGAGGGAATCCTCTACAGAGGACAAAAGAAATCGATATATGTTACAATACATAAGATCATTATTTATAAGTAATCATTAAATAAGAAAGCCTATGCAGAATTATTCGCTAAAGATAAAAGGAGAGAACATTTCTTTCCACTCCTTTTCGAACATGTCATTAGAATTGCCTGTTTTCATATACATAATGCTAGCTTCAGAACGAAATTCGCCATTGCACCCAAGCAAGAAGGACCCCCTCAGTGAGAGCAGAGTACGACAGCAAAAGAGGAGGAGAGGGTGAGGAGGGTATTCATCGAACAGCAGGAAGAGGAGCGGTTGAGGTGTGGTCCTGCTCCTGAAGCTCTGCTGGATAGCCTCAGTTGTTGTGCATTGTGACAAGAGACAAACAGAACAATTCGACCCTGAACAACACAACTTAAACATTCAGTTTGAACCCATATGGGGTTTTGCAGAGACACACAGAGCTAACATTCACTCTGGCGTTTAGGTTGACAAGTTCACAAAAATGTATAGGTTGTCACCTCAACTTGTTTTTGATGCCCCCGAGTGGACAAAAAAGTTATTGCAGGTTTAAAGGTGTGGCGCTTTAAAGTGAGGGTTCCTGTATTGTTTACATCATCACTTCTGTATGACTGTGTAGCATCAGCAGGGGGTGACTTGATACACATTTCTGCAGACTGTCGAGGATGTTAATGGATATCATGTCGATCTTTCCAGCAACAGTTATGCGCATCTGTCGATATACATTACTGTTGGTGGCGGTAATTCTCTTGTAAAGTTAGCAGTGTGCCAACACGAGGAGGAAAAGTAATAGTGCACTGATGCAGGTTTTCAAAGCATCGGCTAAGAGGCTTTGCAAGTGCTTTATCAAGAAGGAAATGTTTGTTAGGCCTCGTAGATACACAGTGGTATGTTTTTATGAGAAAACCTAAATGCAAATGAAACCGTAGCTTTTAACAAACAATGTGCTCTTAAGTGCAATGTTGAGGGATTAAGTGATCTTTTGCGATTAATACCATCCGTTCATAGGAGGATTTCAGTTATATTACTACAGCAGCTAGCTGTCACTTAAAGCGACCACGCCCTTGATTATGCATAACTGTTAACCTTTAAAATGATTTAAATAAGTGAGTAAAAGTTCACCCCCCATACAGTTGACATAAATGAGGAAATCAGCTATTGAGACATGAACAGTTTTTTTTGTACTAGGCTGTAAAAATGTTTATTTCTGCTGATTGTTTATGTATCTAATGTAATATATGACTGCTGTGATGATTTAACACACTAAAGTGATCACAATGAGTACTTAGTTTGACACATTTGGCAAAAACCCTAAACACAAAAAATGTACGCTTCACCGCCAGTAAATGCACACATAATGAAATGTACACGTTGCATTAGTGCATTAAAAGTAAACAAACTGCACCTCTCCAGCATAATGATATATTTCTATAACCCAGGATGCATTGACATGACATTCATGACAACAGCAGGTGGCGGCAACATGTTTGGAAAAGCGACCCGGGTCTCACTCCAACAGATGGTCATCTTTCAGGTGTTGATCCGCTCAGTCTACAGCTGACTCTGTTTACCTTAATGTGAGAAGTGTTGTTGTCACTGTGTAAATGAACGGCTTTGTACTGACTGAGAATTACAACCTCAGGCTCCAGTTATGGAAGAGAGCCGATCATAAAAAAAGCGTCTGCGTTTTCAGTGCGGTGATGAATTAACTTTTACTGTTTGCAGATTTGTCATTCTTGGCTTTGGTTGAGCTTTTCTGTCACCTTTGTCCCATGCGGAGGAGAGCAGTATCATAATAAACTTTATTATAACCGAAGGACTCTCCCGTAGCAGCTGTAAACCTGGAGAACTAAACTGCACCCCAACCTACCCCGAACCTCATTAACCTTGAAGAGGTTTATACTGATATTGAATTTTTATTTAGTCCACTCAAATAGAGCGTTGTTCAAGAAGACTTTTATTATTGGCTTGTATTAACATGTAAATGTATTTCGCAAGAGTTGCAATAGGGTAAAACTTTAACCTGAGTTGACATTAAAGGTGTGAGTGTGGGGGCTTCTTCTTGGAATATTATCTTTAATATCAGCAAGTTTTGAGCAGCTGCTATGCTTGCACATGTGAGTGAAGTGATGTGCACATTTTTTAGTGAGATGTAGACAACTACCCTCACTGTTTCTGAAATCAGAGTGTCACTTTTTCTGGGTAGTCTATTTTTGAATTATTCTTATTTCCAGTTTTCAAAAAGTTCTGTTTTAATAGGTTCAGTGGATAACAAGTCGACGGGACGTAAACCAGTAAGTTTTGCTTCACTTTAAGAAATGCTTCTGGTTCACCAAGACGACCCAGAATTATATTGTTTTCCTGTTTTCAAGTAACTTAAAACAATGTGATACTGAAGAGATCTGCAGTTGATTTAACTGTGCATGCTCGTATTTGTTCTGCACAGCTAAACCAATCAGAATTAAAGCCACAGGATTTATGCAAATGAATGTGAACATGATGCGTTTCCCTATGATCTGCGTGCAGCGATATAATCATTCCTGACGTTGCTGATGCCCCCCTGCGTCATGTGGCCACCAAACAGGTGGACTGCTTCATGGTCACATCTTCGTCTCTGAGGACGGATTTCACAGGCAGTCACCTCCTGAGACACGAGACACGAGTTAAATAACTCAACCTTTAGGCTCACCTTTGGCCTGTCAAAGTCCCAGCAGAGAGAGGGAGGAGGAGGAGGGGGGAAGGAGGAGGAGGAGGAGGAGGAGGATAGGTTGAAGATACAACAGATAACAGATAAGCAGGTGAGCTCCTCCTTTGGACTGGGACACTGAGCAGAGAAGAGCTGGTGAGTTTGATTCATAGAAACACTTATTTATATAGTTTTACTTGAGATCCAATAATCACTGGAGATCTATAGAAAAAGAGCATGTATAACCCTCCATTTCAGATTGCTAAAACTATCTAACATCACACAGAGTGGTGGCTCCCGGGGATCAGAACACCCACAACAGGTGCCAAGATAAATCTGAAGGGGCGTTATTCTTACTTTCTGCTAATCTTTACTAGTTTATTAGTACGTGGTTCATTATTTTACCTCTTTAGGCCTTTGAAGACAAAGCATAAATTCACTTTTTGGTTAAGCTGACTACAAACGCTGCTAACGGGCTTACACATAGACGTTGCTAACCTTTAAGGGGTCGCACAATCCAAACAGGTTGAGAACCACTAACTACAGTAGAAAAACGTTTCTTTGTTTTATCACAGATTCAACTGTTGAGGGTGTGCTGATTTTGTGGAACAAACTTCTATGAAGGGAATAAAGTTAGGTTGCAGTACATTTATATCCTCTCAGTTTACACAATTACTTGTGATAATCCTGGCACTGATTCTGAAGCTGGATGTATTCATTCCCTCCTCAAATTACAAATTAATGCACAAACGTAAACTGAGACGACACAGAAGGAGCTGTAGGACTTTAACAGAACTTCTGGTGTCCATTGAGTTCTGTGTGTCTGTCGGTCGGCGTGTTCATCAGCTCACACACACACACACACACACACACACACACACACACACACACATTCCAACATATACATCCTTTATGACAGGCTCATGTGGGTGTGAGATAAGATTATTACATGGCATTTAAAAACCTGGCTGTCTTTTAAAGGACACTCGTCACCACAGTCAGCTGTTCCTGCTATTAACCATTAATTGCTGCTATGCTGACGTGGAAGATTACATTTTCATCTGAAGCTACAGGTGTATGTACGGGCTACATTAAAATACATTGTGCGATTGATACAAACTAATTTGGTCACATTCACAGCTAATTGTTAATAAACTGACAGCAGAGGTCAACTTGTGTTCAGAGCCACGTATAATGTGTGTATTTACCCTCTCCGGCGTGTTAGGACATGGCAACGTACAGGCCGCGGGTGATCTCCCTGACCAAGAGGGCGGGCCATTCATTTGGCTTCTACTTGAGGGTGGAGCATGGTGAGGAGGGTCACCTGATCCGCTGCCTGGAAATGGGAGGTCCAGCTGAACTGGCCGGCATGAAAGATGGAGACCGCATCCTGCGGGTCAATGGAACATTTGTTGATGGACTGGCCCATTCAGAGGTAGGCTAATGTGGAATTACTGCAGCGTGTTGAATCAATACTAAGCCCATGACTGATATGGAGCCCTGGTAGTGACTTGATGTACTGGAGTAAAAAGGTTGTCAGACAAGTCAAAAATATAACTGAAAACATCCATAAGTACTGCTGTTAAATGAGCAATTAAGTGGAGAATAACACTAAACACATTTCTGACTCCAATCAGATGTTAAAAACAGCATTAAGCTGTTTGTTTGTTTATTTGTATTTCCTTAACCACAAATCTGTCGTACAATCAAAATAATAGATTTTGCACACATTTAATCATGAATTTATTAAGTCTAAAATATCAAACTGCTTATGTAATAATAATGAAATGAGCCAAACTATTTTAGCAAGCAACAACATTAGTTAACCAACACCACTCGATACCTTCCATGTTGGTTGTGTGGTGTTGACTGGTCGACTGGTTTGTCAGCAGGATTACACAAAACATACTGAATGCATTTCCACAAAAACTTGGACAAAGGCCTATTGGTATGACGTATGCGCTGTACTGAGTGCCATTCTAGTTTTAAATGTGGTCACAAGTTAATTATGTCCTCATCACTAGAAAAAAAAAACTTTTGGTGTCTTAAGATAAAAAGATAAACGTTATCAAGAGAAAACAAAAGGTTGTTCCCTCATATTGCATGTAAAGTTTGTGTTCATACAGAGATGACATTTTGACAACTATCGCAACTGATTTGGGCTGAAAATGGCAGTGTTCATGTTGATCAGTGCTTCAGACTGTACTCTGTACATGCTTAACTGTACAGTTCAAACACCCATCAACATGGGCTGTTTCTTTGACGTTCCCCTGTGTCAACATTAATGTGTTCTGTGGTCACCCTGCTGAACAGTAACACTTCCACCACTGTCCCTTACAATAATGTCACTACCCTCAAATCAAATCACCGGGGACCTGATAACAAATGGCTCACCTCAGCAGTGTGTGTGTCATGTTGCACCCTTCTGAATCTTATAAAGTTGTTACATCACTTGTTATCTCGAGATATCGCCTTTAGATAACAAGACCACTCTTTATTGCAAGAAGATCATCAAGATTATCTCCTGATAACTCATTATCACCCAAAAAACGAGCATTGTAATCTCTAGATAATGAAAAAATTAAAAATCGGTATATCAAGATGAGTGCAGTGAAAACAATTTTTCAGGAGCAAGGTTATCTGTGGGAGAGAGGAGCTTCTGTTGGTGTGGACCTTTTAACCAATTTTTTTTTTTTAATCAATGTTTTATCTCTAACTATTTATCTGCTTATCTTTTTGTTTTTGCTGTCTTTTAGATTCAGTTTTAAAATTTGCTTAATGCAGTTCTGTGCCCTATAAAGCACATCAACTTGTTTCAACTTACTGGAGTTCAAAGCATTTCAACATTTCATTCAACTGACATTATTGTGCATTTGTGTATGTATAAAATATTCTGTTAAATCTTTGACTTGTCTGCTAACTTTTTACTATGTTTGTCAGCTTTAGGACTCCAAAAAAGTGATAGCTTTTACACAGTGATAGGCATCTTTCCTTAAGAAAAACCTCCTGCTATATGTTCCTTTTCCCCCGGGACAGGTGGTGGACACTGTGAGAAACAGTGGAGCAACAGTCACGTTCCACATCCTGGATGAAGCTTCCTACAAGCAAGCCAAAGCACAGGGAGTGAACCTGTCCAACCCTCAGAGCGCACCTGTTGTTAATGGCGTGGCCAAACACACTCTGAAACCCAAACTGTGCTACCTGGTGAAGTCCAGCTCGACCTATGGGTTTTCTCTTCGCTCAGTCAAAGGTGAGTTGGGAAGATAGGACGAGGCAACTGCAGACTTTATGGATCATTGTTTTTTTTTAAAAAAAGTGATAAAACCCACAATAATCAAACAAGTTTACAGATGTAAATGTAAAATGTTTCATACTTGGAAAAACCTGGCGCCTACAATGCAACGCCACCGCTAACAGATCAGTGAGAAATCTTGATGTGTCATCATTCTATTCGCTGCTGATGTAGCTTTAAACTGCTAGCCCCAAGCAGTTGTAGTTTTCAGAGCCAGTCGCTAACATCACTTGGGTCAGTTCATCAGATTAAACGCAGTTCTATCTGGAGCCACAAAAGTTACGCCAGGCTTTGTACTACTTTTGCCCATATGCGGTAGTATCCTCCAAGATCTTTGAATCAGTGGATTGTTCCTTTAATAAGGTCATCCAAATGGGTTTACACAATCCAGCAGCCAAAACATGTTCTTACTGACGGCTTTTGACTAACCTATAAAGTATCAGTGCATGATTTATTACGGGTGACAAAAACAGTCTCGGTAATCTCAGATAAAATATCTCTCTACATGAGTAGTTTTGCTTTTTTTCCCAACCTTCTACTCCATCCTCTCCAGGTACGCCAGGCCTGTTCATGACAGAGGTGATCCCAGGAGCCGTGGCCCACAGGGCCGGGGTCAAAGTCAGCGACCGCCTGCTGGAGCTCAACGGGGAGAACGTGGAAGACTCTACACATGATCAGGTGGTGGACAAGCTCAGGCAGGCGGGCGGCAGCATAATGTTCCTGCTGGTTGATGAGGAGACGGATGAGTACTACAAGAACAAGCGCATAAAGATCGGAGCGTGGCTGGCCACAACCAAGTATCTCCCACATCAGCCACGCAACATCGAGATGATCAAAGGATCGGATGGCTATGGCTTCCTGCTCAAGGAGGAGCCCAACCAAACAGGCAAGGCCCAAATCAATATGTTAATATTATAAATAAAAGTTATGTTAATGAAGATTATAACGCAGAGAGGAGTCTGTGTTTTGACTATATGCTACTTGGAAGACTGATAATGCCAAAATCCGAAATAAGCAGACAAATAAATAAATGTCTCAATAAGTACATCAATATGCTATAAAATGTAACAAAAATGATATTGAACATAAATGTAGGCATTAATGAATGTATTAAACATGACATAAATTTAACAGAATATTTACTCAGTTTTTATGATTGTGGCCGTTTTAGTCCTGTAATCATGGTTTGATATTTTAGTTTTGATTATTGGAATCAGTGTTTTTCTTTTTAAATCAGATTGCAGATAATAATAATAAATTGTCTTTCCAAATGTTCTCCTTTGGCGCTGATGCAGAGTGTACACTGCAAAGTAACTGTTAACTAAAGTTATCATAAATGTAGTGGAGTTAAAAGTCAAAATTTGCCTCCAAAATCTAATGGAGTAGCACAAAATTGAAATGCTTAAGTACGGTGCAAGTATTCAAAAAGTACAGTAGCTGAGAAAATTCACCGGTTACATTCCATCGCTGGTTCTGACACTGTGCTTATTAACTGCAGGACACTTCATCAGGGATATAGACAGAGGCAGCCCAGCAGAACGAGCAGGTATGAAGGACATGGACAGACTCGTGGCTGTTGATGGGAAGGAGGTGGACGGTTTGAGCCATGAGCAGGTGGTGGACAGAATCAAGAAGAGTGGCAACCACTGCTGCCTCCTAGTTGTGGACAAAGAAACAGACCAAATGTACAAGCTGGTGAGTCGGGGTGCCGGTGACTAACTGTAACATAGACTGCAGACAATCTCTGTAACGTCATTGTTGTGTGCCTCACAGGGAAAAGTGTCTCCTATGCTTTTCTGCGAGGAGATGGATTCCAGTTCACCGCCCAGTTACACAGAGGCCGTCAATTTACCAGCCCCTGGCCGACCTTCCACCCCTGCTCAGGAGAGGACGGAGCTGCTTAAGCCAAAACTGTGTAAGATGGAGAAGACCTCAGCTGGCTACGGCTTCCACCTAAATGGCATCCAGGGGATATGTGGACAGTACATCAAGGACGTAAGGATTACTGGCAACGCCCGTTGTGTAAACGTCATCATTTCAAAGCAAAATGTGTTGAGACGGTCTTTGTTTCAGGTGGTGACGGGTGGAGCGGCGGACAGGGCAGGTCTGGAGGATGACGACATTGTGGTGGAGGTGAACGGAGTAAATGTGGAGCGGAGCAGCCACGAGGAGGTGGTGGAAATTATTCGAAACAGTGGCAGCTCTCTGGAGATGCTGGTGGCCAGAAAGTCCGTTTACAGCCACTTCACCGACAAAGGAGTGACCATCACACGCCAGCTCCTCGGGGAGACATCTTATGCTCAGGTCCACTCTGAAGAGAGGCCAGAGACCAGCAAAGAGGAGAGACACGAGGAGACACATGAAGAGCAGGCAAGACCTGAAACCCCCACCGAACCAGCGAGAGAGAGGGTGAGTTGTTGATTGTAGGATGTGGTGGCATCTAGTGGCGAGGATGCAGATTGCAACCAACAGATAGTCTAGTCACTAAAAACACCCAAAGGAGTCCACACTCTGGAGTCAGTGTTTGGTTTGTCCATTCTGGGCCACTGTAGAAACACGGCGGTCCGATATAGCGGACTCCATTGACCACATTCACACAACCACCATTTATCTTTGACATCACACCCAAGGTGAGAGGCTCAAACGCTGAAATAATGTTGTACTGCTGTGCTCCAGGTTGCAAGTCTTAAGGGAGGGACAAATTGTCATCAATTTACTGCTTACCAGATGATCGCAAAGTTAAAAGATGATAGATACTGAAAATTTGAAGGGATTTTCACAATACATCATCTTTACAGTTGCTGATCAATATGAACGTGGTTACACTAGAACTATTTTGTACTTTTATATAACTTGCAACCTGGAAAAAGCAGTCTTACATTTGAGCTCCCATCCTAAGTGTAATCCTGGAAAATGGCCATCGACCTGGATACAGTGTTGGAGGTTGAGTCTCATTCATTCCTACAGAAACTGCTCAGTGACTCAAGAAGCCAAAATGGCTGTAAAATTGCCCGGAGCTTCCACATTGTGGGGCCCTTAGAACGTGCGCACTAGAGACTTCTGCGGTCTGAGCCAGCTTCCAGTTTAGCGCCTGGCTAACTTGAATAGAAGTAAAATTATTTAATCCTGCGGCTCTTTTAGACTGTCCCATTTTCATTGGACCAAATGGCTAAACTTGTGAAAGTCAAGTCATTTCGTAAGGGTATGTTCAAAAAACGTTTCCACGATTTTAAGCTGCTTCTTTCACAATGTAAGCTTATGGGAAAAAGTATTTTTAGGACCCAGCGCATCACGTGATGCTGTAATAACATGGTTTGGCCTTGACAAAAGTTGACTTCAAAGCCCTGTGCTCTTCCTGGGGGCTTGATGGTCCCCAACTTTTGCTCTTGCACCACCATGTGCTTCACATCTGGCGGTTTGGGTGACACCCTGGAGACATCGAAGTCCCTCTCAGAATCAACTGGAAGAACTCAGGTGGCCTTAGACCCATCATCAGGTCTACATTTGCTAATGGTATTTCCATCAGCCTGCACTTATTGTGTTTGGTGCCAGATAGCAAATATTAGCATGCTAGCACAAAAAAAAAAACTAAGATGGTAATAACAGTCGACATTAAATCTACAAATTAAATCTAACCAGGATGTTAGCATTGTCGTTGTTAGCATGCTAGTTTTCCGACATCAGTATTTAGCGTCACTTGTGACTGCTATTGCTCAAGACCTGATTGACAAAAGACAGTTCATTATATTATAGCACAAGTACCCATAAAGTTTGCCAGCCAAAGGCAATTTGCTCTTGTTTTGCATCTGACCGCAATTATCCAGGTGGTAAATTATAACACACACTCTGAAACGACAGCTGAAGGCAATAGAGACGACCACACCAAAGATAAGATCGGCTGACAGAGATCGTGGCTAATGAGTCAGTACCCCGAATCAGCAGATAAGAGAAAGCAGGATAACAGCCAAAAATTAGAAAAAAAAATCAGACCAACAGTCCAGAGATAGGAGCATTCATCCCACATCCCTACTCCTGTCTGGTTTGTTTAAAATATTAGAACATTCTCTTGGTGTTGCCTACAATTCAGAGGTCTGTAGCCAACATGATTTATGGCTGTTTTATTTTTTTTTTTTTTGCCATGTTCAGTACTGCTACAAGCAGGCTGAGTCAGAGAAGGAGTCATCTGACAATTATGTGATATACAGTAATTGTACTGTATATGTCACGTATAACCATAATCCAAGTTTATCTAAACCTCAATTCAAAAGGTTGAAATTAAAGAAAAAAAAACTTTTACAAATGTACCATCTGTTTTATTTGAATTGCCATATGTGTTTTCAATCTTCCTTTTCTTACAGACCTCATCATCCTCATCTGAAGAAAGTATCGATGAGAGACTCTAGGGAGGCACCGGAGGAGCTCTTGTCTGATACGACCTACATCCATCTTATGTTGATCCATCTTTCTTTTTTCTTCTTTTTTTTTTAACAATCAGCTGTAAGGACTTCATACATCCAATTACTTTTAAAGGAGACAAAGAGAACAGAACAGACCAAAGGAAAGACTTTTGAAATTTACTGCCAATATGTCAATCATAGCTGAACAGTACCACGTGAAAGAGCGCTGAGAACAAAACATGTTTATGAATGCATTTGTTGTCATTTGATGTGAGAATCATGAATGAACCTCTGCAATGATCTGTCCAAATCCTGAGATTACCAATGTAATGTGTTCAATATAAAAGCTAATCTGCGGAACCTAAGCTAAGCTTAGCTTTTAATGTTACCAGTGAATAATGTAGAGTTCCATATATTTTCCTCTATGCAAAGACTGCTGCCTTATTTAATGCTCTAAAAATTAACTGTTATTCCCATTTCTGAAATGAAACACAAATAAATGAACACATACTATCCAAGTAAAACATACTTTATGGGTATGTTTTTGTTCCCGATTAAATGACAAATCCTGTTAAAAAGAACAGCTGCTTCAGGACGGAGATCACATGTGATCTTTCCTTCATAGAGTCCATTTACACCTCAGTGAAAAAAGAAGAAGGGATGTGCTGTGAACAGAACAGCTCCAGTGTGTTCAGACAAAAGAGTAAAGATCATTTTGGCCAAAATAATAAACATTTTAGAGCACAGAGAAAAGAAAAGTGGTTGCATTTATGGGTAGAATCAAATTCTTAATAATACTATTTGTTCTGCAAGTTTTTTCTAATTGAAGAGAAGTCCAGTTTCAAAGCCGTTTCCTCGCGTGCTCTGATAGTTCCCCATCACTCGCACCCAACAATTAGCCATTCCTGATTCAGGAATAGGGCAATCCATAGAATTATGTCCTATATATAAAAAAGCTAGTTCTGGATATCTCTTAAATCCAGATTGAAAGTCACACCAGTGGTCAGAAGTCACGTTCAGGTGGGGAGACGTGTAGAGAATCACAGGGTCATGTGTTTCTCTGGCGCCTGCTTGTGGGCGAGATACAGGAAGAGGATGCTGGACAGGGCGCTGACCAGGAAGATGACGTCAAACCAGCGGTGGTAGAAGTTGAACTGCAGCTCTCCCAGAACCTCTGTCACGATGGAGCGGTACTCTAGCGGCATGCTCATACGCATCAGCAGCACAGATGACACAAAATACATCCCCTGAGACACAAAGAGAGAGACAGAGAGAACGTTTGGCTTTATCTGTTGTTTGCAATGGAGAATTTTAGGGGCAAAACTAAATATACAAAAAACATACACAAACATGAATAACTGAATGAAGAGAATGCTTAGAAAATGAAGAAATATAGAATGACATAACATAACTTTTAAGCAAAAAATTGAGGGCAACACACTCACCATGATCTGAGCGAGGACGAGCACAATGACATTGGAGGACTTGCTGCTCGATATCGCGTAGAAGAACTAAAGACAAAAGGAGCGCTGAGACTTTAGTTAAACCGACATACCACTCAAAACATTCTCTCTCATTTTAGCCATTTCAATGTTTATCATGCGATGCTTTTACCTTTGTGAGGGTAATGAGTAAGCCACGAATGGATGTGACGATTATGATTCCCACCAAGATGAAAGAGATGTGCTGGGACCAAAATTTTACCTGAGGAGGGAAAAAAAAGGAAGAAAAGAAATATGAAAAACAGAGCAACTAAAAGAAACAGAGGCTGATAGCTTTTAATCTGCATTTATCATTTAGTCATTAAAATCTTAACATAATGCAATCCTCTATCCTAATCAACCCAATCAAATATCTGTCTGCGTGGTGTAAAGATTAAAAGCAATCATGACAAGCCTCACTGCTGAGAAAGCAGGCAGAGAGATGATAATGGGCCAGCGATTATCTTTACAGGAGGCCATGCAGCATGACATGTGACTGTTTCTGCAGGTGTGTGCCGTGTGTGTCTTACATCAAACTGGATGCCCAAGTAGTTCACTGTGATTTCAATGCCCCTCGTCACTGGATCCGTCTTTCCAACTCGATCGAACACAATGTTTATAGTGGCCTGACAAAACAAAGAGGGATGTGAAGTTTAAGTTTAAGCTCTAATAAACAACACAAAAATGATGTGTCATGGCTGTGGCACTCACAGCATCTATGGGTTAGTGTGAGGGAACGACACAAGGCCAGAATACAACTGTGGATGTTCTCACCATGAAGATTTTCCAAACACAATAGATGGAAAAGAAGTAGCCGAGGAAGTTGAAGTATTTCCCCTGGAATGTCTTCGAGTACTCGATTCGCTCCTAAGATAAGAAAAGCTGGTGAATAATTAGCAAGAGGTCGTGTGACGTAACCCTGCATGTGGTGATTTACAGAGGCAATAACCCTGGTTCAGATTTCAGTAGGAGAAATTGGAAGCATTTAAAGGCCCAGTATGTAGGATTTAGTGGCACCTCGTGGTGAGGTTACGGAGTGCACTGGCCACGTAAAAACCAGAAGATCTTACACACTAGACCTCTAAATAGAAATACATCTGTAGCATGTTACAATGTTTATGTTAAACAAATGCAAGTAAACACTTAAATAACACAAATTAAAATATAATAAATATTAGATTAAATGGGCTTTATTTATCCCACAACAGCGAAATTCACTTGTTAAAACAGCTCAGGATGCAAAAGTAAAGGAAAAAGAATCAGACAAATATGCATAAAATTTAATAGAAAATAAAGTAAATTAGATATTCACAAAAAGCAAACGAGTGAGTGGAGAGTGATCAATCTGGTCACTATTATAATCAAATGACCACGCGTGATGTGAAAGGGGTCCCTAATTGTACCAGAATGACAGAAGATTTAGGTGGAAGCTCTACCGAGCGCAGGCACACAAACACACACACACACACACGGATAACAACCGAAGGGAAACACAAACAAGCATCCACACCTGTACTAGGGTTAACAGGTGATAAAGCTCCAGACTGATAAGATTCAGCTAGTGGGAATTTGTTTTGGGAGATGGGCCTTTGTTGAATGACTATCAGGAGGAATGGACAGACCTTGACGGTCAAAGACAGCACAGAGATTAGGCTTCAACTGAGCCTTCACAGGAGTCATAAAAATAGTCAGAGCTATCAGCTGTGCAAGTCAAGACACATTCAAAACTTTAAGCAGGCATGAACTTTAAAAACAGGTTTTACCTTTTTACTGTTATTTTTTGATGTGGCAAACCAGATAGCAAACTGTTTAATTACACACGCAGCAGTTATGGAGCAACACCATCATTCATTTGGCATTTTGTTTGAGCCCACCATTTGGGTGTACGTACTTACCTTGGTGGCTTGCAGGTCCACTGTCTCAAGAAAGAGTTGTCGACTCAGCTCCTCCAGAGCATCAACCTCCTGCTGGATCAATGAGAGGTCTGGAGGGAAGAAGTTAAGGCTGACATCTGATACAAATCCTGCAGATAATTAGTACATAGTTACCTGGAAACAGCTAAAAAAAAAAAAAAAAAAAAAGTCCTTTTGCAGCCTTATTCAATGTAAGTATAAAGGATACTTTCGCTTCCTGTTTGTGTGGAGGTGACACTCTTGATCATTCCCCAGAATCCTGTCTGTTTGTTCTGGTCTTCCCCCCGCTGGTACATCTGCCTCCGTGTCATGGCAATTCTAGATGCAAAAAACATGTTGCAGCGTAACAATTCATTTAATCTATTAAAATATGTAATGGAATTTAACATTTTAAGGTTTTGTTAACTCACCGTTTCTTCTTGCTGACAATCATGTCCATAGTCTGGAGCAGTCGTCTCTCCAGAGCAAGAATGTCACTGTCTGTTACGTTTCTGTCAAATTAACAATGCAGGAAGCATGACTCAGTACAGTTATGTGTGATGTATGTGGAGACCCAGATTAACACTGTGTGATATAGCTGCTGAAGGTAATGTAAGAATAAGCGCACAGCTGCGCTTACCTGAGGAAATAGGACATGTATGTGTAGGGACAGTTGACAGCACCAAACCCAGACAACAGAGCCATGAGTGTGACTCCAATCACGCCAACACGACTGATTAGCTGCTCGATGGAGAGGATGCCTGAACAACAGAAAACAACAGAGTGAAAACCAACACAGCCTTGTTCTGCTTGCTTTTCAACACCTCTGTGCAGATAACAGGATCTATAATATATTATCATCTTCTATCATCTTACATTTTGGAAAATGTTATATTGTGACCTGGCGGCGCAAGTGTAATCTTTCCTGGTTTCAAAGGCTGCAATTCAATAAACTAACATCACTTTCTGGTGCACAGTCATAAATTACAGAGGTGAAGGTTGCTTTCTCACCATGTTTTGGACTCAGGATGGGGAATGGGTCTCCCAACTTCCAGAAGAAATACATGAAGGTGAACCACACCATGCAAGCGAACAGAAGCTTCTGTCTCTGCACTACACAGACACAAGACAAACAGCTTTCTGTAACATGACGTGTGAAATAAACTCTGACAAACAGCATCATTAACTTGTGTATTTCATTTTCAGTGGCAGCTTATCAGTTATACTCACAAAGGCGTATGTTGCTGACAACAAAGTAACCAATGTAGAAAGGCACCACGAAGATTAGAACCAGCAGTATCACATACAGATTCAACTTCCAGTGGAAATACCTGGAACTGTTGCAAGGACATAAGGGTTCAAATTATTCACCTGCAATTAGCAACAACAAAAAAAGAGTTACATACCACAGAAAATGTACTTACCTACTACTTAAGGCACCCAGAATCTCAAAGATGATGAGCTCAAACATGGTACATGAAAAAGCAAACGTGACGGAGAAAACCACCTGGACGATGTACTGTCGCACCTGCCAACAATCACAAACACACTCAAGACTGTGAGTGATGGAAGACCGGGTGAAGACTCTCATGACGTTTTCTCATTGAGATCGTTCTAACATCTGGGCCTCTAGGCAACACACCCATCTTCATGGTCAGTAATAAATTAATGCATTACCTCATAATCTTTGAACAGCTGCCGCATGAAGAATAACCAGCCAAATCCAAAGAACAGCACCTGTGTTGGTGAACATGGGGAGGTAAAAAGGTAAAAATGACACTGTCACATTTTTATTTAGTAAAGGCTCTTTGCAGAATGACTTTTTCCAGTCTGTGTTGAATAAATCGAAAACCGAATTCACAGAGGATAAAACAAGAGAATTCGCTCAAGTCAAGTTTACGAATAAAGCTGAATTAAAATCTAGTAGCTTCAGGCAGGCCGACCAGCAGAAATGGCTGTGCCCCTGAAAAGGTCGAGTGAATGGGCCCCTCACCAAAATCTACTTTGCTCATATCAATGCATGTGCATGCTCTTTCCTACATAAAACTTTCAGGATGTCTTACCTATCATCTGCTAATAGCAGTGACTGCTTATAACATCAAATTATTTGGGTTTAAATGTATTGCCAGCACCCTGTTTGGGGTCCTTGCATAAGGAAATTCACACTGACAAAGCTAGTACTTAGTTTAACTTAGAGTGTGCCTACTGTGTGCTATAAACATTTTGAGAGGATAGCCTTCATTTTACAGAAGAAACAATACATGAAATGTGTTTTGTTTTTGTTTTTTTTTAATACGTGATGATGAGTTTGCTGGTTAAATAAAACTGGTTATCAGTTCTTATATTATGATAACAGGGGAGGCTTAAGGGGGGTTTCCTTTTCCCCCCCTTATGAGCATCCCTGAGTGCTGCTGACTATTTTCAAGATGTCTTCAGCTATGTCACTTCTACAGGAAGCACTGCAACAACAACACTGGCTGGAAAACACTTAGAGCTGCGCGGGTAATAGAAAACATAACATTTGCTTACAGCACACGCTGGATATTCTCGTTCAATGAAATACACAGCCAGCTGCTATTCGTCGAGTTTCACAAGTGGTGATTAACAAGTTACCTGTGAGGTGAACATGATGACTGAGTCCACCAGAAACGACATGGTGGTGTCTGTAAAACAACCTTTGGTCCGCAAAAAAAATGATTGTACAGGTGCAGCACAGCCGAGGGTCGTTTCAGTTCATGCCGATACGCAAAAATAAATCAAGTTTGAAAAGTTTGAAATGTGTGTTATGTTGCTGACGAGCTCATTTTAGCAGCAGAGCAGGTTCATGGCTGTTCAACTGTCAAGTTATAACGGTCGCTCCTGTGTGTACGTCACCATGACGAGTCCGACAAACACACTTCCGTCGCAAAACTGTGACGTTTAATAAAACGAATTGAGAATAAATACAAAGATCGTGCACAATATTCTAATATTTCGTAATATTGTAAAACATGTCTCGAAACAAGTTTGTATTCATTGTAAATCATGAAATGAACTCGTGCTTTATTTAAAGCGCTGTATCGTTGTAATTACGAGGTTTTACCCGCAGAGGGCGACAAAGCAGCAACTGCAGTTTTTACTGCTGGACTGATCACCACTAACAAGAACAGCACCACTACTACTACTAACTGACAGTATTGATAATAATGATACTACTACTTCTACTAATATTACTATTACTACTAATAATAATAATAATAGTAAAAATAATAATAATAACAAGCTCATGAAATTTCACTTTGAAATATTTGTTTTTGTCTTTAAAGGCCCCAACAACTGAATTTCTCAATAAACCTTTTTGTATGAGTGGTGGGGTCCTACAGGAACATGATTTCTTCTTAAATTGGAACAGTTTGGGTTAATTCTCTTAAGAATTTTTGTTTTTTGTGGAAGAAGGTTTTGCTAAACATTAGATGTGATTGTTGTTTATTTAATCATGCATATTTAATGTTGAGTACAATTGCAGTGAGGATACAGGTCACCCAGTTAGACCAAAAGTTAGATTTCACTTTGCTCTGACTCAGGTATCTAATATTTCTTTGTAGTGGTGCGTGTTTAGCTTCACACTGTTTCATTACTAACCCAGGTTTTAAGATTATATTAGCTGTATTGAGTGTTTTGTCTGTTTCCTTTTTTGTTAAAACTGTAATACCTACATTTACTCAAATGCTAGCCTATTACAAAAACACTCCTCTAGTATTCTGAATGCAATTTCATATTAAACGTTGTTTAAATGTTTTATTTTTCAATTATTATTTTTAATGATCTGGATTTATGTCTGACGTGTCTTCATCTGAATAAATATAATAATGTTTTGTTTCCTCTATTTTCCCAATGTATTTAGCACTTTAACCACATGACAACCACAACTTTCAAAAGGAATCCAAAACGGGCATTAACTCTTTACCTGTCCTAAAACAACAATTATTTAAAAAAAAATGAATAAATAAAATACATTAAAAAAAAAAAAAAAAGCAATGAACACTATCAGACACCAGAGGGCGCTGTTAGCCCGAAACTCAGCCGCGGCTCTGCCTGTTCTCAACACCTCCATCCAGTGAGCTGGAGGTTGGAGCTGCCGCCGGCTGGTGTTCATTGTGTTGCCGGTGGTGCGCAGAATAGAAAACAGTCGGATGAGTAAAAAATAGTTCCTCGCTCGTTCTGGAGTGATGTTTCAAAAGACTGCTGGGTCTTAAGGACGGGGAAGATGTTGCAGAGGTAGAATATCTTCAGCTGTTCACTTTCAGGACAAGTAGAGGTGAGTTCCTCAGCTTCATGGCTGTATAATTTAATTTATATGACACAGGGAATAGAAAACGTGTGACAAGAATTCAGTTCTCCTCAAATCTCTTGATCAGCTACAGATCGTCCCAAAACTGCGTTGTAATTGTTGTGTTATGTTGGTGTGTAATTGGCTATAACACGTTTTATCTATGATATAGTTCATTAATTGTGGTGTTAGTCTTTAATTTAACTGAGAACACAAAACCTTTGAGAAGTGACAGACAAAACAATCTGCTCAGAGGTCTCAAGAGGTCTCTGACACCCAGCGAATGTTTATTTGAAAAATCCATCTACAATACACAGCAGAGCTAAGGGGAGATTATTTTGCACCCCACTGAATAGTTTGAGTGTGATGGACAACATCTGGTGACCACAGGAGCTGACTTGGCTTCGAAGAGCTGGAAGAGCAAATTGTTTGCACTTCCAGATTCTCTCCGACTCTCTGTTGGATCGAGAGTTCATGTCGGGCTGAAGATGATAACTTAAGTATTTCCACACCACAGTGCCACTCATCCTCCTCTTCCTCCTCCTCCTCCCTGTTAAATGAGCAATGAAGAAGATGATGAGGAAAGGTCTGCAGGTGTGTTTACTCCTACTGATGGTGGGAAGACTGCAGGGTGAGTATGGAAAGAAACTCCTGTCACAAAAACATGTAATGTTTTTATACTGCTGTGTTTTGTTTTTTTTTATTTCAATGGTGCAATATCTAAGAATTTGCCTCCTGTCAATTCAAAACATAGCAGCCAGCACATCACCAAAGCAATAGCTTACTGTAGCTACAGTTAGCTAATTAGCTCAGTTAGCCATGCAGTTAGCGATCAAGATCAGGGGCTTGTAGAACCAGGGGAGTTTGGGTGTTTAAACCGCTTGCACTGGAGCTTTGTGGCTGGAACGTGGCTAGCTGGTTAGCATGCTAACTTCAAACTAATTTTTTTAGTTCATATTAAAAAAATTCGTACATACTGCGCCTGTAGCTACCGGTTATATGTTTCAGGCAGGGTAACGGCTCCGGAGCGTCTGGTGGCTCCAGTGGAGAAGCCCTTCAATCTGACCTGCAGTGTCTCGAGGGATCGAGGTGAGTCCCTGAGGCAGGTGCGCTGGCTGGATGTCCAGAACCAGACCCTGCTGAGCTACCTGCCCGGCCAGAGAGACAGCGTGAGCGGACAGCAGCACGTGGAGCTCCGCCCCTCCCCGAAAGACACCTCGGTAATCACCATCCGCCGCGTGGGCTTCCGTGATGAAGGCTGCTACACCTGCATCTTCGACATGCATCCGTCCGGCTCGAAGCAGGGCCAGACGTGCCTCACTGTCACCTGTGAGTAGCTCTGTGAAGGACAGACGCTTTGGTTTTACCAGCAAAGACGACCAGTTTAGAAAAGATATCTAACCCAGAGAGCCCATGCCATCACTCTGGTGGGTGTAGTTCAGCTTCATGCAGGACAGTGTGCTGATACAGCTTATATCAATCATCACTGTGACCTCTCATTTCCTGTCAATTACCCATCTGTTAAGATGTGAGGAATTTAACTGGTGCCTATACAAGAGAAATTTAAAGTAAACATCAGTAGAATAAGCTTTGCTTCTGGATCTCCAGTGCCAAAAAAGTCAGGAGCTATTGTTCATACCATGTCCTGAATGACATTAGAGTCAGACATATAGTGTTAAAGCAAGAGCAACACAGATGTGGGTCTCTGAAATGTGTTCGAGAGATTTAGATGAAGAATTTTTTTTTTTCTTTATCCAGGAAGAAAAACACCAATTATTCTGATGTGTTCACTCTGAGCTTGTGGCCACACAAGATATAAATTATAGTATTTGTAGCAGCTCAGTAAAACTGTGTAGAGACCCACAGTGTACCTAAATTATCTCAATCATTTGTGTAACAGTTAAGGAAATACTGTATTTTGAAACCAGGGCCCCATGTTCATGTTTTGGTGTGAAGGGAACTAATAGGCAGTCGTTTCCCAGTCGTGATCTTGTGATTGCCAGAATTGTTCCCGCCCACACCAGTCACATTCATCCGGCCCACATACTGCGTGGAATGATGGCACTTGGCCACAGTTCATTATATTCCGGTGTGCTGGATCTGACCCAGACTTGGACCACCTCTGTTTTATTCGGTTTGCGCTTTGGCTGACTTGTGTTCTCACTATGTCCTGCTCCCGGCTCAGATCTAGCAAACCCGGAGCTGGCCGCCCAAGTGCCATAGTTCCAGGCAGTATGTGGGCTGGAGGAGGGTGTCTAGTACAATTTGGCTAACTGGGAACGTCATGCAGAATTCACAGGGATTGTAAATTGCAAAACATTGCATATTCCTGGAAGGAATGGATTGGTGCAAAAAGGTTTGAATTTGGTTCAGAGGATCACCTTAGCAGCCAGAGCCAAATGTGTTGCAGCAACATAATCCTCGAGGTCAGCTTCCATCATCTAAGCAGCTCCGCTAAAAGCTCTTGTTTTCACATATTCTTACTCTGACGACACTTAGAAATATCCACACAGAGATACAGAAGACCTTTTTGTAGACCAGAAACAGCCAGGCGCAAAAATCTGCCCAACCACACTCCAAAAAACAGTAATTTTATTATTGTAAAACAGACTACTCAATTCAAACTTGACCAAAACACAATTAAGCCCAGCACAACTGTTGTCTTTCACTGTTCCAGAAATCACCAGCTCTGGTTTGGTTGAAATAAACCCGTAAATCACCGTGCTGAAGTGGAAATATCAGGGGATTAGTGAGAGAGGTCAAACATCAGAGAAGCAGCTGGGAAAAACAGCAGGTAGAGCCAGAATGTATTCACTCGTAACACACACCAAACTATGTAAACTAATGACCCAGATTCCAAAATACCAGATCTCTCATTTTGATACTTAATTTTATTTTCTGCCAGCCGTGGCAGCCGCGGTTCATTTGCAGCCATTTAGCCGATAGCTTGTTGACACCTCTGTAGTTCGTCTCACAGGGTGGGAGGTATCATCGCTGTCAGCAGTTCCTGACATGTCATACCGGGAACCACTAAGTGAGAGACTGATGTGCGCAATTTTCCCCACTGCACTGCTCTGTGGTGAATATGGCACAACTGATTCTGGATGCCTGCCCTTTGCACCCACCCATTAGGATAAAACAAAACCAACCCTCCACTAGACTCCAGGGAGAAGCTTCTCCTCCCTCCCGCATGAATATCAATCTGCTGCGAGGATTTACTGAAAATATATGACTACAGAGGTCCCTAACCTCTGAACACAAGTTGTTGAGGCTCAGCCAGTCATGTTAATAAAGAGTGGTGGAGCAGTGGGAGAGGGAGGGCTTATTCTTCTAACCAGAAACAGCTGCTGCAGATTCCAGTGACTGGTTTCTGTTGGGGTGCCTCATATTTCTGAACATCAGCATCGTCCTGTTTTTCACCTTCCGGCTCCCCTCCCCTCTTCCTTGTTCTTATCCTTTCCTCCCATCCATCACTCTTTCCCTGGATGGTGTGCTCTTTCTTTCATCCCAGCGCACATCGCTACCGATGGCAACAAGACGGCGGTGAACGGGAAGAAGGCCTCCCTCTCCTGCTCCTACGGTTTGCCTGAAAAGGTGAAGCAGATCACATGGAGACACACGTCAGCACAGGGAGATTCTACGGAGGTGGCCTCCTTTGCGAAGCGGAGCGACCCCATGATAGAGCCGCCGTACCAAGGGAGGGTCTGGCTGAGCACCTCCCTGTCGGACAGTCAGCTCACCATCCAGCCTGTCGCCATCCAGGACGAGGGCTGCTACACCTGCCAGTACACCATGCATGCTGAAGGGGAGAAGAGCTCCACGGTTTGCCTCGCCACTTATGGTAAAGAAAAATCTTTCCCGCGCAGCCATTACTGATGAGTACTAGGTTTTAGTGTGGCACACACAAACAAAAAAGTGAAGGAGAACTTGACTTCCAGCTGCAGTCTCATGAAATGAAGGACTGAAGGCCATGAGGCTGGATGAAAGAATTGATTTACAAAATTTAAAAGCTCAGTTTCCCAGGTATAAATGACCCAGATCCCCAAAGTTTAGTGCCCAGCTCTAATAGGCTTTCCAAATTTTATCGAACCAAATGGTTCAAATTATGACAGTCAACTGAGACTTTTGGTGTGATTGTGATGCTCAAAGTATGTTATCCAACGTTTTACAGCCGCTTCTTTTAACAGTGGGAGCTTATAGGACAAAAGTCTTTTTGGGCCCCTGCACGTCCCGTGACATTGTAATTACACAGTTTGGCCACTATGACAGTTGGCTTCAAAGCCTGGTAGTCTCGGTTCACTCGCCCCACATCACCTGTGTTTCAGGCTCAAAGATGAAGCTGATCACGCCGGAAAGCCCACTAGCTAGCCCACAGATGTGCGCATAAACAAACCGTTGTTAGGATAAAGAGCCACCGTGAGTCCAGAATGTATCTGATAAAAAGTTGGCTCTGGTGTGCTCCGGCAACACAACACCCACGGTGATTAATCACATGGTGGACAAGCGGAGGCATGACGTGTCGAGGGATCACTTGAATTAAAAGCACTCTAAGTCTGCGGATCGTGACTGTCTGTATCAAATTATACACCAGATTTCATGGCAATCAATCCAATTCACATATTTTACAGTGTTGTCATTTGATGTGTTGAACCAATGTTCCTGAGAGCCGTGCTGCAAAAACAGTATTTTTTTTAAATAGGTAGTGGTTGTTCTGATGCACATGTTTACCGGGCTAGATGTCCTACAGTAGATAAAGGAGCTGGAGAGACCGGCTCTTGTGGAGAAAATGATGGGCTCAGATTCATGTGGATGAGTCCCAAACAGATTCAGCAAGGTGGACCAGGAATACTGATCTTTTCTTTCTGGATCGTAGCTGCTTAATGCTTTCATGATGCAGCAGGGCTGATTTGTTAACACACACACGCGCACACACAGAACAATGTGTCCATGTGAAGAATGGAGCGTTGGAAAGAAGGATGGAGGCAGGGAGCGAGGTCCTGATGCATGACTGTGTCAGTGTTTGCAGCAGACAGTGATTCCCTCTGTGCTTTGTCTCGCTCTCTCTTTGCTCATTTGCTTTTCGCACTTTTCTCCCGTTCCCTTTCTCTCGCAGCAATCTCAACAAACAGATGTGCTTTTGTTTGAAATCGAACTGTACAGTACAGTAGGTGTTTCTGGTAGTGAGGCCCTATTAGTATTAATGTGATTTATTCTTGTAACCCCCCCCCACCCACCCATCCTACTCTGGATGATGTGATGCCCCCCTCCTTTACTCCCACTCTCACAGCCAACAAACAGTGTTAACTAAGATGGACAGATGCATTTCTCTCTGAACACAATAGAAAAAAAGATGTAGATGAATTCTACAAAAGGCTGCCAGTGTGTTTGATTCGGCTGAGAAATTTCAACTACTTCAGGTGGTTGTAATCTTAATTTTTAGTAATATATCAAAGAACAATGAAAGGGGAGCTACCCTCAGCTTCACAATGCTTTGTAACAAGTTTCAGCTGTCTAGTGGTGTGGCCAATGACATTTTTGGTTCACTCTCCTCAGTCTCATGGCAGCACCCAACAGCAGGCGGATACTATTTGTCCAGAGGTTGTTGAAGACCAAGTTAGTTAAAACACAGTGATTGTTGGTCCATAACTGCTGATTGTACAAAAAAGCAAATGTTGGCAAACAAGTTCACCATATCAACTGAAAGCTGACATTTTATTATGAGCTCATGAAAAGAAAGATTTTATGAATGGTTATTATCGCACCATGTTATGCTAAATTCCTGTCATAACAGTGAAGCGTACAGTGAAGTGAGAATCCACTGAGGTTCCGATCACTTGTCAACGGGACACTTATTGTTGTAACACCATACCAACAATGACACTTTAGACAGGACGCGCATGTCAAGGTGTCATAACATCAATATTTCCATTCACACTGGAATGAGAGAATGTTTTGGAAAAAAAAGGAAAAATGTGTAATGTATTAAAAAAAGGTGCCAGAATTGGTAGCGTTCCCTGTTCCACCATTGCCAGTGTAGGTATTTTCTCTGTTACTGGAAGTGCAGGGGAGGTTTGCTATCCAAACACTCTTGAACAGGGGAATTCAACTTTAAATAGGAGCCCAAATCTCACACTAGTTTTGAGCTCATTTACACGGAATCATGGTTTGGATGGTTTTGAGAATTTTTCCCTGTTGCGGTTTGACCCACCCTCAAATCTGATCCAGGCTGATAGTGGGTGAAGTTCCCCACCTAGAAGTCTGCGAAGACACTCTGGGGGCCAAATATCTGTGGCTAAACGTGTCCCTGCCAACAACAACGTTCTCGATTCCAGCGTATCACATTCCTCAGTCAGCACCGAGAGCAGGGAATTGAAAACAGCCAAAGATTTACTTATGGATCTTGAGTTGGCAGGAATTCACATACCTTAGCTGATCCGGACGCTTCAAGGTTTTTCCACAGGTAAATACAAAATAAACTACACTCTGGAGTTTTGCCAGTTATTAGATCAAAAATAATACTCCTCATATGCCTGTCTTCCCACAGCGTTCTCTCTTAGTGTTGGATCATTATGTGACAACGTTTCCAAGAGGTTTAGTCCATTCTGGGCGAACAAAGGACGTTGATGGAATGAATTAGTGCCTCAGCACATCTCAATGAACCTGTTATATCTGCAAAACATATCAATCTCAGGACGAGTTTCTTTCTGTGTAAATGTGTTCCAGTGTTTTGTGATACTCATTCAAGATGATTCTGTGTATTTCTCCCAGTGCTGCCCAAACCTCAGGTGAGCTACAAGACTACCTCTCCAGGTGTGATCGAAGCCAACTGCACGTCAGTGTCACGCCCCCCGGCAGAGATAGTGTGGAACGTGGAGAGGGATAACCGAACCATGGGCCCCCCTGTGACGACACAGCTCCTGCAGGGAGACGGGACCACGCTGGTCATCAGCACACTGACTGTCCAATCAGGGCTGCTGAAAGACGTGTCAGTCAAATGCTTGGTGCACCACAAAGGGCTTGAGACCCCGATTGCTGTATCCATGAACACTAAAAGTGAGTTTGTGTCAAACTTCTCTATTCAAAGGTTTTGATAGTATTGTGCCTTTTTTTTCTAGCATACTCCAAAAATGATTTTGACTTAATGACTGAAAAGGTAACTGGAGGAAGTGTGTGTTGAAGGGTTTTGGGGAGTTCTACTGCATGTGTGAAAAACACTTTTGTGGCTCCAGAGAAAGCGGCATGTAATCTAATGATCTGATGATGTCACTCAGTGGCTAAACTGCATGGTGGCCAAAGTCACTTTTTCTCAAATGTACCATTTGCCCTGTACAACAATTTCTAAAATAAAACAAAAACCTGTATTCGCTTTAACGCAACTATAGATGGGCATTATTTAAACATGCTCACATGTGCCGTGTGTGCAGCTTTAGTTTGCTGGTAACCTGTAGTTAACGTTTGTTTCACGGTTCAGGATTGTACACATTATATTAACCAGACAGTAACACTCTCACTCTCACTCTACATCTCAAATGCAATCAGTGATGGTCCTCCAAGAGACGCTGTGTCCAGACAAGCGCCTGCCGTACAGCACACAGACACAAATACCAAAAGAAAATTTGACCATAATGTCATTTATCCACTGCGAGGTCAGGATCGACACACTGTAGTAGATTATTCATTTTTGTGTCCGTCTGTCTTACCCTCTCATAGTTGGGACGGCTCTCACCATCCTGATCTCAGTCACTACGGTGGCAGCCCTGTTGGTCATGTCCCTCTGCTTCTGCCTTTGGAAGTGTTTCCTGCGCAAAGAAGGTGAGTGCAGCACATGTTTTTGTTTGTTTTCACATTTTCATGTTTGGAAATGCCGAGGTTTATGTCAGTTAAGGGAAACAAATGAGTTGATAAGCATCATACTACTATACACCTGACACACCCTTGGAGCCATTTAGATACTGATCTATGGAAGCATATCTGGGACAAAAGTCTTGTCAACTTCTTAAATGTGGAGAATTTATATTGATGCCACTCTGAAATGAGCATTAGTGGGTTTTTATTGATGGTCTCCACCCACACCTCCGTCACCTACATCCATACTGGAAAAAGGAGTAAAATGTTAGGCGTGTTAGGCTGAAATGTGAGGGGGGGCGATGACTGCCGTCAATTACACTGTTGTGACAAGTGATTATGAAATGCGAGCAGGCCCAAATAAGGTTGAGTTTAAAGATTTATTTTTAATTTTTCCAGGATGAATTGTTTCTTTTATAGATTTTACACAAATAATCCATCTGGTTGTACTTATTATTTATTTAATATCAAACACTATGTGGCTCAGTAAATGGGTGATGTGGTGTTTATGTCATCAACATATAAGAAAAAGAAAGTGAGCTTCATTTTTCGTTACCTGCACTCCATCTGCACTTTAATCACACATCTCATCAGTGTTTTCTGTCCGTGCATGAAGGATGTTGACCATGGATCCGGACAGTGGTTCTTTATGTTTGTATTGTATAGAATGAGGAACTATCTGTCTATCTTCTAATTTAAGATGCATTACGTATTGACCATTTATATTTTAATTGGAAAGAAATATATTATTGAGGAGTTAATTTGTCTCGTTTTTAAGACTTGTATGCTCGGATCCAATGAGAATCAGCTAGACAAAGACCATTTACAGTAATACAGTGGGTCCAACTACACACTTTATATCTATGGGCCAATCTATACGTCAATCATCTATAGGTCAGTGCTAAGTGCAAGTCATGTTAAAGTGTGAATGTAAGTTATAAACATCTGTGAAGACAGCTGATAAGATATCTGCCCAGTAGTACTTCAACATATCTTTCAGCTGATTAATCTTTCAGATGAGACCGGAAGCTGAAAGGAAGAGGACGGATTGTTTCCCAGCAGCAGCCTCGTGTTACAAAGGGAAGACATTCTGACACACCTCCATAGGATGTCAAATACAATCCCGTTTACGAGCACCAACTGTACGACGACATTCATCTCTCCTCTTCTGCCTCTGCACCTGACTCTTATATAATCGCCAGGCTGTCCTCGCATGAAGTCAATGAGGGAATGTTGAGTGAATCTTTTTTTTTTTCCCCTCTCTCTGGTTCTGTAATTGATTTGACTTGATGGCCACACATTCCTCAACACACAGCGGACTCTGTGTATGTTTGTGATAACTACGTATTGCGAACTTCCCTCTGTTTTACCTTTTTTTAATGCTGAAATTCAAAGTTTGAATATAAAATATGGTCAGCCTTATCCTTTAGGTAACACAGCTAATTGGCCCTGTCAGCCCACCATTAAGGTTTCACATCTTGTACCTCAGTCAACGCCGTCCGTCACTCCTGTGTGTTTTTAAAACTGGGTGGGGTCGGGGACATTCTTCACTAGTTCAGCTAAGAGGGCTGAATACTTTGTTTTCTTGAAAGCCTACTGCAAACTTTTCTACGTGGTTCAAAATCTGTTTTAGTGTGTCGTGAGAGAATATGTGTGTCCGTGTGTGTGTGTATGTGTGTGTGTGATTTGCTAGAGGTTAGATTCCACGGTGAGATTGCTTAAAATAATTCCCTGAGGAAGCAACGCTGAAACCTTTTTGGTGCCCCTAAAAGGAATGCTTGTCTTGTGGCTTGTCTACATGATCGAGTCAGTCAAGTACGTGTGTGTGAGGATGTGACGATGTTAGCTTACCGGTCGGGCTGTGATGGGGCAGCTTAGTGGCTAGCCAGAAGAGCCACTGTGCTGCTTTCCAGCCTTTTTTAAATTAAAAAAAACTAAAAGAATTTGTACATTGCTCTGGATTAGTGGCCCCTAAATGCCCAGGATTAAATTGGTGTGGGACTTGTGTGATATATTGTGTGTGCATGGGGACAGGGGCATTTAAGAAAAAAAAAGCTTCATGCTGAAATAATCTTCTATATCAAAGCATATGATGTGATTCTGTAAGTTATCAACAGAATGACATGCAGGATATCGGACTTCAAGCCGAGTATTTTAATCGGGCACATCACGTTCCTCTTTATTAATAAGGGCTCTCTGTCTGCATGTTTTTATTACATGCATACAGCACTCATGAGCTCAGCTCTTAGATTGGAACAACTCTGAAATGTGTGTTTCTGAACATTTCTTTTTTTAGATATATGGAAATGTAGCTTATTATCAACCCTGAACGCGGACAAGAAAATGATTTGATGTAATAAAGGCAACAAACAGATTAATAAAAAATATTTAAAATGACAAGTCTCTGGATCATTATTAATGTTTCATGTTTCATCTTTTGTTGCTCAGCTTTGTACTTCTCAGAAAAAAAAACATCAAATTCCTTTGCCAAACCTGGCTCCCAGATGCTCATATTTTGGGTCCTTTTTCATCCCAAGCCAGGCGGGTTATGATGAATCCTTGCAGTGCAAAAACATGCACATGTTCTGCACACACAGAGCCGAGGCCACTCTGTTCAGATGTGGGATAACAAAGTATTTAATACCTTGGTAAAATATACATATGTGTGTTTAACTCAGCACATACTATATATACACTCATATATAATGTGTGTGTGTGTGTGTGTCTGTGTCTGTGTGTGCGTGTGTGTGACAACATCATATAATATATAGTATAATAATATTGCATATGTCATACATCGAAGAATGCTGAGAAGTAATCTGTATTGTACAGATTACTTCATTTTGAAACAAAAACACAAGCTTTCAGCACCGCTGCTCACAGTCTTACAAGGTTTTTATAGGACATATTCAGCTAAAAATGAGAATTCAGTCATTGTCTACTCATTATCTACATCTGGAAAGTTTGGTGGCATTTTGTCATCCACATTTCTGGAGCTTCACAGCAAAACAGCATTGCAGCATTTTCCCTAACAACTGAAGTAGCTGGGGACTTGTATTTGTGTCAATATGACCTTTAACGTTGACCTTCTATTACCATGTTGGTCAACAACGAATGAATTTTCCTTTCCAGCTGAACTTTCGCTGTTTCACTAACCTGACTGTATCTTTCCAAGTCTGTTTGTGGGTGTTGTGAGAGGGCATGTGTGTGTGTGTGTGTGTGTGTGTGCGTGTGTGTGTCTGTGAGAGGTTAAATTCCACAGTCAGAAAGTTTGAGGTCTAGTCCCTGAAGATACAGCACTGAAACCTTTTTTTTTTTGCTCCCCTGAAAGGTATGCATGTGTTATTGCTTGTCTGCTTTTCATAGTCAGGCTGGGTTTATGTGAGGAAAGAGAGTGCGGCTGTTTGGGTCGGCTGTAGCGAGGTGAGTTCAGCCGTGGCGGAGTGATAAAGATAAATGTTAATGTAATTTAAGGCTGCAGGTTAAACACCCAGAAGAATCACTCAAGACACTATTAAGTGTGCTCGAACAAAACAATAAAACCCACAAAACATTAACTGTAAGTTGCTCTGGACGTTGAAGTGGAACTGCAGGCAAATGCAACATTTAATGTTAAAGGGGCAGTTCACCCCAAAAATCTAAAAATATATTTTTCTTCTTGTCTGTGGTGCAGTTTATTCATCTGGATTGTTTTGGTGTGGGAACAGGCGTAACCCCTGTAGAGATATCTGCCTTCCCTTACATATTATGTAACCCCATGGCATTTCTTGTGATGCTCAAAGCAAAACCAAAAAAGATTTGAAAAAAGTCTTTTTCCAGAAATCATGACCCAGTTACCCAAAATGATCCGGGACCTCTTTGGCCAGCATCTCTAAAATATGCAACTGTAAAATTAATTAGATCATGCTTGGCTTTTAAAATTCCACATTATGGTCAAATACACCTTCCAGATTGCTTTGTTTGAATGACACACATGTCCTCATCATACACAAAAAAACCCAGGTGATCCACTTCTATTTAAAAAAAATCTACAGACATGACACCAGTATTATTCTGGGAGATTTTGGTGTAGGACCAAAAGTATTCTTCACTCCTCTACAACTCGTCAGATGACTTTGAAGTCCACACAGTGTCTGAGCGGCCTCAGGCCTCGATCTAATCAGACCTGCGTCAAACGCTGCCTTCGCACAAGCCTCCACGCACTCTGTCTCTCAGCCGTCTAAACCATGGCTTTGTCCACCAGGGGAAAAAAGACAATTACTCTGTGTGTGTGTGTGTGTGTGTGTGTGTGTGTGTGTGTGTGTGTGTGTGTGTGTGTGTGTGTGTGTGTGTGTGTGACTGCAAGAAGAGAAGTTGCGAGTGGGCTGTGACTGCCAGATGCCGTGTGTCGACATGAAACATTTCCACTCAGAGACCGAGAAGAAAAGTTCACCGACTCATTTCACATGACGTTCAGGATTCACATAAAGCATGTCGGCTACTTTTACACTTTTCACCTCCCTCTCCTCTGCGAGCACGCTGTAAGAAATGTGGCAGCATGGTCACATTATTCAGGAGCATTTCTTGATATTTTTCCACATGCCAGTTTTCAGTGAAAGGCCCTTTGTGAGCATCTATAAATGGATTAAAGCGTCCAGATTTGCAGGATTTGCTCCGCTGGATGTCATCCAAACAAAACTGAATTATCAGCATGTTTGTCAATAGGCCAAGCTCTGTGCATTCAGCATGATGAGCAGTGATGGGTGATTTGTTATCTCAGGGGCAGGATAAGGCTAACAGGTCCACATGGGAACATTTCTGATTCTGTTCTCAACTCTGAGTGAGATTGATCATCCAGATTGAAATCAGAACAATCAGGCTGAGGTCTAAAGTCGTATATTTAGAACGTTTATTAGAAGATATGTTGTGGTATTTCTGGTCCAGCGGCCAGTTTGTTATCTAATCAGTTCAAATAGGAAAAGTATGCCCTGGTTTTGCAGTAATGCCCACAAATATCAGCAACATCTATCCATTAATAATGATAAATCATGGAAGAATACAGCTTTTGATTTCTGTTTCTGTTCATATTTTATCTGACTATTTTGTTCAAGAAAACATGCTGATGGTTTTATAGATATACACTCACCTTGACAGCAATGATTAGACAGAGTCACCTACAGTATCTGGTTTCAACAACACATCATACTTAAATGACTGACTAAGAAGATTGTCAGCAACTCCCAGAACAATGTATGTTACCACAACTTGAACAACACGGCACACGTACCAACCCTTCATCACACAGGCACTTAAATGACTTGGTTAGGTTTAGGAAAACATTTGGGTTGATATCACTATGTTACTTCTGAGACTTCCCCTTCATACATATCTATGTTACTTATAATACTTATGTTTCATTATGCAAGTCACATTACTTACTAAATTAATATGTCAAATGACTCTCAGTTATCTTCTGCCTTTACACTGGATACTACAGAGGTCTACTGACTGAAAGTCGTGTGCTTGCTTAACCCGACCGTCCATCTGTCCAACCCTCCCTATAGAGACTTTTCACGCTGAGAGATATCATTGTCTTTAATAGAGTAAGTTGATTTTATTATGGGACAGTCAAACATCTTTCCTGTATGTCATTTATCTTGCCAAGCGTGTGACCAACCTTCATGATAAGACCACTTCCTGAAGTACTACAGCATCTCAGTATGTGAAACCAACTGTGAGCGAGCAGAAGTGGTTTTGATGACAGTAAGCATTTGATACTTTTTTAACTTCCTGTATATTTACAGTATACCACAGCCAGTCATGTGGACTGTTGACAGGCCAGGTGCTATGTTTCCATGAGTGGCTGTGAAAAACCCAGAGGTCTGTACGTGTGACAGAAAGATGTGCAGACAAAATGTCGGACATGTCAGTATGTTTGCTCATAATGTTGTCTCAGTCTCTTTCTTGGAGAATAAATAATTCTTTCTATAAAGAATAAAGTAGTGATCCTCTCTTGAGGAAATGCAAAAATAAACATTAAGGTCGACACGTGTAAACTTTCAAAGAAGAAAATGTGTCCACACTCATGGATTTTATTGAAATGCTGTATTTATATCTAAACACATAGATATAGGAACAAACAGGAGAACTTTAAATCCATTCTGAGCCTTACTGGGAGCCAGTGGAGGGAGGCCAGTGATGAAGTGGTGAAATAGTCTCTCTTCCAGATACCTCTTAGGAGCCTGGTGTTGGCATTGTGGACAAGTTGAAGATGAAACAGGGAAGACTGACTGATCCCATTGTACAAGGAGACCAAGCAGAGTTATAACACGATACAACAATACTGGCTATAATTTGCAAATGCTCCATTGTCATTTGGCAAGATCTAGAAATGTTATCAGAGTAATTCAGACTGGGATTGGTTTTTGTTTTTGTTTTTTAACTTTCCAACCTTAAACAATCGGGAGGGTTAATATTGTGAGTGTGTCAACAGCAGAGCTACGCTAAGACAGATGATGTAGGCCGGCCAGGACAGATCCTCGTCGCCAGCAACACTCAGTGTCCCATCTTCAAAAGCAGAAGGACAGTTAGAACAGTAGTCTTCTATCCATTACAAGTTAACAATATAATTCAGCAAATATAGGTTCTTACCTGTAGTATCAACTGACTTCTTAACCCCATGGTAGGAGTCTGTGGATCGATGGAGAATATAGAATTAACACTTGAAGTCATCTCAAATGAACATTTTGGCGCTGATGAATAAAAAACCACCTACCTGACACTGAGATGTTGATGGCGTGACTGATCACCTCATATTTGTATCCTTTTAAAGAACATCCGTACAGGCCGGCATCATGAATGGAAATCCGTTTGAAGGTCAAAAATGAGACCAGTTCATCTTTGACGCGTTTGTCGATCTGTTGTACATTTTCTGTCTGATTAATCCGTTCACATCTGTCTGCGTCGCTCAGTTTGCACCAGGTGACATTTAAGGATTCCCCACAGTCTTTGACGGGACACTTGACCGTCACACGTTGTCGCGGGGCTGCTGTCCATGTCGTGCCTCTCCGGACCATCAGCCCAACTTCACATGGAGGAGACACGTCTAAAAGAAAAAGAAGCTGTTCATCAATTAAAGAACTAATACAAGATAAGAATAACTATAAGCATTTCTCATTACTGTAGGTGATTAAAAACATCTACAAAATATTTGTTTAATTCAGGAAATGTAGCTTTTTCTCAAACCCAGCTTAGATACTGACACTTTTGGCTGATGACCAGCCCGACCTCCCAACCCAAAGCGTTGGTGGTGACCTTCAGATGTTTGAGGCGCAGGGGGATAAATAGGACTCAGCTCAATGTTATGGGGCATTAGCATGCAGACGGTTGTTATACATTTATAGTGAAATAGTTACAAGCCCAGGTTTAGATTATTTATCTGTAAAAAAAACACATCAGAAACTATTAGCTATTTGAGTGGAAGAGCACCCAGAGGGTATCCACGAGGGTTCTTTTTGATGCAATCGCCGCTTCTGGACCCCCTTTGAGTCCAACATTGAAAATCATCAGTATTTGATGAGTTGGGAAGGAGTATCAACAATTAACTATCTTGCAAATTGGACCTAATATAGTCCAACACTGCCATCCCATCTTCAGAATTTTTCCCGTCTTGTTCCTATTGTTTTTCAACTTCCCTCTGAAACACAAAGTTGTTTCCCCCTCAAACCTTTTTATTTCTAATCCCACTGTCTTCTCCGATCATACTTACAATTACACTCAATAGTTAATATATTATTGGGCATATATACTAAATAATTACACTGTGATAAAGGGCACGTAATCTAAAGTGTTAATGTTTTCTCTTGTTGAATTTATCAGTTAAATCCATTTAAAATGTTCCCTTATGCTTTTATTTTGGAGTAAACAAAGTAACTGAATGTATCTACATGTAGACTTTAGCACCACCCACTCAGATCATGTACGTTTTTGAACGTTTCCTTTCTTATTACCTTATTACCTTTCCTGCCATGAAAACTCAGGAGGGTAAACACTATCAGTGTGGTGACCAGAAGAGCTATGCTAACACAGATGTAGAGGTAAGGCAGCCAGGATGGATCCTCATGAACACTCAGTGACTCATCTATAATAGCAGCGGGACAAGATCAGTAGTCTGTGCCCTTTAGAATTTAACAATACAAAAGAAAATTCACAACACAAACACAACACAAAATTCCACAATAATTTAACAAATATAGGCTCTTACCTGTAGTGTCGATTGACTTCTTGAAGTCATCGCAAATTAAAATTTAGGCACTGATGAGTAAAAAACCACCTACCTGACACTGAGATGTTGATGGCGTGACTGATCATCTCATATTTGTATCCTTTTAAAGAACATCCGTACAGGCCGGCGTCATGAATGGAAATCCGTTTGAAGATCAAAAATGAGACCAGTTCATCTTTGACGCGTTTGTTGATCTGTTGTACATTTTCTGTCTGATTAATCCGTTCACATCTGTCTGCTTCACTCAGTTTGCACCAGGTGACACTGAGTGGCTCCCCACAGTCTTTGACGGGACACTTGACCGTCACACGCTGTCGCGGGGCTGCTGTCCATGTCGTGCCTCTCTGGACCATCAGCCCAACTTCACATGGAGGAGACACGTCTAACATGATAGTTTAGAAAATCAAGAACACTTAAATCAATTCTAATAAGTGTTAATACTTAATAAGAACTCTGTAATTTAGGAGCTTTAATCTAAAGTGTTACTGTTTGTGTAGTTTATTCAAAGAGTGCACATCATCACATCATCATACAGTATCTAGTAAGATGTAAACATGACATTATGTCTAAGTTTTGTTTCCTATTTGATGGTTAACTATGTTTATTATTTTATAGTCTATAGTTAATACATACCAACAATATTCTTACTAACTACTTATAACAGGAAATGTACAGGAAGGTAATAGAGCAGCAATCTGTACCATGTATGTACTCTTTTAATTACCCAGTATGCCTAAATGTTAAGTACTGTAATTACAACCAAAAGAAGTTCTGACAGTAAAAGTTGCATCAAAAAGCCCTCTTTACCTGGTCAAAAACTGTAATGATATGTATGGTAGTATAATCATTTCAAAATAAATGTACCCCCGGTTACCCAGTAGAGATGATTATTAAATAAAAAGTGATTAAAGAATGACCTATTTGTGTTTGGTTTTTTTGTTTTTACCGAACCTCTTAGCTTCTACACCTAATTTCTACAGCGCTGTCTCAGTGCTGAAACCTATTGTGAAGATAGGTGTGTCTGTGTGAGACTAATGCTTCAAATCCTGTATTCTTGATAATTACAGTGCAATTGCGGGCTGTAATCTAAAGCTTTACCTTCTTAAATTTGACTTTCATGTATTCAAAATGTTCCCTCATGCTCTCTATAAGATAGGTGAGTGCTGCGTCCCTTACCTTGACCTCCTCCATAGATGCAGAACAATGTGATACAGTTAAATACCAGCAGATAGGTGAGTGGCTGTCTGTTCTTAAGGTTTGACATCTTAATCAACTGAGACCTTACCGACCCTTTGGAACTGCAGCTACTGCATTACCACATTTCACTTTTTTTCACATATTCACCACTTCCTGAACTTCGACATGCATCTGGAGACCAGCCTGTGAGCGAGTGCATCAATATGCCAGCAACACATTGGACAATCAATTCTTATTTACTTATGCTACATTTTGAAAATACTTTGTTTTGTAAATGTTGCTTTTATTGCCTTTTTAGTATCCTTAAAATGTAACACCCTGAGAGAGGAAATCGCTGTTTCATCCAGCTGCTTTCAGCTCGTGTCGGCAGTAAGGACATAGCTCGTCAGTCACAGGTCGATTGATTTCTATGAAGAGACGACAGCCCCACGGTCTGCTGTTACACATCGTTGTCTTTCTCTCTGTTAACTGTCTATGTTAGTTGCAGCCGATCAGTACTCCTTTTTCTTGTATGTTATTTATTTTGCTGAACTTGTGACCACCATACTGACAGGACCACTTCCTGAGGTGAAACTGTATCTCTCTATGTGATACCAAATGTGACTGAGAAGAGGTGGGACATCTGCTCAACCACAAGTGATGTTGATGACAGAATTCTTCCAATACCCCCTGACGGTAACTTCCTGCACTCAAACCACACTGGAGTGGCTGACGGGCCAGGTACTGCGTTTCCGTTGACACAGAGGTCTGCATGTGGCATAGAAAATGAGTCAGTATGCTGGTTCCTAATGTCACATGGTCCATAAAGTCTATAAAGAATAAAACAGTGAACTCCCCTGAAAGGAATGGAAAAATAAATATGAGGGACACCACCTCTAAAAGCTTTAAAAGAACACAATGTTTATACAGTCACACATCAGCCAAGGATTATATTGTAATGCTGCACTTACTTTAATTTCAAAGTATATAGAGCCTTGCAAACATTATTCTCCATATGAGACAGAAGAATGTACATAAAGTGTCCAGTGTCTGTACTGCACATGCCAAATCTACCCACCCATTGGCTTTTTTAATACAAATCCCCAAAGTACTGGCCAGTAACATTGAATAAGTCAAGCAAAGCCCTCCAAGTTACCAAATTAAATAACTAGAGGGGGGAAAAAAACAGCTATGAGAATAACAAGAAATGCAGTGCCGCTTCTGGCCTGGCCGGGTTTCTTTAAGATGACAGTACTGTGTATCTGTATGACCACAGGCCCTCCCCCGTTCCCCTCCTCTGCAGTGAAGTTGATCGCTTTACCTCTGCCAGTTCCATGACACCACCACATACTTTCCCGTGCATGTTTTCATCTGCATGTGTCTATGACAAATCAGAAATGCTCAGGGAACTTTGACAACAGCATATTCTGCCTTTTTATTCTGTTCAGTGGCAGTGTGCTGCTCTCTGGCAGCCACGCCAGACTGCGGGTGGTTGATGGCAGCGTACACTGCGCGGTCCGACGCTTGACTTCCATCAGCTGTGTTCCCTGCAGCAGGCTGCTGGTTTCCACCGGTCATCATGGGCAGCTGAGATGGTGGTCTCTCTGCAGGGCTTGGAGGGTGGAAGTCATTCCGAAAGGGGAAGTGGGTTTGCAGGAAGAGAGAGGAAGGAGAACTGTCCTTGGGGAGGTTGGGTATCGTGTGATTGGACATTTCCTATGAAACCAAAACACCAGGCAAAGATTACTAAAGTCAATCAAGTACTCTTGCTGGATGCCTTTATGAGTCTTGTACCTAGGGTAAAGGAATAGTTCAACATTATAGGAAATGAATTGTGAGTAAAATGTCTGCAAGCTTAAATTTTAAAATTATGCTAAAATCCAGCAGCTGGTTAGCGTAGTTTAGCGCTAATACTGGAAACAGAGGCTAACCTGGCTCCGTTCGAAGGTAACAAATATCACCTATCAGCACCTCCAAGGTTCACTAATTAACCCTTAAAAATGTTTTGTCTAAAGTAACCCGACAGTTAACACAGATTAAAACATTGCCCATATAATTGCTTTGAAAACTTCTTATTTTACCCTTTTTATTTGTTTGGCCCCTGCCGCTAAAACATCCTGATACTGTCACTACTCATTGACATAGTTCATTGTAGCCCGTTACATCTCTGGTTTATACTGTTCTGTCTTACACCTAGACTACTGTAACCAATCACGGACTGGCACCTACCAAAGAAGTTACAAACAAAGAGAGTCACTTGCTCGTGGACATTTCAAAGGCATTTCACCAGCTGAAGCGGTTCTGTGTCTAGAAATGCCAAGTACCTTAAAAGCATCGGTAGCTTTTGGAGGTTCTTTTCCTCAAGTCACAGAGGCTGAGAGAGGAAGGTTTTTTTTTTACTCAAGTGCAATGTTTGCAAGATCTTCTGGCTTCCAAAATGAGAAATTTGACCAAGAAAATACTTTGTTGAGGCACTGGAGATAACTTTAAAAGGTTCCCACAACAGTCTTAACATCTCTCAGGAGGACTGCAACATGAACAGTATCTTGACTGTTGTCCCATTCACAGCTCATGTTTTCAGAGCTAGCTTTGTTATTCAGTGAGCTAATGAAAAAAACACTGTGCCTGTATTTCCTCATAGCAACAGTGAGACAACAGTGCCACCATGAAGCCAGACAGGAAAACACAACATCACCTGCTATGCACCACACCTCTGATCAATTTCTTTGAGGAACAGATTTGAAAAACAATGCTTTTTATCATTTTTGACATTTTGAGGCCAGCAGATCGAACAAACAGTTTGAGGAATATCATGGGGCTGAGCACTTAACTGAATTAAATTAATGAATTTGACAAGCAGTAATAAAGTTCCAGGCCACTAAAAACCTGAGGTGTGCCTTAATCCATACTTAATCTACTGGTAAAAACAGGCTGCTTCATATCTACCGTACAGACATGAGGCTGGTATAAATCTTCTCATCTAACCCTCACGTGCAAAATTTGCCTCCCAAAATCTCATACCATTTCTTTAACTGCACATTACCTGTCCCTTGTTGTGGTTGAAGGTCTGTACTCCTGTGAGGAAGACATAAAATAATGCTCCAGGGTTAGATGGTGGGATCCATAAAATGTTATCACAGTAATTCAGACTGTGAATAAATGCAACATTTCTTACGTTTCCTGCCATGAAAACTCAGGAGGGTAAACACTATCAGTGTGGTGACCAGAAGAGCTATGCCAGCACAGATGTAGAAGTAAGGCAGCCAGGACGGATCCTCATCACCAGCAACACTCGGTGACTCATCTACAAAAGCATTTGGACAAGATCAGTACTCCAAGTCTGTCCCCTTTAGAATTTAACAATAAGACAAATTTCCAATACAAAATTCCACAATAATTCAACAAATATAGGTTCTTACCTGTAGTATCAACTGACTGCTTAACCCCATGGTAGGAGTCTGTGGATCGATGGAGAGAATATAAAATTAACGCTTGAAGTCATCTCAAATGAACATTTTGGCACTGATGAATAAAAAAACACCTACCTGACACTGAGATGTTGATGGTGTGACTGATCATCTCAAATTTGTATCCTTTTAAAGAACATCCGTACAGGCCGTCGTTATGAATGGAAATCCGTTTGAAGGTCAAAAATGAGACCAGTTCATCTTTGACGCGTTTGTCATTCTGTTGTACATTTTCTGTCTGATGAATCCGTTCACATCTGTCTGTGTCGCTCAGTTTGCACCAGGTGACACTGAGTGGCTCCCCACAGTCTTTGACGGGACACTTGACCGTCACACGTTGTCGCGGGGCTGCTGTCCATGTCGTGCCTCTCCGGACCATCAGCCCAACTTCACATGGAGGAGACACGTCTAAAAGAAAAAGAAGCTGTTCATCAATTAAAGAACTAATACAAGATAAGAATAACTATAAGCGTTTGTCATTACTGTAGGTGATTAAATACATCTACAAAATATTTGTTCAATTCTGGAAATATAGCTTTTTCAAGCGTTTTTAAAAACTATGCAGTTTGTATAATTAAAGGTCCAGTATGTAAAGTAGTTGAGTCTCAATCACAGTTCTTCAAATACTGACACTCTGGGTCGATGGCTGGCCCGACCTCCCAACCCAAAGCGCTGGTGGTGACCTCAAGATGTTTGAGGCACAGAGGTGAACAAAATAAAAAGGGTACAAGCTGTCTGTCATGGGGCACTAGCATGCAGACAGTTGTTATACTTTTATTGTAAAATAGTTACAAGCCCTGGTTTGGATTTTTTTTTATCATGTGATTACAACTACTACACATCAGAAACTATTAGTTATTTGAGTGGAAAGGCACCATTTTTTATCTACCATGGGGGCATCCACAAGGATGTGATTGATTTGATAAGAGGGGAATGAGAATGAACAATTAACTGTTTTACAAATTGGACCTAATATAATCCAACACTGCCATCCCATTTTCTGAATTTTTCCAGTCTTGTTCCTATTGTGTATTCTACTTCCCTCTGAAACACAAAGTTGTTTTCCCTTATAACTTCCTATTTCAAATCCCACTGTCTTCTCCAATCGTACTTACAATTACACCCATTAGTTATGATATTAATACGGAATATATACTAAATAATTACACTGTGATAAAGGGCACGTAATCTAAAGTGTTATTGTTTTCTCTTGTTGAATTTATCAGTTAAATCTATTTAAAATGGTTCCTTATGCTTTTATTTTGGAGTGAACAAAGTAACTGAATGTATCTACATGTAAACTATAGCACCACCCACTCAGATCATGTACATTTTTAAATGTTTTAATTGTTTATACACAAATTTTAGTGCAAATTAAGGCTGTCGCGGTATCATATTTTCGCTGGTCATATTTTCATCTTAGCCTACTGATCTTATCTTCAGGTTTGGTTATTGTTTGTTTTGTCTCTTTTTTGAGAAATAAGTTATTCTCAAAATACAAGTGTAAGGAACTGGAGAGAGCGGAAGTGTGTAACCACTGTGTTTGATAATTTTACAGCGTTCATGTGCATCACCGCCACCAATGACAAAGTGAGACCAGAAAGACATGAGCATAACTTAAGAGGCGGTGTCTTATCTCCACACTGCAATCATGTAAGTATTATTGACACAATACCAAAATCTAGTTCTAAATATCACAGTTATCATCAAAAACGGTATATTGTGACATCCCTAGTATTATACATACAGTATCCCAATTAAAGACTTGCTGGTTACCTACAATGGGAGAAGCAAAGGAAAGTAAAGGATATTGAATCTGTGTTGCTTTTTGGGGGGACTGGTAATCTTTAAAATACCCAGTCCATGTTAAAAACAATATTTTGCGATATCCTTTTCTGAATCATACTGTAGTTCACTGCCACAATGAAGTAACACCAATTGACATGTCATGTTGAATTTATGAGCGCGCCACAGAAGTCTTCATTCAATACATTACCAATAAACCTCAGTACAGCTTATTTGTGAGTATTAAAGTATGTCACTCCTTCATTCTGGATGATGTGATGATATGACAGGACTCATCTGTGTTCTTCACCAACATCGTTTTGTGTGCCTCAGAACTATGAATATGCACATACTGTATGTTGTAATAAATTACAACATGGACATTAACAGTCATTGTAATATTAATCTGTTTTAAACATTTTCCTCTCTTGTAATGCTTCTCTTTTTTTCTTTTTTTTTTTTTTACCTAACCTCTAGTCTCCTTCTGCTAAAAGACTTCCATTTATCCAAAATGTTCCCTCATGCTCTCTTGAAATTCATTCAGTGAAATAAAAGTGTTCAGCTCACCTCCTCCATACACACAGACGCATGTGACACAGTAGAATATCAGCAGAGAGGTGTGTGGCAGTTTGTCCATGAGGCTTGACATCTTCATCACCTGAGACCTTAAAGATCGTCTGAAACTGGAGCTGTTGCAGGGGCTTATTTCACTTGTGTTCACAAGTCAACCACTTCCTGACCTCCCACGAACAACCGAAGACCACCTTTCACATGTGAGTATTTCAGTGTGTCATTAAAAAACAGTTTAAAATGTGAACACGTGTGAAAAGTGCATCTGGTGCATTATCTTTGTGAATTTGTAATACGCTCTCACAGAGACAATCTTTAACACAGATTCAGGTCGCCTTCTATATGGAATCTGAGACAAGCAGCCCAGCAGGAAGTTGTGACATCCTGGCATCAAAGGCAGACCGAAGCCACAAGTGTACATCATCCCACTGAGAGACAGAAAAGGTATTACCATAGAGAGCCAGGTTAGCTGTAAAAAGCCTTTGAATACTTATGAACTGCTACCATGAGTCAGCAGTGAGCACCAGAGGCCACTTGGATGTTCTCATCATTTTTATGAAATAATAAGATACTTGCCTGCTCCCCTTATCCAATCTGTGCACAGCTGCTGCAGCTGCTGCAGGGGAAGAAACAAACAAAAGTCTGCCAGAGTGCAATGACAAGTGAGGCAGTAGTTAGGGTTTTCTTCACAGGTGGGGGACGTGCATTCACACTACACATGTGGTGCATTGATACCAGTCATAGCAAGTGCTTTAATGTACTGTTTGTGTCAATGCAGCCAGTAGATGATGTAAGATGACACTTATTTTACAGCCGACAGAGGGCACGTTCATTCTCAGTGGTTTATGAGTCACCCAGTCTGATCCAACAGCGCCCTCCAGTGTGTGATGTTAGGCTACATATGAGAACATGGTTTGTGTTGTTGAATATTCGGGACAATTCACCTACTTTACTTTTTTTCAAACATCTGACATTTGACAGCTGAACCTTAAAGGGACACTCTTAGATGGATTTCACGGCTTGAACATGAACATGAAAGAGCTGTCTCTGAATGATCATAGCATCCATAAAGGTCTGTGTGGGCTCCTGACAAAGACAGCATGTAAACTAAAACTGGACTTTACTCTGAACCTGAAAAACGACCTGCCACTTCCTCATATTCCTCATCAAGAAAATTTGCACAATCGTGCAAATGAGACAGCAGAGCAACAAGAGCAGACATCACAGCTCAGCTGCTAAATGATAGTCTGGGTGAAACCTTGCAGATGTTCTTGAGATGTTTGTTTATACACTGAGGCACAGTGTTCGTGACTCCACCGACAGACCATTTCTAACAATAAAACCTGTTTGATCATGTTACATTGATCATTCCTTTAATGTACCTGAGGCATGCATTTGTGTGTGCGTGTGTGTGTGTGTGTGTGTGTGTGTGTGTGTGTGTGTGTGTGGGTGTGTGTGTGTGTCTGTGTTGTGTGAAACCACCATGCACAGGAAATAAAAATAACACACAAACAGGACATTGTATGCTCTCCCCCCCACCACCCCCCTCTCTCTCTCTCTCTCTCTCTCTCTCTCTCTCTCTCTCTCTCTCTCTCTCTCTCTCTTTACTGTGGCCTATGAGCACAGCAGAGACATCAGTGCGATCAGCGTCTACCACAGTCCTTCCTTACCAACCAGGTACTGGCCCCTGCCACCCGCAAATTCAGTGTAGACACACAGATTCTTTGGGTACATCATGGGAAACTGCACCTCCAGGTGAGTAATCATCCTTAAAACAAGTATGAGTGGACACTCTCACATGCCACAAAGCAAATTTTTCAGCATGCGATACTTACATTTGAATTTTTTTTTTCCTGAAACTGCTGCGTTTGTTATGTTTGAATCTCAAGAAAATGTGGGTGAGAACATTATTTTAAAAAAAAGAATGAAAGAAACATGAGAGAGCTGGAAACTCTTTACACTTAGTAACAAAAAACAAAATTGCATTCTGGCCCTGTTGCGAGATTCTTCTTCTGCATTCGCTTCAGCAAGGAAATTGTGGTTTGCTGGCTAAGAATAGACTGTTTTCTGTCATCAAGCATCGACACGAGCAGATTGTATTTTTCATAAACAGTATGTATTTGTTATAAAGCGACGTTGAGGGCATGCACAGTTCTACCTTCCATGTCACAGACATAGACAGTTGGACATGGACAGATGTGGGTTGTAGGCATGTGTAAAGTGTTTCCTGTTGCACCACATGTTGTCATCTGTTAAGCTGTCAAGGAAACACTGCTATGGACTAAAACCTACACCTCCCTAAAGTCGTTGCAGATTTTATCGACTGATGTGCACTGCTGGTTTTAAGATGCAAATAACTTTAGAATCCACTAAGTGGACGTTAGATTAGCATTTTCAATCTTTGGAAGCTTTGTACGAGGGGTGATTGATAAGTTTGTGGCCTAAGGTCGACGGATATGACTTATTCAGTCCTAATCTTTGAGTGATTATTAAGTTTGACATTAAAGGGGCTCCATGTGATGTTTTCTAGCAATGTACATGAATGAATCACTTTTGTAGTTTTTCTGTGGATTGTAAACTGACATAAAGTGCAGACCTTCTCCATCTCTCTCGTTGCCTCTACAAGCCTGCCGATCCTCCCGTTAGCTGCTATGTCCACCGATTACTGCTGCCTGTTCGCGCACTGAGGAGGGGATATGAAGTTAGCTAAACCAGTGGGTTGGGTTTAAGCACAATGGTTAAGGTTTGGCAAATAGTATGTTTTAGTTGCCACAAACATGGCTCATCCCCTTCCCTCGCCTCCCCGACATGAAAGTTGGGTCATTAATATTAAATATAAATCTGATACGGCACCTTTTGGTTAACATGTCAATGTGGTGCATGGCCGATGACATGTACAAATGTGATATGCTCACCTGTGATTTGCAGAAACCTTAAGTTCCAACATTTAATCCTGGGGACTGGAATGAATTTCCTGATTTGACACCCCCAGACTTTCACCTCTTCCCCAATATGAAGAAGGAGCTCGTTGATTTTGAATTTGACAGTCATGAAGTTGTTATGACTGCTGTGGAGCATTTCGTGGAGGTCCAGGATGTGTAGAAAGAAGAAATTATGTAGGAGGGGACTATGGTGCAACATAAATGTGCTATGTTTTCTGCAACTAACTCCTTCAACCATAGGCCATGAACTTGTCCGTCACCTCTCGCTGATCTGAATGTCTGTGTCATTATCTTGGTCTCATCATCTGAATTTATTTCACTTTAGGATAAAGAAGAAAAGTGAAGGTAAAACTACATTTTTTTGAATAGTTTTTAATGTGGTCACTAAGAGAAGTTCATACAGTTGAGCAATGATTAACATAACGTGTATATATACACTGTTTCTTTTAGGGAATTCTGTTCCAGATGATAAGAGAGGAACAGATAGTAAGGTAAACCTGCACACGTCAAAGCCGTGTCTATTTTTGTTGAGCATAAATCTTATCAGTTCGAGCTTTCCATGAGACATGGGTGTGTTTCTGTGCTTTTATGACAGTCATGTCAGATGCGCTGCCTCATTAGATTTGCATACTGGGTGAACAGTAGTGCGAGGCTCATGGTTAAAGAAACTGTGTGGTGGTTGATTTCACTTATCACACCAAAGAAGTGCCTGTTTCAGTGGCACTGTATGAAAAAAAGTTGTTCAGGATTAGGGAATTAGCATCTCACTCTGTGAATTGTCTCATGACAGCCTTCAGAGGATGTTACGTATGCCTCGATCGACCACACCTCTGTCAATAGCTCAAGAAGACCCAGACCTACCACAGATGATGATTGTGACTACGCTACGGTTAATGTCCCAGCAGCACTTCAACGGGAGTCTGAGTGCTCATCTAAAGAAGAATGTGAAGACGATTATGTACTGATGGGGTAACCAGAAACAAGAGGACAATTTCACTCAGGCTAAAGATGCCGATCTAGAAGTAAATTTGGTGTCCAATGTTTTGTCTTGGCATCTAAGAACTCGAACTGCTAATCAAGTCTTCATCGTCAAAGAAAAAAGTTTCCCTCTAAATTTGAGGCTGCGTAAGTGTGGTGTTCCTTCGTCGAGAAGACAAACTTGGATCACATCTGACTTCCTTACTGAGCCGATCCCAACCTCAAGAGAAGAATCTGGAATCAATACGTCTCTGAAACTGAATTCAAAACTTTCGCCATCTTCATGTGAACTTCTGCAAGCTTTGCAGCGTCTCCCAAAGCTTCTGACCTGTACAGTACGAGTTACAGTGAGCTTAGTGACGGAATTTTACTATCACTATGTGTTTGCAATTTTACACAATCATTGTGTCATTCAAAACAATTCTGATTGCACATATTTTTGTTCACAGTCAACAGTGGGGTTGTACTAAAACTTGATCTTAGCACAATATTTGCACTGTGACTCAAATTCATACCGAAAGTCCAAGAAGGTTTTAAGTGACAAAAAAAAGTACATTCAGAGCACAGTACGCTGACTATACTGTTGACTGTCCAAGAATCCAAGAAGGCACTTTCACAGCATTTCATTCAACCATGGGGCATCTAGGGGGAATCCAGCTGAAGTAAAAAAGACATTTTAATAAATTGTGTGTGATGGTGAAACAGTTCCATGAGAAAAACACATTTTGCTTTCTCTTTGTAAAGCTGAATGTGCTAAACAGCTTTCCAAAGTTACAGTTTTGTTTACAATTGTGTCATTTTCTGTTTCCATACCTACTTTACATACATATTGTATAATGAGGATGTATGTATGAAACGTCTGGACACATCATTGCTGTTTGGGCTTGAAGAACTTTTGCCACTCCTGCAAGAAGTTACATGAATTTTGAAAAACTCCTCAGCAATGTCTCCAAAAGACTGAACCCAGTAGCTTCTGATAAATTACATTTAGTAACAACTTGACCTGAGTGATCATGAAACTTTTTTTAATGATTATGATGACATATATAAATGCATAAAAATGTCTTCAAACAACATTCAGTGTGTCACTTTCAGTGTAAGAGCTCTGTTACCCTGTAAACAAAAAGCCCCCTTTTAGTCAGGTTGGCTTAACAACTGATGATTCTCTACTGCCAAAGAAAGTTTGATCGTTATCTGAAGTCTGTTGAAACAGGGCCAAAGCTTTGCTCCACCTTAAACTGAAGTTTTAGTTGTTGAAGTTTTGCACAACATTTAGCTGCCTCAGTAGCTATATGTGCCATTGTCTGAATATCAAATCCATGATGGAAGAATTTCATGTTTATGTTACTGTGTCCACAACACAAACTTTAATCTGCAGTTCAGAGTCATCTTTCAGTGCTCCTGAGAATTACTGCATGGCTGCACATCAACCAGATATACTAAGAATAGTTACTTAAGACTTGAGAATTTACATGTTTTTATGTTTTGTATGTGTCTGCAGAATGCTAATTTGTTGTCAATGCCAATTGTATCCGTACAGAATTATTTATATGTGTTACTTGATGCGTACGAAATGGGGGAGAAGTGTAATTTCCTGTAGGGTTTCTGTTGTTTCATTGTGGGTTTACTGATATCTTTATTGATTAAAGGTTTACAGAATACAACTTTTGTTCACTATTCTGTTGTATTTCTATATAACTGGGTATGACATAACTGATGTCATAATCCCTTTGTTTGAAGGTCAAACAGAGAGCAAGTCATGTTACTGTGTTCACAGAAGAGAGGCCAGAGGATGAACGAAACTAAGTACATTTACTCCAGCACTGTTAAGTACCAATTTGGAGTTACTTTTATTTTACTTGACTCTTTACTTTTCATTTTTACTATTACCAATTATCATTACTATTAAATTTAATTTGTATTATATAATTTATATTGTTAGTATTACATGTTATTACTAGTTATTTTACCGTGTTTGCGTAAATAGCCACCAAGAGCTTAAAAATAATGTTTTGTTTCAGGGCTGAAATGACTTGTTTCATTGATTGTTTTGTCAATTAAAAGTGCAATATGTACTGATTTTAGATTAAACCTTCAGAAATTTACAAATATGATCAACATAATTTGTGGACATGATGTCAAAGATATTTGTTTTCAGTAGTCCAATGTAATAGCTCAGATACGCCTTTATATGGTATTTTCACCTGGCAGATGTGTGCAAGCCGTAATTGTGCTATATAACTCAAGCTCTCTTTTAATCAAATAAATAAACTAAATACTGAAATATAAATAAAAATTATGTATAAAATTAAGGATTTACAAAAACAGGTGGCCAATTCATACATGTTGCACCTTTAAAATTAATGATAAAATTAAAAAGGGAGGTTCACATTTGTCGCATTTGTTAAGGTGGAACCATAAGATGTGTTTGCATGAAAAATAAGTTAAAAAAAAAAGTATTTACATAGGTTCCAATTAAGTTTCTGTCAAATTATTATAAAAGAAATTTTATTGGCTATTATGATAGTTGTCAAAGTCATTTTTTTTTAATGCAAAAACATTTTATGTTTCCACTCTAATGTGAAGATTTACTGATATTTAAAATGAGTTTAAACATTTTTTTATTGTATCTGTCAATTATTTTGAGGTTTACACCATTTGGATGAAACAAACACTGGGAAGGTGTCACTTTGGACCATGTGTAATCGTGACTGGATTTCTTACTATATTCAGAATCACTATAAACCAAACAATCAATCAAGAAAAGGAGAAAATAATCAGTAGATTACTACGTAAGGGACATACTCATCAGTCAACCCGTCGTGACAATGCTGCGCTTGTGGTCTGGTTAGGTTTAGCTGCAAAAATCACTTAGTTAGGATTCGGGACAGATAATGCTTTGTCTTTCCTAGTTATGTCGCCTCATCAGCTCATACACGTAATATGAACCTGATGTGAGACGTATTGTAGAGATGTTGATATGATACACATGAAACAAATACATTTATCACAATGACACATTTCATGGACAGTCATTAGTTTACTTGTACAAAATAGTTGAGTGAGCTCCATCAAGAACACAAAGCAAAACACTGCTTTAACATTAATGCATGACAAAAGACAATCTAAAGGGATGAAATAATAATCATACAAGACATTTTCTGCTTCAAGAACTTTTACTTTGAATGTTTTAATTTTCTTGAGTGACATTTTCAAAGCAGACATGTAACAGAGTATATTCACAGTCTGGTTACAGTACTTTCAATTTCAAGTAAAGGATCTGAATACTTCCTCCAACACTGTGCAAAACTAAAAGAGTTCAAATATGCCACGCTTTGTGGACAGAAATACATTTGTGTGGTTTCTTTTTTTCAGTTCAACTAAATATTCAGTGTGAGGGTCAAGCAAATTATAGCAGTGGCAGCCTACAGTTTAACATCAGCAATCTCACAAGTCTGCAGACATGACTGTCTCTCAAGGACCGTGGATACCACTCAGCATAATGAAGAAATTACTACAGCAAGCAAAACTAGTTTCAATCTACAACCTGACTGTTGTCTGAAGACAGTTGAAACTATTCAGCAGTTCTAGATTTAAGCTTGAATTATTTGCATTATTCAGGGATCTTAGCGCGATGCAGTGCATGGTCACGATGGTGGACAATGTTCTGCCATACCACCGGTGGATGGCAGAGCGATTCCTTGGGGGAGAGAGACACAGAGGTGACGTCAACAAAACTTAGCAGTGGCAGTAAAACAGACAGAGCTTTGAACTGCGGAGTTAAAGATTACTCACTGGTGCAGATGTGGTTGGAAAGGTGTCAAAATGCTGACATCACCTGGCAGAACGTGGAAACACAAACCAGCTCAGGCAAGAAACTTGCAAGTGTAGTTTTAGTCATTTATTTTTCAACAAATTCAAATTCTTACCTCAACATTATTTTCGCTTGTATAAAAGTAAAAATCCTGCCAAAATCACAAGGACTGCCACAACAGTCAGGATACGTGGCCAATGAACATAATCTACAGTGAGAGAGTGGAGATTAATGACTTGTTAATAATCTGCTGGACGTCCCATATATTTACAGGGTTATTATATGAAATATAATACAAAACACCAAATAAACTTTTTTTAAAAAATACTTCTTTTCCATTTTTAGAATATTACATATTTTTACTTCTGCACTAAACACAGAGTTTAGAACATTTCTCATGTGCTGTGCTATCTGAAAGTCTGACCTCTTGGGAGTTTTAGTTCCAAAATCTTCTCCTCTCTCCAGTACGGGTGACTGATGGTACAGCTCAGGTTTTCTGTGTCCATTCCTTCTGATATCTTCAGACGACTCTCTACTGTAAAAAATCCATCTGGTTCAGACGATGTTTTCACATCCGATATGTTTCCCGCGTGGCTCCAGAGGATGTTGGCAGCAGGTTTTCCTCTTTCAGCTTTGCACACTGCCACCATCTTGTTGTCCTGTTGGTCAAACCAGGCTGATGTTCTGGGAGGAACTGAGCCAGTGAGGACAAAACTGATAAATTAGATTGTTTTCGCTATCTCTTATACTCAGATGAACATTTTCAACTGGACTGTAAGATACATTATGCCGAGGATCAGGAACATTGTGTCTTGAGAGGTCAGAGCAACAGAAAGTAAATGACATTATCTTGCATTTTGTAGTGGAAGGAACAGGTTCAGTGGTAGATATTTCAAGATCCTGGTAAGTAAAACATAAAACTACCTGTGTTAACAAATTGAAAGTAAGGAAAGGCAGGCAGAATTTGTCTGATATGGGTGAAGTGGACATATATGAAGTGAACTTTAATTTACTTGATGTTCTCCAAAAAAATCTTTTTCTATCCTTGTGAGGAGAGAATTCATACCTGTGATGGCCACGCTGATCTCATAACGCTCGCTTCCTCCTTTGTAAACCAACTCACATTTGTAGACCCCTTCGTCACCATTGGTGAAGTCTGGGATGTGCAGGTATGACTGAGTGCTGGATGTATATGTGAGTGACTTGCCATCTTTGCATGTGTCTACTCCTCGGCCTCTGTCATCTAAGGATATATGACATTCATTCCTGTATTTCAACTGTATTGTCCAGATAACATATAGTGTCTCTTTCCACGTCTTATTGCTGCATGTCAAGTCAACATCACTCCCCTCGTTGAAGGCTGAATGTCTGACAACTGAAAAAAAAGGTAAGAATACTTTACACATAGCAGTGCCTTGATTGTACTGATTTTATATTCTAGGTTAATTCTGTTATAGGATGGTACACACGGTGCACATGTTCTGATGAACACAAAAACATGTAAAAGACAGATTCAGTTCTACATTGGACATTGACAAGAGCGGAAAATAAACGATAAATAGCATGTTACACAGAACAAAATGGCCAAACATTTGGTATAGTCCCTTAACAGTTCATAATTACAATCCAAAATTGACTAAAGATTAAGATTAAACCTTTTTTGTTCTGCAAAAACAACTTTTTTCAAAGCATTTATTTTAATATCTTAAATTCTTTCAAACTAAAAAAGTGTTGGAAATAATTAATAGGAGAAATGGAAACGTACATCATATTTTCTACTCCAGGTGCCCTCACTAGTATCATATATCATTTATATTTTAACCCTTCTGCAAAGTAGCCAGTGAGAAAAGGAAGGAAATTAGTTTACCATCACCATCACCGATAGAAGAATCGTTAAAGCTCGCAGAGGTGTTGTGATCAGTTCCTGTTTGAGATGGAGGTGGATGTGAGGAAAGAAAAAGTTAGTAAAGCAACAATCGGGGTGATTTGTGTGCTATTTGTTACTGTCAAGAAGCACGATCTGCAGTGAAGGCTAAGGGTTCATTCTTTCTTAATCTGCTGATCTACACACATAATGCACAACTGATCTATAAACAAAGCTATAATCACCACAATAGACCTCATCAATACCAAATAGTTACACTGTTATTAATGGGCTAAAAGTTTATGACTCCAGCTTAGTAAAACTGTTCCCTCATGCTCTCTTGAGAGTCACATCAAAAGATAAAAGAGACAATGACAACCGTTGTATCAACCCCCTTGTAATTCATTTGTTTTATCAAACCTTTAACCTAACGTACCTTTAACCTAAGTACCCGATAGTTATCCATTTATAACCTATATATACTAGATAATTACACTGTCGTTATTAAGCCATAATCCAAAGGGTTGCTGTTCCTGTTTAAATGAATGACTTAAACCTGTTCAACACGTTCAATCTCACAAAGTCATTAGATAAAAGATTGTTATGTCTTACCAGGTCCTAGTCCATAGACACTGACATATGTGAAACAGTAACACATCAGCAGAAAGGCGTGTGGCAGTCTGTCCATTAGGCTTGGCATGTTCATCACCGGAGATCTCAGGTTTCATCTCAAACTGCAGCTACTGCAGAGGAACATTTCACTTGAGATAAGTTAACCACTTCCTGACCTAAATCTGAAGACCATCCTGCACATGTGATGTTCAGTGCATCAATACAAAAGAGTTCAGGATGTGCATGCACACGAAAGCAGCATACTGTATATAATCTTTGCAGTTCAATACTGTAGCACGCCCTTACTGACATACTTCTTTACACAGATTGCGGTCATCCTCAATACAAAATCTGGGACACATAGTTCTAAAGGTTATTAAGTGGGCTTGTTCAGTGGACCGGGGTTTCCCCAGTAAGCAACCCGGCAGGAAGTCATGCACATCAATTTATTTTATACATTTACATTTTCTCTTTGAGGGAGTCCTGCTTCTGATAATAAAGAAGCAAAGTTTCTGCACTTTTGTGACAGTCCTGTCAGAGGTGCTGCCTCATCAGATTCTGTAGTGTGAAGCTTGTTGGAAAGAAAAAAGCTGCTGCTGTTTACCACAGGAAGTCATAATCACTTACCACATAAAAAAATACGCTTGTTGAAGTGTCACGTTTTTCTAAAGAAGAAGAAGCTACATGTAACATATGTTCAGGATTGAGGAATTACCATCTCACTCCGTGTATTATCTCATGACAGCCCCAGGAGGGATTTAACCTATGCCTTTTCCAGAGCACAATACAAAGAATCACGAAGAATGAAGGTTACCAAATCCCAGTTCCATGAACATTACTGAACTGTATGGGCAGAAGACCTTACTCACATGGCAGCCATTTCCCTCCAACATCGCACTCAGGCCAGGAAACTTGAATGCTGCGATAATGAAATGTTGCAAATGAAGGGAATCAGATAAATTGTTGTCATTTCACTGGTCCCTCACTGATTGTTATTGATAGTGACAATCCGGGGACACTTTCGGCCTTATTTTAAGGTAAAACAACATTTTTGATAACCCTTTAGCTGATTTTACCATGACGTCAGCAATGTTGCCGTTTGATTACATCGTGTCTGTTTCACTTCCAGGTTTAGACAAATGTCTCCAAGATGTGTGTTGATATTTCTGAATCAGTTACAACCTTTGTTCATCGTATAACATCAGAACAGTATTGTATCAAACAGTAACATTAGCTAGAATCTGGATGAATGCTAATATTTACTGTTGGGTAATGGCAGCTAAGTGATCAGTTGATGTCCAACCTTGGTAAAAATGATCTAATGTCCCTCAAGATCAGTTGCCTTTACAGTTTCTAATCAATTGGGAAACAGTGAAATGATAACAATATGTAAGATTTTGCAACTTAGAATACAGCAATATGACATTTAAGCTTCTAACCCAGAGGGTAATGTCAGGGGAAAATGGTGAAAAGCTACAGGCTACACTGGCGTTGCACGACTTAAAGTGAAACTCTCGCCCAAATGCAACCTAGGATTTATTTGTGAATGTATTTGAGTCAAACCTTCCTGTAAAAGCATAATTACGATGAAAGGGGCACTTTTAAGATTTACTGTAGTTTTGTTTTCGGACCAGCTAATTTTCAATGGAGTGCATGGGGCACTCATATGCTAGCATCAAAATTGGTATTTTTAAAACCCTATGAAGGCTCAACACAACATGAATCTTTGCTCGTAGTATCACCAGGGTCTCTACACAGGAACACTAGCATTGAGACCATTGTTTGTGTACACAAAGTTTATAAAAAAGAAAGTTTTTGAAAAACCCACATTAGCAGCTGTATCTTCGAAGCACCACCGTCATGGCAGACAAAAAGTGTCGATCCCTGAGTGCAACCTAACAGGAAGGTTTGAGGAGCAGTCCACCATTACTCTCCTTCCTGTTAGGTCGCAACAAAGCATCTTAGTACACAATAAAAATTAACTGCTATACAAGCTTTCTATAAACTGATCAATATACAAGTTGCAACATTAGGGTTACAATAGTTTGTAACTAAAAGCGGCCTGCAAAGAACAACCAATGAGTAGATTAGTCTCTGTGTTCAGTGTGATGGTGTTTAACGATGTATTGTATGTCATACAGCAAAATGTGTCGACGCTCATCCCACTCAACAAGGCTTTTGACAGTGCCACACTGTCACATATGCCTCATGAAAAGCACATTATCTGGAATTGGAGGAGATGAAGGAAGTTTTACTTGTTTGACATGAAGAATCTTGACAGTCATATACAAAGGTTTTAACAGCTCAGAGCCTCTTCCAGAACAAAACATCTCCAGAAATGTTTACCCCGAAGCTTCTGACAAACTACTGATTGGACCACATGGACCTGACTGACTGAGAAACTTAAAGCCACTATGTATCCATCCATGATGTAACAATGTCACGTTTCTATAATTGTGTCCACAGCACATAAATAAAACAGCATTTAAGAGTGTACCCATTATGCAACTGTCCTGAGAATTGCTGCACATGGCTAAAATATACTTCAAATGGTTAATGAGAATGTATTTATCATGTTTTGTTTGTGTCTGCAGAATGCATACATTTTATGTCAATGCCTGTATCTACACAGATTTATTTATATGTTTGACTGGATAATTGAGTGATTTATTATGGTTAATTGATCTTTTTACAAGTTTAAAAGTACTTTTTGTTCACAATTCTGCTGTAATAATCAATTTTATCTCTGAAAACGTTTGAAGAAACTGATGGCAGTAATCCCTTTGTCTGGGGGTCATTCTTCTGTGATATTTTTTCGCAACATTTTAGAGAAGAAATCATGTTGATGTGTTCACCATAAACAAATAGCTGTGTAGTGTAACTTATAGCTGCTATAGCCTACAATGTAAAAGCAAAATCAGAAAGTCTCGACACTGTCTTTAGGTGACCAGTATGAACAGAAGGCATTATTACAGCAAACAAAACCAGTTTTGAATTACAAACTGGTATGTGCACCTGACTATTATTTAAGACAGATTGGAACTGTGAACCTTTCAGCTGCTCCAGATGTAAAACGTGTGTAGTATAATTCATCTTAAACAGTCTGTAAAACAGCTCATTATCATGATAGTGGACTGTTTTTGGATCTCCACCAGTAGATGGCAGAACAGACCCTCATTCAGTTTCCATTACTGTCCCCATAATGAATTCCTTCAGAAATGGGTTTAAGGTCATCATGAGATCTGCTGAGTGAACCAAATTCTGAATGAATCCAAACTCCAAATCTGATTCTGAGTTCTGAAACGGGTGACAGAAACTGAATGTACAGCCAAGTATTGGTTGGCTTTCTGCTGCAAACAACACACAGTGAGAAACAACCAACTCCTTTTAACATTTGTGTCACACTATTGTAACCCCTGATACATTGTTCACTATGTTGTGCAATGTATGATATGTGATCAAATAAAGATTCTTCTTCTTCTTCCTCTTCTTCTTCTTCTTCTTCTTCTTCTTCTTCTTCTTCTTCTTCTTCTTCTTCTTCTTCTTCTTCTTCTTCTTCTTCTTCTTCCATTGTCAGCATTGGAACATGAAATGCAATCATGTCACCTTTAATTTGTGGGGCTCAGCTATAATGAAATTAATGTGCTCTAATGTATTTCTAATATACATAATAACATAATTATACTTTAAGACATAACATGAAAACTTAACATAATTATTTTATATTATCTTGGGACAACTTTGTCATTGGATCACACGTGCGATCTCTGTTCGGCACTTTTAATGGTCTAGAGGTAGCATGAATTGATAAAAGGAGCACTGTGTCGTTTTGGGGAAGAGCATTTCATCAGAAGAGAAAGATCTTCATTTATTGATTTTCACGCTTAAACAGGCGAAATAAACAAACTGTCTACATTTTCATGATTGAATTAACTGAATAAACAGATTGACCTTAAAGGACAACACAACTTCATGCTGTTTTACTTTGTTTATATGTGGCGGACCCTGCCACCTTTCTAGCTTCATACAGTTTCATTTACTATCCCCATAATCACTTTCTTCAGAAATGTGCTCACACTCATTGTGAGAGTTTCTGAGTGAACCAAATTCCCTTTCGGCGCTGATACTTATTTGTCAAGGGAGCGTCGGTTAGCTTTGTGTTGTGGATGACACACACTGAGAAACAACCAACTCCTTTTAACATGTGCATCACACTATTGTAACACATCATCAGCATCAGAGAATTCAATTCAGTTATTCAGAGTTATTTTTAACTAGGTGATGAGATGAATGTGCTCGGATGATATTTTAATACACATGATGACACAATTACACTGTAAGACATAACATGAATACTCCACATAATTTTGTCCATTTATTTGTCCTTATTATCTTTATTTTTATCAGGTCAACTGCGGCAAGAGTCCTCCATCTCTTTACAGTTGATATATAAATAGAATTATTATCATCATCACCACCATCATATAATTGCAGCCTGACAACGTCAATAGTCTTTAGTTGTGCAGCAGTGTGCAGCATCCGACTGAAGAAGGTATTTATTGTATATGTAGTTATTATTAATGTTCTCCATTAAACGCCCACACAGAGCAGTGGGATGCGTGTGTGGTGTGCAGGAGCCGGTCTGTGACATCAGGTACATCCCCTGTTCCATCAGTCAAAACCTTAGGGCAGAATTAAACAGAGAGGCTTCCCTCTCTTATCGGAAGTCTTTCATCTCACTCTCATATCTCTTTACTATTTCATCACTTCTCAGTTTCACAGCCTTCAGTTTCTCACAAAAAAAGCCATGTGTGCCCCAGTGTGTGTGTGTGTGTGTGTGTGTGTGTGTGTGTGTGTGTGTGTGTGTGTGTGTGTGTGTGTGTGAGTGCTGCATGTGCAAGATTTTATGTGAACAAATCTGCAGATGAGTTATAGATAGAGTTGACACGTTGAACATAGCTGGCGTAGGGCTCCACTTCCTCCACATCCACCACCTGAAAAAAAACACACACAAAAAAACAGAGATCATGAACAAAGCTCGTCTAAAACACAGAACTATAATCTGCAGCTACAGCGAGATTACACACCGGTGCAGTTTTAGATGGTGAGCTGTCAGACTGCTGGCATTGCCTGGTGGAGACGTGGATAGACAAAACAGCTCGGTGAGCCAACATAAGAGCTTGCGAGGAGTCATTTTAGTGATTCATTTTCATTCTTACCTCAATATCACCAGTTTCTTTTGTGCAAAAAATACAACTGCTGCCAAAAACACAAGTCCTGCAGCGGCAGAGATGCACAGCCAAGTAACAGGACCTGCAGTGAGAGAGTGAAGGTTTTATCATAACCTGCTGGTCTGCAGTATTGCACATCCCATCGATTTACAAAAAATTTAATTAGTTTTCTCATCTGCAATCCATTCTGAAAGTCTGACCTTTTGTGAGTTTTAGTTCCAAAATCTTCTCCTCTCTCCAGTACGGGTGACTGATGGCACAGCTCAGGTTTTCTGTGTCCATTCCTTCTGATATCTTCAGACGACTCTCTACTGTAAAAAATCCATCTGGTTCAGACAATGTTTTCACATCCGATATGTTTCCCGCGTGGCTCCAGAGGATGTTGGCAGCAGGTTTTCCTTTTTCAGCTTTGCACACTGCCACCATCTTGTTGTCCTGTTGGTCAAACCAGGCTGATGTTCTGGGAGGAACTGAGCCAGGGAGGACAAAACTGATAAATTAGATTAGCTGAATTCTTCAGCTTGCTGTTTTAAAAGTTCAGCCAAATCATGGATAAAATGTGCTTGCCTAAGTTTAGCTTGAACACACTTGAGGCTTGAGGCTGAGTATATAGTAATTCCATATGAAAATTGTCGACTGTTACATTATCCAGAGTAGCAGCGACAATATGTCTTGAAGGTTTAACACAACAGAAAACAGAAAATGTATCTTCAGAAAGAGAAAGTCTCGGGTGCTCAGGAAGTTCAAACAAAGTGAGATGACGTTGCTTTTTGATAGTTTTGGGGAAGAATTTTAATAAGAGGAGAGAGAACTTAATTGACAGATGTTATGTTATGTTATGCCAAAATAAACTAAATAAAGAAACTCTCTTTGTTTTCAAGACTGAATAAACTGAATAAACAACCTGTCCATCACACAGCTTCACACTGTTTTACTTTACTGTTGATATTTGACCCCACCACATTTCTAGTTTCAGACAGTGTTCTGGGGATCTTATTTTCCACTGAGAACAGCTTGTTTATCTGCTTCTGGGAACAAATAAACATTTCTGAGTTGGTATTATTACCTCACTTTAATTGTAAATATAAAAATTCTAAGTTTGAATTATTTTTCCAAAACTACATAGTGCCTCTTTAATTTCAAAAGAGAGAAAAATACAACGCACGCTTCTTGCTGCCTTCCTATTGGTGTGAATAAGAAGAAGGCGGTTTGTGCTGCTACACATGGGCTCAGTCCAGATGATTTTTAACATGCATTTTCAATGTGTTTAAGACTTCCAGTATGAAAAACATATCTCAATAAAGGCCTTTTAACCTTTTAGCCAGAGGAGTGCCTCGGATTTATCTCTTTCTCAAAACACAGTGTATGTTAGGTTAGTTGCCCTTAACCAAGGCACTGGCTTAGAACAAGAGCTGGTCCCTGGGTTAAATATAAATTTGATTTCACTAGGCCTATATGTTGTACTGTGTTTGGCCATGTACTAGCCCTGAGACACAACATGCTTCCAGGTTCCAGTTGGCGTGTTGTGTCTCAAACCGTTGGCACTGGATGGCCGTTATTAGAGGTTTTTTGGCCGATTGAGCATGTTTGCATGTATCAGCGTTGGCTCTTAGCCGAGAGAAATCACTCTGATTGGCTGTTCGGGTGTGTCAATCGGTGCAAAAAACACAAACGGAAAAAGAAAGGGAGAGTCCCTTTGAGCCTGTCACTGTAGAATCCATGATTCCACCCATTTAGTGTGGTTTCTGCTTATTTTTATCCTCCGCCTCTTCACCAGTGCCAATAACAGCTTTTTATCAAACATATTCTCGATTAGAAGTGGCTTCATAAGTGCGAGCGGTGTGAAAAAATGTTGCTTTGAGGTATTTGCTGTCTTGCAGGAGCATAACATACAAGATTATTATGGCCGGTGGTTGTGGTCTTTGTAGTGTGTTCAAGTGCAGCTTTTTGGCCGAAACACAGGAGACGTGAGGCACCGGCCACCGTCACGGCTTGTTTCTTGTGCCTGGGCCTTGTGTGACAATAAACTTGATGCGATTTAATGCAGCAACATACATCACTAAAGGTAGGCAGGATTTGCTGTCTTATACATTTTTCTGGGTGTTACAATTTAAAACGGAAAAAGCAGTTTTATTGATTACATGATCCTCTGTCCTTGTGAGAAGAAAAGTCCTACCTGTGATGGCCACGTTGATCTCATAACGCTCGCTTCCTCCTTTGTAAACCGACTCACATTTGTAGACCCCTTCGTCGCCATTGGTGAAGTCTGGGATGTGCAGGTATGACTGAGTGCTGGATGTATATGTGAGTGACTTGCCATCTTTGCATGTGTCTACTCCTCGGCCTCTGTCATCTAAGGATATCTGACATTCATTCCTGTATTTCAACTGTATTGTCCAGATAACATATAGTGTCTCATTCCACGTCTTATTGCTGCATGTCAAGTCAACATCACTCCCCTCGTTGAAGGCTGAATGTCTGACAACTGAAAAAAAAGGTAAGAATAGTTGGATTATTTTAGTACATAGTTCTGCTCTGATTGTGCTGATTAACTATTGTGGTTTAAATCTATTATTAAACAATATACACAGTACACATGTCCTGATGAACACAAAAATCAGGCAAAACCCCCTCAAACATTGATTAAATGCTGTGATGAAGACATGAAAAAATAAATAAATAAATAAATTTTAGCTTGCATACAACACATTTATACACTTTGGGCATGAAGTGTGACACATAATAAAAACACAGCTCATAAAGCGGCTTCATGTTAATTTCTCAGAGGCATCATTTACATTGAGGGCGCTGGGGACATGTCCCCACAACTTTTTGAATGGGCGGATTTTTTCCCCATCACATTTTAAAAGCACAATCTATTGAGACAAAAACAAAAAAATGTTCTGGAAAAAAAGCTTTCACCAAGAACAATCATGCTGCTCTTGAATTGACACAACTGTGACCCAGAACCTGATAACTAAATGCAGCATAATCTAAGTCAGATAATAGATCTGATCAGCATGTACTGTCGATTCACAACAAAATATATCAGTTGGACCTATCACATATAAGCTAGCTAAATCAGCCCAAGGTTTCCAGACATATTTTGATCATTCAGTCATATTTGCTGGATTTTACAGTAACAGTACATAGATATGGCCTTTAGGCTAAAGCCCAGCTTGCTTAAGAAATTATGTCTCCTCTCTTTTTAATCATGGACATCACATTGTCTAAAATCACATGTTGAAGCCCTAATGTCCCCACCACTTATCAACACATAGTGACGCCCTTGTGATCACTGACAAAAAAATATCCCAGAGTATAAAAATGCTACATATTATTTGTTGTATTGTTTAATAAATATAACAATTTTAAATGATGAGTTCATTCTATTTGATATAAACTGAAACTCTTTATTTATGACCGTTTTAAAATGAAATAAAAAAATAAACAGAATAATGAATCAAGTCTGATAATATCCAAACATATATTTTCATGATCTACTGAATGGAAGATTTGCGATTATGTTTTTTTTTTTTTATTGGCAAACATTTGGTATAGCCCCTTTAATATTCTATAATTGTAATCCAAAATTAACTCAACATTAAAGGCACACTGTGTAGTTTTTTTGGAAGACATTTTTTTCAGAGGAGAAAGATCTTCATTCACTAAAAATACAAACTCCCCATGTTTGTCATGACTGAATGAACTGAATGAACAAACTGACCTTAAAGCATAACATAGTTTCACACAGTTATACTTTGTTTATATGCGGCAGACCCTGCCACATTTCTAGCTTTTAACAGTGTTCTGGGACCTTATTTTCCTCTGACAACAGCTTCTTTATTCAGTCATGGAAAAAGAAAATATTTATCATTGTGATTTAAGATTAACCTCGTAAATATGATGAATGTTAAAATTCTAAGTCTTAATTTATTTTTCACAACTACATATTGCCCCTTCAATTTCAAAAGACAGAAACATACAAGGCACTCTTCTTGCTGCATTCCTCAGAGTGTGAATAAGAAGGCCTGAACATGGATTCAGCTCATTTTCAACATGCATTGTAGATGTCATACATATTTTTTATTCATATATATATATATATATATATATATATATATATATATATATATATATATATATATATATATATATATATATATATATATATATATATATATATATATATATATATATATATATATATATATATATATAATTTTATTAAACTGCATGGCGCCCTCACTAAACTACTTCATTTGAGCAAAGTCTGAAATACTAACTAATAAGTAGAGAGAAATGAATATGAAATGCATATTGTCGCATTCAACTTCATTTGCCTCACTTGTCTTACCTAATATTAAAAGCCTCAGTTAGTATTTTTACTCTTTCTGCAAAACAGCTTGAGAGAAAAAAGGGGAAAATGCGTTTACCATCACCACCAATGGAAGAATCGTTGAAGCTCGCAGAGGTGTTATGATTAGTTCCTGAGAGAGAGGGAGGTGGATGTGAGGTTAAAGAGTTAGTAAAACAGTCCTTTTTTCAATCACAAAAGCAGCAGTTAGTGATTCAGAGTGAGGTGCCCATGCAGCAGAGCAAACAATCAAGGTGGTTTATCTGTTGTTCGTCATTTAGTTAGTCAGTTAGCCTCTTCAAGGAGTGGGTTGCTTCAAAAGAGCAATTAAAACTGATCTGATGTGACCAGTTGCTGCAGCTGAATCAATGAACATAGAGGATTTATTGAGCTGTTGCAAAACAGAAAACCCATCTGTAGAAAAAAAAAATGATAATCATCAAGATCTGAAAATAAACAACAGGCAACTTTTATTGCTATGATCTCCCCAATTCACCTCTCACACTATAGAGGAAGTTCCTGTCAACATTCTTATTTTAAAGGAAATGATTTGGAAATTTCCTCAGTCACGGTCTTCATGTTTACCGCTGTCGAGTAAAAGCACAACAACATTTGTCAGGTGGGGTGTTAAAACCACAGATCTTGATACCGAAGTACCACTTTGAAATCTCAGGGACCACCACAGTGGAGAAAAGTTGCATCATAATGTTACGCTGATCTGAGATCACGATTTCCACTGCAGGAACAAGTGGCCGCAAGCCGCTTGTTCATTCAGAAAATGTGGGGCAACCTTCTCACACATCTGTTATGGAACATTTTCCTCTCCTGTCAGCTTCAGCATCACCCCACCTCCATGCATGTTCTTTCCACTGTCTGTCTGAGTCACACCACGACAATCTCAGAGTTAACCATCTAACCACTTACATTTACAGTTTACTACTACGGTCAGCAGTCACGCTGCAATGAATCACATTGTTATGGCCACACGACAGACAAAAAAAAATCTAAATAATCACAGTCACGTTGAGGTTTTTGAGATGATGTTTTGTATCTGAAAGCTGTATCTCATCACGGCACAAAATATTATGTACTAAAACAAACACCCACATGCAAGAAAAAATGTGTTAATGTTCAAACCTGGACCCAGGCTCCACGCCTCAGACAACAAGAGGATAAAGGCCGCGTAAATCCACATCATGTCCCTCATCTCCGGTTGTCTTCGGGTTCCGCTGTGAAATCTCACACAGTCCTTAACTAAATATTCGATACTGAACGCTGCCTATAGTGGCATCAGACTTAGATACTCATGCCATTTACTTTTATCAAGCAATTTCACTTTCTATATTTTTGTCCCAGTAAGCTCAAAATAGAGCTGCTGCTCCAACCGGTCCAGACAAACTGAAAATCCTTGACACCGTCATGATAAAGACATAAAGAGGACATGTGACTAACAGATCCCTCCCTCCCTCCCTCTGTCTCTTCCCCTCTCCGCTTTCCACCCAAACATCTGCCTTCTTCTCTCCCACACGATGGTGTATGATAAGTCAAGACACCAGTTTCCTTTTCTTGCCAGTCACATGATCAGCCTCTTTCAAGTATGAACAATCCAAGGCAGCCAGCACTGTTAAGCAGACACGTCACACACAATAGTTCTACTCTGTATAAATGCTACCTGAGGTACAGTGAGCTAAAACTTATACAGTGTACACTAAGACGGATGTGTGGATTTTTCGTGAACATTTTGGAGGCTGCAGTTTGTGTTTTTGACTTGCATTTGCATAGTACAGAGAGTTTTTTTTTAACAATGTAGTCTTTCCTCTTTGATATGAATAACATGGACAAAATATCAGAAACACTACTCATTATGACATAATACGATGCCTCTATACAGCCTCTAAACTTACACTACAGTTAAATCAGCACCTCTCAAAACACACAATTTTATAACTTTCACTGAAGTAAGTTAATATTCATTAGTTTTAGTTGGGTTTGGGTAATAATTTGGTCACTTAATGAAGATCTTTATGCCGAGTAAGTGTTATTTGACACAAAAGTTTGGCTGTGATCTCATGTATGCTGGTGTAAGCACATCTTGCAGCCTAAAGGTTACACCATGCAGAGTTACTTACATGTGCTGTTTATGAAGTGTTGATGTGGGTGCAGGCGTTATCACTGACTCGAGCCCTAGTTTGCACATCAGAGATCAACTGACAGCAAGATGCATTTTGTCAGTTATTGCAGATATGCGGTTATGACCTGCGTGCTCTATGCGGAGTAAGTGGTTTTTGGGTACATCTTGCAGTGAGATGTCTCGATATTAGCAGCCCCACACAGGAACAGTGAGAGCAGATGATGACACAAAACTCAGCTTTTCCTTAACTCGAGCGCACTCTCAGTCCGTCTGTGTACGCCACAGAAAAACTGTGAAAACAGCTCAGTGCAGATGCACAACTTATGAAAGGCACATTAGTTTCTGGTTGACACCAAAACTGGGGGAGTGGAAAAACTTGACTTGTTTGCATGTCCGGGTGAAATCTGCAATTGTTGGTTTGAAAGTTTCAAAAACACTTTGTGAGGATACTTGCAGTAATGTAGGTTATTAGGCACAAGACCCTTCTCCTTTTTAAAAAATCTAATATTAGACTGTTTATATTTCACACACAGGCAGCAGAGGTTCAGCTGACTGTGAGCTGGCACACTTGGAACAAGGGAACTAGTTTTTCCATAGAATTGCAAAACCTTAAAAGCTGTGAAGTTGCTCAGCTGTGTTCCTCAAATTCCAAAAAAAGAAAAAAAAAGTGTTAAAAGATGATAGGTTAGGGACTTGAAAAAGTCTGTGACACATTTGTGTGCTTGTGTGCATGTGTGTGCATGTGTGTGTTAATGCACTGTTTCCCTTTGATAACACTGACTTCCTGTTGATGTCAAAATCAGCCTTTTTGGCTGCCCAAAATGTGCTCTGGAAGGGTAAAGAAAAAAAAGTGTGCTGAGTGACAAAGGAAACAGTATTTTTTTTTTCTAAAAGAAATAATTATAGACAAAAACGATGACCAACCTTCATTAGTACCTTGTGGAACAGTGACTTTAAGCCTTCCACATATAAGAAGTGACTGCTGAAAATCTATGAAATTAGACTAAATACATGTTATTTCAACATTCAAACTGACACATGATTAGTGCTTAAGCAGAAGAATTTTTTCAAATAAACAAGGTAACACAATATTCTTCCCTGTGGTTTTACCGCAAAACCATAGCATAAACATATTCGTATTTGTATGTAGGCCTAGTTGATATATTTTGGGTAATGTAATAATAAAATGACATTCAAATAATTGTGACTCTTGCAAGTCCTGAGATATTAAGTAGCTAATCAGACACAACATGTTACAAATTCTGCATTTGCTGTTATTGGCATGTATTGCATTGGGGTTCAAATTAAATTTTGATGACACACGCTAATAATATATATGACATCATATCTAAGACGTGAGGCGAGTTGCGAAGGGGGCGGAACAATCAAGAAGAACAACTGATTACCCCGGAAGTGTGTTTTCCTAACTGTAAATTCTCATCTGAAAGGTTTTCTTTTATCGACACTAAAACACGGAAGTCTTGAAGATAATAAAACGTCGCCGTTATATGTTTAAGTTTTAACCATTAGTTTGAATACTGTCCACTTTGCTTCAGAGAAATAACTGTTTTCCCCTGCCGGTTTGGTTCAATTATTGGCTTTGAATACTACAATGCCCATGAGCCTCAGCTACGGATAGGAAGTCAGTCTGAGCTAAAGCTGAAAAAAAAACGAGATGAGATGCAAACGCAGCGATTGGACGAGATCACCGAAATCATACTTGGGAGTCGTAGTTGACTTCTTACATATCGATTATTAATACAAAGACGTGCACTTTTGCCTTACTCAGAAAAATGTAACGCCACTGCCATCTTTTCTAGAGTCTGTTGTCCATTAACGTTCCTGCTGTCAGTGCTGTTCATGAAGTGAACGGAGTCATGGACGAAACAACCCCGCCCACTTCCAGTTTACCGTCTCCATGGTTACATTGTTGGAAACAGCAGCGGTCGCTGTCTGTGGGATAATTCGTTGTTTTTAAAAATAACACCTTTTAAAGTTTAACGTTATTTATTTAAAGTTAACAGATGAGCAAATCTATCACGCACAGTATCACTAGGAGAAATGATGCCAACAAGTATGTTACGAGGGAACGGCAGTATGACTACTTGTACGGTAAGTAAACTTGTCGATTAGACGCCAGCTGACGCGAGCTAAAGTTAGCATTTGAACTCTTGCTAGCTCACTTGGTTGACGTTAACGCCAGCTGAACTGTTTTGCCACAGACCCAGTTTACACACTGTCCTCGGAGCTGGACCACGCCAGGTCCAGCTTCAAGGCCTATGCGTCTAAGGACCGAATCGTAAGTTGTGTCCATATTTGTCCTAATTCAAAAATACTTTTTTGTTGTTGTTGCTGCTGTCAGCTGTAGGCCTATCATAAAATAACGGCAGCTAATAATCGGGCTAATACCGGTCAACCACGTTATATCTCCAAGTTTACCATACCATAGCAAAGTGGTTCAATAGTAAGGTCAAAGGGGGCAGTCATTTTGTGTCAGTGAGAAGACTAAGACTAAACGTGTCTAGGAGCGAGAACCTAAAATTAATTTTAAAATGTTCTACTTGAGCTTAGATCTGATGCAGCATGTAATCTGCAATGTAAATAGAAGCTAAAGTTTTCAAATAAATGCAGTGGAGTAAAAAAGTACAATAATTCCCTCAAAATGTGGTGGATTGGGTGTATGAATAAGCAGAAAATGAAAAATACTCAGGTGAAGTACAAGTTCCTCAAAAGTGCTGTGCTGAACTTATATAGATGTACTTAAGTGAATTCTGCTGCTGCCAATATTTATCTGTTGGCTGATATTCTTTGATACACAGAAGATATGCATAAACAAATATTTTTCAACGATCCCTCAAATGTGGATATCAAACATCAAGGCAAAAATGTGTATGAAACGGAGGCCAGATATTTTACAGTATTACAATAAAATGTATTGTAATGTAAATGTACTGAAAAAGTAAACTTCACCAGGAATTTAGTAACGTTAAAATTACCCCAAGCACTTTTTCCTGCATTATGTATGTTCATATCAAATATACCCTGATACATCAGTCAGACTCTACTAGAAATGTTTAAAGCTGAAAAAAAAAGTTTATTAGATAGTAGCACATATAGCAAGTTTATAATATCGTAGTTGGACCGTAAGTTTAAATGAATTTTCCTTTCACACTTTAAAAGTCGAACAGTAGACCCATATTCAGTTTACCTCTCTTCCACTAGGCACAAGTTGTTCCCTGAAGTGCTTCATGACCAAACTATGGTCATGTTGTTTCTCAGTTCTTACTGTATACACATGAAAACAAAGAAATGGACTGAATGTGAAATGCACTTGCTGACAGTATTTCTCTCTGCCTTTATCAGAGGAGAGTGCCTGAGTTTGAGTCCATGTTCAGTTGCCTGTCCCACTACCCACGGTCTACTGTTCAGCTGAACCCTTCAGACCCTGTACCGGTCTCTATTGATCGGCGCTGGCGAGGCCACACGGAACAGCGCAGAGAGGCACTGCAGCAGCTGGCTGGGTAACTCAGACACACAACATTTAAATGAGCAGCAGCAGTTACTGAGTTACATTAATTTAAGGTTCTTTTACTCATTTCAAATGTGACTGTGATTCTTGATTATATTCTTGACAGGGTTGTTGTTCCAAGGGAGAAGTGCCATGTGACTGGAGCTGATAGCTGGAAATACTATAAACGGTTTGACTAACCTCTCTGCATTCTGAATACAATCATAGTAACTTTAACAAATTCACTCAGTTACACTTTGCATAAGATTACTGTCAGTTTTTTACATTAAATATTCACACACTCTCTGACATGTTGTTTTAATCTGTTTTCTTTAGCCCTCTGATTCCCTTTGGTCAGCCGCCTCTCCAAGCTGTGATTTTTGATACGCCGAGGTACTCTTTTTTTTTTTCGTTTCCGACCATTTCTGTTTTTGCCTTCTTGCTGGTCAAGGGTACATACTCCTTTCTTGTCCCCCCCAGAGAAGATGTCATACCAACTGGTGGAAACAATGCTCAGCAACAGCCCACCCATTTCACTGTGGGTGTCCAGACAGACTACAGGGAAAGTGAAACACAAACAGACCCATACAGCCCTGAGTATGTGGTTCAGCCTGGGACAACCCCTTCAGAGCTCCTGCAACTGGCAGCTTTGACTTGGGGTAGGTGATCAGCTGTTAAGGCCTTATAGACTATGATTTATAATTAAAATGTTAACACTTTGCATTGCCAGCCTTCCTGCTGTGTTCACAGTTAAATATTCTAGCTGTACTAGGTTGCAACAGTATGAGATTTTCATCTTAGAAAATAATATGATATCATGATATATACTTTTACACAACGATTACAATAATTTTTAACAATTACTATGATCCATATAGAAAGGGTTTTTTGGAAGAATTGTGTTTGAATTCAATACCTTAGATAAGCAAATGTACACAGTATGATAGTCATCAATTTTCATACCACAATCGAAAATGGAATGCTGCTCCCTCTTGTCACCACTGAAATTACATTCAGATCCTCTCTGATGATAATTCCCCTTAGGTCATGGTTTGCCTGCAGGCCTTGCAGAAGTGGAAATGATACAGCGGGCACGTGCCAAGCGAGCCTGGGAGGCCACGCTTCCTCCTTTGGATGACCTCAGTCAGCTGGACAAAAGGAGACGAATGATGGAGGAGATGGAGGCCAAAGAGTGGGCTTTCAGAGAGGGAGAAATTCAGAAGTGAGGGGTGTTGCACCTCAGCTGTTTTCATTTGTCACTTCTTACCTAAAATATTGAAGGTGCAGTGTTTGGCACAAATGTAAAGCACCATTTTGAGCCATCTGCTGTCACAGGTGAATTTCAGCAAACCATAAGCTGAACTTGTGTAACGGCGTGGATTGTGTCTTCTTCAATACTAACACTTCAGAGGCTAGAGATGCAAATGTCAAAATTCTACATATACCGGTTTCAGAGTAGCTATGCTATTATAAATATTGTTTATATTTACAGTATAACAAACTCTTATCTGTACCCTGCATTCAAGTATTTTGCGACTTTCAGCTAACGTTCCTGTTTTGGGTGTCTCTCACTGCTCCCATCAGTGTGCTCTCACTGTCACTGTTGTGGTCATAGCTTGTTTCTGCTGCCCCCAAGTGGACAAATGTCATTTAAACAAATCACAATGCCACAAACATAAACTGCTTGGGGCTAATATCTGTCTAACAAATAACGTGTAGGACCTGTCCAGTTTTTGGCTTTGAAATCAATTTTGTTGAAGCTTCTGCTCCATATTCCTAGTCTTTCTTTCTTATGTCTCCAACACATTTTCTGTTGGTGGTGTCCAGGTTACAAGAGGCTCGTCTCGATGTGCTGAAGGACCTCTTGAAGCGACGAGACGAGGCCCAGAAAGAAGTGACAAGCCAGAGACTGAATCAGATATATTCCAAGCACCAAAAAGAGAGGGAGGCCAAGCAATACAAGATTCACAATGACTACATGAGGTGTAAGACAATCACTGCCTCTGCTGTATAATATTCAGATCATGAATGTGTTATTCAAGGCTTTGTTTCACATCTCCCATCCGTCTCTTTTCATTGTTGTTTGTCTGTAGCGCTGAGAAAAGTAGAAGCTCAGTGGAGAAATGTGACGGGCAAGCTAGAGCGACCTGGCATTGTCAGAGACTACACAGATTGTAAGACATACACACTGCGGACCAGCAGAGACACGTTCACGGACAGGGACACACGCAATAATGGGTTAAAAAGTTACTACTTAGACACATATGAAGGTCAGAATCAATATGTTTTAGTACAATTGCAATTTAGTCGATAATAGTGTTGCTTAATTGTTAGGGTAACTTTAATTTTTTGGTCAATCACAGGCTTGCTCAAGCTAGAGGCAGGACTCTCGCCCTCAGTCCTCAAGCCACAAGTGAAAACACCCAAACAAGTCAAGCCCTTCAGTAGCAGAGCGGTAGAAGTGATGATGGAATACAAGGTAAAGCAGGAAACTACATGTGTTAATCTAGCCGATCATATAAATTCTGATTACCAGCTGTGGCTCCACAGGCACTGAGGGAGGAGATAAAGGAACAAGAGAAGCCGCTGCGTTTTCTTGTCAAGAAGGAGAAGCCAGTACCTCGTCCTGTCTCTCCAAGAGTGGAGGAGACACCGGAGGTCAGCTAATGTCTCTGAGTCTAAGTGACTCTGACCTTGATCATCCTGCATGTTGCTGAGATGCTGTTTGTTAACCAATGATTAACCGCAGGGGGAGGAGGAGACAGAGCTCGCAGTCATCTACTTGCAGAAACTCCTTAGAGGAAGAAGCATCCAATACGAGGTCTGAACATGTCTGCATGCGCATTTGGGTTCACCTGCATGTCTGAAATGTATCAAGTTTTCGGGGCATCTCTATTAATTTCTAATTGTGTTGTTACTCAGATGTTCAAGGGCAAGGAGAACCACCAGGAGCTCATCCAGGAACTGAGGACTGTCCACGCCCTGCAGAGGGAGGAACAGGAGCTACAGAGAGCCGACAAAGAGCTCGTAATAACCCTGAAAAAGCAAAGAGACGAACATCAGCACAAGGTGAAACACGCAGAAAACAAGTTTTTTCAAACAAGTCTTGTCAAACTCCAAACAATCTAAGCATGTACACCTTCTCTCCCCTCCCCAGAGCTCTCAAGAGGAGGCATCTCAGGCCAGAGTGGTAGGTGCGGAGCTTGAACACCTATTTGACACCTTGTCCAAGGAGCTGATTCACCTCCAGGAAGAGCGTAGGATCCACGCCTTCACGCTGCTGGCTGAGCGAGAACGTCGCCTACGAGAGGCTGAGGAGAGTGGGAGGAGACAGGTGGAGGAGCGCAGACGCAGAGAAGAGGATGAGATCTTCAGACAAGTGCGTACATGTGTCAGTTGCTGGCTTTGAGTGTTTAAAGGAAATATTAATGACAATAATGTGTGTGTGTTTTAATGCATCCTTACCACAGATAGTGCAGGTACACCAGGAAACTGTAGATCTGTATCTGGAGGATGTCATCCTTGAGACTTTGGAGCAGACAGCTGACCAGCAGGCTCGGGAGGAGATCCGCAGGAGGGCAAAGCAGGTCAACGACATCGCTTATGCCATGGAGGAAAGGTAATGGAGACGGCAGCATGTTTGCTAAAGCTTTATGCTATTGAGAATTCAAAACCCAAGGATAATGAACAGAAATCATTTGTATGTGTGTGTCTGTGAGTAGCCGGAACAATCTTCAGTCAGAGGAGATTGTGTCAGAGTTGGTCTACAGTTTCCTTATCCCCGAGATCGAGAGGGCCCGTGTCAGACAAAGAGGTTTGGGAGATTGTTCTGTTTCCACTCACATATTATAATCATAGAATACAATATCAACATTATTCAAACAGTATCCATAGAAACAGTTAAAACACATGAAAAGTCTTAAAAGTTAAAGATTATTGCCCCTTCTAATGAAAACAAACAACAAATAAAAATTGAATAATAAAGGCTTCAACCCATCTGACCTTGTTACTTCTCTCTCCCAGTGCACCAGAGGCAGCATAGACACTTGCAGGCAGCTCAGAGTATAATTCAGCGGGCTGCAGATCATTCTGGGATCCTTCCAGGTGCTGTGGAGGCCTCACAGTCGACCTGTCCTGCTGAGAGAGTCTCAACAGGACTCCTCGAGGAGTTAATCAACCAAGTGGAGCAGGAGCAGGGGAAGGAAGTAGAGCTGCACCACACTCCAACTGAGTAGAGGACTAAAATGATTTAAAGTACACTGAGATACAGTCTGATGTCTAAATGTGTTGCTGACTCATTTGTTTTAAGTGGGCGTTTCATAATCATCATTGTTGAGTTATGGGTTGATAACACTATATTTCTACCTTTTCTGACATGGTCCAAGTACAAACTTCATTACCATGCTGAAGAGTGTACAGAGGATGCATTTTTAAGGTTACTCATATTGACCACTTTTGTCTAGGATTTTCAGCAAACCTTGACAGTTCAAATAAGAAGGGAAATTACTGTATATGTATTTTCCAGAATTCTCACAGCTTTATATGGTCACAGTAACTGTGAAATAATAAAATAAAGTACACCAATTGAAATAATGCAACCATACTGTATTTTAAATTAAATATTTTAATTGATGAGTAACAGTTTCATACTAAACGTTGTGCTAATTCCCATGAAATACAATTTTATATTAAAGGTGCACTGTGTAGTTTTGGGGAGGAATTGGTAATCAGAACACAAATATCTTAATTAGTGTGAATGCTGAAGGCATTTTATTAAAAAATGTTATTAAAGTTATTATTAGTGGGCTGTGCTCACCACCCCACTATGGACACCTCCATAGCAGAGCTATGGGTCTGACACCGATCTGACTCGGTGTGCTATCATTCAGTTTTCCAGAATATTAATTTGCGAAAACTGCGAAAAATTTCCCATAAGGAATGAATGGGACGAGGTCAAAAAAGTCACAAATCTTCAGCATGTCCTACTCTGGCATACATTCACCTAGAAATACCATTCAAAGTTTAAAACGTAGGCACAAGTCCTGGCTGTTTGAATTGTGTAACCTTTTTCATACAATGTGTAGTTTTTGAATGCTGAGTTTTTGAGGCAGAGACTAAAAAAAAACTCAGTAATTTTCTCTTTCTGTGACAATCCTGGCCACAAATTATGCTCAAAAACAGTGATATTTATCAAATTTGTAGCCATACTTGTCTTCTTTCTCCCAATATGTCTACTTTATCAGTAGGATTTACGATTTTTGAATTATCTGCCAATAACCGACAGGAGTAGCTCTCAACTGCTCCATTCACTCCAATGTAAATCGGGAAGAGGATTTTTGAAACTGCACCCTTTTTTAAATCGCTCCTATTACCACATTTCTGAAACGAGGACCACAAAACTTGATGAGTGTGTAAATCTATTTAATTGATTATGGTCATGTGGAGGTGAGCCGGTCTTTTCTTGTTTGTTTTATAAGTGTAGGTTAGCTACGTGCATTTCAGATGGAGACAATTGTTCAAATGCTGTGCAAGGGGATAGAATATTGTTTCATTATTATTACTGAGTTAAATGTGAGAACTCATGACAATTTTTTTTTTTTTTTTTTTTTTTGAGTTACTACGTCCTTTTTGGCCACTCTCGGCACCGGTACCTAGTCACATCCATGGAATAGACGCGCAACAACATCCGAACGGCAGCTGACCGGGATTTGGTTCACCTGTCCGCGGTAAATCTCCCTGCTACAAGAGATAAATAGGCCAACACACACATTACTGTAAGGACCTTTACAAAATGTGTCGGCCTCACCTGCTCCCCTCTCCTCCTCTCACTCCTCTACCCCCACCGTGGAAACACGCCCGTCCCTCGGTCTGCTGCCAGGAACACCTGTGGCAGCGAGCCCGGTGTCAGACCTCAGACGGCACGAGCAGCAGGAACTGTCGGTGCGATACTCGGGCTCACCTGTGGAGCCAAAAAAAAACACCGTGATTTACCGCTGCGAGGAGAAGCCCGGCGGGCTGCCGACAGCTGTTAGGACATCTGGAATCACCAAGGCAGTGAGTGGAAAGATATCGATCGTGTGTGTGTGTGTGGACCTTAAGCCTGGTCCGGGAGAGGCTGGGACGGCACGTCTGTTCAGGCTGTCTTAGTGTTTTACAGAGAGCCTCGGGCACGTTTTATTCAATCATTATGTGCATTGTTGATCGAAAAGCAGCACAGTGCGATCGTGTCGCCCAGTTATTGATCTGAAGAGCTGCTTTCAGGCAGCCAACATGTTCCCTGTCACCGTGACCCAGCTGTGGAAGCGAAAGTAATGGGTTACATGTGGCTGTGCGCTGTTTAAAGACGCAGCACCAACGCTGGGTCCACACGAAATACTGACTGTGGGGTTGAGATAATGTAATCATCAGTGAGGGTTATTGATATGGTCATCTGATCTATGATTACAATACTTGCTTTTGTGATAAAAGTACGACCTCTCTCCGTTCAGTTGCCTCGAAGCTTTGAAGCAACGAGAGGCCTAAAGTGTACACTGATTTCGCATTTTTCACTCATTTAACCATCAAATTTGTTTCTTTTACTCATAAATTTCCAAAAGAAATTAAAAAAGCAAAACAATACTTGTACACACTCCATGAACAGAACAGGAGGCAGAAACATTTGTATTATCTGCTCCTGTCTTTGGAGCAACACAGGATACTGTACATACTGGTCAGCCCCTTTTTTGTTTGCCTTTTCTTTCCTCAAATGAAGCTTTAAAAAATTAGCAAAACATACCAGGATACAATCAGTAAAAAATGTTTGAGCAGCATTTTAAGTCATTGTCCAGAGAATTTCACTCTAAGTAATTCAGGACTCATCTGCTGTATGAAAAACAAGACCATCTCATGACCCCAGACCTGGGACAACTGACGGGGTATCCACGAGTCGGCGGCCCTGACAGCATGGACTGTAAAAACAAACAAAATGATTCAGGATCGTGCCTTTCTCAAAAAGCAAACACACAAAAAAGAGGACTCCCTGATGAAGGCCATGTCAAAATGACATTTTAATAGTTTCAGAAAGTTTTTCTGGTGATTTTTACCCACAACTATTTTAGCACGTCTACCAAACTCAGTGTGAGTCCAGGAAGCACTGCTATCCGTACTTCTTTAGAATTTTTTTTAGTAAGTAATTAAGTATTCATAACACCTTATTCTGTGAACCTGTCGGTTTGCTTAGAATAAGAGTGTTTAAGACTTATTCCAGGGTCACTTGGTGCGTCTTTTCCTCACTTTGCCATTTTTATAGAGGTTTTTGCAGAGGTATAAAGATATTGATTAAAGGCTTTGAGGACCCCCCACCTGGTATTTGGGATATTGTTAAAACATGGCTTCTGAACAGTAGACAGAGGCAGATCATCTGTAGTGCAGATTTTTTGTTTTGATTTGAGACTGGTACACTTCATCTCAGCGCTGTTTCTGTTCTCACCTCTAGAACCTCACTTCCCACAACCCCACCCCACCACTTCTCACTTACATATGAAATGAATCAATGTGAAGTAAATGACGCCAGGATCATGTAATCTTCCCTCAAGTGAGAATGAACGAGAAGCTCGATGGATTTCAGACCATCCGAGAAGTGCTCACGCAGCAAAGTAAAGATGTCGAGGACGAGGATGGGAAGCTGACAGAAGACGACGAGCCCAGAGCCTGCGGTGTGTGTGGTGACCTGGCCAAGGGTTACCACTTCAATGCCTTGACCTGTGAAGGCTGCAAAGGCTTCTTCAGGTGAGCTTGCCCCTAATAAACAATAAGTGTGTTTTGGACATTTTCTCACCACTGAAAACATGCAAAATTTCACCCCTCGGTCAATCTCAATGACTCACACTGTAGCTTCCTACCACTCACTCTTATTGTAATGTAATACCTGTTTTCATGCATGTGATTTCTAACTTCATTCTGATGTCTGCTTGCTGCTACTAAGTGGATTTTTGAATCACTCCAGGCGTGCCATAAAGAGGTCGACGCAGCTCCGATGTCCGTTCCTGAATAAATGCAGCATAACCAAAAACAACCGCCGGTCGTGTCCGGCCTGCCGCTTCCGTAAATGCCAGGCCATAGGCATGAAAAGAGAAAGTAAGTAACATATGGGCTCACCTAAATACTTATGACATCATACCATGCTCTGTATTTTTATATAAAGTGACAGTAAGTAAGTAAATGATGTGAATATTGATAGGAATAAATGTTGCTTTAAGGCCATTTCATTTTAACACAGTCCAGAATTAAAAGTGAACCTAAACAGCACTTTGAAGTGAACTTTAAACTGTCACTGGTGGTGTGTTTAAATCAGTGTTTCCATGGTAGCATACAGTACACGCAGGTGTTTTTGGTGTCCCTGTAGTGGTCATGTCTGAGGTGGAGGTACTGGAGAGGAGGATCCGCATCAAGCGGAAGAAGAAGGTGGACACAGCGGTGCAGCTCTCCTCCCAACAACAGGAGACCATTCAGGAGCTGCTCTGCGGCCACCGCAGCTCGTTCGACTCTGCATTTTACCGCTTCAGTGGCTTCAGGGTGCGTGAACGACTGACTGCAAGGATGTTTGACGTGTTGTCATCGTGTTTATTTTTAACTTATCTGTCTGAAATTTTCGGGTGGGGGTGGGGTTTCAGCCTATGGACAGAAACATCCATCGTATGAGTGAGGACGACCAGTCCCCATGTGAGCCTTCCTCCACCTCCTCCTCCTCCTCCTCCAGTCTCTCCGGTCCCTTTGACAAACAAGAGAACGTAGATGGCAACCCAGACAGAAAAAGTGTTTTCACCGCTCTCCCACATGTGACTGACCTCGTAACTTACATGATCCAAGACATCATCAGTTTCTCTAAAAGTCTCCAGGACTTCCGGTAAATGCTTACTCATATAAAGTCCTTTCAGGAGGAACGCATTCACCGCTAACCGTGTGTCGCGCCGGTGCCTTACAGGTCTTTAATCATGGAGGACCAAATCGCCCTGTTGAAGGGGGCCACGTTTGAAGTGATGCAGATCCGCTTCAACATGGTGTTCAACGCAGAAAAAGGCATCTGGGAATGCGGCAACATAATATACTGCATAGATGACGCTGTACGAGGTGAGACTACTGACACGAACACAATCCAGAGTGGGGTTTAATGTAATTAAAGGCTCATTGTGTCTGTTTCTAAATGTACAGAGGAGTTCTTACACATGACAGTTAACACTTATATTGTGTTTATGTGACTACAAGTCATATTGACACATGCAGTCACTGGTGGTTTTAGCCACCTGTTCATCTTCAGCATTTTTCCAAATAGGAAGTGTTGAACAAAAGCAGCAGAAGTTTTAAATTATGATATTCTGGGGAAAATCATCATAACCACGAGAACAAGTGGGTGTCAATTTGTAATATTACAGAACACGAGTTTAAACACATTTTAGATACGCCTACAAATCTTTTTCATTTCTTTTTTCTAAAGCAAGCTGATGTAGCCATGATGTGTGGAAGGGGGATGTTCATAAGTCCATCAGTCTGACAGTTCTTGCAAAAAAAGACAACTATAACAACAGTGCATCTGGAAGTCCAACAAGCAAATTCAATAAATAACAGGGCTTACTGCTGCATTCAGAACAACTCGACTTGAAAGCAGTGCATGTTTATTGAGCAAGCTCAAGCTCCACCAGCAAGTAGAGCAGCAGGAGAGAGAACAACGGTCATGCTCCTGAAACACAAGGCATGATTGGCATGTAAGATTAAGATTAAGATGTTCCTTTATTGATCCTCCTTGGGAGAAAAATGGGCAGGTAACACAGCAGTAGAGACAATATTAGAGAGATATTGGAAAGAATAAAATAACAATGTGTGTAAAAAACTATTAGAATAAAGATAAACAGTAACCTTCCTTGTGTGTACATGACTTGTGCGATATATATAATAAATGTGCCTCAGCAAATGTGCAATGTGCAGGGTTCCTGAGATAATAAATAACAACAAGAACAAAAAAAAATCAGTCTCTGTGACAGTGAAGTGTATGGTTGAGTCCTTAATCAGTGGCGAAAGGAGGTCAAGATAGACATAGGATCCATATTGTGCTATCCAGAGCATGACAGGAAATGCATCAAAACAGGGAGCCGTAGACAAAACTGACTTCTAACATAAGCATCAGAAAATGATTACATCCCCATCCAATGTGTGTGTAGTGTCACTAATCGTGGGAAAGTGATTAACGTCTGTCTGGACTTCAGTATGTTGGTGTTCAACAGAGGTATCTGTATCATACTGGAATCGGTGGTACCAGCCTGGGTTTGACTTTTATTAGATCGAAAAAAGGAAACAAGTGGCATTTTAATCAAGTCTACAGTGATTTGATTAATTGACAAAATAGTGAGTCATGGTTTTAGTTTTAACTGGATCTGGAAATACAACAGCAGCGATGGAAGTGAGACACAATATGTAAGTGACAGACACGATGTCGAGTCAGAAGCGCTGAGGTAGCCTTTGTGCTGTATGTGAGGAATCCATGTGATAGTTGCCACTGTTTGGAAGTAATCCAAACAATCATTCTCAGACATGTCAGCTATCTTTCGTTTACAGACACATTGCAACACGTTTTCTGACCTGTTGAAGGATCCAATTTGGGGACATTAGTTTCTCATCTAACTCGCGTTGGGCTCAGTAAACCTTCACCTTTCTGCTAAGACTTTGCAAAGTATTAATGATTCCCGGTCTGACCGTGTTTATAGATATTTTGTGAACAGTCAGACCAGACGTATAATAAAATATGCGTGCGGCTCTTATCTCGTGTACTCAGAGGTGTAACATGACTCCTAGAGGAGTGCTCACCAGAATGTTGTCAAACCAGTGTCTGCTCCTTGTTCAGATGAACAAAATGTAGTTGACGTTCCAAACTTTAGCTGGCACACAGTAGTCTCTCAAAATGATTAGGCAATATTAACAGTCGGATTGTTATTTGATGATATAATATTATTGACTGGCTGGCTGGTGTCTGTCATAAAATTCATTTAGGGACACTTCCAAAGAAATCCCTGGTAAACTAACCATGACAGGATGACAACAACACAAAGAAAAGCCCACATTCACACAATACATGGGGCTGCAGCCTGCAAAAAAATTTACAAAATAAATGAATTACTTGTAATGATAGTCATGTTAAATTTAGCATGATGTAAATTTCCACACTCACCCATTGTAGATATAATATGCATTAAAGAGGTCAAAACAATGCTGAAACACAGAGAAGTTTATTCAAGCTGCGTTTCATCAAGTCTCTTGTTGCTGTAACTTTGGGGAGAGTCAGAGAGTGAGGAGGTTGGTCGTGCACGAGACAACACGAAACATGAATAAAACTAGTTATCTTTAATTCCAAAAGTTTAAAAAGTCATCTCTAAGCTCCCCTCCCATCGGTTAACGGCTCCAGATCTGAGGAGTTGACCCCCATGCTCCACTGCCCCCCGCCCCCCCAGAAAGTACATATCGTGTGTTAAACTGAAATTGATCCACTTTGGTGTTTTTTGTGTAATCAAAATTTCCTCAAGATGTTTCACAATAAAAGCATTGTTGGGTTTGCTGGTTGGTGGTTGAGTTGCATTGTGGATAATGCCGTGTAGTGACAAGGATAAAGAATGTATAGAGTAGAAGGGATCCTGATGCATCAGTTCTGGTTTTTATTAGTCGTACCACTTCTGTCATGTTACTGACGTCGCTCATCACCTGTGTTTTGTAGCGGGTTTCCAGCCGCTCCTGCTGGAGCCTCTGTTCAAATTCCACCACACACTGCGCAAGTTGGGCCTGCAGGAGGAGGAGTACGTTCTCATGCAAGCCCTGTCGTTGTTTTCTCCAGGTAGCAGCAGGACCTCATCAGTTCACCCCAGTCCTTGCTAATCAATCAATTACGAACGCTGTAAATATAACCCAACAAACTGTCTGCATATGTATCCAAATGTAAAATATGTTTCCATAAGTTCTCAGGTTCAGGTTTCTTGGGATCAGCATATATTTGTTTTTTATCTGATCTTTAAGATCGTCCAGGTGTGCAGCAACACAGTGTGATTGACAAGCTTCATGAAAACTTGGGGCTGACACTGAAAACCTGGATTGACTGCAAGAGAAGAGGCCCAGAAAAGCAGTGAGTGAGATACTGAGCGCCACTCTCAGTCTGCTCAGTCTGAAACCTTTCACAGATTGAACCTCCTCTGCTTCCTCTGTGCCTGCAGCTTGCTCTACCCCAAAGTGATGGCCTGTCTCACCGAGATGAGGACAATGACTGAGGAGTACAGCAAACAGGTTCTGCAGATCCAGGACATCGAGCCTGACGTCATCTCTCCCCTCATTATGGAGATAGTCAGTTGAAAAACATTCTTCTAATACTGACGTCTACATGGACAGCTCCAGCGCTCGGGGTCGGCACTTGCGTTATTTGATAATGACGACCCCTAAACCGAAAACCAGCAGCTAGTATTCTGGTTTAGCTGTTGTAAAAATGCATCAAAATACTAAAGAAGCATTCCTGTCATGTAACAGTCTTATCATCCTGAACAGATGAAAGTGGTTGTTAGCCTCACAGTCTGAGCCAGTCGAGTCCGGCTCAAATGTGAGCTATCTAGACAGTGTGCACATGTTGTGTTTCTATGAATGAATGTGGACTTAACGTGGGATTCAAACGGTTTTGTTGCAATGTTTCCCACAGAATTGTAGGAGAACATGAAGCGTGTACAGTATTTTCTCAGAGAAAGGAAAGAGTCGTTGACAATCTTTGCTTTTTATATTTGTTACCTCAGGTCAATTTTTTTTTAACGCCGTCAAGTGATACAGAAATGCTCGTACACAAATTGTAAACAAGGCTGATTAAAATATTCCACAAATTGGGCGTCCCACCATCTCAGTTGGTAGAGCAGGCGTCCTTGCTGCAGTGACCCAGGGTCGAGTCCAACCTGTGGCCCAGCGCTGCATGCCACCCATCTCCCCTCCTCCTCATCCCATCACCCCTCACTCAATACTGTTCTATCAATAAAGCCATGAAAAGGCCAAAAAAATACAGAAGATTTAAAAAAAAAAAAAAAAAAGCGTGTGATGGTGCTTCCGGAGTAATTAACAGCATAGTAGGACAAATGTTGCCCCTCTGTGGTCATACTGAGACAAAGGATAACAAACATGTAACACAACTCATATGTTCGTGTCAAAACTTGGTCCTAATGTTTGAGATATAGGTCAAGAAAGGAGGACATAAAGATTGGTGTTAAGGAGCTAAAGCATTAGCGATGATATGTAAGTTTGATTCTTAAAGGAAGACTCGCATGTCTCACAAACAGTATTGTATCATTTCCTTTAAGTGTGTTTACAGGTCTTGGGGAGTACAGCTGCCTATGTGAGTATAATAGTATAAAGCCTTTTGTGGCCCCAGAGGAAGCTAAATATCATCTGATAAATTGCCTCCAGTGACTCCAGTGACTCCAGTGATGGTTTACTCAGTGGCTAATTTGCATGATGGGTAATGTAGGTGCCAGGTTTTCAAAAGGAAGAAGAATCGGTGGAAGCAAAAAGGTGAGATCTCTGGTTCTGCTGTTTCAACCTTGAGTTTTTAATTTGTCCATAATGAGTCGAACAGTGCTATTGGAGTGTAACTGTAGACCAGCAGCCTGCTTCTCAAAAGCAAGCACATACTTTACCCACAATGCAATTTAGCCACAGCATGATGTCACTGGAGGCAGATTACAGAAATGCATCAGATTATGCGCATCTTCCTCTGGAGCCAAGAAAGGCTTCATACTACTTTCTTCACATATGCAGTGGAACTCCCCAAGACTTGCAAACACACTTTAATGTGTACACTTGGTGGAAAATTGTTTACTTTTACCTTTGGTGCCCCCCTCAGGAATGAGCCTCTGGTTGTTAGCATTTAGCTCAGAGCACCACTTGTGCCTTTTGCCTCACAGAGCTGCTAGCATGACTGTAGATTCAGTCTTGGTATCACACAGAAATATCAATGTGTTTAATGTGAACATGTGGAAGAATCACGCTCAAACACAAAGCAAACATCTACATAATGTTATGTTAAAGCATCATTATGTAGAAATTGGGTGCAACACCACTGTCGTACATACAAATGCAATGTAGCTCTTCCCCAACAACCACAACAAAATATGGGACACTGTACCATCAAATATTTGGAAGCTGTCATTTTAAGCTAAAAAAAGTTACATAATGGTGCTGTAACTTTTTCACGTTGTACAAGTAGTGTAAGTTGTTTTGTTTTTTAAAAATCAGTTTACCACAGTTTTCCAAAATCATAACGTGGCCATCCATTTTGATTTTGGCTAAGCACAGAGACAACAGCACACGCACTTGAAAGAAAAGACAGAGCCGACACAGTGCTTGATCATTTCCAGGCTATCCTACTCTTTATTTAATGCAAATTACAGTACCAGGGAACTATTCCTCAGAGCACGCAGAGGGAATATTTACAGAGGTGCACATTTAGCATACCTTCACAGAACAAAAAAAACAAACAAACAAAAAACAAAACAAAACAAAAAAAAGAACAAATGAAATAAAAATTTCAGTCACAAACATAGGCATTCAAGTAGTAGTACTGTTATACAGGATGTTGTATTTTATATGATTTCTCTTTTCTTTAACCCCAGGTAGCATATTTAAACAAGTGTATATGCTAGTATAACACGTTGTACTAGCATATGTACTCGCCTGTCTTCTTTTTTGGTAACCTTTTGTGGTGTTTTTATTGAACTGGTGTCCGGGGTAGGGTAAGGTCGTTTTTAAACTGTCTGGTGGTAGCAACACGTTCATGAATGCGAAATTACAGCAAGCAGGAGACAGGAGAGAGGCTACATGACTCGACCCCTTTAGGTGCTACTGAATTCCCCCCGGATATGCAGACGGGGAGGAGAGAACAAGCAGAGAGGACAGAGAGACAACGAAATATCCAGAGAGAAGAAGAAGAAGAAGAATAGACAGAATACATCATGACTGCCTCTGAGGATGGCTCATCACAACTACATCTTAGTTTGGCTTTGGTAACAGAACCAACACCGTGAGTAATACAGAAACTGTACTGTATTGTATATATACAGTATACGAGGCCTTTTCAACCCCCTGCTGTCATCCACAACACCCCTCAGCTATCCATCCGCCCGCCCCCTTACACACTTCATGCCCCTCGAGTCCGTGCCAGGACTGTGGTATACATGTTTGTGCGTGCATGTGTGTGTTTGTCCGAGATAAAACATCTAAAAAATAAAACACTTGTCTACTGTATCTTCAGTTTAAGGAAAAAATATCCTTACGATTAACAATGTCTGTATATTACATTAAGTGTGCAATGAAAAAAAAGGGGGGCGGAAGAGGTGCGAGTAGAGAGGTGGGGTAGGGGCTTGAAAATCAAGTGGAAGAGTGTGCTTGTGTGTGCGCACGTGTCGCAGGATAGCAGGACATTCAACAGCACCAAAGGGAGAGTCACAATATCGGGGGTGGGGAGTTGATGGCAGGGGCTGGGTGAGGAGGGGGAGGGAGGGGGGACAAGGCGAAGATGTATGAAAGCAAAGGCACTCCAAACTATAGTTACACTATACATGACTAGTTCTTGTTACAATAATACAGCTGTCATCTACTGTACTGTACAGGTAAGATTGAACATATGGCTGGATAAAGCTGATCATCATCATCATCATCATCATCATCTACAATATCCATAAACAACATCAGTTTTGCCCTGATTCTCTTTTTCTCTTTTTCTTTTTTTTTTTCTAAGTGTTTTTCATTTCTTTCCCTACCCTTTGTCATCTTTGTTTTTGCTCATAAACAGTACATGGGTCTGCATATATACATACCTTTGAACACAACATGGGAAAAAAAAAAATCAACGTAACAACATAAAAAAAAAAAAAAAACAACGTACAAGTCATACAAGTCAGAATTTTGGTGAGGAGCATTTATACTGTATATACAACTTTTTTTCTTTTCTTTTTTTTCCTTTTCTTTATCTTAAAATGTAGTGAGTATTCTCTGTAAATAAGACGCTTCGACATACTGTACCGAGTGGCTCTACGTGCGGCAGGTGGAGGAGAGGGGGGAGGAAAAAAAACAACGCTTAGGGCTAACACTTCAGTCAGTGGTCACAAACACGTGAGGCGGTCCGCCGGGACGACTTCTCTAAGGAAGAAAAAAAGTGTCTGGGAAAATCTTGAAATTCTTCACGGAGACGGAGCGAGGAAGAGGAAGAACTAGACGTTTGTCTAGACACTGCACTGCCACAGCAACACTGTTACAGACAGGGTCGGTAGAAAGATGGGGAATAGAGCGTTGCCCTAAAATCCATCTACAGCCTTAAAACAGACGACACAGGAGAACAGGGAAGAGACTGCTGGAATATTACAACACTCCAGCAACAGAAAGAAACAAAACACCACCTTAGCTAAATCTATTGTCTTTAGGCAGCGGCAAATATTGCCACTGCTCTGCCAGATATGAGCTCACCATAAATGATTTCTGAACCATTGTAGTTAATATACATATATCTATATATACTTTTTATACATAAGGAAAAGTAATATATAAACTGTGTATGTATGCATGTTTGTTTTTGTATTGTATGTATATATTGTACAAGCACACAGGACCAGATACATGTCACATCCATCGCACATGGCAATCCAAAAAAAAAACAAAAAACAAAAAAAAAAAACATCTGCCCAGGAGTACAAATCCAGAAAAGTGAAAATAAAATTAAAAACAAGGTCGAGCAAAACAGTTTGCTAACCATTTAAAAACAACCCTGGGCAAAAAAAAAAAAAAGAAAAGAAAAAAAAGAAAAGAAACAACCTGTCCAAATGTTACCTCCCCTTTGCAAGTGGACTGCTTCTTTCCACATACATCAGGATCTTCATGCATCCATGTGTGTGAGGATGTGTGTTTATGAGTGTGTATGTGTGTATACCCGTGCGCGAGCCTCATGCCTTGTCTTGCGGAAGTGGATGTGAGAAGTGAAAGGGTGGGAGTGACCCCCGGGTGATCCTAACCATACTCAGGCCATGCACTACAGAAGGAACCAAAGGAGAGAGAGAGGGAGGGTTGAGGGGGGGGACAGGGGTCGAAGGATGAGGTTGCAGAAAAATGGATCAATGTGGGGGGGGGGAGAAGGGGGCCAAGGGGAACAGCTTAGGACTTTTTTCTACAGATTGTCCTCTTACAAACATTAGCAGGCTAGCATTGTGTATACATGTACAGTGTACTTTTATCAATAGTACAGTCGACGACACCTCTGGCCCCTCGCTTCACTTCTCCACCGTTGAAAGGGCACGGAGAGATGTCTTTGACGGAGGATGGAAAAGAGTTCAAACAGCTGGGTGAGGGGCCAGTCGGGGGATAAAAGAGGCAGATCGGGGATGCTTGGTTTTGTGGTCGTGGCATGGGGCTGTTGGCTAGCTGTTGAACCCGGACTGCGTCGGCATCACTCCGCTGCTGTCAGGGAGGAGAGCAGAGCAGAGCAGTGCTGAGCGGAGCGGAGCTCACCCCCCCGGCCGGGGCAATGGAGAGGCCGTGGGCTGGGGCTGAGACCGGGGCAGGGCGGGTGGTCTGTGGGCTCAGGAGGTGGAGTTGGAGGCCGAGGCAGAGGCGGTGGTGGTGCTGGGGCCTCGCTCTGTGCTGCTTCCATCTGTGAACAGGAAGAGGAGAGATTTTAAGTACTTGTACTGGATTTGTTAATAGCCTGGGGCTTTTCAGAATATATATACCAACTCCTCGTTAATATCTACAGAACATGAAATAAATGTATTGTCCATTCGAGGTTGATCCCATGTTTCTCAAGAGATGCACCATATTTTTTTCAGCAGATTCAGATAACAGAATATCGTACTGGTGTCAGCCATGAAAAGCAGGTAATATTCAAAAGTTCAATATGATGGAATATGTAAGAATTTTGCTACCTTTGGGATTCATACTCAAAACAAATAGTGGACAGCATACCACTAGAGCAACTGCTACTAACTGTAGCTGCCTTTAGCCAGTTAGCTCAGTTAGCCATGCAGCTAGTGGTCTGGACTGGAGGCTCGGAGAACTAGATACTAGTAGATACCTCTGCAACATATACAAAGGCGTCATAACATAAATTTGGTGATATTTTTGTTGATTTCTTTTGAAGGTTTTCAACTAAATTCTTACATATTTCGCCTTTAAAAGAAGTTTCCACCTTGAAGCTAATGCACACCTGGGGTAAAAAGACTTGTGTGAGATGCGATGGATGATTTTGTATTCCATACTGTAGCTGGAAAAAGATTTGTTGTGTTAAACTAGACTTTTTCCCCTCCTCTCTGGACCCTTATGGAACACGAGTTGTCTTCCACTGAAACTGTAGAAAATGTTCTTCTTCTGCTTTGTTTATTGGTAGATCGCAGACCAACAAAGTTGTGCATCCCTATTTTACAGGTTAGCAGCAACATAAGTCACAACCTGTACCTCTAACAAATCTAAAAAAGCATAAAGCCTCACAAGAACTGAGCTGTCTGACGGAGTAAGTGGCTCTAACCTGTGGTGGCAGAGGCGTTGGTTGGGGTGGAGGCAGCGGCCTGGCTGCGGGCGTGTGCAGGGATGAGTATGGAGGCCAAAGAGGGATTACTGGATAACTCTGAAAGGAAAAGGACAGGTGAGTAGGTCGTCTAACTCCTGGATGAATTCTCTAGAGGTGATATGCACTAATAAGGTTCGGAGATCATTTCATCTTTTAAGTTTTGGGGGACACTCGTGTGCCTACCCTGGGTGGTGAAATTGAACAGCGAGGGCTTCTCTCTCCCGTTGGGCAGTTTGACGTTGGGGTCGCGCAGCTCGTCGAAGAAGGAGTGTGCGCAGGCCTCTAGAGGGGTGAGGCGGGCCGTGGGCGTGTACTCCAGCAGGCGGGAGCACAGAGCGATGGCCTCTGGAGGCGTACGCGGCCGGAACACCTGAGCGGCAGTCAGAGACAGAGACAGACGTCACAACAGTGATCGTATGAAGTCTAATCTCAGATGTTGTAAAACAAATAAGACATACAACTGTTGATAACACACACACACACACACACACAAACAGACACAGACAAAATGAACTCATGTCTTCCAAATTATCTGTGCTATGTTTTATGAAACCTACTGCAATAGTTTGAATTTTTTTGGTGTGGATCAATGATTGAACGTCTTTGATCGCTGCATCAGTGAACACAGGTGGTGGCTGAATGTAGTCGCAGAGAGCGGCCACAGCAGGGCGCTGGAGAGGCCAACAGGAGGCCCTGCTGATTGGATGACTCTGTTATCCAATGGAAGAGCTATGGCTGCTGAGGGGAGGCCAGGGAGTCAGAATGCCCTTTCACCATTTCCCACCTGTTTTATTTTCCACTATGACTTCAAACGTGCACCAAGAACAGAGTGGAGAACTAGTGGGACATACACTGATCAGGTTGACCTGACCTTTGTTTTTAAACTGTCCATAGTAAGTCCAGCAGTGTCAGACCAGTGGACTGTTTTTCAACACCTGGCGCCTACATTAATGCAACTTAGCCAGTGAGTGACATCACTAGAGGTGATTTATCAGATCACACGCAGCTTCCTTTGAGGTCACAAAAAAGACTTTAAACTAAGTTAGTTATCCTTTTACAGCTGGTAAAAAACATTAGCCAAGATAAATGTGGATTTATGATATGCATTTATCCTTATCTGCATTTAAATTCACTCTGAAATGTAAAAAATACATATAACACATATGTATTTACCACAATCTGAGCTTTTTAGACATTTTCAATCAATGGGTTCTGACAAGGTTTTAAAGCACTTAATTTGTCCACAGGAGACGTGGATCTGATAATATCAACAACCTTAATGTGACCGCTGCTACGCTTGCATTCTCAGGCTGTTCAAAAAACGAGCACTAACCCCTCTGACGAGAACACAATGCAGCCGTACTGCATGTGTAAACACTGGCAAGCTCAGAAAGCTTCACGAGCCACAGAGAAAAACAGAACCAGCTAAAGAGTTTTATGACAAAATCTTTATCCTTCAGCAGTTCTTTGCATCACTTATTGTTGACAGGGTCTAAAAAGCTCAGAGCAGGTGCAGGGATGTCAATGCGGCTCTGTTGGGTGGATGTGCTGAGGTTGGATGGCTGTGGAGCGGCATGTTAACAACACAAGCTTGGAGACAAGAGATAATGCATGGGTGGATCTTAAAGAAGTAAAAGGGCTGTTGTACCTGTTGACTCACCTTAGTCCAAGGGTGTGCCTTGATCTGAGGGAATTTGAACTCGGTGTAGTTGGGGTTCATCTCACGGATCTGCTCTCGGGTCGGGGTGCCGAGGACCTGGGAAGAGCAGGATGAAAAGAAAAAGACGGGACGTCGTGTCTTAAACTTGAATTCCTATTTATTTGTGGGAAAAGATTTCAACACCCAGTGGCTCATTACCTTGATAATTTCAACCAGCTGATCCACTCCACTGTCACCAGGGAAGATTGGCTGACCTAGCAACAGCTCTGCCAGCACGCAGCCGGCTGACCACACATCTAAAAAGGACCAGGCAGGTCACCAAAAGGAAAACGAAGTCAGACACAAGGAAAATGGGCAGAGGTGACCCTTTCACAATCAAATAATCACACGTAACATGATGAGTAGCTGTGGTTAAGCTTATAAAAAAAGGTTAAATGTTCACTGTGACAGCTGCAGTCGGCCTACCTATGCTGGAAGTGTAGTCAGTCGCGCCAAAGATTAGCTCAGGGGCTCGATAGTAGCGAGAGCAGATGTAGGACACGTTGGGCTCCCCGCGGACCAGCTGCTTAGCACTGCACACAAAATAAAAACATTTAATTAATAACGTCACCATCATGGAAGGAAAATCTGGAACGCAAACCGCTGCCAACTTCTTAAAAATTCACTGGGTAACCCTTCCAGTCCACATCTGAAGTCTTCCGATTACCATAACAGAGTTGGTATGCGTCTGTCCTAAACTAAAAAGGAATAGTTACAAATCAAGAAAATAAGCTTCTTCATTGTCTTGATGAGTGCTTGAGGAGAAAATACCACTCTCGTGTCAGTACGCTAAATATAAAGCTGCCACTAAGAGAGAATTAGCATAGCTTAGCTGATAAAGACTGAAACAGAAGGAAACAGTTAGCCTGACTTGGTCCAAAAAGTAAAGAAATCTGCCCACCACCTCTAGATCTCACTAACTGACGTGTAATGTTTTGTTTGTTTAATATCTACAGAAACCTAAATGTAAAAACAACATGTAATTGTATTGAATTTCCCAATGTGTCATGCCATTTCAATAAGCCAGGACAAACTGGACCCCTGCTGTCAAAACTTGATGAAACACAATCTCCGTGTCTCACCTGCCGAAGTCGCAGAGCTTGAGCACGGCGGTTTCTGGATCCAGCAGCAGATTCTGGGGCTTGATGTCCCGATGACAGATCCCGAACGAATGGATGTATGCCAGGCTCCTAAACAGCTGGTACATGTACAACTGCACACAGGAACAAACACGCACACGTTATCAAGCAGCTACACAAACACAGCAAGCTCAGCTCTCATTACAGGGGCTTAGTCTGGAAGCAGCCACTCAAGAATCAAATACATGATATTTTATCAACACACTCCAGAAGCTTGTTTAAAAGGCCCTGCAGAGATACAGTGGAACATGTTTCTTTGTAGCCTCTGTCTGTACTGAGTACTTCAGACAGAAGCTGGTGATTTTGGTGGAGTGTGCGTGTAAACAAAATAGATTATTTTGTTCTTAAAGCATGATCGTGTTTTTTGCAACCAGTCACCGTTTTTAAACCAACACAGAATTCAAAATAAAAGCATGTGATATTTTATTCAATCCAGGTATTCTCTAAGCATCTCAATAAGAGTCATTATCATCTCGTAATATAACAAGAAACGCTTTTGTCTGACAATATGTGCAACATCTCCAGTGTTGATGAACATTTATATTATAGGTGTGTGTTGTTGTTGTTTTTTTTTAATCTCTGGCATACTTTGCATAAAACATATTTCAAATGACACTTTATAATACTTTTACTTAAAATTTCAAAATGTGATCGTTTTGTCGCACCGAAAGTCCAGACAATTTCATGGCTCTCTACTTAAATGTTATTGGTGCTTATTAATAAGACATTGAAGACATATTGTATGGGAGCCTTTCTCAGGTCTTGCTCATAAAATGGAGCACACAATTTCTCACCATGACGGTCACACACACACACACACACACACACACACACAAAGACTTCAATACCTTGACATAAACCATGGGCAGAGTCTGTTTGGCTCGGCTGTAGTGTCTGGCCACTCTGTAGACAGTCTCAGGAACGTAATCCAGAACCAAATTCAGATACACTTCATCTTTCTGTGGGAGAGAAGCAAAAACAGAGAAAATCAATCAATCACACGTGCACACACAGAACATCAGTAACCCTTACAAAACATTTGAGTACGACTGGAACATCCCTGCAAACTGCAATGATAAAAATTCTAAATAAAAATAAAAAATAATAATCAACCCACATATGCAGCTGCTCAATATGTCAATGCGTATGTGGCGTGTCTTTCCCTGATGAAAGAAGCCGTTTCAGGGCTGATGTAACTGATGGTTTTTTGCAGTGTAACTGGGGATCCATTGTATAGGACTCTTCCCCCGAGGGCAGGAAACACACAACGAATGCGTCATAATTGCTTCTACTCCAGCAGCGGCCGCAGACAATGATATCATTTCCTCATTTCCTGGTTGGATGAGGCCTGCGCTGGAGGGCGGGCTCGTGCACGTTTTTACTCTGGAGCACACTGACCCCGAAAGGATGCTGTATCTGAGGCTTCCCCACCCAGTTATTCTAGGACTTCCTTTTTCCTTTGATTCTGAGCACAGTTAGCGAGCACTGAGTCATCGGGGTGTTTCTTGTGAATCCATTGTTTTGGGGCCCATAAGTCACGATTGCAAATCACATTCATGGCTCTTAACTCATTACTCACACACTTATTCATGCATTCACAGCTAGCCTGTCTGTCTCTGGTGGTTTGTGAGGTAGAACAGCTCAATCTTCAGAAGAGGCTTTGGCCTGATTAAAGGGTTGGGTGGTGAAAGAGCAACAGGCTGGAGCTGTGGAGTATGTTTGGGCTGATTTGATCACCAGAATCAGTGCCTTTCTCTCATCAGCATTAAAGCAGCAATGCACTACTGCTGTTAAATGATAAGTTCAGCCAAAAAAAAGAACATTTCGGTCTTGATCTACCCACCCCCATTAATGATGGAAATTTGGGGGAAGGTTTGCAGCCCACAAAACATTTCTGACATTGATTTGATCTAAAAAGACATTCTTCACACCCTCGACACGCGGTTCTTGAGCGCATCATAATGAGGACAACATTATTTTTTTTAAGTACAGTTTTGTTTAAAAAAAGGCCATGTCATTTTCTCAAAACAGCAGGTCACTGTAGTTTTTGATTCACTAGCAGAAATCAAGTCACATTTGTTGGAGATAAACATTTGGTACAGCAACACAGCAGTGTTCTGTACTGTATGTTGAACTGACCCGAATTAAACTGCAGACACCACATTGACTATAATGAATGAACATGTCACAAAGTACAAAGGTTTGTCTCATTGATGTGTTTTTCATCTGCTGTGGACAACAATGGCGATCTAGGGTTCGGGTTGGGATTTGGATTAACTGCAAATACTTGATGAACATCTCCAGGTTTATCCTTAAATGCTTCAGTCATTACCTGCACAACCATCCAAAAACTGCTCACCTACACAGCTTTGAATGTGGCTTTTCATACATGATTTCTTTTTTTTTTGTTGCAGTCATAAACTGCACTTCTGTAGGTCCAACATGATGGTGATCACTGATGACAACCCAGCCCTTTTGAATCACCATGTAGCCAGCCTGCCACATGGCAGTTCACATATCTTGATTTGTTTTGTGGTCATTAAATGTTTGAGAGGTGTCCATCACCAGCTGGGGAAGTCAACCCATAGTGCCTCATGTAATAGTGTCAGTGACATATGCCTGTGACACACACTGCCTTCTGGTGTCATGGTGGTGCTTCCGACTTAAATTATACTGTTGTCTCGCTTCAGTCTAGTCTGGGAGTGTCCCTATCCTTCTGCCTCCTCTCCTCCAATCGTCAGCAGTCTGCCCAACATGCAGCTGAGGCAGCGGACAGAGCTGCAGGTCTGCAGAGCACAATGAGTGAGGCGGGCACACGTGAGGAGCTCCCAGACAGACTGCGTCGTACGCTCCTCTCTGCTGAATACCCTGCTTTGTACCGGCTGCTCGCTCCCACTCCATTAGAACCATATACGGTGACTGAGTGAAACACAGGGCCGAGAGGACTGCGAGGCCGGCCAAACACAAACGGGTGCTGATATCAGCGACGATGAGCAACATTTCCCCGAGCAGCTCTCAGACACAGGTAGCCTCGTTTACACCCCCACCCCCACCCCCCACCCCGCGCCTGCGTGCACACCCATTCTTCTTCCGCCAGCAAAACACCCATTGATAATATTTGTGACGACTACAGGGCCCACTCCGCCTCCTGCTAGCACCACCAAAGCTATATTTAGCCTAGCAACAGCGATGACTCACTTCCTGCCTCAACACAAAGCCACTTCCTTGGCTTGTTCCCAGATGGTCTGATTTGCTCACTCCAGGCTAAATAATTCAGCCTCTGAATTGTTGAGAAAACGGCTCATACCTGATCATATGGCTCGGTTATCCATCAGTCACCGTGAGAGAGGAGAGGGCATTGGTGGGTTCTGTGCAGCATGTGATGTGCAGCATGTACGTCAGTTTCCACAAGTGGAGCTTGTATTAGCATGAGTGTTTGTGTTTCCTGGTCCTGTGCCCCCCGTTGAGTATACTCAATCATGCACGACACATTACATGAGCCAGCAGCTGACGTGATGCATATGGAAATCCATATGATTAGAGAAACAGACATGAACAGTTGGTGTTAATGAATCTGTGCCATCCAGAAAGGCACAGAAAGAGGTGAATGAATTATCCCTGGCACATTTCTAATCATGACACCGATGAGTAAGTATGTGCAGGGGCCACAGCCAGATATGTGTCGACATCGGCTTTGCCATAAACTCGCACTTGTTTCTCACTGCTTTATGGCGGCTCCTGTAGCTCCACCACACCAGAGCTCATCCCTCAGGAGCAAAGCTTTTCAACCACTGTCTGTAAACATCTGTCTGTGTGTGCATGGATATGTTTGAGTACTGGCGTCTCATACCAGATTACAAAGTGTCTCTTGCAACACGACACACAGCAACTTCAAATCCAGAGTGGCGAAGCAGAATCTAGGCTGCTGGCAGAGCGATGAGGATGACAACTTTACAAGAACAACCGTCTGTGAACAGTCACGCCGAGACAAACTGTCTACTCTGCGACTTGACAGCAAGATTGTTTAGTGAGAGATGATGGACCTCTGTGATGGAGAGCTGCATCAGCAGCGTACATCATTACCACAGCAACGCGGGTTGGTGATGTCTGGACACAAAAATCTGAGCTGATCACTTGCAACTAAAGGTGCGGACAGACTGTAAACGTGGTTTAAAGGTGCGCGATGTAGTTCTGGATAAGATATTTTAAACAGAAGAGAAAGATTATCCTCTGAGAAAAAGGCTTATTTATTCAGTTCCTGAAAAGGTAATTATTTCTGAGTTTGTATTATTAACTCATTAATATCAAAAATATTAAAATTCTGTTCAGGTTCTGTCGTACGATTATTTTGCAGAGCTTTATCTACAACAGTAATGCAATACCAGCATTAGTGGGTTTGGAATTATTATCTAGTCTGCTGGCTCTGTGTCAAAATCAAGTCTGATCAGGAGATAAGACCTTTTATTGTTAATCAAATAACTCCACCTTACAGTTCCAACACTTGGTGGACCCAACAACAATATCTTGCCCTCCAGGCCTCCAAGGAGATCAATCCTGCCATGTCTCAAAAGGTTTGTGAATTTTGTAAGTAGAACATTGATGGATTTATGTATTTATATTGTAACTGAAAACTGTTGAAAACAATGTTAAACGTTTTGTATGTTTGTATGTTAGAGAATCAGGTGAAATTACTGTGTGTTTGTTTGTGCACACACACACGCACACGCACACAGCCGTGTCCGCTGAACGTCTCACATGCATTATCTTTGCGACTGCATATTCTTAGGAGGTAAAAGTCAAACCGCTATTTGCTACCTGCCAACGCTGTGTGGACCTGTGGCCTTCTGTTTGAACAGCATTATACAAGTGGTTAAAGGGTAAAAGAGTACACACACTGTGTGTGTCGTGCACGCCACATGCCAGCAGTTACATAAGACTACCTGTGCACATGCTGACGGCTGCAGCAGCAGTGGTCCTGGAATGGCTCACAGCTGCACCCATCAAGACGGCTCGTCCGCACACCTGACCTGAGCTCATCTCATCTCAGCTCAGCTCTTAGTTTCTTTTCATCTATCCATACATCAACTTGTCTGCGACTTGCCAGAGCTCCCTATCCAGGTGACATTACCTTTTGCCTACTTTACTAGCCTTCTTTATCCTCACTCAGGGCTCTGTGGGTGGTAAATCCCCACACCAACAACATGGTGCCAGTCTCCATAATTAGCCTGGAGTGAGGCGGTGAGGCGGAAGAGGAGGAAGGGAGGGAGGGAGAAATTGAACCCAGTGGGTGGGGGGGGTGTATAAAGATGCAAAGTGATAAAAGCTACAAACAAAAGTCATGGATTAACGAAACAACAAAATCCTGTGGTTGCACAAGTTGGCATGGCGTGGGCTAACTTCTGTGACAAGTGTGTCAGTATACCAAGAATTAGCCATAATTCCCAGAGGTCAGTGAGCACATGGCACGAGGTGAGGGGTGGCAACCGGGTGGAGCTTTCAGCACAGAGGGGAGGGCTCGAGTGAGTCTATAATTAACTCGATACCCTCTGGTCGGGCAAATAGGGGCCCAGCCACCCTCACCTCTCCCTTATAATCCCCCCACAGCTTTCCTTAGCCTCGGTGAGTGTGCAGCATGGAAGCATTCCTCACCGCGGCGTCATGGGTATGGTCCCGACAGAGCGTGTGTGCCAGGTTCATACGCGTCTATATTTGACACATGGAGCTCTGCCTGTTTGTCAGCTAGTTGAATGACATAGTCCAGCCTTGTAGTCTCCAGGGGATCACCGACGGCCGACTGAGACGGACAGCGAGGCCGAACCATATTCAGAAAGAGGGACTTCCCTGTCTCCATGTACTTCATGTGCTTATGAATTTATGAAGGGGCCATCGGGATGACGTGACGGGAGATGGCGCAGCTGACAGACAGGCAACATACTAAAGGAGAAGATATGTATCTAACAAAGTGGATTATTTTGTTAATGTGATGATTATTAGTCTTGAAACTGGAAGTCTAACTATTTTACTACTCTGACTGAAGCCAAGAGCTCAGTCATTGAAACACACAGCAAGTTCAGGGAACCTTTGAGGTGCACTTGAAGATTAACAAGTAGCAGCTTGAAAGAAATATTCTCCAAGCACTCTTAGGCAGAGCACAGAGTCTTTTTAAAACCTTTTTCTTCCCCTTTCCAGGCAAGCAAGAAAGGTTACATGAATTTAACATTACTTAAACAATAGAAACTGCTGTATGTCAAAGAATGGGCTCATCGCTTGGAGTTCACAATCATCACAATGACAACTACAATCACATCTGGGTGACAGCTGGCAGCTGATTTGCACTTATAATGCAATTCTGTTGCCATTTTTTTTTTTGCCATATCTGTACGTTTCTGCCATTTATTTTATGTACTATGTTGCTTTGCAAGCATCTTTGATATCTACCCAACAGCGACATCTCGGATTAACTTCAGCTTTGTGGTAAACTGTAAACTCTTATTTTCTAACCACTTGGCCCAACATGTAAATCGGGTCTCCAACATAACCATGGTTCCTTTCTGAACCAGAATACGAGCAGGCAGTTTCACATTTTCAGGTTAAAAATAGTGCTTGATTTGTGTGCATTCTCTCACCCATTATCTTTTCTTTCTCTTCCTTGTTTTCTTTTGCTGCAAATGAGCACACAACCATCTTGGACTGCGTCATTCCCATCCCTTCTCTTGCATGTTTGATCGTGTAGTGTGTGACCCCTGTCCCCGATCAGTCAGCTGAAAGCTGTGTAGTGTGGACAGCACAGCAACCCTCATGGCTTTATACATCATATAGTGTGGCCAAAGCATAAAACTTGGTCATTTACCATTTATAATGTACAGTACAGTTGTCCAGTGAAGTCGAAAGAAAGTCAACACAGCACAGACAGTGACTCAAAGGTTAAGGCTCAACGGAGTGACCACAGGCTTATAATTGTTTTTTCTTTTCTTTTCTGGAACTGCACTGCATGTCTTCAGTGTGCTTCTATCATCCAGGACAGATTGGTCTACAGCCAGAACATGAATCTTCATGTGTCGTTTGACCTGTTCGTTAATCTGTTTATTGAACATAATGCAATTATAATATTTTTTTAAGGTGGAGGGAATAAATTACGTAGATGCCATTTTCTCTCTGTAAACTAAAACAAACTGTCGCAGTGAATTGTTAAATAAAGGAACTATTTCAAAAACGAATCCTCTCTCTCTCTCTCTCTCTCTCTCCTGAGAGAATGCAGCAAAGAACATATATTTAGCTAACTGTTTCCCATTTAAGTGCCAGGATATCGTTTGATTTGAACGCTGTAAATTTCTACAGACAAAGGCTACAATCTACACTGGCCTCCTACTTGTTTGTTGGGAGTAAAACTGCAGTGTGGCATTGAGACGTGTTTCATATGTGGCCCTGTGAGAAAACATCTGACAAGCACATGAAGAATAAGACGCAGCACACGCAGCCAACTGACCTTATCTCCACTGGAGTAGAAGAAGTAGCGCAGGCGGACTATGTTGCAGTGGTCCAGCTTCCTCATGATCTGGAGCTCACGGTTCTGAACAAAACACAGACAAAAGGGACACATTACATATTAGTTGCACATCACATCTATGACGGCGAGTCTTTGGAGACATTAAAAGCACAATTTGGGAATGTTTCTCTATGACAAGCTTGGATCGTCATGTGGACAAACACAATAGTGCTTAGAGAGGCTCAATGTCTGTGTCGTATGACAGAAAACACAGTCATCCTGTTGTCGGCCACGTCACTGTCATGATGCGCTCAATGTGCCAGTTTGTCAGGAATCAACATTTGAGAACCTGATGTGGTAGCAGCAAAAGAATTCTATTAAATGGGAAAAAAAAGAAAAAAAACAGACATTCGTTCATTCACTGAAGGACAAATCCCACGGGCTGAAACATGATGACACAGTTATAAATACTGAGGGTCATGTTGCCTGTTCCCATCAAAGTAGGGCAGCAACTAACGATTATTTACGCTGTCAATTAGTCAGTCAATAATGGTTTTGATGGATCGTTTAGTGGTTTGATCTATAAAATGTCAAGAAAATGGTGTAAAAAAAAAAAAAGGCCTCAAATATCTGGCTGTGTCCAGTACAGGAAGAAAATCAGTTTACAGTCATAGAGAAGAAAATAAACCAGAAGATACGGACAATCAAAAGAGCCAAATCAGCGAATTTTCACTTTCATTTTCTTAAAAGTGTAATCAAACTGATTAACAGTTTATCAAAACAGTTGGTGATTAATCTAATAGTTGACAACTAATCAACTAATCATCGCAGCACAACATAAATGGCAACAATTTCTAGAGAAAAAGGCCCCTGGAAAGCAAAAAGCGATGACAACACAGACCTACAGCAGAAACCACTACCTGCGTTACAGCCCTGTAGTGTGATGAGCCACAGGCTTTCACAAGGCCAGAACATTATGAACCTCAGTGGAGCACTCAATCTATATTCATATACAGTGTGTCCATGCAGAAAACGTTTGAGCATATGGATGTTCAAGGGGTGGGCAGGAATTCGAGCATTACATGAAGCTATAACAGCTCCATTATAGTTTACATTTTCTCCCCCATCTCCATTTCTCCTTCCTCCTCATCTTTATCATGGTGCTTTGTGTTGACTCAATGTAAAGTGCTCGTGTAATGGTCAAGGAGTGAGGAGTCCACTGTATAACATAGAATTCAGAAAACTAAAAGAAAGCACAACACAAGGAATAAAGCTTTTATAATAATGTTCGGTTTTGGAGTCATGAGCAGCTTTATACTGATTGATGGACAAAAACAGCATGGAGCCCCCCCATACTGACTGCATGACAATATTCTGAACGGGAGATGTATTACAGTACATTTGGTTTGTGATAAATCCTTGTTTTTCACTCAGATTTCCATAAATGGAAATAACTATCAGCATAATAGGCCCGCTAACAATTTAAGGTTTTTCATATTTGGTATTTTGGATAATCCATTTCTGTGAACGGAAAATTTAGTGTGATGCAGATTAAATTTGATGAATAGAACAAGAATGAGCTTGCAGCCTACATTTATTAAAACATTTGCAGTTGTGTATTTCAACTGACTGCCTCTTCTACGCCAGCAACTCAAAGTGGGGCACAGCGTGCAGGTTACTGAGTAGAAAAGAGTCGACTGCGGGACGAGCAATCGACTGTCTGATCGCAGAGCTGACAGTGATCTAATGCACTATCTGACTGGCATTTGGTGAAAACACAGGCTGCAGGTTTGGTGTAAAAGAACAGCTCACAGGTCAGCAGTGTACCGATTTACAATGTTTGTTCAACATAAGAACTTGTGCTGCCTTCACTGAAAAAAAAAAAAAAAAAAAAAAATCACAAAATTCCTTGTGTTTATACTTTCATGTCCAACAATGTATAATTAGATGCACTAATCCTCTGATGTCCGAGCAAATAAAAGAGACTGGCAGAGGAAAGCTGTTCATTAAAAAACACAGCTCCAGATTTCAACCACACAGGAAAAACACTTTGCAAATTAGTACTTAAGTTCAGTGTGTAGGATTTACTGGCATCCTGCCGTGAGGTTGCAACTAACCAACCACCCTTCGTCTAACCCTTCCCGCTACAATGGCCCCTAAAAAAAGGGTGAAAAAAAGGGAAAGGTCCTCTCTAGAGCCAGTGTTTGTTTGGTTTGTCCATTCTGGGCTTCTGTAGAACCATGATGATGCAGCACGGTGGACTCATCCTCATTCGCAGCTAACCAAAACACAGTGTTTCTTAGTTTGAGGTGAAAATACACTTAGGAGAACACAACTATGAATATCATACTAGGGCACAGCGATTCTTAATTTTGGGGGCAGATACAGATACTGGGAAGTAAAAGACTCAAACATCAATACATAAGCCAAGTTTTCATATCTGTGCATTTTGAGCAAGCATCTATGCCAATATCAAAATATCTGTCATTGGCTGGGCTCTTTATTATACTGCATTTCTGCCCCTAAATCCTACCTAGTAGATCCTTCAAGTTATGTGACTTGTTATGTGGTGCGGCGACGGTTATTCCATTACACATGTACATTACTAACGCTTCTTTTATTGCTTAATTTAGAACAGAAATGATTAGTTGACGGGCAGAAAATTCATCATCAAATGAAATTAATTGTTAGTTGCAGTGCTAAAACAATTAAATGTCATGAAATAAAGAACAAGTCCAAGCTAGGAGTCTAAAGGTGATATATTTCCACTGCCTGTTCTACTAATCTGTCAAAACCTTTAAGATGTTCAGCTTAACATCACAGAAGATTAACAAAACTAGCCTGCTAACCTGCTAGCGGACTGTGTGAATATGGTGGACAATGGCAGTGAATAACTGTGTTGGCTGGCTGGGTGGCTGATGAGATCCGCTGTTATGTGGGTCAGTGCCACGCTCGCTGGCGCAGGGAGATATGCCGCTGTCCTTCCACACTTTTCTGCCACTTTATGAGGATTTAATCCCCTCCCATTCATTTTTTAAAACGGAGCAGAGTGAGCCGTCTGTCCACGAAACAGAGCCTCGTCGTCACAGCAGCAGCATCTTGTAGCTCAGCAGCCTTGTGGAGACAATTCCCCCGGCCTAATTCGCTTAGAGACAAATGCTAATGGTTCCCACAGTCCTCCCCCCTTGCTTTTTCACCCTTTACACAAATACTACCAACACATACACACAGGCACACATACAACCCCCACATCATGAGTGACATCATAGCGTGTGGGTCACAAACCAGCCATCGAACCATCATGCACTGCAGGCAACGCCCTCGTCTTCTTGCAGTGGCTTAGTGGGAGTGTTTGCGGGTCTGTGTGTGTGTGTGTGTGTGTGTGTGTGTCTGTGGGTTGTTATGTGTGAGAAAGATGGTACCATATGGAGGAGGAGCAGACAGGCTGTTCAGTGAAGCCCTGCCCAGCTCCAGTTATACTGCAGTCCTTCCTGCTGACCTGTCATCCTCCAGTGTGTCAGCAGCCCAGCCAGCAGAGACAGAGAGAGACAGATGGAGAGGAAACGAGAGAGCGAGAGAGAGAATACCTCAATGGCAGGCTGCTACCGTAGAAGTGCTGCACCTTCGCGGTGCTGATGTATAACGTCAGACAAAACCACATCCAGTTTCCAAACAGATTAAGAGCATCGAGCAGTCACACGACGCCCACGCATTCACGTGTCACAGTTTACCGCTTAGGATTCAGCTGATGAATTTTACTGAATGCAGACAATGGATCAAACTTTTCATATATTTATTTAGTAAACCATGTCTCATGTGTTCGCAAGTCTGTCTGGTCCGACTGATGACATAATTCTTTGAAAAAAATCTTTGAAACGTAAGTCCTTTAACTCTCATCCGAGAGGCAGTTCCAACCTGAAGAAGCCACTTAGCCTACGCTACAGAATTAACATGCACCCCATTGGAGTTTAGAACTGGGTTCTTAGCGGGGGGCTTTTAATTTGAAAGTAGCGACCGTTAGTAGCTTGCCGCTACAACAACAAGCGGACAATGAAGACAGCTACAGAGATCGAGGAGATGCTAGCACCTCCCGGACCTCAGCGGCTTTCCAGTAGCTCATTTTCATCAGACCGCCAGTTTGCTGCCGTCTGTCTAAATCTGCGGACATGGCCGCAAAAAAGACAGCAAATTGATGGCTTGCTGCCTAGTATAAAAACGGCTACTGACTACAAAGAAACTACATGTTCATTTTCAATGGAGACAATACTTCCAAGTCAGATAAATCAGTGCATTGTTTCAGCCCTTTCATTGGATTTGTTGACAGTAAGAATAGTAGAAGTAGAAAATCACCAGACTTGGCCATTAACATCGTGTAAGCTTCACTACCACCAGACATGCTCTCACTGTGTGTGTGTGTGTGTGTGTGTGTGTGTGTGTGTGTGTGTGTGTGTGTGTGTGTGTGTGTGTGTGTGTGTGTGTGTGTGTGTGTGTGTGTGTTGGTTTTAATGCAAGCATCCATTATCCAATGGGCTGATATGTGATCCTCTGATGGGAATGGAGGAGGACCTATCCCATAATGCACCAGGAGCAGCTTGTAAGCCCACCAAGACTGTCTCGCACATTCATCAGCTGCACCCTCACACAGAGCCGTCTCACATGATTACCCTGTTTGACTCTGTGTGTGTGTGTGCGCGAGTGTGTGTGTGTGTGTGATAAAGCAGTCACACATGTTGGACCAGCATGGTTCTGCTCATCGAGGCTCACTTCACAAATGAACACCCAATCAGACAGGAAAGAAACGAGAAGCGTCGGGAAAGGGCTTTGAAGAGGAGGAGAAGGAGTAAGAAGAAAATAGAGCGCAGGTGTTTGGGCATGTTTGCGTGTGTCTGGGGTACACACACTTTATGGCGCGTGCTTGGCAGTCATGTGAGGAGTCTTAGCGCTCATTTGCTTCATTTTTCGGAACAAGCTGCTCACGGGGAAGGACGGGCCGGGGCAATTGGAAGCAGCAAGACGGAAAGGGAAACGGAGCGAAAGACAGCGGAGGGAGAGGGTCACAGTTGAAAGGAGCATGACAGGATCGACGTGATCTTCAGCTGGCTACTGTTTGAACGTGCAACCCGCTGTCGTGTCATGCTAACCACAGGCTAGCAGGAAGAGGAGGATATGACCTCATCATGGCCGGCACGCACGGTCACAAAGAGTGCACGTGTCACCAACAAACACTGCTTGTTTTGGGACAGATGGCCGACCCCCACACACCGTTAAGTGACATCATTTATCTTGTTTGGTTCAGCAAAGGACGAGCACCTGCTGAAAAACTGCGCTGAACCTCCCAAAGGTTAATCGCAGGGGCACTGACCTGCCGAAGCATTTATGTGAACCGCTCGGCTTGGCACAGCAGTCCCCGAAAGGGCAAAATTGTTACGAGGAAACACACCTAACTAAACTTTGACTGAACTTCAGCGCCTCTCGTGGGAGACTGGAGGCTGGCAGCCCGGGAAACAAGAGGGGACACCTAGGCTCATCCTGACATCACTCTTCTCGTCCTATCTTGCTAACACAGCCTGACTCTCGTGACAGGAACAAAGTAGATGCCAAAGTGTTACAAATCTTTGTGCCAAGATAAGCTGTAGCTTCACATTTAGCACACAGGTATCTAAGTAAACTCATGCAGGCATAAAAGCCAATTTGAACGGGCCTCTTATCAAATTACACATGGTTACATGGGCCAACTTCCTGTGTATCATAGGTGGTGTGCATGTTTTTCAGCGCACATGTGGAAAACATTATGGTCACACGTTGCATTGCATCATCTTTAACTGTACACGTGTGCCAGGGCATGTGTGGTATGGGACACCATAAACTATAGTGCAGCAATGTAACACGCACATTTCTTTCTATGCCAGGGGATTCCTTAAATACTTCTCTGGACAGACGTTGACTGACAAACTGTCTGCTAAAGTAAGAACCATTGTCGTCTATATCAAAACCTGATTCCTTCAAAACACAGCAGAATTTTAAGAAATGCTGAGAGTGTGATATATACAAGGAGAAATGTGCCTTGTGAGGCAGCTGGAGTTGCAAGATCACGTGATCCATCTATAAGGCTTCAAGCTATGCACTTGCATCGAAGCCACGGAGGTTCAGACAAATCAACATGGATGAGAAACTACTGGCCAGGGCTCCAGACTAACTTTTTACAGTGGATATACCGGCACATCACTTAGGTGCAACCAGTAATATTAGTAATAATATTTTTCAGGTGCATGTATGACCAAAATAGTCGCACCCTGGAGCCTTGCTGGCAGCTGTGGGCATGGTTGAGATATTATAACCAGCGAGAGAAGCAACTGTTCTTTTAAAAACAACAACGGCTGCTCCTCACGCGTTGAGCGCAGATGCTTCAATAGCAACGGTTGTATCAAAACTGAAGAGTTTATTTCATTTAGGGAGGAGCAAAGAACGGCACGGAGGGCTTTTTATCGATGGAAAAGACATCTTTGCTGGTCTCTCCACTGGCTTCCTTAAGGGTTTGATTTTCCAACTGGCTCCGCTAGTGGCAGCGCTCTCATCCTGTCGCTCTGGTTGGTTGAAGGTATAGTAGGTATAGACAGTGATGGGCAGATTGATTGTTTCACCAAAACCATTTACCATCACAAACATCTGGCAAGCCAATGTATCAATAATTGGCTGCTAACTGTCACATTTAGATGATCTTATGATACATTTTATCAAAATTGGGAAAAATGCCCCATACGTGCTCAGGTGCACATCAAGTCCAAGTATCTAAACTTCACACAGCCTAATAGAACAACCCCTCAATTAATCTCACCTTTATTAAGGTTACAATGTTCAGATTAAACTCTTTTAGTAAGGTGTTGGTTCAGGTCAACGGCCATGTCAGAGGCTGCAGGTTGTAGTGCTGTTAAATTACACTGTATTACACTGTGAGGTAGGTGTGAGTAATAATTTGTTCGTCCCATTAATCAATCAATGACAGCAGGCCAGCCTTCCTAGTATAACCTTCATGAAGGTGGGATTTATTAACAACAGTTGTATTAGGGTACTTTAAGCTCGGTGGACCTAATAAATGTGACGTAAATGTCCAAAATAAGAGGCAGAATTTTGACACTGCTCCAAATTTGAAAAGAGAAACTTACCCAGCATTACTCCAGATCAATAATACGACTACACCGTGCACCCATAACCCTCAACTCTGAAGGCTATAAACTTAATGAGAATCTTAACAGCTGTCCTGCAGGCTTGGCAGTCTCAGGTCTTTTATCTGTGAGCTGTGAGCAAGCAGCAGGGACGCTGCCCCCCCTCCAGCACGCCATCAGTCAAATCTATTCAAAGCACAGGAGGAGGATTCCAGCAGAGCTTTTGCTTGGAAGGAAATATGATGTTTCCACGGTGGCAACTGAACTAAACATGACAGATGACTGGGTATCAATGGGTTCAAGTTTGTTTGTGCAGGATAAGACCTCCCCGGCACTACCACACACACACACACACACACAATGCCTGCATGAAAATACACACATTAGAGCGAGGACGCATCGACTGCAGAGCGCTAAGAAGTTCTTCCTTTGTTTTCTCTTGTTTCGCAGCTTCGCTGATCTCACTGTTCTTGTGAAAGATCACTCCATTCAAGTCTCTTTCACAGTTACTCAGTCACATTCATTAATGCAACAAATCCCTAGTTTGGTTCCATTGTTCAAAAAAAAACAAAAAACAAAGGATGACTAGGAGAAAAGAGGACATGAGTGCGTGTTTGTGTGTATTATCAGCTCTAATACACGCTGCTTATCTTTGTCCTTTTAGTTTCCTGAGCTAAGTTGAAGTGAGTCAGCTGAAAGGTACATTGTGTGTGCGAGTGTTTGTTACCTTAAACCTCTTGTCTTGAAGGACCTTCTTGATGGCCACCAGCTCTCCAGAGTCGCAGAGCTTAGCCTGGTAGACGACGCCGAACGAGCCGTTGCCGATGACTTTAGTGTCCGTGTAGCTGACTTCCTGTGGCCGGTCAGGGCCTTGGCCTGGAGTGGCCACGACTGTTGTTACCTTGCTGCCATCTTTATCTCCTAAAAGAGAGAGGCAGAGAGATAAGAGAAATGCTTAGTACAGAGCACTGTGCACGGCAGAGTAGCACTGACACGGGCCGAGACACATTCCAGCAGCACTGAAATTCATGGGGCGACAAAGGTCGTTGTGGCGTCGCCTCGCGTTGCTTTTGTTTCAGCCGAGAAGCTGAACTTTAACACACTGAAACTTACAGTCGACATCCAATTAGAGCTCTGAGACTGAGTGAAAATAACTCTCTATACCACCAGGTAGCAGGTAGTCTGTATTTGTCGCTTACCAACAGCCCACAGTCGGCATGGTGTGTCAGGGCCCTGTGAGAGAGATCAAACTGACACTGCAGGGCTATTGATAGATAAGCTAATGGGAAGCATTACGGCTGTCTAATAATAGTGAAAAAAGTCCAAACAGAGATTAATGGTAGCAAACAGGTGTCACACTTGAGAGATTGGAACTAGTGGATGTTTGTCACTTTTGACTGATAAAGGACTTCATAAACATTCAGCCACTAAATGAGGAATTCCAGCTCCCCTTTCCATTGCGTTCACGTCACAACCCCACTGTTGTTCAAATCATCTGACCTCTCAAGCAGTTGCTAGCTTGTTTCACCGTGACCAACGGTGCTGTACAATTGGCTTGCAAACCAAATTCTTACACAGAGATGAACAAAATAATCATTCTGGACCCGACAAACTTTTACAACATCAGCTATCTAGGTTGCTAGCTGATTTCTGGTTTCTGTACAAGTAGGGCTTTATCACAGCTGACATTTTGACTTGTCATAGTGGGAAATAACACAGTAAAAACAATAATGGCTCTGTTGTGTGAAAGTGTCCAAGTCATGGCAGTGTGACAATGAACCAGGAAATTAGCCATCACTGCTTGTATTATTTACACCTGTGTTCTTCCTACTGTGATGTGTCACAGCGCCTTCTGTGATAAAGGCCTAAGTCAAGTCTGACGCACTAAATCATTTTCTCATCCGTCTTGCTAGTCGGTGTCCTGTACCGTCAAAACTGGAGCTTGTGAGAAAAGCCAGTTTGTGATTGACAGCTTGCAGGTTTGAATGTCTGCTGACAAACAGAAACAGAAAGAAATACATGGCCTCCTCCTTGAGCTTCAACCAGTTTAAGCGCATTTGTTCCAGCAGTACTTCCTAGTGGTCCACAGCTGTGACTTTGAGTGGTCATTAATATTAAATACCTAGAGGAAACAATCACACTTACACCCCTGTTATCTTAAGAGCAGTAGAAAGAAACACACTTGAATTCTGCATTGTCTGTGCTACAGATCACTGCTCAATGAGCAACGCTCATAGATTATTATCTTCATATCGGGAAGCAAAGGTGCTTTTATCCAAAGCAGAGCATCAAACAGGGTTCAGCACACTGTCCACCGAGCTTTTCAGAGACCATCCCCACTGGATGAGGCTCATTACCTGGGACAGACTCACCAATCATGGTGTGCAGACAAACGCAATACCCAAGATTATTATCTGTTTAAACATGAGCTAATAAGACTCTGTATCAGATGCTAAAGCGCTATAGATCAGAATCTGCCTTCACATGCCCCTCCTCCCCCTTTATGCCCTCTTCAGGTCAGTGAGGAGCAGTCTCTGCTCCCCTGAGATCGAAATGTGGAGGTTTAAGGCCTTGCTCCACACATATACGGATGCTTTGAAAGGCATTTTAATCTATGTCTTGGCCTCCATGCATCAAAAGTTCACGAAAGAGAGACTCATAATTGAGTCTTAAGCTGGCAGTTTTCTTTGGTTTTTGAGTCATTTTATTCAAAAAGAGTGTGCTCACAATGTTCTACCGTGGTGCTCGATATATCTTTGACATAGACTTCATTGCCGCCTACTGGCCTGTCATGCATGCTTGTTTGTTTGTTTAACTTGCTTTTTCGTTGTACAACTACAAAGACATCCTATAAAATCAGGCTCATGTGGTCATTCATTCAATCACTCATTATCCATAACTCATAACGCTTATCCTTTACAGGGTCACGAGAGGCTGGAGCCCATCCAAGCCGACATCGGGCGAGTGGTGGGGTATACCCCGGACATGTCGCCAGTTCATCGCAGGGCTTACGTGGACAGATTGCTTTTTCAAAGAATCTCTGTATACCTGTGGACAAGGCTTAAGTGGGTTCTGTCCCACTGCCTCAGCCTGCCTCCCCCCCAACCCCCTACTCTTCCTCCCCCACAAAAGTGTCAAGGGGCAAACTTCACATTAGCTGGCAGTTAGAGGACAGCCAGGCATGAGTTCGGCACGTGCAGCGAACGTGCGTGCGCTCCTGCTACTTACTTCCAATCTCTGACAGGCTCTCAAATCAATGTCACAACTTCCTCAACACCTGCTCTCCCTTCCAGATCCAAAAGACCCACGCACCTAAAAGAATTACAATCTCTGTTATATTCCTCTAATTTTAGGCGAGTTGTTGAAACCCATTTGTCAACAGCTCGCAGTGGGAACAAAATCATGCTGATGGGAGGATTAGTGCTGCTTAACAGCCGTGACTGTTCCAGTTCGTGGCGTTATTTAACAGAAACTTTGCCGCTGCCGCGTCCTCTCCATATGAGGAGGAAGTGACCATCTAATGCCCAACTCTGGCAAACCGCCAGCATGTGACTGGTCTCTGTGTGTGACTTTTTTAATGAACAAAACGATGAATTAATTAGCCCCACATGGTGGCTTGACATCTTTTGAAAACCGGAAAAGTCAATGTTTTGACTGAGATGGTGACACAAGAGTGCAGAGGTCTGCTGGTCTTATCCATTCTCATAGTCACCGGCTCGATTGGCTTTTTTTTTTTTTCCCCAGCCGGGTTATTGATTCCAACACAAACAGTGCCCGTTTTGACACACACACTGTTCCTGTTCGTGTGTGTTTCTTTTTGCCACTGTGTGACCAGCGAGTGGTCCAATTACTGAAGAGGAGATTACGATCAAAGGGGAACGGGAGTGCTGGGGGTGGGGGGGGCAAGACCAGGACCGACTCTAGAAAGAGAAACCGAAGATGGACTCTCTAACGACAGAAATAGATTTTCCAAGAGAGAGCGAGAGCAAGAGTGTGAGAGAGAGAGGAATATGAGTCTGCCTACATATTCCAGCAGGGCCACTTCCATGACGCCTCTGCACTTCCTCAAACCGTGAGAAAAGTCTGCGCTCGCACGCACACACACACACACACGTCTACATACAACTCAGAGCTCTCACTCTGGTACAAATAAGGAATGACTAAGCGATCAGATTGCACTTGAAATGGCACTTTTCGCATTTCAAATCTGGTGTAACCTTCAAAAACTCTCATCAATTGCCGATGTTCTAGAGCAGATCAACCTCCATTTCATACTGGAAAATTCACAAAATCATGACCAATGACAAGTGAAATTTTTTTTTGTGGCCTTTTATGGCTTTATGGATACGACAGTCCAGAGATGCCGGGAAGCTGAGGAGAGGAGGGGCAGCAAGCAGCAAGGGGCCACAAGTCGGACTCAAACCCTGGGCTGTTGCAGCGGGGACGAGGGATCCATACATAACACGCCTGCTCTACCAACTGAGCAAGTGGATGTAAAAGACAGAAGTAAAAGATGTTTAATTACGCTCTTCTCCATTAAAATAAATCATCCCCAAGTGAACCATCAGAAAATTAAGCGTTAAAAATGTCCTTTGGTTGCTGTTGGAGAGAAGATGTTTTAATCCGAAGAGGTGACTGACATCCTTTGCCTAAGTAACCAACAAACTCTCATGTTGTTTTCACGACTGAATAAACTGAATAAACAAACTGACCTTAAAGGACAACACTATTTCATACTGTTGTACTTTGGCGGTAAATTTGGCGGACCCTGCCACCTTTGTGGCTTCAAACAATGCTCTAGGGACCTTATTTTCCTCTGAGAACAGCTTGTTGGTTCAGTTATAAAACAAATATTTATAATAAGTATAAGAGTTTCTATTATTATGTCATTAATTTGTCGAGTTTGAATTTCTTTCCAAAATGACTCGGTGCCCCTTTAAAGACTATAATGAAACAAACATTTTCATCTCGGCCCAACGCATTTTGCGACGCGCGCTCTCAGCATCGCCGTAGTTACTCTGTCGATCAGCCTCGCCACAATAACAAAATTATTGTGACAACTCACAGAGCATGATTTCATGTACATACGCCATATCACTGTGCGACAAAGTGCCACAGAAGAGACAGCTGCTGCGACTTTTAGCCAGAAGCGTCAATAGTCAATTCAGGTCACCACACTAGCACGGTCCACAGTTGAATAAGGCGAGCGCGTGAACACAGTGAGGCCGAAACAGCACTGGTGTTGGCCAGTTAGAGGACACATGCATGGATGGGTATTTCGTTAGGATAGGCATGTTTTTCTGTAAAAGAAGGTGCAAAATCAACTGGCAATAAATATACAAAACTGTGCATTAAACCAAGCAACACGATCCAAACAGAGATAAAGAAGACCAACAAAAAATACAATGTCGGTCTAGGCTCAAATGAGAGTATAAATCAAGATTCTGGCAGGCTTTTTGTCCCCAGTGGCAAACCTTTTTCTACACACTTACAAACTTGAATTCTGTCGGTGAAGCTCCTCCATCATCCAGGTCATGGTAACTGTATGTCTAAGTGCTACATGAAGGAAACTGGACTTGTTTGAGGTTATTGAGGACGATTTCCCTCTCATCCAAGAGGATTCTTCTGTTCTAGCTGACCATCGGGGAGCTGCAGGCCTTCTTGTTTTTACCCTGTGGGGGAGTTAACCCTTGCAGATTCCCCGAGGTCACGTTATGAGCTGCAGAGTCGTTACACTTGAATTTTACATGCAGCATTTTCTCAGAGGCTTTGATATTTCTTTTCATGTACTTAAAAAAAATGCCTTCAGCTATCCGTCTGCTTTATTTTTTTTTAAACAGAAATATAAACTGTTGTCCTTCTTGTTGAAACTCTTGGTTAATAACGTGTCATATGCAAGATAGTTGAACATTTCCAGGTCCTTTACTAGTGACGCTTTGGGTTGGTGGGTTGAGCTGAGCCACAAGCCCAAAGACTCAGCAATCGACTATCTTTTTCCAGATTCACTCATTGCAACTTAAAAGTACTTGGGGAAAAAAAAGATGCTTTCAACGTGATCGGATTTATTAATACTGCAACTCAGAACTCTCCACTACATTTTTTTTTTGACACTGTTCCTGTTGAATCACTACGAGCGAATGTGACAGGAGGTGCACCTGCCAAACCGTCCATGTGTTCATTTACGTACTGGAATTTGGCAAACACATGCCAGCATATCATCTTTAGACGGCACGTATTTAATGTTCGGCTGCTGCGATTAGAAGGGACACTGAATGGGAACAGTTTTTAACATTGATCTAAAAAAGGACATTGCGTCACAGCTTTTGACTACTCTGATCCATGACTTGTGGAGCAAAGTGCACAAGCTGAAGAAATGCATTCCACCTGTAAAGTTGTACGTGACCGCAGCGGCTAAACCGGTAAAGCAGACGTTCATCACGAAAGAGAGTGGCGGTTCAATACGTGACTGCAGAAGTGCATTCGTCATTGATTTTCAAAACATGTTTTATCATCTATTAATGGAAAAAATGAGCATATCATCATTTTGAGATTGAGAAACTACATCCAAATTTCTCAGTCAACTCTCAAATCACACTGAAATATGATCCACGTGTGATCATTTAATCAATTTCTTCAAATAGTCGGTGAAAAAAAACATTCACTTTAGGGAATTTTTCCAATGGCAAAATGCTCAGGGGACCATTAAAGCTTCAAACACTGAGGCTGAATACTATGATATTACTACTAATCGTTTCAAACTGTCAAAAGCACATACTTAGATGGGTCAAGACAGTGTAACAGTAAGCTGGAATTATCAGTACCTCTCAAACTGAAGAAACGCACTGAATGCAGGTAAAATTGCTATTGCACTTGACAGCTTTGGACTGCAGGGCAAAGTGACATTTGTGAGGAATGTATGAAGAGATTTAGTAAATTCCCGGACAACGAAACGGACTGTGCCCTGAGCAAAGGCACACACACGGCGAGTTCATGCGCGCAGGTACGAACAAACTCGTGCAAAGTGTTCCAGTACACCAAAAGGCCGGAACACCTGGTCACCACTGACACTGGCAGAGACGTTTGGTTAAAGCAGCCCTGCTTAGATCAAGATGCCAGTGAGTAGACACAATGGGGGTGTGTAGATTTTAGACATCAGAGTGGCGTACAGGGAGTTTACCAGTGCTGCCATCACACTAGATACAGCCAGAGGGCTGCCCAGAGAATGATCTTCTTCTCTTTCCCCATTTGAAACCCTGTGAGTAAGTGTGATAGTTCATTTTTGTTTCATTTGAAATCAGAGAATTTAATTAGTTCATTTTGTTCCCATCATCACTTGGAAAATGTGAGAGAGGGACAGAAAGGAAAGAAGCAGAAAAGAGAGAGAGAGAGAGAGAGAGAGAGAGAGAGAGAGAGAGAGAGAGAGAGAGAGAGAGAGAGAGAGAGAGAGAGAGAGAGAGAGAGAGAGATGCAGCTTTGAAATGCTAAACAGGCCGCTCGTTGTTCTTGGCCAGCTGCCTCACCCCAAAAAACAAAACCAAAGAGTGCCGTGTGTGTGTGTGTGTGTGTGTGTGTGTGTGTGTGTGTGTTCCCGTCTGCCTGTGTAGGAGGGGTAAGAGCATTCTCTCCAGGATCATACACACTGGCTACAGCTGCTTGAGATAATCAGCCGAGTTATTCACGTATACGTGTGAGTGTGAGTGTGTGTGTGTGTATGCGTTTGTGTGTGTGTGCGCGCACGTATGCAGTCAGGGCAACGGTAGATGACATACTGAAGAGGAAGAGAGAGAACAAGTCTAAGATGACATGGTGTTACATGAATTTTGTCCAAAGTACAATCACGACACAGCTGACTTTGCAACTTGCTGCCTCTGAATGAAGAATCAGTTTAATTGTATCTCTATTTCTTTAATGCATTTTCTGTCACTTGTTGATTATTAAAAAAGGATATAAAAAAAAATGTATGAAAATGATTTTGACAGTCAGCTTATTGTTTTAACCATTTTCCGTTTCTGTTGTCTCAAGAGATAATTGGTGCTTCGGTTTTGAACGTCTTTGTTACATTTCATCCACGTCATTCCTCGCCCCCACAATACCTCGAGCAAATTATGGACCCTTCTGAGACGTCCGGTCACTTCACCGTAAACCGCGTTTTCCATGGCAACAGGAACCTAATCACCGTTCATAGAGCGACTGGTCTGGCACTTCATTCATTCGTGAAGATCTAGCACTATTATCACTGCTTAGCCCACTTAGCTAACCCTTCTAATGCATTGAAAGTGCAGCTGATGTCTATATGGGTGTGACTATTGGTGCTTTCATGCCGCATTTAGACTAAACTAAGGGCTGTGGGTGATAGTATCTGAAAAAATATCCGTTGTTCTATGGATGTTCGTCGCAAGGCAGCTGGATACATGAAGTCATGTGGTCATGTGATTTTGCAAACCATGTTGCCAGGCTTCGAGCTGAAGGCACAAGCATCGAATCGATCAGCATCGTTTGAGAAACTACTGGCAGCTACAGGTGTGGTTTGGATGCAGCAACCGACAAGAGAAGCGACTTGCTTTAAAAACGGCAATGGCGGCTGGAGGGATCATAGATGCTCGAGTACGAGTTATAACAGAACTGGTGAGTCTTTTTTATAAAAAGAAGAGCAAAGATGACACTTAATGCATTTCTCGACGGAATGATGTTTTCACTCATCTCCCATCTGACATTGGTAACTGGCTCTGCTGGTGGCTGCACTCTCCTACTGTTGATCCGATTGGTTGAAGCCAATGATAGATGCTGATAGACTGCCCCTTTCCAAACAGTTTCTAGCGGCCCTTTTCCAGGTGGACTTGTGAAACAAACCATTTTGTTAAACAAACCATCTGGTGTGTCCGGTTATATGCCATTGCCAAGAGGTAAAAGGCAGTCACTGTTGTTTTACTCCAAACTGCTAATATAGTGCAAAATATTTCAAAAAATACTTGGGGGCCTTTTCATGGATTTATTATTTTTAGAACAACTGAAGATAAAACAGGAAATGCAGACAGAGTGAGAGAGTGGGATGATGGCAGACAGCAAAGGGCCAAAGGTTGGAACTGAACCCAGTGCCGCTGCACAGACGCACTCTGTACATGGGCATACGCTCTCCCACCTGAGCTACTGGGGCGTCCCCAAAACCTGCATATCCAAGTGTAATTACACCTTTAGTGCAGCTTATCACAACATATGTAGCCAAAGCGGTCACCACATAATTCATATCATATCGAAGGGGGCTGCCTCACCAGTTCAACAGTACAGGTTTGGTTTAAATGAACCTCCTGAAACCTTTTCCACAGCTGGACGCAAGACAGAAGCAGAGGACTTTGTTTTTAACACTGAATCAATTAGTGCATATTTGCATGTTTTTCTTAAACATTCTTAAACATTTAAATTGACTAATTGACTTTGCTTTTTTGTTTTTTTCCCCAAAGTGTCACATTCGATGTCATAGCATCACATGAGAAAAGGAGTGAAAATGAGTTTGCCCACCCAGGTGTCATGTGTCTATCACTAAAGGCAAAAGCCAGATTATACTGAGTTTTTATTTTACAAGTGTGACAGTGGTGTTTACCCTATTTACACCAAAGTAAGTGTGTGAAATAAATGTGTACATGCAGGTTTTTTTTAAAATTGCTTTGTCGGAAAAACAGGAGAACCGTCCAAAGCAGCGGATCACATAGCTCAAGTCTTAATCAATAAGATTCTCACTGACAAGTTGTTTTATCTGTAGCTGATGATGGAAGTGGCTAAGGAGTGAGACTTCTCTTTCTTTCTCATCTCTGTTGAGAGTTTCACATGGGCAGCAGCTATCAGCCACTGACAAGGTATACGTGGTTACTTTTCAAATATGTTTTCCTTCAGTCTCACTTTTAAACTAGCACCGACTGAACAATGTTCGAGCATTGCTTGAAGGGAGACAGATGGACGTGTATTAACAAGCCAGTATCCCTGGTGTGTCCACCTGGATGTTGTGTTTTCATCACAGCCAACCAGAGCGGGAGCCGATAAACACCAGCGACTACAGCAGAGTTATTTGACGCTGGAGTGAATGTCGACAGCACTCATCCACATTTCAGACAAAAGCCAGATGTTGATGGATTTTCTGTCTGATTTGACAGGGGTATTGGAGACCTTCTCTGAATGGACCAGAAAATTTCTCCCAAAAACTTCATTAGTACAGTTTTATGGTACTTTTTTGTATCTCAATTGAACCAAATGTCTCAAATTGTGATAGCAAAATGAAACCACATGGTAAAACAGCAGGCTAATGTCATTAGCCCGGGGTAAGTTTTTCTTTTCTTTTTTTTTTCTGCAAAATCAATCGCCATGATGCCAGAAAGTTGGCAGACATGACCACAGTTGATACTGAACATACTTTTTATGTTTAAAATTTTCCATCTCCTTGAGTTCAAAAATGTGCAGTATGTAATAATTAGCTTCCTGTCGGATTCATACTCGCACTCAATAGGGGGCAGCATTTGAACAAAATAAATGCTAACTGTAGCTGCTGTTAGCTACTTCATGCAGTTAGCCATGCAGCAAGCAGTCCAGACTTCGGACCAGGCGGAGTGTTGGTATTGACACCGCTAGCAAGCGAGCTCTGAACCAGGATGGGCAAGAGGCTAGCTGGTTAGCATGCTAACGTCAGTAGATATCTCTGCAGCAAAATACTTACGTCATAATATCAAAACTGAAATTTCTTCACACTTCACAAAAATGTATTTTCAACAAGAAAAGCTTCTCTTATTGCACCTTCAATCGACTTGTCGTCCTCTGCTATGTTCTCCAAATGGCTCCAATCTAAAGTGCAATTTAAGAGGGAATTGTGCTCGTGTGCGGACTGACTATCACATGGGGACATCTGCACAATCAAGCACTTTTTCTCTATGGGCCTGAACGCCACCTGCTAGTAGAAATCAAATTATTAAAACACCCAATTAATTGGGCGACTCCCGCTCCAGCCTTTAATGACTGATAATGATGTACCGACTTACCAGATGAGTCTCTGGGAGGGAAATTTTATCAGGCTGGAAAAACCGGAGGGAAAACACTGCTGTAAACCTCAAGTAATGTTAAGTCCGCATGGCCGGCCACGCGTTTGGTGCTAATTCAGGAGCTTACGTCTGAACAACAACTAGGCCAAAGAGTAAGGAGTCCTCCACTTCTTCCATTTATCTGTATTATTGGCTGGCACAAGACTTCATAAACTGCACGGCAGCAACACGGCCGCGAGCATTACACACCAACAGGAACACACAAACACTTCAGCACCCAAATCTGGGGCAAGATATGTATTAGATTTGGGATGGGAGTGAATCTCCCTGTGTGTGTGTGCGTGCGTGCACGTGTGTGTCCCCGTCCACTGAGTGGTTTCCAGTGCCAAGGCCCAGAGGAGAGCCTCAGCCTCAGGCCTCACCCCACTAACACACATCATGATCACATCGCAGCCCCGAAGCGCCACCAACATTCCTTAACAGCCTCAGTTTTTCCACACACACACACACACACACACACCCTAATGTATGCATGCCTGGAAGATAAGAAGGAACTGTAACTAGTAGATGTCTCCAGCCAGGACAGTCATTAGTCATTAATGACTTGAACTAGTATTATCTGTGACACACATACAGAGCGATAAAATGCCTGAGGAGGACAGGAAATATGGCATAAAACAGTGGAAAGGTGAGGGAGTGTGACATGCCCTGAAACAGATTATATAAAGCAGGAATATGACAGACAGACAGACGTTTTGTTTCTGTATGGACCAACACTGCCAGGCTCTCTTGCTCTGCAGGTGACTTCAGGCCTAGTCAGTCGCATGTGCTTCCTCCCCTGCAGCCAGTCTATGAGCAGCCGCCGGCACTGTGCCACTCCATGACCAGGACACTCTCTGTCACACTCCCTCCAGTCGTCGCGACGTCTCATTTCGACACGGCCTCCAGCCGACAGGATCAGCATGCCAGCCCTGCTCCAGGATCACGTCAGTTTCAACCACGGGCGCACCTTCCGCTTTGACAGTTGCGTAATAGACCGGCCCTATCGCTTTAACTCTGTTACGCACACGCTCGGCGCTATGTAGTAACACCGCTATCAGATCTAATCTGCATTCAAATGGACAGTAATCACAGCGGATCTGCGCTTAAAGGAGGAGGCTGGGCCGGTGCCAACACTACCTTCCTCCTCTGGCCTGGCCCGGCCCTGCCCGGCGCGGCCTGCTAACCCTGGTCAGGCTGACCGGTCCCGGCCGGGGCGGCGCGTCAGACGGAGCGCAGCGGTGTGTGTGTGTGTGTGTGTGTGTGTGTGCGTCCGTGAGTGAGTGAGTGTGCTCTGAGTGCGCGTGTCACTCAGCACCGTCCAATCTCGGTGAGTGACACAGATATATGACAGGGCTAAGGCTATCCGGAGCTAACGTCATGCTCGCTTGACACATTTTCGGGAGACATTTTGCCCACACTGGGCCTGGTGCATGCAGAGGAAAAAAGGTAGGCTGCTCCAGAGGAACAGGGCTGTACTTACTGCTGACTTTCATGCTGCCGAAAGCCGAGGGCTGCGGCACTGGTTTGCAGCTCTCCGCGAAGGATGTGGTCCTGGGCCGACCCGACATGATCCGATCCCTTTGATTCTCTCTCGACTCGGGAGACGGTGACTTGCTTAAACGGCGGGGCTGATCGATCCGCCGAACCTTCTCATCCAAAGAGGATGTCAGTGAATGAATAACACTAAAATTCACAGGAAAGACAGGCAGAAAGAGATCCCCCCCCTTTCGCCCCACGATCCTTCACTCGAGTTCGTGTTCACCTAATAAACTACCCTTTTCTCTCCCACCGACGGCCAATCACAGCATCATTTACTCCTTGTGCTCCAGGTTTTTCTCTCAGCGGGCCACTGAAGACAAGTCTCCGGCCAAAATAGTCATGAATCTGGCCTCTCCCTGTGGCCCCCCCGGTTAAAACCAATCGCGATTTCTTTCTGCGGAATCAATTTCACACCGATGAGGAGGGTCGAGATCAAGCGGTAAGAGAGCCGATCCGGGTCGGATCAAATGTAAATGCGGCGCTTTCCTGACAATTCGGGACACATGCAGTTCCTCTTCATATCCCGATGTGGAGGCTCAATGATCCGACTGCCATGGCGGCTCCCTCGCTATACACTAGCCTACAGACCGTCCAACGGAAAATCTGCCAGTTGCCACAGTCTTCCTCAACGGCTCCTCGGGCTCAGCGCTCGCTCTGAATCCGCCCTCCCCGCCGTCAAATGTCGGTGTCTTCGCCGAGACCCTGGACCAGCGGAAATGACAGTCCTAAAGCACAAGAGTGCGACGATACTGAATTTCTTTTTTTATTCCTTCCCCATAGGTTTCGGGCTCGCTGTCTTTGTCGCTGCGCACGTTAGCTACACCGTTTCCGTAAAGGGTTACGGGAGCGGCTCCGCTCTCGTGGAAGGAGGTTCACGCTGTTGACGTAACCCGCGAGGGAGAATAGCAAAACTGTGCACGCGCAGACGGCGAATCTGGGGTGGCCGATTTAGCCAATCACAGGGGGTATCCTTCAGAAATGGGCGTTGACCGCGCTCCTGTGGTCTAATCAGAACGCCGCTCTTGAGCACCACATGGCATAATTTTCCTGGCGCCGCCCTCACGGCTTCAAAGGCTTTTTCCCATGCCGCGACAGGGACAATGGGCGGGCCTGCTCCCAGGATTGATGACTCCGTCGGCCAATGGAGCTCCAAAACCCGCCTGTCAGTTCAAATGGCCCCAGCTGTCACAGAGCACCGGGGCTCTCTACGGTGGTCATGCAGCACTGTTGCTATGTTAGTCACAAAAAACCCATCCTCTCTCTCTCTGCTACACTTCTTTATGCACGCAACCCTCTGGCACGTCCATTTAATTACTTTAAAATTGTGGCAGTGTGTGTGCGTGCGTGTGCTTGCGTGTGTCACCACAACTCTCACTTCATGTTCATTTGACCTCTTCACCTTTTATCCTTTATATCCGCTTGCCCAAAACTTCAAAGGAAGGTGCTTTTCATACATTATTAATATGTTGGACATTATTGCTTTTTAAAGATAAATAGATAAATACTTTATGCTTTTTTTTTTTGTTTTCTGTATTACCTCCTTTCCCACTATTACCATGATTCATTGCACTATAGTATACATTTTGTATTGCCAGGTAGTGAAAAAACCTTATTGTTGAAGCAAAGCTGATAATAAATTAAGGTCCAAAATGTAAACATTTTAGTTTAAAACATTAAAAAATGGATCCCAAAGCTACTTTGCTGGCCATGTAAACACCAACGCTCCCCTGGTAGTCTGGCTTGCTGCATGGCAAACTGAACTAACAAGTTACCAGCAGCTCCACTCCTGGAAGTATAACCAGAATATAATTAGAAGCAGTTATCAGTTGCTCTAAAGAGATTTGAAGAGTATGAATTCATCAAGTGGGAAATTCATACACATTGCACCTTTATCCTCGATCCCTCTCGACCACAGTCCTTTTGCAAGGTAAGTGGTCATTCAGCGCAATTAGTCAAAGGGATTTTTCACAATTTGGCAACCTAAAAATGTTAAACTGAACATCAAAGTATTAGTAAATGATTTATCATCCATGAATAAAGTCATTAGTTACAACTTGTAAACCCGTAATAAAAGAGGACTTATTAGCGAGTGGTACCTTTTATGATTCTCCAGTGACTGTAAACCACTTGAGGTGAAACTAATCTCCCTCTGTTATTCAGTTTGTAACTATAATGGCCCTCAGAAGAGTGCATTATACCCCCAAGGTCCAGCAGTTCTTATTTGTACTCACTCATTGATACCAGTCACCGAAACACACCCGACTTCTTTCATCAATATCCATGCATAATTGCATGTGAGATTAATGCAAATGTCGAAAAACGCCCTATCTGAAGATGTTATCGGCCACATTTCCAGATCAACACCAATCCTCCATCCAAGTTTTGTGGAAATCCTTTCAATAGTTTATGAGTAATCCTGCTGACAAACCAAAATGTACATGTGATCGACAACTATTTTTATCTCAGAATTCCTCAGTATGCCAGAATTGCTCATCTTGAACAGAATGCAGGTTACTCGTCCCAGCTTGGCAGGAGATTCTTTCCTCCTGCAGCAGTGATGCTGGTATTCTGTCTTTTGTGTGGTTTATTTATACTCCGTTATGCTCTGTATCAAAGGGAATTTCTCCCAGGCTGCCCTTCAATGGTCTATATGCAGAATAGAGAGCAGTAGCATCTCAAAAACCAGGCAGCAGAGCAGAAGTAATGTGAGACACTGTTTTTCCCTTCATAGAGCGACACCTCCCCCGGCAAACACACATTTTCCCATTAGCAGAGGGAAAAAAAAACACAGAGAGACGGAGTGGAGATAGTGGGAGGGAGAGTGAGGCCAAGACAGGAAAGAGAGATCTAAAAAAGAGGGGGAGTGCGCACTGTTTCTGTCTGTGTTGTGGGATATCATGAAAACTCCTGAACTCTCTAATCTGCTCTGGCGGGTGACTGAAGTCATATGACAGAGATGATGGGCGGGAGGAATAACACTGAGGCGGTTTGAGAGCTGCTCACTTTCACCCTGTGGCCCCCCGGCAGGTTAGCAGCGGCCCTACATGAAGCCAGAGGTTTATACACCTTCTGTCTGGTTGTAGATGCTGTGGTGGCTAATTCATCTATAGCAGTGGTTCTCAAAGCAGGGCTTGTGGGTCTTTGAAGGGGGGCCAGGGTGTCAGCAGCAAAAAGGGGAACAATTATTTTTCACTTCAGTTTTAACCAATATGATTTTTGGTTTCATACACTTTTTCTGCAACTTAACATCCGTAATCACACAGCAGCCATGTTCCCCTGTGGGTGGGAAGCTTAAGCCATTTTTTCACATATTTCATAATCAAACTGAGTCGCCAGAGTTTTGTTTCTCTCTCGTCTCTTATATAGAAGCCTCTCGCGGCTTCCATATGTAACCATTTTGCATCTTAACACAATAAGTGTTTGCTTACAGCCTACAGTCCACCATTAACATTTTCGTTTTGGTCCTCCAGGGGGAAAAAGGTTTGGACACCCCTGCACTAGACGATGCAGGAGATCTGAAAATGAAGGCGAAACACAGATAAAATGGAAGAGCGACATTTTACGGAATGTGTTTGACAGTGTAAAAACTTAAAAGGGAGACAGAAAGTAGTTCTGTACAGCAAAACATCAACTAATAAATAATCAAATAAATACAGCATTTGCAAGCATACTGTACATTTGAACTGTTCTGTAACAGCCTTTCATCTTGGCTGTCTGGGTTCAATCTAAATGTCAGACTTCTGTCAGAGTTTCCATTTGACAGCAAAATATACAAATAATGCCATAAGTAATATCAAAAAGTAAATAGCATTGTGCTTTGAGCTACAAAAAAGTCTGTCTCATAAGTAAAATAACTACTTCTCCTCACGATGCAATACTCAAGAATACCAATAGTCTTATCATACAGAATGTAAAACATGTTCCCATTGAGGCTACAATCATATGATCTCCCATAATCGATGCACAATGAACTTCATGCTTTCTCCTCAAAGCTAACTTTGCACAATATTTCTTGGGACATGAATACAAGAGGTGGAAATGGATGAACATGTAAAGTGCAGTGAACCTGTGCTCACACAAAGGTTGGTTTGATGTCTTCTTTGAATACCACGGGGTGTGAGGGGCGGTACAGGCTGGTATAGCCTTCGTACTCGCTGTCAGAGGAGTCTGAGGAGCTGTCTGAGGACAGGAGGGAGCCTCGCTGCCGGCAGGAGTCACAGTAGGGACGGTGGTAGTAACAGTAGTCTGTTGAGCTGCTAGAATCAGAGTCCCAGGACCCACATGAGTCTCTAATGTGTCTACGGTGCCGCTTGTTATCACCGCCCGCCTCCACATCAGCCGGAGCTGTGCGGTTGCGCTCGGCACAGGGCAACACTGAACATCTGTGGGACCTTGAAACGCACCGCCGACATTTTCTTATCATTTCATTCCCTTCCGCACCCTCCTCTTCCTCCTCCAGCTGCAGGTCGGCGTTGTGAGCCTGGAGGAGGGCGCCATCCGCGGCGACCCCATCAGGGTGCCCGCCCAGATTTTGGTGTTCACAGTTATCCCTTATCCTCCCACAACCGGCAGCCTCTGAACCTGTGTAGAAGCAGGCCAGGCCTCTCCTGGAGGAGTGAAAGGGAGGCCGACGTTTCCTCATCGCATAAGGGGAGATGCTGGGGTAGCGGAAGAGAACGGGTGGAGGGTGAGGGGAGCACGGTGTCCGCAGGGAGAGAGGCGAAAGTGCGGAGGTTAGCTGAGAGGGCCTTCTGGACGTCAGTCCTGGAGATCGAAGTGCGGTCTCCAAGACTGCATCCACGCTCAGCTCCTGGAGGATCTCCTGCAACTGCTCGCTGCTGACAAAACCAGTCGGTCTGGCATTTGTTTCCAGAGGGGATATCAGGCCTCTCTGATTTTTGAAAGTCTCAACTTGAAAGGGGTTTAATGCTCTACGGGATTGTAGAGAAGTGACAAAGTGGACTGTCTCCTCTGCTGTCCTGAGTACGCCAGGGGACTGGAGAGACTGCTCGAGATCCTCTCCTGTTCTGGACTCAGCTGCGTCTCTGCCTGTTGGGTCAGTCCTAGAGACACCTCTTTGGTTTCCGCCTGCATAAATGTCATCGGGGAGAGGAGAGGAAGCAGCTACAGGGTTTGAGGAGTTTTGAGCAGAGGGAGGCTCAGAGGACGGCGCAACTGCAGGAGCCGAAACGGCCGCAGAGCTGAGGTGAGGGGAGGGATATGGCAGTGAGAGTCTGGGTTTAATTTCTCGCTGAGGTAGAGAAGATAAAGACGGGCCGTCGGACTGAAGCTCTGTGGTCTGAGTGGAGGAGGAGTTGAGGTTGGTGTTGGAGGAGTCCACGTCCTGTTCCTCGGGAGGGTTGCTGGCTGACATGAGGCGCAGGAGTTTATCCTTGGCGTTGCTCACCTGCTCCTGCAGACTGTCGATCACGGCATTTTTCTGGAAATAGTCACGACAAACACAAGATTAATTATCTTGGGACATACAGAGAATGTGTTAGAAAAGTCAGCCGGGAAACTTTTGATCAAATTTGAACGCAAATCTGCATCATAAAATTATTAGAAAAGCATTTGTCGGAATTGTATCTAATATTCTACAAGGTTTCCTTATTGTATGGTATATTTTATGAGAAAAACAATGCAGTACCTCATTAAGGAGTTTTTTCATGGAGTTGTTCTCCCCCAGCAGGTAGTAGACCTCATCCTGGCTGTACACTGATGGCTGGCTCTTACTGGGGCTGCTGAAGTACTTGGCCATCTGACTTGGGTTGTTCTGATCCTCTTCAAACTGCCGCCACTGGGTCAGCTGCAGTGGGTGAGTAAAACAATGCAGGACATTAGGCACTGTGGTAGTAAATGTCACCACGGCCATTTGACACGGGACCTCTTGACCAGGTGTGTTTGCACGTATTGCTCACGGCGCAACTATTTCCTTCCTTTCCACTGGAGATGCATTCCTTTATCATAAGACAAACCCACTGCCAGACACTTAAGAGAGTCATAAACCTGGTTGCAACAGCCTACGTAATTTTGAGTCATAAACACCTTCTGTGTGAGTCACGCTCCACTGATAGACATGGCAAACTGACACGCATATGGAAAACGGAGGTGTGGGCACCACAGTCACTCACATGATTTACTACTTGAGTCAAAACAAAAAGAGAAAGTCGTCTCATTCGTGCATGGCTTATTCATGAATCTGTCATATGTCTCTCTAACTGCAGTTTCTGCCTATCTGACTGATTATCCGTCTGTTTTTAATGCTGGTTTCCAGACATGCTGTCCTATGATCAGACCGAGGTTCTGCCAGAAAAAGGGCTCTCTGTCGGTTTTGCTTCTACAAAAATGTCAGTATCATCACTGGAAACAGGCAGATGTCAGAGGTGTTTCCAAGGTAAAAAAAAAAAAAAAAAAGGAATCCTGTTATTTCTCCAGACCTTTGCAACTAGACACCTTTTTCATGTGTGTATACCACGAGTCGTTTTCCTCCTACCTGAGGCACAAAGAGCATGCAGTTGGTTGCCAGAGTGCAGACGAGAATGGCTCCAGCCACGGTGCTGTAGACGAGGTTGGGCCAGGCCTGCATTAAGATGGACACCGGGACGGCCACAGCAGAGGAAAGGGTGACCAGAGTCACCACTGTTATGATGGTGGGAGACTGGTTGACAGGAGGGTGGCTGACATTGCTTGTAAGCCCAGCTAGGTAAGTCCCGTAGAGGAGAAGACAACCCTACAAGAGAAACGCAGGCACACAGTAAAGACAAAGGACATCTTTTGTAAAAATGTTGTGGTCTGTCAGACTCCAGTAAGTACAGGAAGATATAGTTTGTCTTTTCTAAATAAAGAGACACATGAAATAAAATGTAAATCAGCAAATCCTTTTACCATAACATCAAAGGAACTCAATGCAGCTTATTATAGTATTCTATCATTTCATTTTAAAGAACGGAGTCTGCTGACCTTCTGTACAGCAATGATGATAACCCACATAGTTGAGTATACGGAGGAACACGTGTCCAGCTGTGACAAAGAGTACGAAACGTCTCTGTCCACCACCTAAATTGGGAAAAATCAAATAGTGTCAGCCAGTTGAAACCACCAACTTGTCTATAACTCACTGCATTTCAGTTTCTCATGCTATATGTCATAATCCTCACACTGTTCTCTAATCAAACAAAGCCAAAGTTTAACTTGTTTTACAACTTGCTTTCCAGCCCAATATTAAACATAATGTCCTACCTTGACAACAGCACCGACAGATCGTGAACACCTGATGGGGTCTGTGAGGTTCCATGCTGTGAGAACCAGCATGTCCACCAGGATCAACAGAGCCACCAGGCCCATCAGCTGGATGTCTCGGATGATCTGAGATGGAAAACAGACTTGCATCAATGTCATACAGTTGCAATAATAATTTAGTTTTATTTAGCTTTTGAAGAAACAATTTTCAAAAAAGTTAACGCTCCCATATTGTGTTCATCATCAGGTTTATCATTTTATTTTACCACATTGTTCTCATACGTTCCACTGCTGCAGCACCTCTATTCACCCTCTGTCTGAGCGCTCCGTTTTAGTGCCTGTCTCTTTAAGGACAAAGAGCCCAGTCTGCCCTGACAGTCAGCTCACGCAGGCCTGAGCAGTCACCACCCATGGTATATTCACATTAGCTCTGCCAGTGTTTTTGCGTTTGTTTGGGGGGCTTGGCTGTGGGAGGTGACTGTATAGTTGTTTGTGACATCCCAACCATATGGAGGTCCTGACGGCTCGTTTTTACAGGCATAGCTTCTGAATATAGGTTGTTTGCATTGAGCGTTTAAATAGGTTTTTTTCATTATTCATGGTTTTCCTGTAGCACTCAGACTTGCGTCATGATGAAAATTACATGGAAATCTCACTTTCTGCAATATGGGACCTTTAAGAAATCATGCATTGGTGAGACATTTTGTGCAAAGTTTCCGGAATCCATCATACTGACTACACAGTAATAATTTCCCCACTGTGGCCAAATTTCTAGATTTCTAGGTATCGTACTCACAGTTAGAGAAACAGATGCACAAACAAGCAAGACCGAAACTATGATATTAGTGGACGCAATATGAAGATAATTATAATTTTATTTTAAAATACATAATACAACTACGACTACAAAAGTTATGAATATCAGTAGTAACAAAAAAAAGAGACCCGATCCCATAGCCTTAAGATTGTCATGTATCACCCTCTGCTATTTCATTCAAATATTACCCCCCTCAAAATAAGTCTGTAAAAACACCACCCAGAATCAGAGAAACAAAAATGTCCTCTGAACACCCATTTAAAATATAATCAATGCATCCTGAAGCAACTGGAAGACAAAACTAAACCCAATACAGCATCGGAGCATGCTTACCACTCTCTTATCAGGCACTCGCTGGGTGAACACTCTGTATAGTCTCCACGTTTTCCCCAAAATTGGGCCAAACACCAGAGTACTGCCGACACAAAGAGTCCAGATCCGAGCCTGTAGGAGATAGTTCTGCATAACTATCCGACATGGATTTATCCAACAATATTATGGGGGACTTAAAGAGAGTGTGGCTTACTTGTAGCACAGCTGTAGATGCTCCATCTTGTGAGTGTGCTCCTTCATCAACGGCAAACAGGAAGCCGCTGCTGTAGGTGAGGACGCTTCCAAAGAGAGTCAAGACATTCAGGTTGGGACTGGACATCTTCACTATCCTGATGAGGCAAAACATGCAAAAATACAACCAATTCATTCGTTTCCGTAGAAAGCTCTTTAATGTGAACCTACGTGTTTCAGTTGGTGATCTACCTGTTGTTTTTGAAGCGCAGGGTGAAGAGGAGGAAGCAGAAAGCCAGCAGGATGCCACAAGAGAGCAGCGTCCACACCACAGCACTTAACACCGGAGAGAGAGACCGCCTCGGGAGCTCCACTGCTACCTGCACACACACACACACAAGTGCACATGCAGACCTCGTCAAATGAATCCTTAAGTAATACACATGTGCATCATTTGGTTATTGTTTCATGTGTTCTGTAAATGATGGATGAAAGAAAAAGTTGAACAGGATTCGGATGATTAAACAAACTTTATTCAGGCAAACAACACACATCAGGCTACATGAGAAATAATGAAATAGTTGAAAACAGTCAAGCAATGGAAAGAGATTAAATGTTGACAGATTTTGGACATTGGGTTTATCGGCATGTTGGTGATGTTGCAACACAGCCAGGACTGTCATTACTAGTCGGCAAAAAGCAACAAAGTCTGTAAGTTGCGATGGTTAGTGATGGGCTGATGGACGAAAATGAAGACAGCGATGACATTTCTGAGCCCTGTGCCATCATGAAATCGTGATTTAAAAGGCGTCCCACCAGAGAGCACAGTCAAGTGGCGTGTCCCCTCAGAGTTGCTGTCAGGCAGGAGTTGTTGGTTTTTGTGACAAGCGGGAGAGAAAATGAAAAGAAGCTTGTTGCTGCGCGGTTACGTGGGCGGCAGCGGCGCTTCCCTTCTGTGGGTCGCTGTTTCTCTCAACCGTGCACTTGTTATTTCTATCATCTTAGCTTAGCCGGCTAGCTTTGTTTCAAGCCTCTGAGGCTGAATACAGCTTTGTAAAAGATGTGGCGTGGAGACGAAGAGCACTTTAAACCCGGCACCAGTGAGTATGTCTGCAGTGATGGTCTTCAGTGTTCTCGGCTGGGTGAGACAATCGGAGGTGTCGCCAGAGACAATGGGAAAGAGCGGCGGCCACAGCGGTGAGTAAATGAGCAACTACTGCCTTACAGTAGTCTGAAGAGAAACACTGCCTTAGATTAAAAAGAAACAAAACACATAAGACACCCCTGGCCCCCCAACAATGAGTGGTTGTGGTTGGATGACTGACTGGGGTTTGTGTTCCATATGGAAATTGTTGTTGACTTGTCAATATTAAGACTTGGTTGGCTTTTGTTGACTATTGTCATTTTCATTGCTTGTTTGATCATTTGTTTGTTTTTTCACACTTTGGTTAGGGTTTAGGCAACCAGTAACATTTATGAATAAGTCATGGTTCAGGTTCAAATAGACACTGCACTACAGATGTGCTTGAAAGACCTTCTTCACCCATGTGCATATTTTTTCAGTCTCTTCCCCAAGTTGCAAGGCAAATACATGGCTGGTTGAACAAATGTAACTGTAGGAGCAACAAAGCGATATCAGATCATGCTGCAGCATTGACGGATGAGATGACCAGGGGAGCAGAGTTGACCCCACAGTGATTACGGCGGGGGTTAAAGTAGGGGAAAAGTCTTTCATTGAATGAGTATCCAGTAAAGGAATAGATATGACTAGCAGCGTCCACGTTGTAAAAGGAAACCTGCCCCCACTCCATGTCCACATACACGCCCACTCTCTGGGGCTTCTCGACCAGCGGCACACATACGGGAGTGGTGCCGAGGACCCAGTAGCTGTTGTCCTTTCTCATCCCCAGGGCCCAGTAGCCACTTTCGGGGTTCAGTATATTTCCCCCTTTTCTGTTGACGGACTCCAGGCCAACTCCAATATCCCACTCTGTCTTCCCTTTCACCAGGACCTCATAGTAGAACCTGCCAGAGGAGAAACCCTCCTTTCCCAAAACGCTGACACCTGGGTAGAATCTCTCCGGGTTGTTCGGGAGGCTCAGCGCTATGTCACAATGAAAGACTTGTTTCTTGTTCTCAGACAGCACCAGTTTGGGATGCGCCGTGTCGGGGTCCAGAGTCACGTCCACAGCACACTGCTGGGCCCTCTGAAGTTCGGTTACGCAAAGCCTCTTCACCTCAGCTTTTACCGCCTCCTCCATCTGACACACCGCTCTCCTGAGAGCCCTCCTCACCGTGCCCACATACACAGCACTCTCTGCGCAGGTGTCTGACCAGTCTTTGGTGGCCGGCAGCGTGGAGACAGCTGGAAAGCTCTGGAGAAGGAAGAGGTCGTCCTTCGTGTCGGAGAGCTGCTCCAGCTCGGCGTTTCTCCGCCTCAGCACATCAATCTCTCGCTCCAGCTCCGCGATGAGCGCGTGGGCCCTGCTTTCAACTTGCGTCTGCTTTTCGGTGATCACCTCCACCACCTCGGTGTGCGCTCTCTGGACAAGGCCGAGCAGTCTGTCGAAGACCTGCGAACTCTCCTCGATCTCTCTTTCCGTGTTTCCTCTGCTGAGCTGAACGCTGTGATTGATTTCGCTGATTTTCTGCAGCCTGTTGCTGATCATTTCTGCCACCTCTGCATTTATCCTTCCAATTTGAGCTCTCTTGTCTCGACTCTCATCCTCTATAGGAACAGTGTGATGAGCGCTGTGCTCTTTCCTGACGCAGATTTGGCACACATACACCTGGTCAGTGTTACAGAACCTGTCCAGGATTTTCTCGTGTTTCTTGCACACTCGGTCTTGCATGTTCATCACAGGGTCAATCAGGTGGTGTTTCTTGAAGGTGCCTAGAACATGATGGGGCTCCAGGTGAGTCTCACAGAAGGAGGCCAAGCAGTCCTGGCAGGATTTAAGAGCCATGACTCTCTTTCCAACACACACATCACACGAAACTTCCCCTTTATGGCCGGAGAACTGGCCATAAAGGACAGAACTGGCCTGATTTTCGTCTTTCTTTACCAACGACTTCTTGAACTGAGACGCCAACTCGGATATGAAGGTGTTAACTTTGAGCTCGGGCCTCCTGTAGAACTTCTGCTTGCATACCGGGCACTGCGACAGATTAGCAGTATGCCAGTATCCTTGTATGCAGTCCCTGCAGAAGTTGTGCCCACAGGGAGTGGAGACGGGCTGGTTGAACATATCCAGACAGATGGGGCAAAGAAGCTGCTCCTCAGACAGCACACTGCCAGCAGTAGCCATATCTGGGAACACATCCAGAAAGAGAAGCAGGTGGGACCTTATGGAATCAACTGGCTCCAGTCCCTGTGTTTTTTTTTCTTCTTTACGCTATACTGTTAGGTCTAGAAACAGTTGTGCCTTGTGAGCCGCCTATGTCCACAAATAGTAACAAATGCTTGGTGTTAAATTTCATTGCCGCGTATCTCATTTTAGCAGAACGGTTTTCATGTCGACTGAGTTCAACAGAGAATAATGAAGAGAAAGTGTTAGGACGTTAAAAAAAAAAATAAAACTGAACATTAAAATACAATCTAGTCACATAGCCGTTACCATAACAAAGCAAACACAGTTGCTGGCGCTGTTCCTTTCCCCTTAGGTGATGATTATATCTGCATTTTAAGACGGGTGCATGCATAAATTAACATCACCAGGCACGAAGGCAATCAAAGCCATAGCTCACCTCGCTTCAGTGTGGTCTAACAGGCAGAGGAGCGGAGTCTGACAGAGGATGTATGTGTTCTCTGACACAGTGTTAAACTAATTTAGTTTCTATTTCCTGTGCCCGCCTCATGTTGCTGGGCTTCACTCATTCTTCTCTTAAAGGCACCGGTGACTGAGATACTAAAGATAGCCTCACAAGTCCAGCGTCGGTATGAACTATGACCAGATTCCTCAAGTGGTAAATACATTTGCTATATGCATGTGTTTAGCGATGGCAGAGACCAAAAAAAAAAATACAAAAACAAAAAAACAAAGACAATAACTGCAAACTTTACAACACATTTTTCAAGTGTAAATTCTGTATAAAAAGTCTTGAGCCTTTCACGTGATTAGTCTGTTAGATGAACTGTCAAAAATAATAGGCTGCATATTTAATTGAAATATCTAGTTTTAGACTGTGCAGTAAATATTTATACCCTTTAACCTTTTGGATGGCCAAAAATATTCTTTTGGTTAGCCATGCCGGACTTCATCAACCCGTATCTGCCAGCATGTCTGCACGTATGAGACGGCTATAAGTCTGCACTGATTGGAACAGCCATTTGCATGTGCGTGTATGTATACATATACAGTATAAATGAATTTTATTTACAGTACATATATACGTATGTTTGCACTAGCATTTCCATGAATGTGTGTTTAAATGCACACAAGTAGCATATTCATATACTGTCGCTGGATTTGCATATTTTGAGCATCTTTGTCTACTTGCATGTGTGTGTATGTGCGTGTCTGTGATTACCGTGCTGAGGCTGCATAGTCTCTGCAGAACGTCGAGGCCGTCCTGCCTGTTGACCCCTGAGTGGATGAAGCAGAGTGAGGAATCACACTGGGAGCTGCAGTTCAGCTCAGGCTCCATGACTGACCCCAGTCTGTCCGATTTCAGACACGCATCCTGACGAACAAACACACGACATGTAGCATGTGAGGAGATACTAATATAAACACATTAATCCTCTTAAAAAAAAGAGACCTGCAAACATTTAGAGGGCAAATCAAAATATCTGTTGTCCTCAGTTACCCTTTTCACTGCACCTTTAAAATGAGAGCTCCAAGAGAGACCAGGGAGGTACATATTCTGCTTCTATTTTCAGGTCTATAATTCACTAAATAGCTGTAAGACTTTTGTCCACCACAGTGTGGTGCTCTGACAGAAACCTCTGAGAACTGGAGCAATGCGAGCATGGATGTGATTTTGCACAACACTGACATAACCCCCAAGAAAAAGCATTAGATCATGAGTACAAATAAACCCCACAGACACTAAGATCAGGATGACACTAAGGTTAAATTAAAAATACACAAATGAAACATCAGTTATTTATCACCACAAAACCAAATGAGAGGCCTGGACTCTGCCTGTGTGACAGGAAGCCTGTGTGTTTCTGCTTATCCTGATTTCCACTAGCACGACGTCATCCTCGAGGTAAACCAGCCAACACTCACACACACATGCACACATCTGTGCACGCGGTGAAAGACAGAGTGAAACTGCAACACGCCAAGGCTATCATTTGCAGTTTCACTGAGGGCCACATAAATCTGCAATCAGCCCCATTATTCAAGGCATCAGAGAATGAAGACGTAAACTTCAGAGAGCATCAATAAACAACTGTTTGTCACTCTTGCCACAGGCATTTTTATGAGCCTGGCAGTGCTGCACCGACATGTTGCAGGTTTCATTATACGGCACTACCTGATACTCTGAGCTGTAACTACGAGAGTCTGATCGCTGGAAACGCCGCAGTGACTCAGGAACACGTTGCTGAGACGACCACTTGTATCAGTACTAGTTGGCAGACAGGTGAGCGTTTATGTGAGTAGCGTGTTAGACAACACGTCTTGTTGTCTGTGGAATGACTAAGATACCCACAGGGCTCTGAGAAAATTGGATCATGGGATTCAACCAAAACAGAGCAGTGTGGGAAATCAGTCGATAACTAAACTGGGTTAAATATTGGAAGGAAAGTACACAGTAATCCACCCAGCATATTTGAATGATTTCCTTGGGGTAAGTAAAAAAGTGAATCCCACTGACCCATTTTCAGAAATTACAGGGAACTATGTAGTTTTGAAGAAGAAATTAAAACTTTTTTGATTTTTGATTTTAATTTTTTCTCAGAGGAAAGTAAGATCTTAAAAAAAACAGTTTGAAGCTAGAAAGGTGGCAGGGTCCGCCACATACAAATCAAGTAAAACAGAACTGAAATTGTGTTGTCCTTTAAGGTCAGTTTGTTCATTCAGTTAATTTAGACATTAAATAACAGTCTGTGAAGCTCTTTCTCCTCTGATTAAAATTTCTTCCCCGAAACTACATGACTTTAGGTGAAGCCCACCGTGACCCATTTCCAGCAATTAACGGTGTCAACAGAACAATGAAGCCCAGCCGGCAGCATATCTGGGAAATGTCTGGCGTTCCTGTCCGCGTCCTTTCGTCACTTTCCAAGTTTAGATCACAGTTCTGCTGCTTCCTGCAGGAAAAGCCGGCAGAGAGAGGCATTTCCTCCAGTTTTTTTTTTTTTTTTTGAAATCCCTACTCTGGTGGGTTTCAGTTTGGGAGAAACCCAGCCACCCTGCAGAGGTCAACAAAGGTCGGCCAACATCCAGCAGTGAGGGTCACTGTGTAGGTAGCAGCGAGAACAGGGCCTTCTCCAGGCTGGGTTAGGTTTTATGGACATGTTTTGACAGTTCAGAATAGTCATGAGGAGTGTCTTTTGAAGTCCTGAAGGCTAAACCGCAACTAATACCTGAGCTACTTGCGGCTGTGGAAGTCTTACTTAAGTGCAGGGCGGGCCTAGCGTGTGCACATCTTAGCTTTCACTTGCTCCGTGGCCCCTGGCCCTCCCTTTCAGTCCCATTTCTCTTAAATGCATTATATCTAAAATATGTTTTCTGACAGGCCTTTGGGCTCAGAGAGACAGAACCCAGTTTTATATGGTCTTCACCATAAAACTCTTAATAGAGAAAGTGGGGTAAAGCCTATTCATACTGTCACTCACTCTGTTTCTCTTTTAAGATTAGTAACCAAGGGCGCTGCCAGATGTAAAGCCCGGGTCAGGGGCCAATATTGAAACATTCCTCCTCAGTCTGTAATCCGTTTATGAGTTTATTCTTTAAGCTGAGTTAGAATGCAATTACTGGCAATGAAATCCCGCCTCGGGCCGGACGGGCAGACGTCATCCCATGCGCACATTTTACAGCCCGGTGACACAGCATCAAATTAGTCAGCCCAATTTGTCAATACATATAACCATGTGACCGTTTCAGCCATCACACTTGACGAAGTACGCCACAGGGGGGCCTGCTTTCAAAATGGTTACTAATGAGAAAAAACACATTTTAGGGAATACATAAATAATGAGCCGCTTAATGATCATGAGAGAAGATCATAACGTTATATTGTAATTGTATCAGTGTAACAGCAGTGAATATAAATGTGTGATCTTCCTCAGCAGCGGGTTCATTTTTGCGTAAAAGGTGCGTAAAAACGTGCCCACTCGCGGTTGCATCGACGCACGTGCACGGTAAAACAGCAAAGCCGTCAAATCAGACTGCTTCTGGGGAAATTAAGACCTGGACCAGTGAATGGAGAAAGAAACGACACCGTGAATTAAGGGAGTAAAAGAGCAAACCTCGGTCTCCAAAGCGCGCGGACGATCCAGCCGCCTCGTCCCGCTCCGGGCTCCATCGCGCGAGACTCAGAAACGTTGTAAAAGTTGAAAATGAGCGACTGGAGAGTTCGTTATCTAACATAGCTGCAGAGGTCCCATAGCTGCAGACTTGTAATGGATCCGAGGCGACTCGATCTGTCAGCTCACCGGGCGAGAAGATCCTGTCAGTCAGGGAAAAAAGTTCACCAGACTGCCAGAGCTCTCATCTGAGCACTGAGGGAGGGAGGTGTGTGTGTGTGTGTGTGTCAGAGAGAGGAGGTGTGTTAGTGTGTCTGCGCTCTCTCTCTCTTTCTCTCTCTCTCTCTCTCTTTCTTTTGTAACCTCTCCAGCTCCAACTGCCCACCAATATGGGTTTGTGGGAGTGTGATGTGAGCCTCGTGGTGCAGGAGGGCAGTGTGGGTGCAACATGTCACAGGAGACCCCGGGGGACTGGGTGGCATACGGGACAGGGCGGCGCAGGCTGTGTGTCCACAGTGCAAATAAATACACTGAATAACAGCACTCGTTTTAATGGAAAGAGAAACACAAAATCGTCACCTCTGTTGTGTTTTTCAAAAGCAGGCCTCCACCTGGGACGGCAGAGAGATTGGCAATATTGTTCTGCCGTTCTGGTGAATCACACTGAAAGACAAGTCAGGGAGCTTCTGTCTGAGAGCGGCGAGCACAGCATAGATATTTCTGCATTTGTTTCCAGCAGCCATAAGAGACATAAAGGTGTTATTAAGACGTCACGGAGATTTATAGTGTGAGCCTCCACACAGGGTCATTCCTGACGAGGGAGTGTCACCACTACTGACAGCTGTAGGTGGGGAGCAGAGACACAAAGAGAGGTTATTAAAGAGAAGATGTGGCTATGCATCCAGTCATCACCCCTCCAATTCAGCCGCTCACATGCACAGAGTTTGCCTTCACACGGACGCACCTCACGTCAGACTGCGCTCACGTTTGTCTGTCTTCGAAATGAAAGTCTCTCTCCAGGCTGAAATCCAAAACTCCTCCGGCACTGAAACATTACCATTCATGTTAATCTCCCTTGTAACAAGTCACTAATTTTGTCAGCAACTGGATTGCAAAATCCAGTAGCTGACAGTTTGACAGTTTCATCGTTGGATGACAAACATCTGAAACACCTGTGAGCTCCACGCTCTCAGAAGAAGGTCTGAACCAAAAGCCTGTTTAACTGTGTTTAAGCCCAATTAGAAGATCCAGCAGATTGCAAGAAAGTCTTTCAAAATTAAAGTGATAGCAGAATCACACCCTTTCGCCGCCAGGCCTCCAAAAACATTCCTTTTTTTTCTCCCCTTTTGGCTAGTCTGTGTACTAGACACTCTACTGTAAACTGCTGTTGTAGCTGAAAACAAACGCCAGAATTGCTAAATAACACCAAGTTCAGAGAATTTAACCTGTTGAGTTGTTACTGAGACCACCTGGTAGGTCGAATATTAGCCATCTCAAAAAGTACATTTAATGTTCATAAGACGCCTGAAAACAAGATTTTCTGTGAGCTAGGCTGTTGCTGTAAGTGGTGGGATCCTCTGTTCATGTGGCTTCTACATTCGTGATCCGTGGTCTAAAACCAGCGTTAAACAAAACCCGTAATTAATCTGCTGTCAGCATGTCAAAGATAATAAAAACCCTGTGGCAAGGAAGCAGCAAGCTCCAGACAAAAATCACACAATAAGTTCTAGACTCAGCATTTTGCACTTGTGCATTCAGATCATCTGACACCACGTCAGCAGCCCATTGAAGGACTGAGACACTGCCGCCAGCTCTGTTACATCCAAAAGCGTGGCAAACAGTCTCAGGTTTCCCTCAAGATCAGGTTTAAGACAGCCTGCACCAGCGGCAGGTGGACTACACCGGCGCTCAGATTACTGGGAGCCATGAATATTTCATCTGGAGACACTGGGCTGTTGTTCAAAGAGCAGCAGTCAAAGAGGAGAAGCTGGCAAGGAGGGTGAACTGGATGAAATGGGACACATGTCGCTCTGCTGAGGTTACCAGGGATCAATTCTAACATTAAGACGGCATAATTACCCAACACGGGTGTCGCTAACAGTCGCTGTCGTTTTCTGAGCTACAGTGCGGTGCACAGGTATCAGCTGGAAGTCCACCAACCAAAATAAATAACAAGCAAATATTTTAAACCGCGTGACGCACTTTTTCCTCTTGAACCACTCCTGACAGGCAGAGCTGCCGCTTCCTGACATGGAAGCATCTGCAGCGATGATTCAACGTGTGACCGCAGTGCCAGTGAGTCCCACCATTCTGTACTGTTTGGTGTGGGTGGAGATGCATTGTTATGTATGTGAAGCATCACCACCCCCTGCCCTTGCCTGGACGCTCCCCTGTGACATGCCCGGGTTTGCCCACTAACATACCCAAAGACAAATCCCTCTATGAAACGCTGCGGCTCCTCCTGCTGTGTTGCTACGGTCCTGGATTAGCTGGATCAAAGCTCCCCAGCGGGCTCCAGTCATGGAGTTTCTGCTGAAGGCACTGATTGTGGTTAAATGTGTGGGAAGAACATTGGTCTGCTCACTCCATTTTCAGAAGTAAGTGGCCTGTTAGAAGTTTACACAAAGTAACACTTAATGCCGTAACTGCAAGACGATGTGACAGGTTATCCAGTAAATGAGTTCAAACTGCTTTTTAGAGTGTAGAAATAAGCTTACGTGCAAGCAACAAACAGCAGCAAATACAAATAATTAACAATTGGTGAGTTTTTGGCTACTTCGGGGCAGTGCAACAAGCTGTAGGTACAACACTGACACCATGAACATGGTGAACTAGTTAGCAAACTGTTGATAATGAAACTTTTTTTAGGGTAATATTTGGTCCTTCAGCCGCTGTAGCAAACACATTTCCCTGTTTGTGGTACAATAAAGGAATACTGATTCTGATTTCCAACAGAAAAAGAGGAATATCAGCCTTTGTAGTTGTGTGTGTCAGTATGACAATTAATTACTAATTGATCTCCTGTGTTTGGAGGAAATATCGGCCTTTTCAGCTGCTAACATTACTTGTTCAGTAGCTAGTTGCTAACTTAGCTAATTAGCTTCTAACGTTCTACACTCAACAACTTGGTAATTTAGCTCTTTAACTGCCTACTTTCTTGGTTCTCTAGCTAGTTGCTAACTTTGCTCTTTAGCTGCTAACCTTCTACGTTCAGTAGCTAGTTGCTAACTTCGCTCTAGCGACTAACGGTCTATATTCATTAGCTAGCTGCTAAATATACTATCATACCATTTCACCTTGAGGAACATTGTCTTACATTATGTCAGTTGCTAAAAACAGTCTGTGAAGATGAATGAACACAGGAATGGTGTCGGGTCATAGCAGTAAAACATCAGCACACAGGAGTGGATCATTCTTCCCCCTTCACTTCTATTCTTCCCCCTGCGGCCACCTCCACCACCCCCTCCTCACTGTGGGCTCCAACCAGACTTTCTCCTTACAGGATTAGCAGTGTAACTCTGAAGACAGCGTCTGATTGTTGTACGGGTGTCTGCAGTGTGCCGTGGTCGTGTGTGTGAAGGCTCAGCTGAGTGTAAGTTGGAAACTCGACGTGTGTGAGGTCTGGCGTGCATATTAATACAAACCGACTACACTGTGAGCTGATATGAGCCAGTGTGCCTCTGACTGAGGGCGATAAGAGGCTTAGAGCATCAAAAAAAAAAAAAAAAATCCCACATTTCAAAGCTCTTTGCCGTTTGATCTGCCGATCACCTGAAATACTGTAACTTATTGTTCACCGCCAAGGTCAACTGACCGACACCCTCGTGGAATTCAGTGACCAAAGACATCATAATTAATTTGATTTAATCCTTGAGCACAACAGAGATGCAACAGTATGACCACACAGAGACACATTTACCTCGCAGACGATTCAACCAGAAGCAGCATCTTCCTTCTTTGAGACCAGTCTTGCTTGAAATCCCAGATTTATTTTATTTTCTGACTTTTCCTCGGCTGAAGCTGATTCGACTCCTAACAGAGGATGACAGCTACACTCCTCATCCGCCAGTAGCAACTCATTGCTTCCAGCTCATCACGGTTGCATCAGAGTGGCATCTCAGGTTGCATGTGTGACAGCATCCTCCTGTGCCTCATACAAAGCATGCAGGGTGCGAGCACGTGTGCATGCGACCCTTAGGTGTAACATAACTCCACAGAGTTTCCCAGCTGCCTGCTGTTCCCAGATTGGTCCTGTGTGCACTTGTTTGAAAGATGGTGAAAAAGAAACAAAACAGAAAAGTGCAAAAACACTGGAACCCAGCTGTGACCTGGTCAAAGACCATTCAAAACAAGCAAAATATGTGCGGCTTAAAGCATGATTCGTGCCAGCCGGGCTGAAAGAAACGGCGAGGTGAAAAGAAATTGAACGAGACGCTGAGATAGGAACATAACGGGTGAAAAGAGGCGGGAGGAGAGGAAACAAAGTGGCCGGTGGCCCTTGGCAGGTGACGTTAAGGGATTAGCGGATTGTGTGAGGCAGAATGCACTCGTCTTGGCATCTCTTGATGCTGGGTTGCTGAAAGGGTCTCTCAGTATTCAGCCTCCAGAATGAACTCACCTTCATATGCAAATGAAACCTGGACACATTCAGAGTTCAAGATGCTTGGATCAGTTTGTGCAAACACACACACACACAGAAACTGGTAGTTGTTGTGCATCTTTTGTGCACAAAATACACTATGTACTGTCACTAAAAACTTCTTATACAATGGAAACTTAAACCAGCAGTAGAAAGGTTTTCTGCTTCAGTGTGTCATTATGAAGTAAATGTTGACTGAACAATCTAATGTTGGATGTAGAATAGTGAACTCATCAGTGCTAGATTGGTTCTCCAAAAACCTGCTTTCCTCACACACCCATTTTAATCTGACTCGGGGTGGGAAGCTAAAATATCACACTACTGTGTTCCAGGTTGTTTTCATTTCATTGCTTCCTGATTGATCAACAACTGAAAAGACAAAGATAAAAATCTGGAGGGACATCCGGCCCATCATTCAAGACAAAACTATGTTTGATAACCATTAGCTTCTGTTAGACAGCTGCTAATATTAGCATTTTAACCACTTCTAGCTAATGTGACTGCTTGATTGTGTAACATAAGGCATAAATTAATTTGACAATATCAACATGCATTGCAGACATATTTATTTAAGCCTGTCAGTGGAACAAACTGGATGGAATCAAACAGTAATGTTAGCTATGAAGTGGCTGAATGCTAACATTTGCTAATGGGTTGTTGTACACTGGAAATCTGACAAATCTTCATCATGTCACCACTTCCTGATTGATCGTTGACTGAAAAGATAGTGGTGAGTGAAAATCTGGCCTTATTTCAAGGTAAAACAACATATTAGATAACCTTTTAGCTAAAGTTAACATTCAACCACTTCTCAGCTAACATTACAGTTTGATTACATCCAGTGTGTTCAACTTCCAGGCTAAAATAAAGACAGTGTCTAAGACTTTTGGAATTCAAGAACTGATTTACACCTTTCCTGTCATACAGTGTGAACAGTAATGTTTGTGAGAAAGTGGTTCAATTCTAAGAGTAGCTTTTGTAGGAGCTAATGGCTATCAAGACCACAGCATAAAATCATCCCAGCACCTCAGCTTTCCAACTCAAAGTGTGGCGTCAGGGTAAAATGGCTCCTGTTTGAATACTGTCTATTCAGTCTGTAAATCTCCAAGGAAATAAGGGTTAACTGGTGATCCAGCTAGGCTGGCAGCCTGGCACCTTCTCTGTCTGCTTTCACATTACTACCATAGACTAAATGATTGAATAACGTCATGTTTATATAACTGAAACGATCCGGTTCTTTTTGCAGCAGCGACATCAACAATAGTACAAAACGCTAGGGGGGGAGCCGGTCTGTTGACACTACCACATTAAAGAAGAGAAAGATCTTCTAGACTAAATAAATAAACCGTCTTTGTTGTCCTTAATGAATATATTGAATGTGCCAACAACACAGTTTCATACTGCTTTACTTTCTTTATACTGGCGGACCCTGCCACCTTTCTAGCTTCAGACAGTGTTCTGAGGACCTTATTTTTCTCCATGGATGGCTTACTTATCCAGTCATGAACACAATAAATATTTCTGAGTTAGTCTCATCTATATCTAAATATCACCTTTCCGAGTTTATGAATTTCTTTTCCAAAACTACATGGCACTCCTTTAATCTAATCATATAGGGTCACAATTGAAACACTTCACAGATATTAAAATCAGTCTTTATTGTTGATATTATATACTGTACAGTCTACTTACATTACTTGAATGAAATACAAGTACATACAATTAATGTTTCTCAATAGATTTTCTGCTTAAGTGCCATCTATACTGCAGGTAATTTAAATATGTATTGAGTTTAACATTTGATAAAGGATTCCTACAAAAGCTGTTTATTCTTTTATATATATATATACATAAAAAAGGTTACTTTCTGTTTATTGTAAGCTGGTAAGTACAAAATCACTCAAAAAAGGACTTCATAATTATTGTCACATTTCAGGGTGCATATATCACATTTCTTCATACTCGTTTTTTTTTCCTGTGTTAGAAATCACCATTAGTAAGGCACTTAAATGCTAGTATAGGTGTTACTGTAACATAGAAGATTGTTCTTCTGTTTTCTAAACACTAAGGTCTAAAATTTGAAGACAGCAGGAGGTTTTCCTCCTCAGTAATGGATACAAACTGTCTGGAAGGCTGCTTTCCAAAGAAGCAGCAATGTGACCAGGGACAGAAACAGTCATTTCCTGTTTGAAATGAAGGAATTCTGTCTCAAAATGAATCAGTATGGACAAAAAAACAAACAAAAAAACAGCCATCTCTGGCTGTGGGCTCCATTGACACACATCTGTATTCTTATGCTCTGAGAAAACCGACAGCCCTCAACATAAACATGACGGCTGCTGCTGGGTTTTGCAGAATAGCTATTGTTTCTGCGCTAACACGGTGAATGGTTTCCCCCGGTCCGCCCCACATCCACTTCCTGTGAGCAAGTCTGGACAAGTTATACACACACACACACACACACACACACACACACACACACACACACACACACACCTAACCCATATTCTGGGTTAATATAAAACTGATCTGCCATCATGTCAACATTTTTCTGACCAAAAACAGATTAACCTTGATTGTCACTGTGCACAATCAATTTAGAATGCTGTAGTGTAAAACTAACGCCATAGTTTCTGCTGAAAGACTTAAAACATCCCAGACTTTTTTTTTCTCCTAGCAGCTTTGATGCTCAGCTGGTCAGAAAATTTGAATGAAAGCTAGCTGTGCGCCACCAGTAGATAACAAACACAAACTTTCAGAATAATGTGCTGTAGCTAATAAATGAGCACCAAGTATTGAAAAAGTGTGAAAGATAAAGTATGCAGCCTTGAAAAGAAAAGGAGTTCTGCCACTCCTCCAAACTCTGCCAAACTTTACTGCCCTCTTCTGCCTGACCATGAGACCAGCACTTGGATCATCATTGCGTAGCTACATGGGGAATATGAATGTTCCAGCACTCCTGTTATGTGGAGTAATGCGTGGTGAGCGAGGGAAGGGATCCGTTTCCATTCCATTCCTGTTTTCAGGGCCATGGGAGGAAGGACCGCAGTCTCACATTTTGTGCGTTACATACAGCCACTGTCTGTAAAACAGTGTGTGTGTGTGTGTGTGTGTGTGTGTGTGTGTGTGTGTGTGTGTGTATGTGTGTCTAAGTCTGACAGCAGTTTGTAGAAGTGTTGAACACAGTGGCAGATGGATAAGGCTAGGCTTGGCCAGAGGCTCTTCCATGCTGGACTATCCCAGAAGAACTCTCTGCAGTCGGTAAGCGGGCACGCTGCTCTCGTCCTCCGACTCTGACGCGTCGCTCTGTGGGTTGGAGCTGCAGGGAGAGGTGCACTCTGGGGAGCACAGGTAGTGCATGAGGGGCAGCCGGTACTTTCCGCAGAAGTCCACAAATTTGATCTGGCGCACACATGAGTCAAAGTAGACGCCTGGAGAAAGTCGTGAGTGACAGGAAGAACAAAGCCAAGTTCAAGTGGCAGGTAAGTGACTTGTAATCTTCTCATACTAACACAGAACAATAATATTCAGATGTTAAATAGGATGCCGATATATTACAGGTGGAAATATGACAGAGCTGTATATATTAAAAAACACACACAAAAAATAAAAAAATAAAATATCACAGTAACAACTCAAATTCTTTTCTTTCAAATATCTTCAAACACTGTGAACAAAGAGTCTTACCGGCACATTTGGGGTTTGGGCACTTGCTGGCAAGGTCAAGGTAGCGAAGCAGGTTTGAGGGCAGGTCTTGGGGGTAGTAGGGAATATTTCGGCTCTTAATGGTGCGTCCTGCCAGCTCGAGCAGCGACGGAGGGTCATAGGTCATCTCTTTGACAAAGCGCACCACCAGTGGGTTACCGCGGAGACTGAGCTCATGCAGGTGCACCAGGCTGAGGATTTCTCTTGGCAGGTAGGTGAGCAAGTTGTTGTGAAGACTTAGGGATCTCAGTGAGTGGAGTCTGAAGTAAGATAGAGAGGCACTTTGAAATGTTGTAAATTACCAAAACAACTACAGAAATGTGCAACTATCAGATCCATGCAGGGCAATCGCACGGACAAATGTAGAATTCATGTAATCGCTAATGATGCAGTTTCATTAAATGTTACCTTGATAAGATACTGGCGGTGTATGTGCAGTTACCTGGTGAGCTGCGGGGGAACGCTTTGGATGCGGTTGTCACATAGCACCAAGTAGCTGAGGTAAGGCAGGTTAGCCACTTCTGGAGGAATGGCTGTGATGAGGTTCCCACCAAGATACAACAGCTCCAAACTAATGAGGAAAAAAAGAGGAAAAGATTACATTTAAAATGAATTTCCCTACACAAGTACTGAAAAACAAGTATGACAGTGATTCACACACTGTTTTTAGTTTATTTGAAACAGAAAGATAAAACAGAAAATGTCGAAACATTTTAGTCATTTTAAGACTTTATCCAGACACACACTCAACTCAGTTTCACTGTCAAGAAATTGAGCGTGCAGGCCAGAGGTCACACGTCAGTTTTGTTTAATGCTTTTCAAATCAGCTCTTTGTCTGCTGTGCTACATTTGTTTGGCTGTAAAGCGACTTTAATAGAGGCTTAAAATCCATGATATGGATATTTTACCATGACATATTAATACCTAGTAGATGACAACACTTTGCTGATAATTTTGTATTATCGGCATCCTCGTCAGTTTCATTTCAAAATGTTGTGACCTTAACTAACTTTAACATTTCCAGCTTGTACTTTACATTGATACATTGTCAAAGTCAAGGTAGCCATGCTTATACATGAAAAGGTAAAGTCACAATCAGAGGGAAATTCTTTGGCTAACAAAACTAATACATACCACAAGGGGGAGCTAAAGAAGCATGGTTTCATGCTAAAGAGTTGATGTGTATGTTAGTGTGTGAGGCCATGCTCACAGATCATCAAAAAGTGAACAGATCCAACAAAAAGTACAAAATCGTCTCCGATCAGCAGCACATTTTTTGCACATTACACACATGCATGCACCATCAGCTAATAGGAAATGTGTCAGCAAAGATAATACATTTAAATCTGCGTTCATTCTTAACAAAAGATGACCTTTATTACATATATGATTACCAGAAAACTACTGCTGCCAAATATAGATACATGTTGTATTTGGACAACAAAGGACCCTGGTAGGTTAATAGAGGTATGGAGTACACAGGGGGGTTATTGGGAGTGAAACACAGAGACAGGGAGAAAGCAATGGATGGCTGGTCAGCGAAAGTAAGCTGTCAGGCCATCTGCCTGCTGGAACTGATGACACAGCGACTGCGAGACAGGAAGCCATTATACTGTCCTTGGTGGCTGAGCACTGAGCAAGCCCCCTCTGTGAACTGGCAACTGAGACACTCAGGGTCGGCTGACAGCCCTTGTCGACACAGTGACACAAATCAGCCACCAGATAGCAAGAATAGTCGATTCTGGCATTATTATACAATACAGAGCTCTCAATTTTCACAACTAGGAAAAATTTATTTTTTCTGGGGCAGTTCAGCCAAGAAACACTGGCTCAGGGTTTCTTCTCTATACACATAAAGACACCTTATATAAACTGTTATATCAAATTGGAAAGTATTTTAAGAAATGTACTGAAAGTGCACAAAAATATAATATCTCCCAGTGAGCCATCAGTGTGACAGCAAGCCAGCATTAACAATAGCAGGACCTTGAAACTGATGCAGCTAAATGCAGCTCCATTATTCATTGTACTCGAGTCAAAATATATATGCCAAAATAAGAGCATTTACACCTAACCAAGCCCATCTGGACACGTTGGTACCCGGTGGGATGAAAATTTAAAAATGGGTTCAGTCATGTCAATTTACTGGCAAGTTCAGAAAATATTTTATAGAATAAAAAGCCTTAACATATTGAAAAAATAGGTGCTGAGTTTATGATGTTACGTGAAATCTGGTAAGACATGGACCTTTTGTTTGTGTTTAGGCTATATTTCCTGAGGGTTGATATTTATGTGATGACACCTCAAACGCAACACAGACTACTTGTCAACAATCACTATGACCTTGTTTTTAAAGAATAATTGTAAGCATTTGGTCTCACTTCAAACAGACATTGACACCTGCTGGTACTTAAATTGTTGAAAACTGTTTATATGCAAGTTGTTATAATAGTTAATAATAAGGAACTTTAATGTGAGGATTCAACACTATCCACAAAAGACTAAAACTGTAATTGTTACTTGTTTCGTTTTCTAAACAGTCAGATTGTTTATATTTGTCCAGAGTGTGCGTATTTGTGGAGATTTATTTTAGTATTAAAAACAGGCTAAGCAGAAATATGGAATGAGATGATATGAAAATTTTACGACACGATTATATTGGCCAAGATAGTTGCAATAATCGATATTGTCCCAACAATCCTAAGAATATGCTTAAACTCTTACAGTGGCACTAAAACATACTTAAATCACATGACCTTAGAAATAATCACAGAAAAAAACGAGTGTTGTGCGAGCAAACACTAGAGCTGTTGAACACATTTCCTAACATTCAATTTAACTTTTATTGTATGGGATACCACGGGCAAGCTGTGCAGTCAGCCGTGGCAGGGAATTTGGAATGACTGGGCTCAACCCCTGCGGCAATTCAAAATAATGTGTAAACCTATACAAAGCGTTACCGAGACAGACAGCTTTTTCAAGTCATTCACGTATTCAGGAATATCTGTTCATGGAAATTTTACACAATCAGCTTACTGTAAGTGCTCTTGTATTGGTTCCCAATAATATCTTTAAATTGTCCCGTCCCATGTAGAAAATTAAGATATCTAAACACTGTGTGTTTGGGTGTGTGTGATAAAGTGAAAAGACTTGGATGTTTGACCTTTGCCCTGGCAGTGGGTCACTGTGCCTTGCTACTGTTAAACTGTATGATAAGATAGACATGATCTGATAGCTGGCCAGCTGGCCAGTTACCTTTTTCCACTCTACAGAAAACAGCAAACAAACATCTGCAAGCTTTGTTCAAACTGACACACTTTTGCAGTTTTGAAATGAGTACTCTTTGACCCACTTTTATTTTTATTGGTTGGTTTTGTCCCCTTCTCTTGCCAGACCTTTTATATGTCTTCACAGAATTGTTTGTATGCTCAAACACCCTTTTCCTCCATTTGTGGTCACATGTAATTATAGCAGTGTCCACCTTTGCTTACTGTGATTTCATTTACATTTTACTAGACTGAAAATGTATTTTTTCCTTGAAACTAATGTCCTGCCACCCTTAGTGTCAGTTTGTATATTTCCCAAACCTGGCCAAGACAGTTACTGGAATAGATACACACACATGCACATAATTATCCTGCACACACTATGAATCATGAGGTTTATAAGATAAACTGACTGGAAATGAACAGGAAACACGTGGTGTGATGTCAAAGTGGTAGTATTGTGCTTAATACCATTACAACCATAAAAAAAGGGAGGTAGAGAGAGCAATTAAAAATGCCACAGGTTGCCTGGGTGTATCGATGTTATGATTTTACTATTGTTGGAGGATGAACTAGATGGGTCAACTCATCTGACACATGTGAAACAGCAGGTCAAGTGTGACTAGAGACGCTACAGTCTACATCACAACTGAAAGGGGACACAAAGCTTTTCACATGCAGCATGCAGATAAAAGCTGACTCTTAGAAATGCTAACCAAGAAGGCGCCAAACATTTTAAATGTCAGGATGAACTTTGGCAGAATGTAGGGACTAATTTCTGATTACAGACTGCCATGATTGGAGAGATAACAATGGATGTGCATGCTTCATAAACGGCATTTTGAATGTCATGACATTTACTTATTGCTAGGTATGGGAGAATAAAGGTTTTATCGTGGATCAAACAAAAAACAAACCCTTGATTCATGCCTAAAAGGTTCATTCTACTACTACTACTACTACTACTACTACTACTACTACTACTAATATTACTACTAATAATAATAATGATAGTAATAAAGATAACGCAACCATTGTGTAATACCACCTACAGTTACACCTACATTTTTCTCAGACTGACGACTACAAAACTTCATATTGTTTTGTATCGAGATTCAATTTAACATTATATAAGACAAAGAGGAGCAGGAATTCCTCACAACAAAGAAGCTTGGACTTGGAAATAACAGTCCTTGCATTAAATGCAAAAATGAGTAATGTATCAAGGTTTTTGTTGTTGAACACTGACTTCTCATTACCAATTAATACATTTCAGCTGCAACATCTTCTGTAAACACATAACTCTTCTGTCACTTGACTTAACTAGTAATCAACCAGTCATTTCAGGTCCTATTAGAGATTAATTTCTGACTGGCTGGTCGGTCAGTTAGTTGCCTGACAGTTGTTTTAGCACCATTGTAAAGCAGAGCACTGAGTGCACCGAGTCATATAACTTAACAGGTAACCATGGCAATTGGGTTCCATGTTTTGTAGGAACCACAGGCTAACATTAAACCAAGGAAACGTTTTAATTTGGGTAATTGTAACTGACATTGATAAAAAAAAATGTAATATTAATATTTTAGCTAGTTTTAGTTTGACGTTAAATAGACAACTAGCTTAACTTTACAGCTAACTGTAACAACAGCTAATTGGCAGTGGCCCCTGGCTGGAGACCTGACCCTGTTACTTAGCACACTTTTGCCAAGATACACTTTGAGGCATTACCCTCCTGGCCACGACTTACCTGGTTAAATTCTCTATCTCTGCAGGTATACTTTTCAGTCGGTTTCCACCGAGGGAGAGCGACTGCAGACGCAGCAGTTTCATACACTGAAGCGGGATCTCCTCAAAGCGGTTCCCACTGAAGTTCAACACCTCCAGCTGCAGAGAGCCGAACTCTTTGGGCAGCGAGAACTCGTCCAGACGGTTGTTCTTGGCTATCAGCGTCCTCAGCCTGGTCAGCCGAGTAATGCCCTCACCGATGGCCGACAGTCTGTTGTTGCTGATGTCCAAAAACTCGAGGTTGCAGAAAAGGCTGACCGACGAGGGGAGCGAGGCCAGCCGGTTGTAGTTCAGGTAGAGCTGCCTAGTGTCCCTTTTCCTCTCGTCGCTGACACTGTCAACGTTCAAAGTGTTCAGATTCAAACGGGAGAAGTCGAGCACGGTGTCGCCCGACGCCGCCGCCGCCGCTGCCCCTTCGTGAATCTCCATTTTAGCGAGTTTAGCGTGAATTTAAACTCTGAACAAAGTCCTTGCAAGAAGTTTTGCTGTAGGCTGAACGCCCCCGTAAAGCGCGAGTTAGCTCCAGGGCCTGTCTGTGTTCAACATGGAGAAGGGGATGACTTCTATACACCCGACCGGAACATTTAACCACATCTCTGGTGAAAATCTAGGTCACTAATTTAGTGCTGAGGACGAGCTGCTATCGCTACATGTCACTACACTGATTGCAATGTAGTGGAGCTGCCCTCCAATGCAGCCGTTGTTTGACGGGAGGGTTTTCTCTCGTGTTCAGGGATTGGCTCATTCTCAAGATAAGCCCCGCCCACGCAAACATTGATTGGCTGTTGTCCCAGTCTGTCATATTACAAGAGCGCAAATTAAAGGATTTGGCAATAGGTTTATTGCACGTTATTGGCTTTTTATAACGGTACAAGTGATTCTTTGAGTAATTCTGAGGGTTATTTATTTATTTTTAAGTCTTGCATCAACGGAAGAATGGCGTCCGCTGATCCATCATGCAGCAAGTCCAGTTCAGACTGTCATTATGCAACACTCCTCTTCTGTTACATTATGCAATACTCTGCTGACTTGGACGTGCATAGAATGAGAAGAAGGTACAGGACAATTAGGTTCCTCCCACTGTAGTCGGATCTATTCATATGACTGTCACAGCTCTATTTTGTTCATGTTACTTTATGAGTTGAATGAGGGCACAATCTAGAAGTGGGGAGTTAGGTGCTGTATATGGACCATTTTTAGGAACTGGTTCTGACTGCTATAGTAACTGGTTATTGTGTGGACTAAGATTTTAGAATCAAAATATGGCATTTGCTCACACGATGTGGTGAATTGGCCCAAACATTATCCCGGCAAATTATTTTCATATATCAAGTATGTAAAGGCATCCATATCTTACATTTTTTCAATCAACATTTTGAAAGAGCTTAACAATAAAAAATCTACTTGCTCAGTTTTGTGGGACCTGACTCTCCTGTATTTATTTCTATTCTACAAGTCACCATACACAAGGGCCATACGCCACTTGATTCAGGAGAAACTTCAGTCTCATTCTGGCTCATTCAAAGTCTCCATTATACATTTGCTTTGAGTGAGAATGGATTTACCAGAATACATTTTTTTAAAAATCTTGTTAGGATGTTTTAAACTTCCATATGAAGTTTTGTCTACATCTGACCTTTCCTAAGCAAGTTACAGCCATTTATTATGATATTATTGAGTGGAAAAAAAGTATAATCCTATATTTCATTGACTAGCCATGTAGGTGTGTCCGATAAAGTTCAAAGGAATAAAAGGGAATAAATAGAACGTTTGTCCAGTCATTACAGGGGACATTGAAGAAGAAAGGTCTTTTTTTCTGAAAAATACAATATACATTGAACATGAAGAACAAAAGTAGTTTGGCTACAATGGTTGGCTGTTGGCCAAGAGGACAAAACTACCAGGGTTTCTTTGACAAATCAGTGCTGTAGAACACCGCATACTCATGTTCACCACAAAGGACCTGAGTGACCAAACAAGATATTTTAATAAACTCCTGATAATATCAATCAGTATCAATATTATATTTTCATCATTACATGAGATTATGTGTATATTGTTTTAGATTTTGGGTATCATATCATGATATGGATGGCACAAGTGATGTCTTTTACCAGTTTTGAAGGCTGCATTAGAGTAAATTGATGTAATTTTCTGCAACAACCACACTATTCTACTTATTCTAATGCTTTCCCTTTACCCTCGTAGTCATTATATCCTCATTAATGGTAATTACTTAAAAATTACTCAAAAATGTCATTGTGTTAATATTTTGTCATATTAATGACTCATTACTGCCATACAAAGGCCACACTCAGTAACTCTGCCAACTATGAAACTCAAATGGCTTTCAGCCAAATGTGTTATAGGTAGAACAACAGTTAGCTACAACAGTAACTACACCTACTGTAGTCTGCCTTGGTTTTTTGGTTGAATTTTATAGTTATAGGTTTTGCCACAATTAAAAAAATAAAATAAAATAAAAATGTAAAGGTTCAGTTTCTTTCAGAACCAAATTCTGAGCAGGACATAATACCAACGTTGTTGCAACATCAATATTGAGGTATTGCACCAAAAATATCATGGTATTTAATTTTGTCACCCAGTCCTAGCTTTTATGAAGTATATCGAGATGTATATCATGTATTGTCATATAGCCTAAACATTATTTTAAGTTCCCCATGCTTTGTATTTGATGGATCAACTTTCTATGTCAGACAGTTATTCATATTAATCTCTAATGGAAACGTCTCCTTTCTTTTATTCACAATATTTGGAATTTAAATTTGCAGATACATGCACAGACACACACATACAAAGTGACAAAGCTGTGTTGTGGTGTATGGGCTTTATTGGCAAACATACCTTACAGTCTCTGCACTTTTAGTGGAGTATAAAGATTTTGCTTGAACTAGTAATGCAACTTTCACACAGACATGTATCAGGGATAGAGTCACAAAGCACTAGCTCACTGCTAAACTTCAGTAAAGCACACTCATTCGTCCCATGCCGTGTGGCATAATAGCAGGCAATGGTAGAGACCTTTAGTTTTTGCAGGTCTAAGGCACTGATTTTATATTGTCAAACCTCCCAATCTAGATACAGGATTTAAACAAATACACATTAAACAAACAAAACTACTCTCAGCATCACACTTTCATAGCGCGCACACACACAAAATCAAGCATACACACACACACACTCAGTTTAAATGCACCCAGTTATTGATGCGTCTAAGCTACTATAGCTGACAGTGAGGCTAGTCCTTCTGTTAGGATAATTTTGAAAGCACAGGTATAGTGTTGTTGCTGGGTCCAGAGTAATGTTTTACCTGGAGGATTTTGCAATTCATTCAAACATCAAGACTTTGGTTTCAGTATTCACCATGCTGTGTTCAGATCAGGTCTCACCTGGGTGAGAGAAGATGGAACCGCTACGTCTTCATCTCAGATATGTAAGACGGAGAAATTAAAAAAGCACCAGAGAGACTTGCCTGAGCATAACATGGGAACAAGATTAAATTCCAACTCAAGCCAATAACATACTGTACATAGAAGCAAACATTTTTGCAGCACAATGATTACTTCAGCGGTAAGATATAAACAAATTTCAGGCTCGTGATAAACTGAAGCCGAAGAAAGCGAGGGAAAAATAAAGAGAAGTGCATCGGTCAAGTAGTGGCCTACTGTGGCAGTTCTACACGGCAACAAAATCACTGTAGCTTTGTGCTCTTGTCCCAGCTTCTCTGACCAACATCCCGAACATAAAAACCTGTGACGATGTGGAGAAACACGCAGCACCTGGTGTCGAGTGGTGAGCTTTCTCTGTACTCACACGCCCCAGCTGGATTCTCTGAGCTCCTAACCTCACCCATCTCAAACAATGACTTCCATACTCCAAAACAGTGACAACTTGACAGTTTTTTTTTTCTCATAGTAACTGTAAAAATATAAGAATTGTAGTAAAAATAGCCCCAGGTCTAGTGTAGAGGCCCAACAATACAATCAAATATGACAGTACTGAACATAAGGGAATCCTATGATACTCTTTGATTGCCCCTGCATCTAACAAACATCAACACAAACACTTAAACAATGTAAAAAAAAAAAAAGTATAATAATTAACATAGCAGAGAAACATGAAAAAGTCAGTTTAACATCAACAACACATGGCCGCCAGGTAAATCAAGTATGGAGGAAGGGTGATGACGTGCATCCTCTCTGTCACTGCGTCCTTGTTTAGGCCTCCTTTGTGCTGCTCTTCATCTTCTCAACTGTTTCCTGTATTTACACAAAGGAAAAACAGAAAAATTACATTTAGCGCATCATTCAATGCAATGAATAGCTAATGATGTGGGAACATATCACTATCAGAGCTCAACACCGGTGTACTGAAACAGTACATTTAAGGGAGATTTAATAGTATAAATGATTGAATCATCTATTTCAGTGAGATTCTTCAGTGTATATTGGGCAACAATTATGATATATCAGTAACCATTATATCAGTCAGCCACCTGAAATCACAGTGATATCAGGGCATGAAACCACTGAGCTGTTAATGTTTACATATCAAGACTTGGTATTTTAAAAATGGCATAGCTGTCAGTCCTGAAAAAAAAGTTTGAATTTAATATTGAAATCAAATCATGAGCTTGAAATCGAAAGTGAAATCAAATCATGGATTCAAAGAACTGTGACACCCACAGTCATTTCTGCCCCTGGGGATGTCTCTGACAACAAAGACTTAGCGTGGGATCATGGGAGCTGCTGTTTTCATTGCCACAACCACAAATATTACCACGAGAGCACTGGTTGCCATGATAAAACCCTCTCTAACTCTGTTGATAAGTGATTTCTATGTGACACAAGCACATCGAGTACCGGCTCTACAAACAGTGTGTGCTCATGCTGCAATGTTTTTGAAACAGGGCTGGAGGTGAAATGAGCATGACAAATTCTAGTTGCGCAAGTTTAGGCACACGTGTTAATATGAATGCTCACACTGAATTAATCAGAGCTGCTTGTCAACCTATACACTCTGTAATGTTGTCTCTTTCAAGGGCTTTTTGGTGGTGGTTGACCATTGCTGATAAAAATGTGTCTGACTTGACTCAAAATGTTTTCAACGTGTTTAACCAACATTATGTTGAGTCACATCATCCGGTGTTTCCGTGGAATTTTTAGCAACTAGAGGGAATGAAGGGGATATGATGCCACTGACAGGCGACCAAATGAAATCACACCTGGGTCTTGTCATTTTTAGACAATTTACATTTTGTAATATTTTTGGAAGTACGCATATCACTGTCAAAGCAACACTGTATTTTGAAGTAAGGCTCATGACTATAAAAGAGTGTTCAGCTGGTCACACCAAACTTGTACCCACACAACCACATTTGTTTACAGTGGCATTACAAGCTGCCCTTCTGGAGTACATGACCTTGCTGACTCAGCCGTGGCCTCAAGCCAGAGCTCCCATTCTACCTTGTGAACCTCACGCTCTCTCTCTCTCTCTCACACACAAACACACACACACACACACACACACACACACACACACAAGCAATCATTCCATGGTGTCCTCCGTGAACTGACAGAAACAACAAACCCTTTTATAGACATTTTTGAAACTCAGAAAAAAGATACCTCCAACATGGAAAAGTGCAATGGAACAACGATCCAAATGGGACCGATCCTCCTGTCATTTTCAAGTGCCCTAATCTGTTAAATCAGCCGCTGAGCTGATTATAAAGTTCACAGACTTGCTATTCAAACAACCCATTTGCAGCATCCATGTTTTCCCGAGCAGATACACCTTGACAAATTTTAACTGGAAGTAGGGAATACAGACTCAGAAATATCGACATCCTTTTTTTTTTTCTTTAGTCCCAATTGATGCTGACTCCAGTGAAATTACTTTATCAATTTATCCAACTTTGCAAAGCTCCCTTTGGAGCCACAACAGACTTTATAAAGCTTTTTTTTCACATATGCAGGAGATCTGTGAAAAGATATTGTGTAAAATTGGTGTTCCCCTTTAACACAGCTGGATAATGCTGGCTTTCTTAATTCCAGCAGTGTATAGCGGGCTGGTTGATAATCACTCTTAGGAATGACTACAGTAACTATATAACTTTTTACAATTATCTTCCACAGAAAATCATAACGGCATCCCTCCCCTTCAACAGCTTCTAATAAAAAGTAAAATGTTGGAGATCATTTAGCTCTTTTTTCTCTGCCATCTGCCCCTCTGTTTTATACCCGTGCCCATTTCATAGTTTTATCGATCTAATTTAGAAAACATTTCTTTATTTCACAGCTTTTGATTTACTGGTCCACTTTTCGAGCCAGGCGTCATAAAACTGCTGATGCGCTGGCTCACGGAGCCGTGTTGGGTTGGTACACAGTCACATAAAAATTTACACCTACCAATTCCTCTGTGAATTGTTTTGTGCTGGCTGAGCAGTTTGATTCCAAATGCTGCGAGTAATCAAGGCTATATTGTGTAGGAATCTGAGAGCAAGCACTTGGGTTACGGCTCATGTCAGTGAAAGTGCATGGCCCTATAACCAAGTGGATGCAGATGAGGCGTGGGCAACATGGCGCTTTGACAAACACTTTGTCCATGTCTTGATATGAGTCACTTCATTACATTTTTCTGTCATTTACAGGGGTTTCTCAGATTGCAAAGTCAGACCTGGTGCTTGTTGAGCTCAGCCACACGGAGGTTCCACTCTTCCTCAGTCATCTCTGCCCCGGTGTCTGTTGACTCATCCACAGCTGCTGTTTTATCTGGAGAGGTAACATAACAGTCCGAAATGTTCACAAGGCATTTGTGAGCTAATCAAAATGATGAAAAAAAGAAGAATAAATAGCATATCGAGCATCTCCGCGACTTGAACTTACCAGTGCAGGTCATTGCAGTGCACACCCAGTTGCCACATGCACACACACAGCGGTTACACTCGACCTGGGTCTCTGCTCCGTCCTCATACGTCTCATCCTCCAAGGCACATTCTGCGGAAAAGACGCATGACAAACTTTTTCAGCCAAGAGTGCAGATAAAGTACCGTGGCAGAACGATAATAGAAGCAGCACTGCACTGTAATCAATTCATGTCAGCATTTCAAAATGCCACATAATTCATCCAGTATCTCAAGTTTTAAAGTCACGTGCCCTCGGCTAGTTTCGGCTCACTGATGCAAAGTCAGCAAAATTTGCCAACACCCACGCTGCGCAGAACTTGTGAGGCGTGTGTGTTAGATGTTAAAATAAGTAAATAAATTTGAGACATTTTTTAATAACTTTCAAGATGTGTATCGTTCTCTTGAAATGTCCACGCATGAAAGTTGTGATTTCCATGAGCAGAGGACTCTGTGCGTGTTCAAGCACACACTGGGCATGCTTTGTATCATTGTGTAAATTCCAAAATGTGTGTGTGTTTGTGTGTGTGTGTGTATCCTTGAGTCTGGTAAAGGCAGGGTTCAGTGCTCCAGAGTGGATGTTATTTTTCTCTCTGCTTCCTATGAACTTTATCCCAGTTATATATCAACACCAGATGACTGAGCAGACTGAGTTGACCACCACAAAAAAAAACAACACAGAGCAGAGCGGCAAACTGAGGCTCATTTCCACAGTTTACTGTGTGTCAGGACTGTCTGACTAAGCTCATTTCAATACATCTGGATACTATAAATGTCACATGACATATGCAAACTACTCCTTTAAGCTCACTCTTCTCTGGTGGATTGAAGCCGGGCTTCAGGCAGTTGAGGAACTCATCAAAGCTCAGCTTCCAGTCAGCATTCTCATCAGAGAGCTCAATGAGGGCATCGACGCACAGGCTCCTGGGAGGCACAAACATACACGCAAACACAGAATAAATATTTGCTGTGACAACAGTGGAAACAAGCACAGAGTCGAAATGGTAATTGATTTAGAAGGTCTAATTCCATAGAGCACAGCTGTTCGTGTCAGTGCAGGCTCCCACTGGAAGCCTTCAGAAAAGTTTGCACTGGGTAGATAAGGTTCAATGACTTTTCCGTGCACCTTAAATTAGCACAGTGGCACACATATACGATATCTATATGTGCAAGCATTGCCACAGAAGCAAATAGAAGACTACAGAGTTTGGAGGGTGCCAAAATAAAAAAGAATACAGACAGCTACAAACTACTACTACTGCTACATAGAAAACCAAGAACACACCGACCTGAGCAGCTTGTTGCTCTCCTGGTCTGCGTAGGACTGCAGCTCCACAACCGACTCATTCTGCTGGATGAATTTGAGCAGCTCTGAGGAGTCCAGCTGAGAATCACCGTTGTCATATGACTGCGGGAACCGGGACAACGATCAATAAGTGAAAATATTACTTACTTTTGAAAGAAATCAGTGGAACCAATCAGAACTGAGCACCGAACCTGTGGCGACACAACCTTCTCAGTTGCTGCCCCCTCCCTCTGGAACACCATCCCCAAACACATCAGAGACTGTACAGAACTCAGCACCTTCGAAACACTCACCAGATCTCACCATATAAGTCTCTTTCTTTACATTTTTAGTCTGTTGTTTTTTATATTTCTGTTCTAACCTCTAAAGTGTCTTTGTGTACCTGACGAGCGCTACATGAAATAAATGTATTAATATGTTTTTGATCTGGTTGGTCTGGGCTGACAAACGTTACCAAGAGAGAGCACTGGTTGCCATGACAAAACCCTCTCTAAGTCTGTCAATAAGCGATTTCAATTTGACACGAGCACATCGAGTACCGGCTGTACTCGTGGCGGTAATGGTGGTGGACTTTTCAGATGACTAAAGAGCCATTAAATGAACGTTTGGAGTGTTTGTGGAAGACAGTTGAACTGAAAACATTCATGAGAGGATAAATAAAGTATGTGCAGGGCAAGACCAGGGAAATAAATACTGCCGTTTAAACGAGTCTTCCGCTTTAATCTCGTTCGAGGCAGGGGTCCGGAGATCCTCATTAAACTGAATTATAACCATCAGCTGACACGCTTGAAAGATCTGTCACATGAATAATTAGGCACGGTCTGAGGCGGCTTTAAGGATCAGGGTGGTTAGAGGAGGCCCACACAGATAAATAAACCGGGGTACTCTGTACAGAGAATGGTGTCGGAGCAATAGTGTGCATTAATAGACAACCAGGTCCATTGTGTCTTTAAAGGAAAGAAGCCCACCTTGAAGTACTTGTGCAGGATGTCAGAGAAGTTGGATCCCTTGACAAACCAGCCGTCTGGGACGACCTCGGTCTGCAGCCACTGGATCACACGACTCCTCAGCTCGTTGCGGTCAGCAGCGTAGCACACCACTGCAGGGGTGGGAACATTTCCAAGGGTCAACAGCATTAATTAATAACCTGTCACTCTATCTTGCAAGGTATTTCATAACTGATCCCTGTCCTTTTGTGAATGCATACATCAGTATAACCATGTGAATTATGTCCCTTCCACTGACCATAAAATACAGTCAATTGCAGACACTTAACTTAACCCATCTGTGAACCTTGGACTAATTAAATAATTAGCTCTCACTTTAAACGATTTCAAGTCATATTATTTATAAAAATAATTTTTCCTTAAAAACATTATCCTAAGTGGGAATCAGTCATTTTCATCATCGGGTTTTGTGAGCCAGTAGCAAAACGCAATTGATATCATGTGGTATGTGTGTTTAGTGAGCATCAAGAGTCTTGGTAGTTGCCCTAACCTAGCCTTAAAAATGTTTAACTGGCAACAAAACTGGCAACCACTTGAGGGGACAGATGATAACAACAGCAGCGGTGTTGTGACGTGAATGCAACAGTAGAGGGGAGATGTGGCTGAATGTTGTCAGTAACACTTTTAAATTTTCATCCATGGAGTTTTTTCTTATGGCAGTAAAACATTTTAAGTCTGTATTTAAATTCAGAAATACAGCTTAAATCAAATACATCAAAGCCTGCAAACACACACACACACACACACACGGCACAAACTCACCTGGGCTGGCAGCAGCCTGCTCTGATTTCTTTTCTATAGGTGAATAAAGAAGAGAGAAAGATTTGATCGAGATTGATGGAAATGAACCTGGCTGTCACTCAACACTTGGGCAAAGGTCTGTCAAGAAGAAGGTGTGATATAACCACGTTCTGTGTCTACCTTTCCTGCAACAGCTTGGATCAATGTCCAGCTGTGCGGGGACACAAAGGGTGCGACATCATCGAGTGTGAGCAGTGAAAGTTCACTCTAGATAAGGTGCTAATATTAGATGCATTAATAGATAAGTCAAGGCCATCAACTCTGTCACGTTGCGTATCAGCTCCATGGGCTAGTTCAGAGATCACCTGCTAATCAGCTCGATCAGCTGTACCAGAGGATTATCAGCATTTAAACCAGGTGACACCAGTCGGGCGAGCCAGACAATGCTTTTTGACACCTCCAACTTTAGGGAGTTTTTAAGATGCTCAAGCTTAAAATTAACACAGTGCGGTCTGATGAAATACGACTGAGGGTCAGTAGAACTTCATGTTGGGATAAAAAAACTCAAAAGCTTACAGTACAGTCAATATTTGACCAATGCTGAAATAACCAGGTCAGCACAGTCTATAGTATTTGAGCTTCCACTCCTCCCAACTAAAAGCTATCTTGAGAAAAGGTAAAAATAATGAGGTAGTGGTACTCTGGTTAGATGCTCTACTACTCTGTTGCAGCATTTAGTCTGCAAAGTCAACAAATAAGTCAATAACTAAAGCAGTGATGTAATTTAATCAAGCACATTACTGTAGTATTTTGTCAGGTGCTTGTACTTCACTTGGGTATTTCCAGTTTCTCCTACCTCATACTTCCATTCCACTATATTTGGGAAGCAAATGTACTTTTGATTCCTCTTTTATTTGATAACTATAGTTAGTAGCTACTAATTAATCAGAAGAAGGCTGAATATTGGATCTAATACTCTGTTGACTCATAGCCAGTCAGTTTAACTTGTAGTTTTGAGCCTTAAGTACCTCTACTTTCAAATACCTTCAGAGTTCTTTACCTACTTTTACAAAAGTATTTCTTTAACATAACGTCTTTACTCTTATTCAAGTATGACTCCTTAGCACTTTTTACAACTCTGAAAAAAATTATCAAATAAGTGCACTGGAGTGAAAACTGCAATAAATTCCTCAACAAAAATGGAAATATTTGATTAAAGTTCTGAATAGTACTTGAGTAAATGTACTTACTTAATACAGTTCTTGGTCAATTTCATTCTTAAAAATCATTGTTTTTCACTTTCAGTTACGTTAATTCAGGCTAAAATCAGCGTTAGAGCGCAGCAGCCCCTGGTCTCATATGACCCAACATAAAGAGTGATTCAGTTGAATTCTATGCAGTTAACTAATATAATCTATTTTCTTAAATGAACAAGAGAGCATTGGTTTTGGATCAGGCTCAATATTGGCAGACACCCCGAGTTAAGGTACCAGAATCAGTATCAGGAGAGAAGAAATCTGGATCACTTAGCAACAGCCACATATGCTTGGCAATAAAACATGGCTGTCGGTTGTGGCTGCATTGCTGCGGCACTGAATCACACAGTTTCAGTAAGGAATCGCAATCAGACAGCAGTAGCACAACAAGGGTGAAGGCTATTTTCAACCTCTACCTCATTCTGCCAAAGTTTTTCAGGGACACAGTAAGCGCAGAGAGTTTCGTAAGTCTTCAACTTAACTAGGATCACAGTGCAAACATGTTAAAAATATCCAGGTAGAAAGTTCAATTGTAACATCTACATTTCAGAGAAAAACAGGCAAAGTCCATCTACTGAGACACCAAAATAGCCCGTGGTCAGATTGCGACATCCTGTGTTGCGGCGGCTCGTACCCTGGCAGTGTCCATCGTGGGCCACCTGGATCTTCAGGCCAGTCAGACAGGCGTCTCTGTGGAGCTCACAGTGGTTCCTGTAGGTCTTCCCGTTGCTGCCACACACTGACCTCTTGTGGGGCTTACAGCTCTGAAAAGAAAGGAGGAATAAAGAATGACTGGGGGGATTTCTACACAGAGGCCATTTTTTTTCCCCTTCACATTCCTACTTCTTCTTTCGTCCCCGCGGAGCCGACACTCACCTCTATACACAGACAGCTGGGCTCCCCCTTCTCGTTCACGGCGCACTCTCTGCCGGCCCCACAGAACACGTTGGCACACACTTTGCTCTTGCTCTGCTGCTCCTGAAAGAAAGGAGATGAGTTGTTGGCACTTGGGTTCGCTCCGGGGCTCTACAGGTTTCACACACATGGCGGCGCTGTTACCTCATCGACAGGCCCGTCTGACTGCGCCGCAAGGGCGTTAAACCACATATTAAAGCACACGCCAAAACCGAATTCTCTGTGGGATTCTACATTCACATTAAACCACGTTTTAATCACACTCGATTGTCGTTCAAAAAAAACCTCCAGAGGGACGGCTTCCTCTTCACTGTGAGAATCTCTCCCTGGATGACGTCCAAAACAAAGCCGCCCTGGTTAAGCACCTTTGTTCGTTGGTAACGCAATTTATCTCAAAAACATCTTCACAGATTTCAAAGGAATTTAGTTGAAAGTTGGGCCAAGGGCAAAGGATTAATGACTGGCCTAGTTTGTGTTTCCATTTGAAGTTGTTTTCTCTTCGAGCTCCTGAACTGTGAAATACAAAATTGCTTCTCAGTCATCGGCCTTTCCACCACCACTGTGTAATATTTGAAGAAGAAATTCAAATTCAGGAATGCAACATGTATAATATCAATGAAGTAACAATAAAAACTCAGAAATACTAATTTTTCCACTGACTGAGTAAACAAGCTGTTCTCAGGGGAAAACCACGTCCCCAGAACACTGTTTGAAGCTAGAAAGGTGGCAGGGTCCGCCACATGTAAACAAAGTGAAGATCAAGATCTTTCTCTTCTTCCCAAAAAACTACAGAGTGAACCTTAAACCGGTTTAGATAAGTCAGAATACAGCTGTAAGTGTGGCCTGTTTAACATAAACCACTTCATGAACGCACCAGATTTTAATTTCGCGCATCAACACTGAGCCGTCCTGCAGGGTCTGATGACGTCCCCCTTAGGTGGCGTTACCTCACCAACATGATAAACAAGTTTGCAGCGGTCACGTTTCTGACCCATAATTTTTTCACATTTCATTCACGTCTAAAATCCCTGAACTCCTGAGCGTGACTCTGATATTCTCCTAAAACTGTTCAACCTCTAAGTCAGCAGGATCCCTCTGTGATTTGCTTTCAGCTCTGGATCAAGATGCAGTTTTCAACATTTATGTTGTTAAAAATGACACGTGTGCTTTCCAAATCCCTGCTCCTCAGCGCACGTATTTCACATGTGTTCGTGTCCACACTTTAACTGAGGTCCCTGTAGACCCACTTACGTTTGCTAGCGGTTGCCATGCCAACGATGGCCATACTCAGCTCAAGGAGTGACAGCTGACCACACTCCACTTAGAGAGGAATGTAAATGGTGAAGCTAATGCCTCTAACGTCCATTAAACAAGGCGGCGCTGCAGATTGCAACAGCTGTGGTGTTTACAACAGCGTTATGCGTGCGAATTATGAGTGCTGAGGGAACAAAGGGTGAAGTCAGGACCGTACAGGCGAGCAGGATAAGACGTTGCTGGATGCCAACCAAACTGTAAGCTCAAAAATCCCCCTTCATTAAAATCCGATGTTTTCCGTCGTTTCTGTGTCAGTTCAAGTTTCTCTCCTCGCGGATTCAGTCAGTCTCATTTTCTCTTGTTGACACTTTCATGCCTTTGTGTCTTTATCTTTTGTTTGTTTGTTTAAAGGAGATTGCCGGCAGGCTCGCCAGAAAAAAGAAAAGAAAAAGAAAAGGATGAGTTCACTGGAGCTACGAACCAGCCAATCACAGGACGCCAAGCGGAGCTCCAAGAGCTGCTTTATGACCCTCATTACCTCCTCCTTTCCTCCTATCTGTGTGTCTGTGTATATGTGTGTGTGTGTGTGAGTATACAGGGTGTTTCCACATCTGGAGTCTGAGCTGTGTTTTCCTTTGGGCCCATTCCCATGCTCTGAGAAATCTTTTCTCCTCCCTGCCTCTCCAGACTCCCCACCCCCCTCCTCCTTTAAACCGCTGTTTCCTGTAAGAGCGAGACAGAAAGTTGGCCTTCTGCAAACGAGCGCATGTGAGCTGGCTCCCAAGCCCCCTGCGCGTGTGTTTGTGAGCACAGGTTCTGGTATGTAGGTTAAAACGAAGCAGGATTCTCGTGACCGAACTCTCGTAAGCTAACTAATCATAGAATATAACAAGATGGATGCGGGGAGGCGGGCTGGGGGGGGGGGGGGCAGTCACATGCGTGCGATCGCAGTGGTGCAGCTTTTAACCTCAAAGCGGTGCGAGGAGAGGGATCGTAGGGTTTTGGTTCATTTCTATGCACGATTGAAAACACACACACACACACACACACACACACTTGCACTCCAAAGCTGAGGTCACGGCAAAATCTTCAAAGCAATCCCCGTGGCTTTGAGCATGTTGGACAATTCCTTTTTTTTTTTTTTTTTTAGACACAGTTGTGCTGGAAGCCTGTTGAAACCTGTAGAAACCTTCAATGAGAACATGAATAATGGATGGGCTGCTTAAATGAAACTGGTATAAACACAGAGCTCTGTCTGTCCACCTCTTCTCTCAGAGCACAACCAGCAGAGGATTCCTGACATTTAGCTAATGAACACAGAGGCACAGGGCTCGTTTTTTCTTTTTTTTTTTCAGCTGATTCAAGTGGATTGTTGCTATGGTGAGAGCATGTACAAGCTCCTGTTGTGGCAAGATCACAGAAGTGTCAATCAAGAGAGGCAAGTGGAACCAAGCCCCATAATGAGATCACAGCAGAGCCTGTTGTTCAGTTTTTATGATTGACACAGAGGGGAAAAAAAACAAAAAAAAAAAAACAACAACACCGGACAAAGCCACTGTAATGTCACCCAAACAACCTTCGTCACACCGGGGGAGGGAGGCTGCCTTGATGTGGTCATAAATCATGTCTTGCGTGCAGCCATCGCGGAGTGGGCAGACACGTCTCATTACACGCACAATCGGTTTACAGTTATGCTCAAGTTCTGGTTTTGAGTTTTAACCTGGTTTTGATCTTCAATCGGATTTTGGTGTTTGGTTGTATGGAGCCTATAGAAAACTGGTTATAAATCCTCCTGTATACATTTAAATCCAGCTGTATCCTGGTTTGTGGTTATCTAACTTTGCACTCTTTCCTCTCATTCCAAGAGCTTCACCAGTCATTTGGCTGACATATTTGCAGACATTAATTCTTTGCTACTGCTGCAGACGGACATGTCGGCTAGTAAGTAGGGGTTGGCGGTCTGCTCGGAAATGATATCGGGATCTCAATCATCATCCCACATGTGAGGTAAGAACATATCTTAATAGTTGCAGCTGCGCAGAATGAGACTACGGAGGTTGTCGGGGACATTCAACATCATCACGTGCCTGGTGACCTCTCAGCGACGTCCAACTTCGCCAAAAGTGTTAATCTGCTTTCTAAAAAGCTGTTTCCCCACTTTTAGTCACAATGCTCAGCTAAGCTAACTTCATAAACACTACACAGTCATTACTGGTATCGAGCCTCCCATCTCAAACCGGTTTCATGCCTTGATGTTAACATGCAAAAAACACACAGCTGGGATCCTGACTGGCACACTTGAGTGCATGTAAACACACCCATTAACCAAATCACCATCGCCGCAGACGTTAAATGTACAAATGGACTCGGCACAAACAAACACAAACACACCCACTGTGGGTGTCCTACTTAAACGATATCAATATTTCATCGCAGCAGACAAACGCTGCCTCATTTCCCTTCTCCCCCGTTCAAAAACAATCACAGGAGCCAGAGCGCAGATAAGTGACTGGTGAATCACAACTGACTAAACAGAGCCCCGTCATACAGCACTGCCTCAAGCATAAAACTGATTGCACATACGCTCCTCGCAGTTCATTTTTCCTCGACTCCAGCCCTCTTTGCTCTCCCATTTTTTTTCCCCGTCCCAGTCTTTTTGTCAGGAGGTTAAATCATACGAAGGTTTTTCAGGAGATTAAGAGATTTGACTGATATTTCTTAAAGCCTCCAGAGCGCAGTTCTCATCTTCAAGTCTGGTGTGCTTTAATTTCTGCACGGCTGTAATTCTCTCTGTCTTTTGTCTTATTCCCAGTGCCATGCCCTTTTACGGGCTGCGAGAGACGTGCCAGTGAGCCGAGACCAGCTATGCGGAGCTTGATGGAAGACGGAGGAGGGGAAAGGATGAGAGGGGGAAGCTGTGCAAGGGAGTCAGACTATTAAAGAACAGGTAGATGGCAGAGGCACAAGGCGAGGTGCGGTGTTGTGAAGTCAATTTCTCCCCTGCTACGTGTTGAATGGCTCCATGCTGAGGCAGAGAGGAGCAGAAAGGGCAACGTATTCTCGCCTCACACATGGAGAAGTCTCTTTCAACTTCCGCCGCCGTCGAGGGCGCAGGCGCCACGACAGCGACGCGGCTGAATCTGCACCCACTAACACATGAAAGACACATTAAGGCCGTGTCTTTGCATGTCTTTCTGCATCTGTCGATACGCACAGCGGTATGAGTAATGGATCCTATCCGGCTCCGGCCGCATGTTTGACGCATGCGTGTGTTTGAATGTGTGTATCCGTGTGTGTATGTGTATGAGAGTTTGTGTGAATGTCTCGGCGATGCTCCATTGATCTAGGAGGCCAATCGATGCTTCTCTCCTGTGGGTGTCACTTTACAGCCACCGCGAATCCTCTCACAATGCACCCTGCCCCCTCATTAGCATAGAAAACATTGATTCGGGGGGCTGTAAACACCCCTGTCCTGGATATGCCCACGGCGACAAACGGCATAATGGAGGTTACTTGAAAAAAAAAAATGTATGTGTTAATTGCTAAATTTAACCTTTCCGTTAATGATTTGCACAAAGCTATCGGTTGAATCAGCACGATTTGTTTATCTGGCACGCAGAGTTCCACTTAATGCAGCCCGATACGACAAGCTGGCATTAAATCCTTCTCGTATTGAGCTGTTTCTTGAGAGATTCAGTGCTATGCTCACTATAGAGGTTGTGCTTTATGGTGCTGTTCAATTGTTCTGCATTTCAAAACAGTGAAATGGGATTCAGCACGTGTTACATCAGCATAAGCTCAATAAGGATGTCAGGATGTGATGTTGGATTTATAGGGTGTCGCCAGCTTTATCCCGTGAACGGCCACCTCAGAGTCGTTTCCCTCTTTGCCCTCGAGGCACAGTAAGTCTGGTGAATGTTTTTCGGAGAAAAATATTATGCTGTTTGACAACTTGAAATATCAAATCTAAATTATCTCCGAAGGCTACGAATAATGATGTTTCTGCTCCTTCTGGTCACCAGTATAAATGTCTTCATGCCACCCATTTAATTTTTTTTTTTTTTTTTTTTTTTAAAAAGCATGGTTTCATTCTCAGACCTGATCTTTCCTCAGATTTGTTTGTCGCAGCACAAACTGTGACAAAACAAAGAGAAAAAAAAAAGCTGATTAAAAACAACAATCTGAATGGATGCAGTTAATCGTGTTTTAATTTGCTGGAAAAATGATGACTATCGAATCGAGGAAAACAAAAGGGGTAATGGAGCACGAGAATTAAAAACTGCTGTCTTATTCGGCAATACCCCCCCCCCCCCACAAAAATCATAGTTATTCATCAAAGAAATTATATTTCAGAACACATTAGGGAACGTTAACAATGACGCTGACATGAACAGACGAAGCACTGAAGTCGAGGCAGGCATTACAGCTCCCAGCTGTGTCCTGAAGGCATCAATCTGTCTCCATTTAGAGACTATTTTAGCCACCTTTTATAACCAGCAACACCTAAAAACAGAATTTTAATAATAAAAATATCTTGCATATGGTTGTCTTTTCGACTACTAGGACATGATGTACATGTGAAGGCATTAAAAGGAACAGTTAGGCATTTTTCTCACAGAGAGTGAGAGGAAGATCAATCCCACGCTTGTGTTTGTGTGGTAAATCCAGCATGAAGACAGGAAAAACTCTGGCCCTGTACCAAAAAAGACAAGTTGAGGGTTTAAGAAAAGTCAAAGAAAAGAAAAGACAAGACAAGTATTTTACTTTAAGCTAAACTCCCTGGCCTGTAGCTTCCTCTTTAGCATTCAGATACTAAAGGGGCCAGTTTCCTCTCCAAACTCTCGGTGCGATCGCTCCTGAAAATGTTCGAACAGTTATTGTGAGTTGTGTGCAGTTTCTGCATGTTGTACATGTAAAAACAACCAGTAACTGTTATTTTAAAGGATTCACGTGTTAGAAATGTCATGTTACTAAAAGCAGAACACCAATATTGGTTTCTTACCTACTGCTAGCCCAATCCCTACCACCACGTTCTTCTCTACAGAGAATCTCAGACTGCCAGATGGACGGACAAATGTGCGCACAGCAAGGCGACTTCACCCTCATCAACCTCATAATGAAAAGCTTTTTCAAGCTTGTTTCTAATTACAACGAAGGTAAAAAAAAAAAAAAAATCACAGAGAAGGAAAAGAGGTGAAGGTGAGGGATGTAGACAGGAGCCAGAGTCGGGAGGCGGTGGTGGGGGGGGGGTTACATTCCTGAGCTGTGTTGTGCCTCAGCTGGGGTCCCACAGAGTTCGTCTTGAGCCAAAATCTCCTCAGTTTTTTGGTCCGAGAGGTGCCCCTGCTCCCCCCCCCCCCCCCCCTCTCCGGCATGTCCCCTCTCTCCCTCTGTGTTGTCTCTCCAGCTCTGGATTGTCCAAAGCCCATCAGCTTTCATGAAATGTGGGCTCGCCGCCAGGATCGAAGGGGGACAGGGAGGACTCAAACTGAACAGCTCGCCTCCTTCTGTCCACAAAGACCTCCATCCCGTGTCTCTTTCGCCTTAAACCAGGCCTAACCCGAGGAGAAGCGGAGCACAGCCAAAGAAGAACCACTCCTACCCCGCACAATGAACACTAACTACGAACCAGTTTCCTCCTTTAAGGAATTTATTTCACGGGGGGAGAAACATAACAGCCCATCATGGGCTCCGGCTTTGAACCACCACAGAGGGCTGTAGAATTTCGCCCCTCAATAATTAAAGTGCCTCCATTCTTTTTCTTCTCTCTCAATCTATTCAGCTGTATCTTCATACATACGGAATCAGGTTCAGTCTCATTTTTTTTCTCTCGCCTCTCGAGATCAGACGAGTCAAGTCTCCGCTGAGAAAAAAAACACACAGCGAATCACTAAAATGACATGCTCCCTGTGTGCTGAGACGCCCGGTTAGTTCATGGACTGATATGTGAACGAGCTGATGGTGGAACTGGCGGGATGTGTCCTCGGAATAACGAGGCCAAAGCAGGACTAATTTGAGCGGGTTATAAAGATAAGAGCTCTGCGGGTGGTCTCAAATCGCTCTCTGAGGGGCCAGGTCTGAGATTCAAAACCTGCGGAGACTAAAAGGGACCCTCACTAAGGACCGGCTTAATCAGATCTGCCTGTTCTTCCTCGCTCTGCTCTTGTTTCTTATTCAGTGCGAAAGGAATGCACCAACGGACGGGATGATGTCACCCCGGTCTGAAGCCACTTATTTTACACCCACCAGGCCCTGTTGTTCGAGAGCTGAAATGTAACAACAACACCCTGGAAGAAACGCGAGGAAGAGTGGAGGAACAAAAAGGGAGACGGACAGACAGAAAGAGCCTGAACGAAAGGAAGGAAGAGAGGGAAAAACACAGAGAAAGTTGAGAGGGAGAAAGGGAACAAGAGGCTAAAGAAAAGCAGGAAATAAGTCACGGTCTGGGCAGAGCCACATCTGCTAGCAGTTAAAACGTCACCGGAGAACATAAAATCCTATAAACACAGCACCACCCTCCTCTCCCTTGTGCACCCAGTCGACGCACCGAGACAAAAGTGTCCCCTGTCCCCTCCACCAAACACGAGTATCCCACTTTTTATCCCGCCCTCTACTCCCCACGTCACTCTTGTCATCTTTTTCTGTAAAAAGCACAGATTCTGTCATCTATTACGACATAAATGTCCGTCTTTCTCTCACTCTCAATCCAACGCTTTTCCTCAAACCATTCGCTCTCCTTTTTCGCTCTGTCCACTTTGACACCTTTCTCCCCTTTCCCTCCCACCCCTTGTCTGTTCTGGGGCATTTTTTTCCACTGCCAGGAAAAGAGGGAGGGAGGGAGGGAGCGAGGAAAAGAGGAAGGGAGGGTGGGCCCATGTTAGGCTCCAGCCAGGGGAGTGAGTAGATTCCTTGCCCTCCTCTCTGCTCCCTCTTTGAGGCCAGTATCGGGGCTAATGGCTGGAACACGCTTGTAGAAGGAAAAAAGGCTCATTTACAAATTGCAGGACAGACATCAACTTCTATCATGTCAGACGGAGACCCCTACAGCTTAATCTGGGACATAGACCAGGTCTGATAAGCCCTAACTTGGCACCTCTGTGTGTTATTTTCCCTCGAAGTTGGTTAAAAAAAACCCTGCAAATGCAGGTTCAACTATTGCGATGATTGTATTTCAAGCAATCATTTTCTTGTTCCAGATTTTCAAGCAAGGAGACTTGTTGCTCTTGATGAGCTATTTGAAGATGCAGCCTTGGGCTCTGGCAGATAATGGTCATTTTTGTATTTCGACAATTTCTTTTCACATTTACAGAGAGAAAGATGAATTGCTTAATCAAAAAAACTATTCTGCAGATTCATCAATAATGAAAAACGCTCATTCTTTTCTGTTTCTATTGATCGTAACGGTTGATCGCAACTGTCAAATCGTCTATTCTCTTCCTCTGCTTTGTATTTGGGTCTAGGATGTTGGGTTTTTCTTTTCATCTTTTTCTTGTACACTTTTTCACCCCCCCTCAGTGCACACTGAAGCAGTGACATAAAACAAAAACACAGCCTCACCTGATCCAGCTCCCTTTGCTAAAAAGAAGACGATGATACGCAGGAGAACGCTCAGAAAGGTCAGTGAGTTTATCTTTGAGCTCAGACAATGGTGTTACATATACTGTTCTCAAAGGTCAAGAAGGAAACAGAATGAATAAAACAGTTTGACGATGAAAGCATGTTTAATAAATGTGGCGAGCAGATTCACGCGTCCCGGAGGATCTGTGTCGGAGGATGTTTTCCTCGACAGCAGTCTGACCTGGTGATCCACGAACCCGTTGACCTGCACGTCTCTGTTTCAAGTCATGCACGCAAGACACAGGTCTTGGACAAGGATCGGTCCGTGCCACACATAAAAGGGTGCGCTGTTCACCTGTGACTATTGCACTATCAATCTTTTGCTGTTGTCGGGGCCGCTAAAAACGTGAAAGTGCCACTTGAGAACCAGCGTTTGATTTGTCCACGAATGACTCTGCCGTAGTCACTTGTCTTTATCGGCTCCAGCTCCAATCAGCAGTGACAGAAAGTTGATACGCGGGTGGACACGCTAATTTCCTCCCCGCCCTTGACAGTGTTAAAGACGTTAGCGCCTGAATACTTTTGCATCTCCATTCAAGCATCTTTTCATTTAAAAGTCTGAAAGAGAGAAGGGAGTACACGACTGTGTCACTGGCCCTCATCTTAGTAATTCTACACTAACGAACACATAATTATGAATATGAAAATCTGAAGTCCATTAAAGCTGTAGGAGGAGTCTGAGAGCTGAATTCAAAATGGTCGACTGCCTTTTGGGTTTAGGCCATGGCACCAATTTTTATACCTGTAGGTGAAAGTAGGGACTGCATTTTAGGGGGCGCCAGTGTACAATGTGGCCACGCCCATTGTGAAAAGTTCCACCACATTTGAATTTTGAGCATGTTCAGAAAGAAAGAAAGAAAGAAAAATTCCTTACGTTTGATTGTTTGATATTGCATTTGTGCAAATCAATTTTCCTGAATCCTACACACTGGACCTTTGATTGTTCTATAAAATGTCAGAGAATGACAGAAAATGTTCTCCAAAACCTACATTTAATCAGTTCATTGGTGTCATAACACAAGTACTGTACTTCATGCTGCTTTCTACTTTCCCCACTACATCTATTGAAGATCTACGGATGTCGATGTCAGCTTTTTTTTTCGGCTTTTAACACGTCACAAGCCCTTTCAATAGGTTCAACCACTTTAGAGTTAAAACTGAGTAAATGAGCCACTTTTAAGCTGCAGCAGTTGTCAAGGCTTCTGGTTAATGGTGAAAGAATTCAACAATGGCACCTGGAGAGAACGATGGCAGCCAGTTAATCACTCATCCGACAGCACACGGTGTTTTAGACACAAGGCCTGATCTCAAGGTGCGTCTCCTACACAGGAGCGTCTCTGATGGAAATTAAACCGGTCGTGTTAGGTTGTTTTTTGTAAATTAACTTCCTTGAAAGAGTCTTTGAAATTCAAACACTTCTTTTTAACATGTCGGGCTAATGATGTTGATTCAGCGCTTCTGACTAGCTCAAAAGCATAAAACTAAAGGGGAAACTGATGGCATCACCGAGTCTGTTCCCCGAGTGAACTTATTTGTGCCTCGCCACCTATACATACCTTTAACGTTTAGCATGCATGAGTAAGTCGGCGTTTTACATATTCATTATCTCTTGCTCGCAAGCCCTTTGAGTCGTGCTGCTCTTTGTCTTTGTGCGCCCGTGTTAATTCATGTGTGCAGCGCCTTTGAGTGCACAGTGCCGGTAATGATAAGATACAGCTGGTAAGCTAAATGAGGACTCCTTTTAAGCCAAGCCAAGAGTGAAGAGAACACACTGCAGGGACATGAAACACGGCACACACACACCCCCCACCCCGTTTCTTCCTCTCAACCCCCTCACTACACCGCCAAGTCTTACCTCACCCACAATCTCCCCCCCTGCTATAATTGCATGACTGTGGCTCCGTCTCCTCTCTGCTTTACATCACTCTATCTCGCCGTCCTTCCACAGTCCCCGCGCAGTGTCCATGACTGGATGTCGGGCTACAGTAATTAGAGCAGGCTGATACAGGCAGAGGACACAGCGTCCCCTCATGCTCGTGTTCCCTACACCTGGGCAGATATTTTTAGCCCACCTTGGATGAGAGAGAACAGGCATCAACATGGCAACATTGGCAGGGTGCCTGAGAGGCTCAATCAGAGCCTGCTCCAGATCCAGGGCATCAGGGGGACCAGAGTCTTCTTCTCCTTCTTCTCCTCCTGCTTCTCCCTCTTCTTCTTCTTCTTCTTCTTCTTCTTCTTCTTCTTCTTCTTCTTCTTCTTCTTCTTCTTCTTCTTCTTCTTCAACCTCTCAACTCTTTGACTGGCTCTTCCGGTTGCCTTGTTGGACCATCTTCCTCTTGACGTCTGCATTTTTCCAGATCCAGAGCTGGCGCAGATAACCAAATTAACCACTGTGTCATTCCACCCTGTCGCCATGAGTCTTGCACAATAACACAATAACACAGGATGCCATATAAACAGAAATATAAACATCCCCTCTCAATCTCTCTCTCTCTCTCTCTCTCTCTCTGTCCATATGCATGAGTGTGCGTACGTGTCCCCTGAGGCTGCAAACTCTTATGACTTTCACTACGCCAGAAACTCGACCTCCTTTGCATACCGAGCCCCCTGTGCGTTTGAGTCAAGGCTCCAACATTTTACTCACAAGATGCTTATCTCGTTTCCAGCAGAGCCCCGGCCCCGGCCACCCTGCAGCCACACCAGGCTTGTCTTCAAACGCGGCCATTTCTCACCTCGGGAGGCACACGGGCACCGTCCTTTGTCATAAATCAGGACTTAGTGTCCAGGCTTTACTACCCTACACTCATGCCAGAAAATAAACACACCAGTTCACACACACTAAGAGTCCTGCGTTTAATTTGTCTTGGCTGCTCTTTTCCTGAAAATCTAAACACACACCCTGGAGGCTGATCAGGTCCTCTTCTGCAATAGCTTCGCTCCAACTTGTTGACCTCCTTCAGACGGCACACTGGAATGCCAGATCAGGCCCTTCCCACGGCCAGTCAACTGGCCATATATTATCAGGGCAATTACCTTTGGAGAATAGATGTCTTTCTAATGCCTCCCCATTAACTCGGTGGGTACACGCAACAGACTCCACTGTGTGCTCTGTCTCCACCGAGCCATACCTCCCAGATCACGGCCGTGAATCTAATAACGGCGCACACAATGACACATTTTCCAGCCAGAGGGCTAAGGCAGGGGACAGCCGAGCAAGGTCAGCGGGGAGGGGGCCTATGTGAGTAATGTTGGGACAGTTGAGGTACTAATGGCCATCTGCGTGAAGCTATAAAGATAGACCAGGCAGCAGAGGCGTGGTTTCATCTTGTGTTTTGTATTTGCCGTACCGTTTGAAAGAATCTATCCTCTAATTAGGCCGCAGCCATTACTTCAGCCTGCAAGTGTTAGGCAGGTCAACAGAGGAGTCAACACAAAGCCAGGTGTTCAACAGCTGTGTCCGGTGAGAGCGCAAGGTCATCAACCAACACCTGGTGTGTGTGTGTGTGTGTGTGTGTGTGTGTGTGTGTGTGTGTGTGTGTGTGTGTGTGTGTCTCAAGTTTTTTAAAGGAACAGTCCACTCCAAAATGAAAAGAAAATATTTCGCCTTGTAACTGCAGTGCTAGTTATCTGTCCAGATCAGTTTGTCTCAAACTTTCCTTCATGCTGTACCGACTCCAACGATATTAGGCTCTCTGAGTACCATGACGGCAGCCCGACTTTATTTATCTCATTCTTTTGTGTTGTTTGCTGCAAACGTTAGCAGCTGCTGTGGATAATGCACTCATGCTCGGTACACTCCGCCTTTAATTTCGGTTTCAACATGGCTGTTTGAAATATCCCCATCCTCCTCAGTGCTTCTCTTCCTGATAGTTCAAGTCTGGAGCCATGTTTACAGTGTTTTTGAACCCTCCCGTTATCCCCCCGGTTATAATCTTGCCATCACAGTTTTGCTGTGAGTTTAGCTCACAGCTAATCACGGATGACGTATGCCCGTGTGACACGCATGAATGTGACTCTATAGCAGGCTTGAACAAAAACACTACTGGACAGACATTATTTCCATTTTAAGAGTTGCATTACATTAATTTGAAATTGTTTTTAAATGAACTTATTTCATTTTCAAAAAAGCATTTGGGGGATTCCTCCATGTAGCACCAGAGGATGTCGGCTTCATCTCTAATGTAACTGAACTACATGGCACTCAGCTTGTAGTGCTCAAAGCATTATCTCTTTACAGATATCATGACCTGGTTACTAATCTACACACCTTGCTGTGAACAGTCTCACGTAGGAACTGTTATGTCTCTACTGAACTGTATCACTGCGCAGAAGAAAGTGTGCATCCACTCACGGCTACAGGCTAGCTAACATTACAGCTCAGCCAAGGGGGACGCAACTAATGTCAGCACCCTGCAATAAATCTCTCGTCCATGAGTAGATGGATGTGATCTTCTCGTCCGTGCAGTTTTGTAAAGAAGAAAATTGTCCCTACATGAAACCACTCGCAACAAGGTCTGCGGATTGTCCTAGTAACCCGGGTCGTTATTTCCGGGAAGAAACGCTGCTGTTGAGTTTTAAAACAATTTTTCCCCCATCTCTATTATATTAGAGAGAAGAGCGGACACCTCCAAAACGCTGCAACTCACACCAAAACAATCTAGATGTATGAACAGCACTACAGGTGAGAGGAGACATATGTATTTCATCATTTTGGGGTGAACTGTCCCTTTAAAAGGAGCAGTTTGAAAACTTCCTCACCCAGAGTTAGAAGATAAGACTGAGGGTGGTCATCGTCACCCCCCCCAATCTAACAGCGCATTATCCCTGTGTTTGTTCAGAGGCTGGACTACTTAGCGGTGCGGTGCAAGACCCATAAGGTGAGCATTCTCACAGCCCCCCCACCCCCAAGCACAAAGACAAACACACATGCTCCCCTCACTGACCACCCAAACAACAGTGTTTGTACGCCATTAGAGCAGCTGCCAGTGGCACCCGAAGCATCCTGGCAGGACTGATGATGAGGGGCCATCAGACAAACCGAGCGGCGCTTTGTGAGACAAACACTTGCCCTCCCTTCTTTTCTTTTCACAGCTGTCTGTCACTCTTGTGCCACTCTGGTCCTCGCTGCTGCACAGAATAAAGACCAGGAGGAGTATTTCTGTGTGTGTGTGTGTGTGTGTGTGTGTGTGTGTGTGTGTGTGTGTGTGTGTGTGTGTGTGTGTGTGGTCCAACAGGAAGTGTGTGCCTACCATGAAACACATCAAGCTGCATTACATGTGCAATCATTTTAAGAGGATCATGAACAGTCCCTAAAGACAGAAACTGCCTCACTGGCAATTTAGTTCAACTGGGAGCCGGATTGTCTCAACAATGAAGCTCATAATTACGCAGAGTGCCAACAATAAAAAGGGCATAATTGGCTCTTCTTAAGAAAACAAACACCGTGACAGGCTATATGCTCAGCACAGCTATGGATGTCTGGGCTTCTCCAGCGCAGCACCGACAGACTGACTCACAGCCCTGTCCAGATGTTTTTCTTCTCCCTCATCTGTGAACAAAGCTGCTGTGTTCCTGTCACTCCAGGCGCACAGCTCGCACAGACACGCGAAGCAGAATTATGTTCAAACATGACAACAACACCCACAACAACAACAACAACAATAACAAAAAAGCCCTTACTAATACGATTTCAGCTTCCGGAGCTCCAAAACTTACCTGAGCGTTGCAGACGGCCGCGGCCAGCAGAAGCAGCGCGGCGACACTTCTAGACAACATCTGGACAAACAGAGGAGGAGAAAAAATAAAGTAAGCTTTGGCGAAGAGAGACGGGATGATGGTGAGAGTTTAACGCGTCCAGCACCAAGCAGGAGGAGGAAACTTGAGACAGGAGAAAAAAAAAGCTACTTTCAGAGGTTCAACGTTACCATTTTCGTGGAAGGAGAGCTGGACAATGAGCCGGGCGGAGGGGAGCTGCTGGTCTGGGTGTTTGTCGGGACGGAGGCGAGCAGGAGGTCCGCGAGAAGGCAAAGAAATCTGAGGAGCGCTGAGGAATTCGTGCCCGTCCGTCCGTCTCTCCTCCTCCTCCTCCTCCTCCGTCACCGCCCGGCCAATGAGAAGGTCTGGAGGAAGAGGAGGAAGAGGAGGAGGAGGAGGACCCGAGGAAAGTATGTGTGTCCTGCGTGTGCAACCATAATCTGTGAGAGATTATGTTAGGATGGGTTTAATGGCTGATCTACATGCATTTTTTTACAAGACACGTAACTCTGTGTGGGAAGTGTTCACTGGCTTTGTGCCTGTAAAACCACCAAAAAAAAAAAAAAAAACACATGATCAGCCACTTATTTTCAATTGTATGACAACACAATGTCCATAATTGAAGCTCACAACAGAATTGAATTTTCAGGTTGGTGTCAACGCTTTATTAACAACTGTAGTATTTCTTTTGGTCATTTTTAGACGATGTAATTTGTGGAATATTCCAGAAATTGAAAAGTAAATCCAAAAGGTCAGGGGCAGCATACCACCGGAGTAACCATCAGCTGCTGCCGTTAGCTAACTGTCTTTGGTTGTAGCTGGCTATCATAAGCTAATTAGCTCAACATTGTGAAAGAAGGGTCTGTAAAACGGTGGCTATGTTATTTTCCCCATCACAACCTCCATGAAACGACTCCTTTCACTGTCACAATTTGAGCCATTCGGTCCACTAACATTTGAAACATTAAAAGAGCCACACATTTAATTATTTTTCTCTATTAAAGTTAGCCGGGCGATAAAAGGGAAGTTAGCTGGCTCGGTCGGTGGAAGTCTCTGGTGCACAGGCTCGATGGACGACGCAACGGGAAAGATTTGGATGATTTCATAACTGGGAAGTCGAGTCATTTTGGCCACAAAATGCCACTGAACACCTTTAAAAGGAATGAACTGGGCTCAACCAGATTTTCATGTTGTTTCTTTGATGTATAGAGAATAATTAGATAGCAGATGGAATGATGGCGGCCCTTCAAATCAGTAAGAACTGCTCACCGAGCGCATGTACAAAAATAGTTGTACGGCTTACTTCCTGGTTATGCAGTTTACAAACATAAAACCTACGTGAATGAAAAATGTGTAATAGAAAGAGTCATAATTGACCTTGTTTGCAGTTCTTGACGTCCTGTTACAGTTTTACAAATATCTCTTTTATAATGGCGGTCTATGGGGAAGATGCTTTGGGGGCTGCAGGGCAATTTTGTAGCTGCAGTGCCACCACTGGCCACCATGCCAAAATGGAATAAAGGTTGAGAGGCACCCAGTTGGGTTCCATGCCCCACTTTGTGCAGCCCTGGTGTAGATATTTTATTCAGCCAGCTACAATCTATGAGCCATTTATTCTATTCTTACAAATCACTTAGTCAAATTCATTTTCATTGTGATGAATCTTGATTAACAGGCCTATATTGTGGAATATCAAGAGATAAAGACATATCAGTCATCAGGATGTCCATTGATCACAATAACACAGATCTCATTAACCACTGATATATGGCTTGATTCTTCAAAATACTCTTTGTTAATTCATGCATACAACTACACCAAGTGCATTTATGCCTTAAACGGGCACTATGTACTTTTGGAGAAGAAACACAAACTCCATATTTTGATATTTACAGTATTAATGAGGCAGTAAAACAAACTTAGAAGCATTACTTTGAAACGAATATGAATGTGAATATAGAACTTGAAAATAGAACTGAAGCCATTCTCAGAGGCTCCACAGAACACTGTTTGAAGCTAGAAAGGTGACATGGTCCGCCACATATAGAAAACATAAATGAATCTGTCCAAAGCCTAATGCTACATCTGTGATTGGGTCTATGGGGGTGTTTGATTGAGCTCATCATGTGTAAGGTATCTCTGTGCTGACACAAAAGAAAACTCACAAAATCACAATAGTAAATTACAGCCAGGATGTAATTAGTAAATGTCCCTGACACATGACATGACTTGACACTGGCTTCTGTCAAATGTGAATACATTTGGATGGTATCAAACAGGAATACAATGTAAAAGTACAGCCTTTGTGTTTGTTCTAATCATGTGTTTTCAGCTCTAAGTGCGTCTCTCTCCAGCAGTGTCCTTCATTCGCATTTTACATCCGTAGAGGCCCTGTGAAAACAGACCTCTCCCTCCCCGTGTACTGAAATTAATGTTTCGGATTGAAGTATTTCAGGATTACAAAGCACCACTGTTGTGCATGCTCCAGCGAGGAGCAATTAAAGAGTGATTAAAAAGGACACTCTGAGACACTGAACACCGCAGCACACTGAATTCTGAATAGAAAGCAGAGGATGAATGAATTTTTTCCCACTGCAAGCTATCAATTATATATAACTTCATCCCCTCTGAGGAGATCTACCTGTTTAAATAGATGCTGTGATTATCTGACACCCCGGGGCTTTTTGTGCGAGCGTGTGTGTGTATTTGAGAGTGTGTGCGTGCATGCGTGTGTGTGTGTGCGTGTGTGTATGTGTGTGTGTGTGTGAGCATTCAGGATTTTTCATCCTACCCGCACTGATGTTGAATAACAAGCAGTGAAAAACATGCTGGATTCAGTTTAAACTCTGAAGATAGCCTCATGCACATAATTGTTCTTAGATATTTCAAGCATTTTTTTCTATTTGTTTCACTCATTAAATGGCCTTTGTTTGCCTCCGTGTTCTGCCAACATGCAGGAAGCTTTGTGAAACGAGTTTGGAGCTGCACAATCAGAACTTCAACCGTGAAACAATGCAACAATGACAAGCCTAATTTAGGCTGCTGGTGAGAAGACTAAACTGTTTCCACTTACTTTCAGGTTGAGTGTTATAACCCTGTCTGAAATAGGTTCAGGTTCCTGTTGACATTTTTAAGAAACAAAGATTTACCAAGACACAAAATATTAACACTTAAAGGGTAGTTCTACAAATATTCTTGAAAAAAAAGTTCTTAAATATCAGTCTGTTTACACATCTTTGAGAATACTTGTCCATACAGCATGTAAAAAAACTTGTATTTGCCCTTTTTATGGCCTTTTTAAAGCTTTTTTAGGACCGATGCAAAGTCCAATAAATTGCCACAAAGCGATGACAAGTTTAAAAATGAAAAAAAATAAATAAATAATAATAATAATAATTTGCATGTAGAGTTAGTGTAATGTGAGTTTTCCAGACCGCCATGGCTCTCTCCTCATCTCTGCTTCAGGCTAGTGGCTTGAGGCTACTAGCATATCACACCGGAATCAAGCCCCCAGGAAGTGAAACAGGCTATGAGGCCAATTCAGTGTAGTGGCTAAACTGTGTAAAGACAACGTCGAGTCCTAAAAAGACTTTTTTACCGCAAGATTACATTGTGAAAGAAGTGACTGTAACACTGTGGATACATTTTTGTGAGAGTCACAACCCCCATAACCATGATGGTGACATCTGACATCTTGAGCAGCCACAAGATTATGGGGTTTTTCATCCCCATTCAAGTTAGCAGCGAGCTAAACCAGGAGGAAAAAAAAGAAGATATCTCTGCTTCAAGCTGGGTTTAATAATAAAAGTCACACCTCTGCCACACATGAGCACGCATTGCACAATTACGCAGACTGCCGTGCAGCTTTTGCTGGCCAGCAGGGCCATATTTTAGCAGCTATAATACGCTATGTTCAAGGAGCTCCCTCAGCTTTAATACTCTAACGAATACATAAACAAACAACACTGTAAAAATCAAAATGCCACAATTGTGTAAACACAAGCAAAATGGCAGTCACAAATGTATCATTGTCTGAAAATGCTGTCCAGCATGATAGCAGGACCAGGCGTAACCACCTTGTTTTTCAAGGTTCAGTGCCTGTGTGCTTTGTGCTACTCGGTTAGCGGTTGAACAATAGTTTGTCGCTGCTACTGCTGCTCAATCGCTCTTCGGGCCGGTGTGCTTTGTGCTACCAAGTTAGCTAGCTGCTGAAGAGCAGGCTCAGTGGCTGTGTACGGTCAGCATTAAGCACATCGTTGTCATCGCTAACCATATCAAACTACCTCATGTCTCACTCACCACGTATGAAAATGCCTAATTATTATAAGGAGCGTTAACAACGAACATGGCTAATGTAAGATCTCCCTGGTCATTAGCTAACTCACTACTGGCTTTAGCAATACATCCATAGCATTGTGGAAGACTCCGGTCATACGCCGTGAGTGCAGAGGTCAAAGGGTAGAGTGCGCAGGTAGTCGAATGACACAATTGGTTGGACTTAGTAGAGGCCTGCAGCATCCACAGCTACTGGGTTTAGTTTCTTTTATTTTTCAGTGCATTTTAGTTTTTTAACTGCCGTCTGGACATAACAAGATTTTATAAATATATATAAAAAATATAAAAAATAATATAAAATAATGTATTATATTATTATATTATGTTATGTAATAATATATTATAAAATAATAATAAAAAAAAACCATGCCTCAGAATAAGCGACCAACCTTAGTTTGTATATGCTGCAGTGATGTTGATGATTTTTTTAAGCTGTCCCTTGTGAGTCTGACAATGTTTTTCATTTTTCATTCCAACATTGTCATACAATATCCACTGTAGGGGTACTGTGTATGGGTTCGTTCAGATACTCACAGCACACGGTTAATGTAAGGGATAGACTGTCATCATGGTTGAAAACGTCTAAAGTGCCTGACAAACTGTGGTTTTGGTTAGCATGTTCCTGAAACTATGATCTAATCAAAAACCTAACCACATTCGTGACTCATCATACAAACCAGAGAATGTCATCCTCAGGTGTGAAAATGCTGGTGATGAACGTGTCTATCGAAAGGTTTTTGTCAGAGGAAATAAGCACTATAGAAACATATTTTCTGTAAGACTGGGTTGTAAAAATAGTACCACAGTGGGCTTTTTCATATAAATGCTAATTTAAATCAACTGAAATAAAATATTAATTGAAATCAAAAGTAGATTTGCCATCTCTCAGCCCCCTGAAACCTCAGTTTAATGCACTTTATTCGTATTTGTTTCCACCTCCGACAAGAGAAATCAGCAAAAAAAAAGGCAGACTGTATTTAAAAGCAGCCTGAGTGATATGTTATGCAAGAGCTGATAGACGGCACATCCTGTCATCGTCCGTTTTTGCCACCTGTCTAGCTGCCTTCCTATTTTCTTTCCTGTAAGCACACCCACAAACACATACAGCAATGTGTGAAATATTTAACACTGACTCCAAAAAGGACATTTACAGCACATTTGCTTTCACCACGTTCTGCAAGCAACTGGGAGAAGATGAATACTTAATCAGACAAACTGTTTAATCTCTCCTCTTGCTGCCACGTCCAACAAACAATACCCGTTCCCTCTTCAAGCCGTCGGTGTAAAAACTGTTCTCTGCTACCACTGATTTAAATTCATGCACTGTGCATGCACATGCGAGCGGATCATACAGTATTCAGCGCGGAGAACAGAGGTATTAGCTTGTCTGATGTCTCTCTGTGTTCTGCCAGGAGCTTTCCAAGAGGCATCTCAAATATTCACAAACATCCATCAATGCCTGAAAGGGTCAGAGACTAGCCACGGTCACACAGAATCACACTCACACACACCCACACACACGTGCACTTGCGGGCATTAAAACACACACACGCGCAGAATGCACATTCAATTAGATTCTTTTCTGCTCCTGGAGTTTTCTTTAATCACTTTTTTTCGACCATCTCTTTCTCTGAGGCAGGAGTGTGTGTGCGTGTGTGTGTTTCTGAATGTGTGTGTGTGTGTGTGTGTGTGTGTGTGCATCCAGGGGGCTCTGACTGTCCTCAGAAAGACATGTTTACTTGATGTGCATGTGACAACATATAGTTATACAGTGCATGCATCTGATAGTGTGTGGTTAAGACTTGAGGGTTGAGGCTTCCTGTAGTAGATGAATTTACGTGTGCGAGGGCCCTGCAGGAGCTGAGAATACAATCGTGCTTAAGGTCTCCTGTTTCACTCTAATGCTCATAATATTGCTCTGCCCTCATAATTTCTCAGTTGCAATCATGGAAGAGAAGGAAGGAAGATGCATTCAAAACAGCTAATCAGCGCTAATCAGGGTTGTGTTAAGACAAGCGGTTTGGAGAGGATTTTCTTAATGAAAACAAACGAGATGATGCTGAGGGGATTCACATGCTGTTGGTGGAAAGCAAGGCTCTCTTGCTTGTTAGCCCGGCCTCCTCTCACTCAGTCTCCGGTGAATATGGCCAGGGGCGCCTGCTGCTGCTATTTCTGAAGAACTCATTCATTAACCTGGCATCTGGACAAAGGAAAGCCGTCAGTGTGCACGCGCACACACACACACACACGTGCACATACACACGTTTGCATAAACTAACTTGCCACAAACTAACACACTCAACAAGGCATACAGAGGTAGGAGTGGGAATGAGCAGACAAATGTAAGTATTGTATCAGCTGTATAGCATTGGATGTCACTTCAAACAACTACACACACACACGCAGAAATATGATACACACATTCTAAAGGCATCAAAGGAACTGAAACACGTTGCTGTTTCCCTGGCAGTCGCAGCCTTCTGCAGACCTTTTGTCAACCTGTACCCTATGACACTGAGGAAGCTTGTGTAGCAACACCTTGTAATACATTCTGGGATCTACAGTGTAATTTCAATGTATGAATCAAGTACCAAAAAATGCTTCGAGGGTCTTAAAGGTCCTTACACTGGCAGTGTTTGCTCCTGGATGCCCCTGTGGTAGATAAAACATGATGGATTGCCCTCTATTGTGAAGTACGCGCTCTTCACTTTAAATATATCCCAACCCCCCCACCCCAAAAGAATACATGTGATGTGAAGAAGAAATCAATTATACTCTGTATAAGAATTTTTTGTAAATATTGGTGACCTACGGGATCCAGTACCGGAAAACATAATCATGATATAATTCACAGTTACTATGGGTTACCAAGATGAAGGGAGCTTCGGGACAATCTCTCAGAGTTGGAGGAGTTATTGAAGAGCAGAGGAACGTGCTTAAAGGGTAACTCTGCCAATTTCACATGGTAAAGTGTCTTTTCAGGATGGGGAGTGCTACAGCACTTGTGGAAAAAAAAAGTAGGATAAACTCTTTTGTGACTCCAGAGGAAGCTGTGTGTAGACTGATAAATTGCCCTCAGTGACGTCACTCAGTGGCTAAGTTGCATTTTGGGTAATGTAGGTACTAGATTTAAAAGGGAAATAATTTAGTGTCGTGCATCTAATGCATTAAAAGTCCATTGTGAAGGATTTAGTACAACAAATGAAAACTACACATTGAAATATGAATAACAATAAATTGCGGGATGTATTATTAAGCGATAGAAGCTCGTACCGGCTGGCAGCAGGGCTCAGGCTTTGTGGAATCACACAGAGAAGACTAAAGCTCCATTAATTGACTTTATTGCCTTCTTGACAGAACTCTATGCTTCTTTAGCAATGCAAATGTCATTACGCCTCCAGCTGCCAAAATGCAATCACACACATGCCCTCCCACACGCACACCCACACACAGGTACACGCTGCTGCTGCTGCTGGAGGAGAAGACAAGGAGAAGGGGGATTACAGCAGCCCCTGCTGGTGCACAGCTCAATTAAAGCACTTCCTGAACATTCCCTGCTTTAAAACCTTCCCAGCCTCTACTCTTTATCCACCTCCACCACTGCTCCCCTCTCCCCATACATCATCAACTCTGCTTTGAAAAAGCCTGGGAATCACACAGCCTGCCTTCTTTTTGTATGCTATATATAGCACTTCCTGACAGAGCATAATGACAGACTCTATGATTGCCAATCAAAATGACCATCTGAATAAAGGGCCAAAGAGCAGAGCGATGTGTTTGTGAGGTGATTTTCGACCTTTGAAGTGAGGCTTAGGTCATGTGCCGCCTCTCTGAGAATGGGTTTCCTGTTCTTTCTTTTTTTTTTTTTTTTTTTCCACATTTGAGTCTGGCCCCTCATCGTGTGTGTGGGCAGCATTAAAGGAAATGAGAGTCAACTTACATAGTGTCTGAGCCTTTGTATGTGTGTGTGGGTGGTGGATATATACATGGACATGGTGATGATTTTATGTCAGCTGTAACCTACATACGTTCTCACTCGCTAAATAGACGAGTACGAGTGGGATCCACGTGTTATTTTGAGTTAATTAATATGAATTCTTTAACCTCTGGGCCGGAGTTTTCTCTCGGTTGCCTTCGCGCTGAAGTGGAGCAGAGAGAACCTGCAAGGCCTCGTGTCCCCTTGCAAGGCTGCACAGCAGACGAGCCTGCGAGGACTGAAATGAACGACACTCAGATTATGCTGATGATGATTTCCTCCTTTATCTTCGGGCCATCTGCCTTAGCCACTTTGGTGCTAGTTTCAGCACCTGGTGCGTCAACACAGTTACAATTTTGTCCCCCCTCATAGTGTAGATAATGACACTTGATTGTGTCATCGTTAAGAATAGCCAATTAATAAGACCAAGGAGGTGTCAGTTATTAAAAAGATATACACAGATGTCAAGTCTATTATTTTGTATATTCTTCTTAAACGTACTACAAGGAAGTTTTAACTCGCTGTGAAACATTCAGTTTTAAGGTAATTAAATGTGTAAGAATCATCAAGAGAATGTAAAGAAATGCAGTTTTTACATTATGGTGTCATGTATTGTGTTGCAGATATATCTACAGAAGTTAGCATGCTAATCACCTAGCCCCGGCCTGTGCAAGTCCAAAGCTCCTGTGCTATCGGCATACAACAACACACTTCTGTTGCTCCGAGTTCCCAGATTGAACCACTAGATGCACAGCTAACGAAGCTAATTAGCTAACAGCAGCTACAGTTAGCAGCAGTAGGTGGTAACTCTGAGGATATGCTGCAACCTATTTGTTTTGAGTGTGACTACAACAGCTGGCCAGTTCTCACATATTGCACCTGTATGACCTACATAAGCAAACAAGACCATCAGAAAGAAGATTACTCTAAAGTTCTCTTAGTTATTTGTAATGCTTGTCATGAGGTTGGATTCTGACTTGTCTAGGTTGGATAAGTCATAAAATGAAAACTGTAAGAGAGTTATCATGACCAAGTGCTGAGGATTAATTAAATATCAAGGCCTCAGAAAAGACGCAGCTCTGCAATCTGGTGGTAGGTCAGCAAAGCATAGTTTCCTTTGTCATCTGTTATCCAAGGGGCTAAAAGTTTCTTGCAGCGGCTTTAAACTCCAAGAAGTTTCAAAAGTCAAAATACATTCTGCTAAAAGGAAATGAAACTAAGAAGTGATGACACAGTACGTGAGTACAAACTTAGAAAAGGTGTTGCTACATGCAATTTACCTATGTGAAAGGGTAAAATGAGATATAGATATGATCAAATAACACAAACTAAACACAGGCATTTGCTTGAAAATCTCAGGTTGCACTGCTGCACTTTTATCCAATGCTTAATTCACAGTGAAGTAGCTACAGACACTTGCACTGCAGTGTTTTGTTTTGTTTTTTATCGTGTAGAAATGAAACTATTACAAAGAGATATCTGACCTTCCCCACAACCATATCAATGCTTCATAGGCCACTTCCTACAACAGACCCGTGTGCCTCTGGAGTTCAGGGGAACACTTCCAAGTCTTGAACCCAGAACTGAAAAAAAAAAAAAAAAAAAAAAAAAAAATGGGACCAATTTTGAAAAATGGAATTGCAGTTTAAAATTATTAATTTGAATTATGTTGGCACACAAAGTTGACACAATAAGAGTATAACATGAGACAGTTATGATTTCTTTATAAATTATGATTTATCTACCACAGGAGCAGCCACCACGTATTGTAGATTCCCACCGAGAGAGAGAGAGAGAGAGAGAGAGAGAGAGAGAGAGAGAGAGAGAGAGAGAGAGAGAGAGAGAGAGAAGCCATTTTGAAAATGAAAAATAGATTTCATTCTGTGATAGTGTTAAGATGTCTTGTGATCAAAAGTCGGATTAGTTGACTGTTCTCAGGAAATGTAGTTGTAATTCAGATGGAAACCATCTCACAAACCTTGAATCATACTGCTACTCAGGGCACATGTGTTACTAATAGCATTAATGATGGCTCAGTCCGAGTGAGTCAGGACAGTGTGAGAGTGGGTCAGCATAAAAATGCAAACAGAAAGTGACAGATCATAAATTGCATAGTTTGCACCTGTTATTTTCAGTGCCCTGATGAAATGTTCCCAGTAAAAAAAAGGTTGTTTGATGCTTAAAGTTTGTGGCTTTTAGCACACAGCTCATCGTGCAGTGAAATCTCACAGTTCTGTGAATCCAGGTGTGAGGTGTATGTGAGGAAGGTGTGATGAGCACTATGTGGAACTGTTTTTATTGCAGCTGAACATGAAACGTTCAGGTGCATTTGTTATATTTCAGTTTCCTCCATGACTGAGTAAATGTAAACAGTTTAGTTTATTTCCAAGAAAGATCAAGTTTGCATTTTGAGCTCTCAGCACTCTCAGTAGTTGATTTGAACAACTGTCTCTCATGTGTCTTATGTAACTTTGTTCCATGGAAGGTGTAATGCATCGGTGAAAGCGCATCTCTGTTCTGAGCAGTCAAACAGCAACTAACCACTTCCTCTGCTCAGCGCCTCCTCCTCCAATACATTTAAAGCTGAGGTTGAAGTTCCAGTCTGACATTCTCTGTCTGATGGTCAACATGATAAACCTGAACCAAGCAGCTCTGCCCGCCATTCAGCTAGTGTTTATGTATCAAGCCTTTGCAGGTACAGTGCAGACCTGTGTTTGTCTTGTGTGCTTTTTTCTGTATTTAATTTGATTTGATAATGATTGATTGATTGTTTCCTTCCCTGTTAGGTCATTGTCTCGTGCACCACTGGGATATTCTGGTGTCCAGAGGAGAATCTGTCACACTGACTTGCAACACATCCGAGGAAAAGATCACACAAGTCCACTGGACCAACGACAGATTTAGTTTTATTCATTCAATTCAACTTAATAAGACTTTTTCGAATCTAACCTCTCACAGACTGACAATAGACGGAAACTTATCTTTAAATCTGAATGTTTTTAATGCTACACATGAAGACTCAGGACTCTATACATGTACAGTAAGTGGTGGTCGTGGCACATGGACAATGGAGTGGAATATGACAGTGTCTGGTAAGCAAGGTAAGCAGAGCTCAGACAGGACTAATCATCTCTTCAGACTTTTAATATTTCAAAGCTCATACTTCATGCTACTTAAATTCATTCACACCTGATTTGCTGCAGGAGACAGTTCATCATGGGCTCATCTATACATACTCACATATGTGATTGGACTTCTTCTCTGTGTCGTCCCTACAGCTGTCTGTCTCTGCAGGTTAGTAATACCGTAACACCTTTTAGGTAGTGACATTGTTGTATCAATTGAAAATAACATTTAGAGAATTGAACAGCAAGATATTTTCAGAAAGACGTCCATAAAACTCCGCATAGCCGACAGATCTGTCAGCTTGAACAGTTGTCCGGGACTGTTTGTCAGCCATCTTTTCTCCCTCTTCTCTTCAGCTCTCTTATAGCCGTATTAAAAACACAACAAGCAAAAAGAATATCTGCTGTGGAATATGTTAACTGTTCCCCCAAAGTAATGTTCATTTATCTGCATTCTGTTATACAGAAATCTTAAAATGTATAATTTGCGTGACTCAGTTGTTTTGCTCTTTTTTGCAGCAGCACAAAAATTAGTGCAACCACAGATTTTTTTTTTACCAGCCTTGAAATGTCCTTTTGCAAGTATTTTTGTGCACAGAGTGAAGTCAGGAGGAAATGCACAAAGGGAAGTGTTCATAAATGAGGTCAGGGCAATGGCCACTGTTTGGACCACACACTGAGCTTATTTCCTTATTAGTTTTCTAGGTATTTGGGAAACCTGGGAGAAGTTTATGTCCTACTGTTAAAAACTTACACTTAATGGTTATTTTACATGGCAATTTAAGCTCAAGAATATACTTAAATCATATTACTTTTTGACCCACAAACTACAACACAGGCAACATAGTAAATGCTTTAACTCATCAAATATTATTCAAACTTGTTGGTACAGGGTACAGCAACAAAACATTGGGAAAGCTGTGGAACGCAAAAAAAAAATGCACATGATTTCCTTCCGTATGCATTTAAGTTTTACGCCACAATTTGAACATAAAATATTGGTATGATAAAATAGTAGAAAAGAAAAGAAAAAGTATATGATATCACTGTAGTGTAGCTACAGTACGCACAGAAAATGTTTGAATGTTTGGATATAAATTAAAAGTCATGCAAACAGAATTACTATAAAAAACTGAATATAAATGCAATAGGTTTAACTTAAGTGTGCAAATATCTAAGAATTTCATTATTATTTCTCATATTATTTTAAAAAAGATAAAATTATCACCAGAATATGAAGAAACAATAGTCGATGTATTCTACTGGATAGATATCTAATGAAGCTAGCATGCTAACCAGCTTGCCCTAGCCATATCAGAGACCATATGCTAGTGGTGTAAAAGATCCGATCCCTCAGTTTGGACTGCTTGATGCACAGCTGCCTGAGTTAACTAGCTAATGGTCGCTACACTTGGTAGCTGTTAATAGTCATACTGGTGATGTGCTGCCTGCTATTTGTTTTGAGCACTGACAGTAGGCCAATTCTTACATGTTGCACCTTTAAAGTTTGCCTGCAGCTAAGCTTCCATGGTTCTGATAAAAAAAAACCCCACACATTTTAACATACTGTCTGACACATTACAGTCAAGTAACACATTACTTTAAAGGGTCAGTCATCAAATCATGAATCAACAAGAACGCTGAGTCATCTAATGCTCATTCATAAAGGCAGTTTAAGTTCACCTTAAAGGATACCTATTATGCTTGTGGTTTAGCAGTGGGGCTTAATCAATTCTTACGTACCAAACTAGCTGCTAAGCATTAATTATGCAAACGTGTGACATGATGACACAATATGATGGACTTTGGGCGTTTTGACTTTCAAAATCTATTACATGTACAAGAAAATATATAACACACTGAGGGGGGTATAAATGAAAAAATCATAATAGAATCAGAATCAGAGTACTTTATTGATCACTCCGGGGGAGATAGTTTTTCTTATAGAATGAATAGGTTAGGAATAGATTCGGTGTAGATCTGAGGAAAAGACTTATAGTCATAATTTAGCATCACAAAATGTTAGTAAATGCAACCCCATAACTTAAAAAGTGCAGTCACTGCACGTGACAGTACTTCTGTGGATAATTGTGTTGTACAAATACACATTGAGCAGAATGGTTTGGTTAATTTGCATTGCAGTCGGTTTTGTGCACAGTTCTATATCGGAGTATGATGCACAGTTACACCTGCAACAGTAGCCTGATTGTGTGTTGTACAGTCCAATAATTTCAAACTGTATTGTTGCATAATTTTATAAGTTCTGTTGCCTGAGACACTTTAATTTCTTTCAAGGCTTCTACGTGCAATTTTACTTGTGACAGGAAAACAGCCCTCTCCTCTCAGCGAACCTCTGCAAACACAACAGAAGGCAAAACAAAGCACTAAACACAAAAATCTACCACAGGATTATGAATATTTACACTTTACTTGCAATGAAGTGCTTCAATATTGTGGTATTGGTACTTGTGGTTAAACATGCTGTACCTGAAGGCACGTTTAAATGGTAATGAAACCGTCTCAGTTTAATAGACAAACATGACCGTCTGCAAGACTTGCTTACTCTTTGTAATTATTATTTTTAGTAGAGTTGTGTAGTCTGTTGTCCTAAAACCCAGAAATTGTTTACCATTTTTGCAGTATTCTCATCTCAAAGTCACTGGGTGTTTGGTGTTCACCTGTGAAATGTATCTTTCTGAAGAAAACATGTAAGTAACATAAACTTGTTTGTGCCACGGAGCCCCTGGACAAAAAAAAAAAAAAGTCCTTTAGGGTTCTCCTTACACCACTCTATGTCTGATCTGGGTTAGATAAGTCATAAAATTGAAACCTCTTCATGGCAGAGTGCTACGGACAGACTGAGAAGTCTCACAGGCTCTTTTTGTTTCACCATTACCATCATTTGTCCACAGAATACAGAATGAAGAAAAAATGCAAGTTCCTTGTCCAAGCTTAAATTAAAGGATCGGAGTACTCCTCAGATAACTATTGATACAGTGCATCTTTTACAGCTTACTGGGTTCATTCTCTGTGCGATATGTCATCTCTCTCACTATGAATCACCTGAGGCACAGCGTTTTCTCTGCAGGAAACTCAGGACACGAAACCAGAGCAGCTCAGTCCAGGACCAGACTGAACTTGAGTCAGCAGAAGAGGTCAGCGGAAGTTGGTTTTCTTTGACACTCACACTCGTAATTTTTTTTTCTTTCTCAGAGAAATGGTTGAACATTGTTTTCACTTCCTGCTTCTACACTTTGCACTCTCTCGACCACAGGTTGGCCTAGACAGAAGGACACATAACGAGCACAGGAGTCAGTACATCGAGAGGCTCAACTCCGTCTACGGTGAAATCTGAGTTGACACGCTTTACAAATGACAGTCAAACAAGACACATGGGCCGAGTATACAAGAGAAAGATGACATTTGACAGGACTTACATTTTTCATTTTGGAGCCAGGCGCTTCGAGGAGGACAACTGGGTCACTGACGTCTTCGTTTGTCTAAAAGAAATGCATTAAAAGAGGTGCTTTCACTTTAAAGGGTTTTGTATTAGCTTATCTTTTCTATTTATGATACTTGTGTATTTAACATGTTCTTGTCTATGTATGGGTTTCATTGTAAATATGCTGTGTTGATTGTTACCTGTTGTGCACTATGAGCAAGTTTCATACAGTGTTTTTTTAGGTGACAATAAAGGAAGCTCAGCTCAACAGGCTTCAACTAGTTCTCTGTGAGGGAATGACATGCTGTCTTTTTTTTGGATGAATTACATTTTAGAGATTAAAGTCAAATGGACTTTTATTTCAAATTAATCCAGTGGAGGAGGAACGTGAGCGTTTGCTACTCTGCTGTTGCCTCAGTTATGTTCTAATGCTGCCACAAAAACCAGCGTGAAATGAGATGGTTAGAAATTATCCACAGTGAAGTGTCACTGCAGTGACAGTGAATGTAAATATAAGGTTACCGATTTGGTTCTTGTAATAGTGTCAGAATATTTAAAATCAGAGGCTGGTAACTCCACAAACTTTACACATTAAAGTGTAGTGTTCACATGTGTTGGCGAGTACTGCTGTATATATGAAAATAGTAGTAGGAGGACTTTTGTGGCTCCGTACGTGATGGAAGCTGAACAACAACTAAAGCCACTTCCTTTCTGCAGCGCCTCAACCACAGACATGTTCAAGACCTGATGGTAAATTTCCAGTCTGAGTGTCTCTGTCTGATGGTCACCATGTTCAGCCTGAACCGAGCAGCTCTGCTACGACTGTTAGTTATTTTCCAAGTCTGTGGAGATCTGTGTTTGTCTTGTGTGCTTTTTTCTGTGTTTAAATATATTTAATATTGATTGATTGATTGTTTCCTTCCCTTTCAGGTCATTGTTTCGTTGATCACTGGGATATTCTGGTGTTCAGGGGAGAATCTGTCACGCTAACTTGCAACACATCCCAGGAAAAGATCACACAAGTCCACTGGACCAACGACAGATTTAGTTTTATTCATTCAGTTCTACTTAATAAGACTTTTTTGAATCCACATCTTATTTTATGCAGGTGTCAGTTCACCGTGGGAGTTCTGTACATACTCAGACATGTGATTGGACTTCTTCTCTTTGTCATCGCTCTGGAACACTTAACATCTTGACTTCCTCCTCCCTTCACCACTTATCGTCATTGCGAAACTGTCATGTGAACTGGCTGTATTTTTAAACATTTCTACATTTACTAAACATATTTCACACTATTTATTTATCTGATATTAAACTGTAATATTGTTAATCCTCTGTCCAGTAACAGTTTACATCACAACATGGGAGCTTTACATGATGTCAGTTAATGCAGCACAGATATTTTTTTACAGCAGATATTTTGATTGATTAATGATGGCTTCACTTCATTAAGTGTCCCAGTAAGACATGTCAGAGAGTGAACATAAAAAACACCAGTGCCAGCACTGTAAATGGCTCACCTAAATGGAATAATAGTTATCATAACTGTTATTATTTCCACCTGTGCTTCCTGCTTTAAAGTTAAAATGTCTGCTGTAAGAAGTGTCTGCTGCTGCCATCATGACAACAAAACAGAATATTTTCATTTTCAAATCTTCTTATTTTCATGATTTTTGTTCATGACAACAATCTTTTATTATTGTAATGAAATGTCTTAACAGCAGACGTGTCTCATTAAATACATGTTTCCATTTCAAGATGATAAACTGGTGTGTGTTAATGATAATCTACATGTTGTTAAATGAGGAAAAGATCCAGTCAGTGTCTTCACATCAACGAGCTGCAGGTAGTGTTAAACAAATGGGGGACATTGTATTTAAACTGTGTAGAACTTGATGTAATTATCTAACTTATAAATATATTTAAGTGCAGCCACATGAATCTGCACTCAAACAGGCTGCATCCCTGACTGTGACAGGCAGAGGGCGACAAACTCTGAGAGAGAGGAGATGAGACAGAGATGAGAGAGGAGCAGAAAGAGGAGTGACAGGATGACGATGAGTGTTTGTTCCAGTAAAGTAACCTTCTCAGCAGAATAACACCTTCTTACTTTTTTGCCTATTTCTTGTTGTCATGTAAATGCACCTGTATTATTTTATACAATATTATTTATTTGAGAACCCCCACCCAACACCCTCTTTAGCACTGATGGCAAGTGACTGAGGAAATTTTCTCCAGTACTGTACGTAAAGGTACCCGTACTTTACTTCACTATATCCATCAAATGCCGCTTTATACTTCTGCTCTACAACAGTTTAGAGAGAAATACAGAAAAACTATACTTTTCAGTCCACTGTACTCATTTGACAGGTTTAGTTCTTTCACATTTCAGATCTAGATAAATATAAAATGCAGTGTAATGTTCCGTTTTGCTTGTGCCTCCTTAGAAATAGAGTGGTGTCTATATATAGAGTACAATTTACAGATTACAGTCAAATGGACAATGGCAACTCCACCAACTTTCACATTAAATATAACATTCTTCTTCCTTTTCAAAAACTGCGGCCTAAATTACCCACAATGCAAATCAGCCACTAAGTGACATCACTGAAGGCAGTTTGTCAGATGCAGTTTCCCCTTGAAGGCTTCATACTTCTCTTTTCACATATGCAGCAGTTCTCCTCAAGACCTCTTAACAACCTTTAATGGTAAATTGGTCAAATTACCCTTTAATTCACTGAGCAATAAGACCTTCTCATTATGTCTCAGGTACTCAAAATGCTCTTAATGCACAGAGAGCAGTACTGTCACAAAAGTGTCTTCAGCATTACAGAGAAGTGTTTTTTTCTGCACTTGAACAAATCTAAACATTTAGTTAGTAATTAAGATATATTTTAGTTTTTTTTTAAAAGAAGAACAAAGTCTGAATTCTTAAGATTCTAATTTGAATGAGGTTACTGTCTACTGGACTCAAAGGTATTTGGTGTTCTATCACATGTGGAAAACAGACGGTTTGAGCAGCTGAACAACAACTAAAGCCACCTCCTTCATTTAACACCTCAACCACAGACACATTTAAGACCTGATGGTAAATTTCCAGTCTGAGTGTCTCTGTCTGATGGTCACCATGTTCAGCCTGAACCGAGCAGCTCTGCTTCAACTATTAGTTATGTGCCAAGTCTTTGCAGGTACAGTGGAGATCTGTGTTTGTAGTGTGTGCTTTTTTCTGTTCTTGATCATATTTAATATTGATTGATTCTCTCTTTGATATTATAATATATCTTTAATATTGATTGATTGATTGTTTCCTTCCCTGTTAGGTCATCGTCTCGTGCACCACTGGGATATTCTGGTGTCCAGAGGAGAATCTGTCACACTGACTTGCAACACATCCGAGGAAAAGATCACACAAGTCCACTGGACCAACGACAGATTTAGTTTTATTCATTCAATTCAACTTAATAAGACTGTTTCGAATCTAACCTCTCACAGACTGACAATAGACGGAAACTTATCTTTAAAGCTGAATGTTTTTAATGCTCAACATGAAGATGCAGGACTCTATACATGTACAGTAGTAACTGGTGACCGTGGCACATGGACAACAGAGTGGAATATGACAGTGTCTGAGGCACCTGAAGGTAAGCACAGGACTAATGACACAGGAGTCAGTTCATCGTGGGATTTTCTATATTTACTCATATATGTGATTGGACTTCTTCTCTGTGTCATCGCTACAGCTGTCTGCCTCTGCAGGTGAGTTTTTATTTAAATCTGTGTGTGATGATTATAGCCTGTTGTTACACACTTAACATCTTGACTTCCTCCTCCCTTCTCCACTTGTCGTCATCGTGTAATTAATATGTGAACCGGCTGCATTTTTAAACATTTCTACATTTACTAAACACACCACTTAATATTGTCAATCCTCTTTCCAGTAACAGTTTTCATTACAATAAGGGAGCTTCACATGATGTCAGTTAATGCAGCACAGATGTTTTTTTTACAGAAGATATTTTGATTTGTCAAAGCAGGAAAACAAAGATGTAAATAACATTAATGATGGCTTCACTTAATTTAGTGTCCCAGTAAGACATGTCAGAGAGTGAACATCAACAACACCAGTGGCGGTGCTGTAAATGGCTCACCTAAATGGAACGCAGTTATCAGAAATGTTATTTATTCCACCTGTGCTTCCTGCTTTGATGATTCAAAATGTCTGCTGTAAAAAGTGTCTGCTGCTGCCATCATGATAAAAAACAGAATGTTTTTATTTTCAAATCATCCTATTTTCATTACTTTTGTCATGACAGCAATCTTTTCTTACTGTAGTGAATAACAAAATGACACATTTTTTTTATTTTTTGGCTATTTTCTGTTGTCATGTAGCTGCACCAGTAGTACCTGTATTATTTCATTCTCTTTTTTAATTTGAGAACCCCCACCCAACACCCTCTTAAGCACAGATGGCAAGTAACAGAGTTCATTTACTCCATTACTGTACCTAAGTATAGGTATCTGTACTTGACTACAGTATTTCCATCAAATGTCACTTTATACTTCTGCTCTACAACATTTTAGTGATAAATATAGAAACATTGTAATTTTTTATTCCACTGCACTCATTTGACAGCTTTAGTTCTTTCACATTTCAGATCTAAAAATATAAAATGCAGTGTAATGTTCCTTTTGCTTGTGGCTCCTTAGAAACAGAGCAGTGTCTATCGTCCAATATCATGAAAACAGATTCCTGTGTCAGAGTTGAGTTTTTTCTTTCCAACCACAGTAAACATCTCATGAGCCACTCAGATTTTTTTTTTGCCAAACCTGATAGTTCAAACTTCTGATTTGTAAGGATTTTCTGCTATTTCATGTCTTATGTGAAACAAGTTTGTCACTATGTGTTGAAAAGTGGTGGGGGCATAAGACACAATTATAACAATTTTGTGGTCTTCAGCTTTTGTGATAAAAGATAATGTATGAGGGGACTGGATGAGGTCAGAGTACGTAACTACAGCAGGAAAAAAGTTCATTATGGCGCATCAAATTTATTTCATGTCATATGTTAGTGAATATTTTTGGGAAAAAAAAACTTTTCCTGAAGCACATTTTAATCTCATTATGTCTTTAAAATGTGGATAAGTTCGGTCATTTCAAGAAATGGTGCAGACATCTTCCAAGTATCCCCAACAGTCAGAAACAAATTACAAGTCCAGTGGATTTTCATTATTTACGATTTTATATCTGCAGAAAACTCCAGACGGGGACATCAACCAGGACTCAGTGAGCAGCAGGACTCTGAGTCGTGTCCAGTTTCTTGTCCAGTTGGGAGGAAAGGTGACAAGAGCTTCAAGTCATTGCTCAAACTATTATGTTCTTATGTCTCACAAAGCATTTTGTTAGCAGTCTCTCTCATTTTCTTCTCTTCCATTTTTATTTGTTAGTTAAGGGTTATTTCTCATTCCCTCTCCCCACAGGCGTCTCCTCCTCAGTACCAGAGCTGTGTAGTGTACAGGATGAATCACCAGCAGAGGGAGACAAGAGGCTCAGTTCAGTGTTTGGTCTGACAAGAATGACATTCAGGTTAAAGTTGAATAAGAAACAAAAGAGATGTTAGACAGGACACATGATATATGATGATGTAAATAATATGGATCCAGCCTGGAGAATGACGGCCTTGTTAAAACTGAAAGTGGAGAAACAGCAGTCAGTTTTTTGCATCATTAATCTGGAACAAACTCCTTGAAAATGTGATTTAAATCAGGACTCAAGACATTTCTGTTTGCAGCAACCTTTTATTACATTAAAGTTTGGATCATTTAATCTGATTTCACACAGCTGCACTATAATATTTGGTTTCAGTTTTTATTCTTTCTATTTTAGCTCATCTTTCTATTGATGACACTTGTGTATTAAATATGTTCTTACCTATGTATGGCTTTCATTGTTAATATGCTGTGTTGATTGTGTTACCACCTGTTGTGCACTATGAGCAAGTTTCATAAAGTGTTTGTTGAAATGACAATAAAGGAAGCTCAACTCAACAGAATTCAATTAGTTCTCTGTGAAGGAATGACATGACGTCTTTTTTCAAGTGAGATAGAATCATTTTACAGATTAAAGTCAAATGAACGATTGGCAACTCCACTAACGTACACATTAAATGTAACATTCTTCTTCATTTTCAAAAACTGCTGCCTACATTACCCATCAATACAAATACAATCTGGACTCACAGGTCACTTACGTTCTATCACATGTGGAAAATCAGACGGTTTGAGCAGCTGAGCAACAACTAAAGCCACTTCCTTTCTGCAGCGCCTCAACCACAGACACATTTAAGACTTGATGGTAAATTTCCAGTCTGAGTGTCTCTGACTGATGGTCACCATGTTCAGCCTGAACCGAGCAGCTCTGCTTCAACTATTAGTTATGTGCCAAGTCTTTGCAGGTACAGTGGAGATCTGTGTTTGTAGTGTGTGCATTTTTCTGTCCTTGATTATATTTAATTTGATTGATTGATTGATTGTTTCCTTCCCTGTTAGGTCATTGTCTCGTGCACCACTGGGATATTCTGGTGTCCAGAGGAGAATCTGTCACACTGACTTGCAACACATCCGAGGAAAAGATCACACAAGTCCAATGGACCAACGACAGATTTAGTTTTATTCATTCAATTCTACTTAATAAGACTTTTTCGAATCTAACCTCTCACAGACTGACAATAGACGGAAACTTATCTTTAAATCTGAATGTTTTTAATGCTACACATGAAGACTCAGGACTCTATACATGTACAGGAAGTGGTGAGCGTGGCACATGGACAACAGAGTGGAATATGACAGTGTCTGAGGCACCTGAAGGTAAGCAGAGCACAAACAGGACTAATCATCTCTTCAGACTTTGTACATCTCAAAGTTCACACTTCATGCTACTTATTTCATTCACATCTTATTTGACACAGGAGTCAGTTCATCGTGGGATTTTCTATATATACTCATATATTCAAATGGACTTCTTCTCTGTGTCATCATTACAGCTGTCTGCCTCTGCAGGTGAGTTTTTATTTAATATTTGATAACTGTAGCCTCGTGTTGTTACACACTTATCATCTTGACTTCCTCCTCCCTTCACCACTTGTCGTCACTGTGTAACTAACATGTGAACCGGCTGCAATTTTTAAACATTTCTACATTTACCAAACATATTTCACACCACTTAATATTGTTAAAATCTTTCAACAGTTTTCAATACAATAAGGGAGCTTTACATGATGTCAGTCAATGCAGCACAGATATTGTTTTTACGGCAGATATTTTGATTTGTCAAAGCAGGAAAACAAACGTGTAAATAACATTAATGATGGCTTCACTTAATTTAGTGTCCCACTAAGACATGTCAGAGAGTGAACATAAAAAACACCAGTGCCAGCACTGTAAATGGTTCACCTAAATGGAACGCAGTTATCAGAAATGTTATTTGTTCCACCTGTGCTTCCTGCTTTGATGATTCAAAATGTCTGCTGTGAGAAGTGTCTGCTGCTGCCATCATGACAAAAAACAGAATGTTTTTATTTTCAAATGTTCTTATTTTCATGACTTTTGTTCATGACAACAATCTTTTCTTATTGCAATGAAATGTCTTAATAAGCAGACGCGTCTCCTTGAAAGCGTTTCCAGTTCAAGATGATAACCTGGTGTGTGTTAATGATAATCTACATGTTGTTAAATGAGGAAAAGATCCAGTCAGTGTCTTCACATCAACAAGCTGCAGGTGGTGTTAAACAAACGCGGGGACAGTATGTTTGAATTGTGTTGAACTTGGGTTCATTACTTAACTAATAAATAGGTTTAAGAGTGTCTGCTCTCAAACAGGCTGCATTCCTGACTGTGACAGGCAGAGGGCGAGAAACTCTGAGAGAGACGAGATGAGAGCATGAATGTGAAGGAAGGAGGACAGAGGGAGAGTGATGAGACAGAATCAGAGAGAGGAACAGAAACAGGAGTGACAGGATTTAAATCCATGTTTGCTCCAGTGAAGAGACCGTCTCAGCAGAATAACACCTTTTTACTTGTTGTCTATTTTCTGTTGTCATGTAGCTGCACCTGTAGTACCTGCATTTTCATTTCTATTTATTTTTTTATTTCAGATCCTTGTCCCTTTGTAAGCACTGATGGCAAGTAACTGAGTACATTTATTCCAGCACTGTACCTAAGTATAGGTACCTGTACTTTACTAAAGTATGTCCATCAAATGCCACTTTAAACTTCTGCTCTACAACATTTTAGAGAAAAATAAAGAAACACTGTATGTTTCAGTCCACTGCACTTATTTGACAGCTTTAGTTCTGTCACATTCCAGATCTAAATATATTAATTGCAGTGTAATATTCCTTTTTGCTTGTGGCTTAGAAAAAGAGCGGTGTCTGTAGACCAGTGACATGAAAACAGATTCCTGTATCAGAATTTTGTTTTTTCTTTCCGACAACAATTGTGTCACTATGTGTTGAGAAGTGGTGGGAACGTAAGGGCTTTGATTAAAAACAAGTTTTTATAAGTGTTCTTCAACATATATGTGAGTTAAGATAATGTAATGAAGGGATCATACGAGGTCAGAGTACATGACTACAGCAGGAAAAAAGTGCATAATGGTGCATCAAATTTATTTCATGACATCTGTCAGTGAAGACTTTTGGTGCAAGCTTTTTCTTTAACATATATGTATATCTATTTTAATCTCATTATGTCTTTAATATTGTGACAGGAACAAGGCTGGCCATTTTGAAACATCATGTCTTCCAAGTGTCCCCAACAGTCTGAAACAATATAAAAGTCCAGCAGATTCTCATTATTTACAATTTTATATCAGCAGAAAACGATGGACAGAAACACCAAACCAGGACTCAGTGAGCAGCAGGACTCTGAGTCGTGACCAGTTTCATGTCCAGTTGGGAGGAAAGGTGACAAGAGCTTCAAGTCATTACTCAAACTATTATGTTCTTATGTCTCACAAAGCATTTTGTTAGCAGCTTCTCTCATTTACTGCTCTTCCATTTTTATTTGTTAGTTAAGGGTTAATTCTCATTCCCTCTCCCCACAGGTGTCTCCTCCTCAGTACCAGAGCTGTGTAGTGTACAGGATGAATCACCAGCAGAGGGAGACAAGAGGCTCAGTTCAGTGTTTGGTCTGACAAGAATGACATTCAGGTTAAAGTTGAATAAGAAACAAAAGAGATGTTAGACAGGACACATGATATATGATGATGTAAATAACATGGATCCAGCCTGGAGAATGACGGCCTTGTTAAAACTGAAAGTGGAGAAACAGCAGTCAGTTTTTTGCATCATTAATCTGGAACAAACTCCCTGGAAATGTATTTTAAATCAGGACTCAAGACTTTTCTGTTTGCAGCAACCTTTTATTACATTAAAGTTTGGATCATTTAATCTGATTTCACACAGCTGCACTATAATATTTGGTTTCAGTTTTTATTCTTTCTATTTCAGCTCATCTTTCTATTGATGACAATTGTGTATTAAATATGTTCTTACCTATGTATGGCTTTCATTGTTAATATGCTGTGTTGATTGTGTTACCACCTGTTGTGCACTATGAGCAAGTTTCATAAAGTGTTTGTTGAAATGACAATAAAGGACGTTCAACTCAACAGAATTCAATTAGTTCTCTGTGAAGGAATGACATGACGTCTTTTTTCAAGTGAGATAGAATCATTTTACAGATTAAAGTCAAATGAACGATTGGCAACTCCACTAACGTACACATTAAATGTAACATTCCTCTTCATTTTCAAAAACTGCTGCCTACATTACCCATCAATACAAATACAATCTGGACTCACAGATCACTTACGTTCTATCACATGTGGAAAATCAGATGGTTTGAGCAGCTGCGCAACAACTAAAGCCACTTCCTTTCTGCAGCGCCTCAACCACAGACACATTTAAGACCTGATGGTAAAGTTCCAGTCTGAGTGTCTCTGTCTGATGGTCACCATGTTCAGCCTGAACCGAGCAGCTCTGCTTCAACTATTAGTTATGTGCCAAGTCTTTGCAGGTACAGTGGAGATCTGTGTTTGTAGTGTGTGCATTTTTCTGTCCTTGATTATATTTGATATTGATTGATTGATTGTTTCCTTCCCTCTAAGGTCATTGTTTCATTGACCACTGGGATATTCTGGTGTCCAGAGGAGAATCTGTCACACTGACTTGCAACACATCCGAGGAAAAGATCACACAAGTCCACTGGACCAACGACAGATTTAGTTTTATTCATTCAATTCAACTTAATAAGACTTTCTCTAATCTAACCTCTAACAGAGTGACAATAGACGGAAACTTATCTTTAAATCTGAATGTTTTTAATGCTACACATGAAGATGCAGGACTCTATACATGCACAGTAAGTGGCAACCATGGCATAAGGAGAACAGAGTGGAATATGACAGTGTCTGAGGCACCTGAAGGTAAGCAGAGCACAAACAGGACTAATCATCTCTTCAGACTTTGTACATCTCAAAGCTCACACTTCATGCTACTTATTTAATTTACATCTTATTTGACACAGGAGTCAGTTCATCGTGGGATTTTCTATATATACTCCTATATTCAAATGGACTTCTTCTCTGTGTCATCGCTACAGCTGTCTGCCTCTGCAGGTGAGTTTTTATTTAATATTTGATAACTGTAGCCTCGTGTTGTTACACACTTATCATCTTGACTTCCTCCTCCCTTCACCACTTGTCGTCACTGTGTAACTAACATGTGAACCGGCTGCAATTTTTAAACATTTCTACATTTACTAAAGATATTTCACACCACTTAATATTGTTAATCCTCTTTCCAGTAACAGTTTTCATTACAATAAGGGAGCTTTACATGATGTCAGTCAATGCAGCGCAGATATTGTTTTTACAGCAGATATTTTGATTTGTCAAAGCAGGAAAACAAACGTGTAAATAACATTAATGATGGCTTCACTTCATTAAGTGTCCCAGTAAGACATGTCAGAGAGTGAACATCAACAACACCAGTGCTGGTGCTGTAAATGGCTCACCTAAATGGAACGCAGTTATCAGAAATGTTATTTATTCCGCCTGTGCTTCCTGCTTTGACAAGTTAAAATGTCTGCTGTGAGAAGTGTCATGACATCATGACAACAAAACAGAATATTTTTATTTTCAAATCTTCTTATTTTCATGATTTTTGTTCATGACAACAATCCTTTCTTATTGTAATGAAATGTCTTGACAGCAGACGTGTCTCATTAAATACATGTTTCCAGTTCAAGATGATAACCTGGTGTGTGTTAATGATAATCTGCATGTTGTTAAATGAGGAAAAGATCCAGTCAGTGTCTTCACATCAACGAGCTGCAGGTGGTCTTAAACAAACAGGGACACTTAATTTGAATTGTGTTGAACTTGATGTAATTATCTAACTTATAAATATATTTAAGTGCAGCCACATGAGTCTGCACTCAAACAGGCTGCATCCCTGACTGTGACAGGCAGAGGGCGACAAACTCTGAGAGAGAAGAGATGAGACAGAGATGAGAGAGGAGCAGAAAGAGGAGTGACAGGATGAAGATGAGTGTTTGTTCCAGTGAAGTAACCTTCTCAGCAGAATAACACCTTCTTACTTTTCCATCCATCCATCATCTGTACATATTCTATGTACGCCGCTTAATCCTCTGCAGGGTCGCGGGGGGGCTGGAGCCTATCCCCCTTCTTACTTTTTTTTTGCCTATTTCTTGTTGTCATGTAAATGCATCTAAATTATTTTATACAATTTTATTTATTCGAGAACCCCCACCCAACACCCTCTTTAGCACTGATGGCAAGTAACTGAGTAAATTTACTCCAGTAGTGTACCTAAGTATGGGTACCTGTACTTTACTTCAGTATTTCCATTTAATGCCACTTTATGCTTCTATTATACTACATTTAGAGAGAAATATAGAAACATTGTACATTTTATTCTACTGCACTCAATTTACAGCTTGAGTTCTTTCACATTTCAGATATAAATATGTAAATTGCAGTGTAATGTTAATGTTTGCTTGTTTCTCCTTAGAAAAAGAGCGGTGTCTGTAGACCAAAAACATGAAAACAGATTCCTGTATTAGAATTTTGTTTTTTCTTTCCGACCACAGTAAACATCTCACGACCCACTCAGATTTCTTTTGTGAGTCTTCAGAGGGGCCGGCTCCGTCAGGTTGGGAAAACCACTTGACAAAGCAACATAACTGTGTTAAAATTACCTGAATTAGCTCCTCATCAGCTGCAACAGAAAAATACTACACGTACACTGATGCTTCAGTATGAATAAGCTTAGAGATAAAATGCTGAGGTGACTTTTCAATTAGTCCATCACCAGAAATCAATAACCGATTCATCGTTTAGTTCATTTTTCAAGCCAAAATGCCAACCAAATGTTAGTTCAAACAAGTGTGTCACTATGTGATGAGAAGTGGTGGGGACATAAGGGCTTTGATTAAAAAACAAGTTTTCTTCAACATATAGGTGAGTTAATGTAATGAGGGGATCATATGAGGTCAGAGTACATAACTACAGCAGGAAAAAAGTGCATAATCGTGCATCAAATGTATTTCGTGTCATCTGTCAGTGAATACTTTTGGTGCAAGTTTTTTCTTGAACACATTTTCATCTCATTATGTCTTTAAAATGTGAAGGGGACAAGGCTGGTCATTTCAAAAAATGGTGGGGACGTCTTCCCAGTGTCCCCAACAGTCTGAAACAACTTGGAAATTTGTGAGATTCTCATTATTTGCATTTTTATCTCTGCAGAAAACTCTGGAAAGAGAAATCAGCCAGGACTCAGTGAGGAGGACTCTGAGTTAGGTCCAGTTTCATGTCCAGTTGGGAGGACAGGTGAGAGGAGCTTCAAGTCATTACTCAAACTATCATGTTCTTATGCCTCACAAAGCATTTTGTCAGCAGTCTCTCTTATTTTCTGCGCATCCATTTTTATTTCTTAGTTAAGAGTTTATTCTCATTCCCGCTCGCCACAGGTGTCTCCTGCTCAGTACCAGAGCTGTGTAGTGTACAGGATGAATGGACAGGACACATGATATACGATGATGTAAATAACATGGATCCAGCCTGGAGAATGACGGCCTTGTTAAAACTGAGGGTGGAGAAACAGCAGTCAGTTTTTTGCATCATTAATCTGGAACAATCTTCCAGGAAATGTGTTTTAAATCAGGACTCAAGATTTTTTTGTTGACAGCAACTTTTTATTACATTAAAGATTAGAACATTTAATCTGATTTCACACTGTAGCTGCACTGTAATATTTGTTTTCACTGCTTATTCTTATTTTATGTTTTTATCTTATTTTGATATATATATTTCATTTTACTCATGATATTTATTTTCTTAATGGCCACAATGTTACAGAAGCATGCCAAGTGCTCCGTCTGGTGGGAGAAATGTTTGTGGTTGTTGTCCAGCCTGATACACAGACCCATGGTGTCCTTCAGGTGGTGAAAACGTCAGTAATTAAGAGTTTTTTCAACTCTCACACCAAATAATTCACTGATACATGTACATGTCTCTTGAAAGTTGTGTCCTGCCTTTCACCCAACATTCACTGAATATGTTTGGGGATATGAATCCAGATCAAAGATTCTTTATAGAATTTGTGCTTGTGTTCATGTCAAATGTTTGAAAAGCACATGCAATCATAAAAAACACACATTTTCTGTTTTGCTCTTGAGTTGATGCCATTTTAATATAAGAAGTCCAAACTAAGTGGATTATTAGCAGAATGATTCAGATGTTCAGCTCTTTATTAATGTTGGTTGTTGTTGAACTGTATTGTGAGAAAAGTTGCCATTTTTCAGTCTTTTATCAAAACCATTTGACCATCTACTGTTTATATAACCTGTGAAATCTCATGCTGACTTTTACTATTCAAACAAACCTCATCACTCAGATGTGTGGCATGTGTTTGTTTGGCACTTATATCCCGAACTTAAAATGTAAAAATGCTATTCTAACAATCCGTGCAAACTGACACTGTATTTATTTGATCAAAGGCCAAAGAAATACATTTCAGGAGAATACATTCATCTCTGTAATAATAAAGAGGTCAAGACAATGTTATTGTTACCTTTAAAGCAACTGTTCATGTCCTGAGCGATCCAAACACAATGAACGAAATATCTTTATGTATAACCACTGAACACGTAGGCCCAAATAGTTAAGACTGTGTTGTAGACAGTGTTCCACAAAGCTAACAAATGTTCTCCTGATGCAAAAAGTCTCCAAATTGTAAGTTTAAGGACAACAAAGCTGTAACCTTCTTGGTTGATGTGTATTTTAATTGTAGAATTTAACATGTTTACCATCAATAAAATGTTTTGTTTTTTTTTCTGTCATGAAGTTGATGTAAATGGTGAAATAAGTTGAAGTTGTTTGTCAGGTAAAACACAGAAAAAATGACAGGCTCGTACAGCAATGCCTCAACATACTGGCACTTATTTTTTTAAAAATGCTTATTTCTATTATTAAATTGTAGGAAGCAAGTTGAGGGCACAGATGCGGCTTAAGTAAAGCAACTCTGTTGTGCACGACAGTTGAGCTGTTGTTTTCTGAAGAAATCAATGCTCATCGTTTTGTTGGCTATCTTACTGAAGGATCTGAAGTCACCAAGCGGCGTCTTAACTTGTTCGCCTTCATTCAGAGGGCAAGAAGTGAATGTTTTGAGACACACAACAAGCTGTAGCCACTCCTCATTGACCACCGTTTCACTGGTGAAGCCGAGGGTGAGATACGTCTCGTCATATATCCTTGTCTTTGCTTTAGTAGGTCGGTAGACACAATGCAGATTAATCTGCTGCTTTACATTTACCTGGCAGTCCTTTCACAAACTTGTCCATGATTTCGTAACTAGCATGACAGAAGAATGATGAAGGCCATTTTTCCTCACTCCAACAGCTGCTTACTCACTTCCATATTCAACAGAGATGTTTCTTTCTTATTTGTATTGTCTTTTTGTAGTTTATAGATGAGATCCAGTTTAAACATACTCAAGTATGTATAAACTTTGGATTAAATAATATGTCTTGTACTCACTCTGTACTGTACTCACTAGAGGAGATCCTACTCCTCCTCCTACATATCCCTCTTACATGCTTCGGGCATGTGGAAAAGAGCAAGAATTCACTTTTGTTACTACCACTTCATTTACACATCCTGTATCAGCAGTTCACAACACTCCTTTATTCATTCATCCACTAGTAGATGCAGACACCAATACAAACAGGCAAACGAGGGAGAGGAGAGCTCAGAGTCAGATAGGAGCTCTCATGACAACCAGGGAGAGACAAAGAGACAGCCATGAGGCCACAGGTGCCTTAAAAACCCTCAGATTATGGTAATCAGGAAGGAGTTGGGCAGAGGAGTTGGGAAGGGTCGTGTTAAAGAAACAGTAACGTAATTCACAGAAGTTAACACTAGTTTTGCCATCACACACTGATAAGAGTTTGGATTTGTCATCTGTGACACATCACAGTGGGTTCAATCACTAAAATAAGCAATTTGAGCTAAATTAGAGCGGGAAACTTTTGATTATATTTAATACCCAGCATGCTTTTCCACTGTGTTTATTGGGTGCTGTGTTGAGACTTCCAGTGAAGATTATTTTCAGGCCTGAACAGCAAAATAGACACATTCCCTAAATTGTTTCCCCATGTATCTTCCCCTTACAGCAATTTTTAATTATTTGTGTTTGTTGCTCTGGTCCAGGTTGAACAGTAGCATTCAAGTATGTATTAACTTTGTTAACAGGATTAAATAATATGTCTGCCTTAACATCCTTTTACAACTAAACTGTACTCACTCATACCTGTCTGAGTACCTCCAATCTCCCTGATCCTATTCCTCCTCCTACATATCCCTCCTAAATGCTTTGGGCATCTGGAAATTCCCACCTTCATGAAAGCGTCACGATTACGCGACACGAGAGCTCCTCGGTGAGAGAGTGCACATCAACGGGATTATTGTTCCGGATGGATGGAATCAACTTTTTGGTGTGTTTTCTGCGATAAATTATGGGCACCGTGTTTCTTCAGGAGCATTACGATGTTTATGCTGGTGTCTGCGATGGTCCTGGCCGCTCTTACAGAGGGTTTGTGAGCTGAAGGTTTTTTTTTTCTGTTGAAGCACTATGTTTAGCTTACAGGAGCAGCAGATTCGCTGTTTCACTGTGAGCCAGTCCGTTTACTCGGAAGGAAAACGCAGCTGGTGAAATAATTCAATACAGAGACATGGGATGCTATTCTGCAGATCTACCTCCGCAGTGTATATTGTAGTTAGCTAACAGACAACAAGCTCTATGTCGTCTTTTCAGGGCAGACAATGGCAACAATGTGGTTAATCTTTTATGTAAGAATAACGTAAACCTTAATTACGACCTGTCCCAGGTATCAAAAGAGGAATGCCAAAAGTAATTTAACTTAAGCCAACGGGAGTGATTAAAGCTGAAGAAAAGGAGCAGCAGATATGGGGATTTTTACCCAGGCAAAAATTCCTTTGTGATCCTCAAACTGGAAAACTAATACTTGTCCAACACCTGCATCCTGCTCAATAAACGGTAAACAAAGGAACAAATAAGTAAGTCACACTATCAGAGACTGCGGATCATTACATAGGACTACAGACTAACTTCTACATCCTCAGTTATTTTTTCTAGTAGACTATAAACTAGAATACAAATAATAATTTGAAAAAAAAAATAACATGTTCATTGACATCAGTAATGCACAAAATGAAGGCAGGAACATAACTTTATCATCTAAAACGACTTCAGAGCACTAAAACAATAAATTTCACTAGGAATTAAATAATTACATGAATTAAATGGAGGACGTCAGGTAAAATCTTGTTAGATACCATGCGTGTCTTTACTTGTGCCTGTGCCCTGTGATTGAGATCTGATCCCTGATGAGATTTTACAAGGGCCCTATGATTTCACTGACATGCTGTGTTCGTGTGGAAGAGGAACGTATGTGTAGGGAAAACTGCACGGAGGGAAGCAAATCTGGGTGGCACAAGAAGTCACAACAAGTCGCCCCCTCCCCACAGACAGAGCTCCCCCGTCTAAACAATGTAAGCATGGCAAAGCGGCTGCTCACGGCTCCGTCTTCGTCGGCGAAAAAACCGAGAAACTTGACATTAACCCCTCAGTGCAGAGCCGAGCAGTTCCCGAACGACTTGTATGTGTCAGGTGAATTGTTGTTTTGCAAAGAAGCAGACCTGAGAAATCATAATTAAAGGTGTAATGCGTCAGAGTTAGCCACCTGTCTGATTCATATTATTTGCATATGATACCAGAGTGCGTACAGTAGCTGGTTAGCTAGTTAGCCCCGGTAGCCACAGCACTCGTAGCTGACTCTGCCTGGGCTGGGAGCTCGGAGGACAGGGGGAGGGTTGGTGTTTCCACTACTAGCTTGTTAGTATGTTATTGACATAACGTCACGAGTATAATTTCTCATTTTTTCGTCATCTTTGCTATTTTTTTCTTCTTTTTTTTTTAACTTAAATTTTCAGAACAATTTTGTTTGCAAACATTTTCTGGATCTGCCTGAGAGCTGACCATGTTTTTATTCAGTGAAACCCATAAAACACAGCATATACAACTGTATGAAGACATTATGACGTCAAAATTTTTTGATGCACTTTACTGTACTGTAAAGTACAGTACTGAGGAAATATGTTTGTCACCTCAGTTAATTAAAGGTATCTATTTTCTATTTAATTTGTGTACATTTTAGTCATTTACATTTAAAACACACTGTTTTCGGTCGTATAATAACAGTAAAAGGTAAAAAAAAAAAAAAAAATCGGGATTCCCAAAAATTAAAATGGAAAAATGGAATTTGGGAAAAAATCAAGTGGAATTTGGGAAAAAAATCAAACAGATTTTATAGGGCCCTGTTTCACACCCCTCACAGGTCTCCAGGTGATTGGAGGAAGCAAGTCGGTGGTCCAAGGAGGGACCGTTGTCTTACCGTGCAAACTCATCGACACCATGGAGACCCTCAGCCAGATTTCATGGCAGAGGATGACCCGAGGGAAACCTCGGAATGAAAATTTCTTCACCATCTTACCTACAAAGTTTGTCAATGGCCATGATGAGCGATTTGAATTTATTGGGAGCTTTGATGACAACAATGGATCTCTCCAGTTATCCAACGTCACGCTGATGGATGAAGGCACCTACACTTGCATCTTCACCCTGTTTCCCAGCGGTAACCACAAGACAGAAATACCTCTAAACTTGCTCGGTATGATGCTCAGTTTACAAATATTGTTTTAGTATATCTATTATTTGATTATTCATATTTTTATAATTGCTGTGCACTGTGACTGTTGTAGTGCCTCCAGTCTCAAGCCTGGAAGCTAATCCTCCTGTTTTGGGTGATAAGGAGGTTTCACTTGTTACCTGCACGGCTGCTGCTTCCAAGCCTCCTGCAGAGGTGAGGTGGCTCACTGGTGATCTGGCAGGAAAACTGAGGACAACAACCAGCTCCACTGAGCACGGCAACGGTACAACCACCACAATCAGCTCGCTGTTTGGAATACCGAGCAGAGAAATCAACCATCAGGTGGTCCAGTGTGTCATCACCAATGCTGCCCTGGGAAGTAAACAAACTCTGCCTTTCACCATACAGGTCCACTGTGAGTATACAAATACTTCAATTCAACAGTTTCTTCTGCAGAAGAATCAGGGAGACTCTTAACTCATAACGATATCTATAGAGAATTGGTTTCTGACCTTCAGATGTTGGTGTTGACTGAGGGCTGGTAAATGTTATAAACATTGATAAATGTTCAAACCAAGTGAAATCATGGTTTGATTTTTTACGTTGCACCAAACTCTAAATCTAGTGGGATTAATCCCTTCTATTACCTCAGTTTAATTTTTACTCTAAAAGTGGAATACATGTAATTCTGTTGCATCCGTTAAACTCCAATTTTAAACTGTGTCTACAATTTTTTTGAAGATGTGTCTTTAATAAATGACATGCTAATCTTATAGTCATAAATGTTTAAAAGCAGTGGGCTGATCTAGGATATACTGGTGGTTTAAAGAGTGGCTGTAAATTCTCTGCTCCCTGCCATATTTTACTGTGACGCCCTGAATTTAATTTCTTTCACATTCTTAAACAATTAAAGTCCCTTGTTTCTTTTTTATGTAAAAACTTTTTTATAATAAAGAAACAAAATCAGGTGATGTTTTTCACCAGCGGTAACTGAATCGAAACTCCAGAAAAAAGCATTTTGTTAAGGAATACAGACTTCCGTCCACAAAGATCAAGTTTTTTCCTCCCTTCTAGGTCCTGACACTATGTTGATTTATTTCTGTATTTATTTTAATTTTGGTAGCATTGCTGCGGTTGGTGCCGTTCACATGCTGGTTTAGGTGGCCAGTGGTGAACACATGGCTGGGCGGTAGGATGGGGTTCCCGAGCTAGTATTTTCTCAGTTACAGCAATAACCCAGCCCATTCTCTCTGTTTCTTGCAGTCGCCCCCACTGAAGTGTACATTCATGAACGAGCCTCTGGCTTGTTTGAATGTGTGACTGAAGCCAATCCAGATGCAACGTTTACATGGAGCAGGTAACCTCAATGTCATTGTCAAAATCTTTGTACAGTGGTGGGACTAGACCCAAAGTATTAAAGTATGATCAGCAAAATGTACCTGAGTACTAAAAGTAATGAATAGGAACAATGTCCCCTGCATTTGGTACATAGATAACTTATTACCGGTGTATTAATGTATGATGACATTTGATTCTTGTAATGGGTAGAAGTGGGACTGATTTTATCTATAATGTAACTTTAAACTTAAAGAAATATTTTGTAAGGTCATCAACTGTACTGTATATAAAGTATTTGAGCAGATGCACTCAGTCACTGCTGAAGCGTTATCATATAAAGGTATACAAAAAAGAAGCAATGTTTGGACCCATATAGAAGTAGTACCTCTGAAGTATTACTTATGATCCCCTAGAAATAGATGGTGGTGTCTGTATCTGCTATGACTCTACCACCTGCCTGTGCAGTCTTGTTTTATTGATATTTTGCTGTCATCAGGACCTTTCTGGGCATAGGTATCTGGCACATTACTGTAAAAATGAAATTTGAAAATCAGCTTTTAATCAACAATCATCTTTCTCCAGAATCACCCTCTGCACCCGGTGTGTTTACAAACGCAATCAACAAATCCCACATAGTAAGCCTTTAACATACGCTGAATAGGCTTAGGTAACTGAACTAAAAGAAAACTGCCTAATAAATTGAACACAAAGGGGTATATGCAGTATAAAATGGCTGACATTTTGGAAAAACAAGTGGCTTCTAATACACAAACATTATCTTAAAACTACAAATAAAGCAAAAACAGGACAATTGTGTACCAATATACATATTTTAAACATACTACAAGGACTTGTTGACTGTTACTGAAACAGTCTCAGTGGCTGTTTTTAGTGGTGATTTTTGTTAAATTATTATATTTTACTTTTACTTACTTTACTTTACTTTTACTAAATAAATCCATTAGTCTGGTGGTACTGCACTAAAACAACACTGACTATGTTTCACTATCTTTATTGTTTGTATTGTATGTTGAAAGTTCCTTGTAGCAGCGTTAACAAAGAACACAAGAAATAGCTGAAAAAATGTGTATAGCTTAAAGAAATAATCAAGTTCACTATAATAGAAATTAGAACCTAAACAATACTTGATCTCTGGGACTAATGTCAATACCAATATTAGGAAGTAAAGGTTTCGATGATGTGACAAAATATGTAATGGAGGCAGATATTTTACAGCTTAACAATAAACTTCATTGTCTAAAATGACATCAGTGCATTGAGGCAGTAAACTACCCTGGGAGCAGTTTTCAAAGAGTTTCATTTTGGTTTTTTTGAGTGCATTTTAGGCAACGTATACGCTGATACCAATATATCAATGACGGGCCAATATTGGCCGCATGTTGGTTGGGCTCAACTAGAAAATCCCATCGACCCATGATGGTGAGAATACTTGGCCACAAATGCAAATCATCGGCAGTAAACGTTCCCTGGAAAAGGTCTGAGTCAGAAAAGACAGCAAACCTGTCATTTAAAGACATAAAATCATTTTTAATTCCATGAACTTTGTCACAACTCTCTACAACACATTTCTGGTCTGATGTGACTCTTTTAATCAAGCTGAACATCACAGTGCTTGGCCCTGTTTGTTTGTTTCAGGTTTAACAACTCGTGGCCTCAGAATGCCATCAGAGTAGAAGGTGCAACGTTACAGTTTCTTAGTATGACCTCTGACCTGGATGGACTCTACCAGTGTGAGGCCTCAAACCCTTATGGAACAGAACGCAGTCACCTCCATCTGCATGTTTCTTCAGGTGAGGAGAGGTTTGACTTGACTGTGTGTTTTTGTCAAATGTGATTTTCTATTTTTTTTAGTTTTTTGCATTTGCTCTGTGGTTGTGGCTTTCAGTCGGCTATACCATTTGCACGCCACTAGAGGTCATTCTTATTACAATTTATGATTGTTTAAGAATCTGGCTCCACCATGATAAACTGAGTCATGACTGTGCAACTGACAGCTGTCACCAGGTTGCACACTGAAATGCTAAAAAGCTGGATGTGCACTCATTAAGTGGTTAGAAACACATCATATATAACACTGTAAAGCATTGAGCCAAATGATGAGGAAATTCTTCAAGGCAGGACTGTTACATTGGGCTGTATCAACTTTGTCTAGATGTACTTGGTACGCTGAATGTCTATCATTATTTCCTGTGACTATCTCTTCTATCTCATGTCCTGTCTCTCTACAGGAGGCTGCGCTGCTTGTTGGGCCTTATTTAGTCTCTTGCTTGTCATGACTGTTGTTGCTGCTGTACTCTGGTACCTTCATAAATCTGGAATATTTCAAAGGTAACAAGAGTAGTAGAAGTTTATACAATTAAGTGGAATAAAAACAGTTTGGCTGCTAAATATATAAGAAATATATCAGGGCTTTTTACAAGGATGTGGAATAGCCAGCCAGTGAGCCAGCTGGTGCCGCTGATGCTACTATTCCATCAGGTGCACTGATTTTAATCATTGCATATTCGAATGAGTTTACCAACCCATTCTCACATGTAGTCAATTATTGTAAAAATAATAGGCCCAAACACCAGCAAAGGCTTTATTGTAATGCAAGGAATTATTATTTTTTTATTATATTCTCAAATGAACTGCATATTGTAGGAGCTAAAAAAGCTTGAAAGTGCAGTAATGCTGTTGGTAAAATCACAAAGCACAAAAGCATAATTAATCCCTTGACACAAATAATTTGAATCTACTAAATTAACTTTAAAACTTTCAAATTTACTAAATTAACTTTTAACTCTGCAAATAAGTGAAATGCCTCTTGCATGGGGTTAAGTTAACTTTTATTTGACTAACGTTCTACTAACATTGAATATGTATGCAATATATTTGAGAAATAATTCAATTTAAAGCCAATACGTCAATAGAAAAAAATAAGACATTGGATTAAACACATTATTAAGACACTTTATTAATCTTGTTTTTGTTAAATGAGAGTGCATTTATGTTTATAATAAAACAATCTTTTAACCATCATTGTGGCTTGATCAACCTTACAGGGAAGGTGAAAAAGATAAATACATACATTAAATAAGGGCTAATGATTCTTAATGGAAGACAGACACGAACATTTAAATTGATTTCTAAAACTATTTGACTAACTTTTTGTATGATATACAGTAAAAGTTGACTTTATATAATATGCACATTTCTGTTTTTGCAGGTTCTCAGCAGTAAAGAAACAGTTTTCATAAATCTTCGTCAGATAGACCACAGCACCTCCTGACTCCTCCTCCTGATTCTTACTACTAGAGAATTTGTTATTATCAGACTTTTGGATACATCTACTTTCTTAACTCTCAGGTACTGTAACTCAATATGATTGCTGAAATCTTGACACATCTCTTATCTCTGTAAATCTGAAGCTGTTTTTTTTTTATACTGTTTCATCTCTTTGTGTCACTCACCTCGTGCCTAAGTGAGTGAGACAAAGCTACATACCCTCTCAAAACACAGTGAAAGTAAATAATGTGGTAATGAGATAACAAAACTTGAAAAGTGACATGATGAAATTTAAGTTATAAGGAATTACAGGGTTTTTTAAAGGATCATATTGATGATTTTAAATCCATTCGACGTTGTCTCCAAAAGTTAGAGGGCTCAAATCAAATCCTGAATCAGAAGCATTAATGTTGAAACAACAACCCACGACTAATCTGGAAAGAAAGAAAAGAAATTGGGTCCTATATAGTAAATGTGTTTTGTTTGTTTTTCTTTTGTTTTTGTTTTTTTTTGGATGGGGGTGTGTGTTACAATTTTTACATTTATTCATCTCCATCAAGAGTGAAATGAGCCTATACTGATCAAATCTTTGCACTTTCATATGTTTTGTTGGCTTATCAAGCTATAATGGTTTTTGATGTTAAACATGCAAAACAAAAATATAAACATTATAGTAGAGATATTGTATTAAAGATAATATTTTCTGAGTAACTGAGGAATAGAATGAATCATTTGCACTAATTGTAGTAGATATGTAGCCTGTCTGTTTGTTTTTCAAGTGTAATTTTCACGATATGCATTACAAGGTGAACTATATGGAAGAGTTGCCAAAGAACTTTTAAGTTTGTGCCATTAACCCCTGGTGTTGTTATCCACAAAGAAGCTGGTTATGACTGTGCTGCTTGACATTGTTGATTGTAACTGGCTTTATTTTGATCATTTTGTGTAACTTGTGTGAAAAGGAAAAGCACTTAGCTCCTGCGCTGTTCCTTTAGGTAGCTTCTTTATTTCTGGACTACTTGTTTGTAAATGAAAACTCTGCACTTCACGTCACATTTTATTTTATGAGTTATTTTATGAGACCCTTTTCACAGCAGACATTTTAACTTGTCAAAGGGGAAAAGCAAAGGTTTAAATGACAATAGTGATGGATGTTTTTTTGTGTGAAGGCATGTCAGTGAGTGAGCAATGCGCAATACCATGTATCATGTTATGAGATATTTTCTTGTTCTGTTCTGACAGGAAACGACATGTCGCTTAACCTTGTTCCATCACAATACTTTCATGTGAACGTCAATGTATCTCATCTCATGACCTGATGAATGTGTATGTTTTAATAAGAAAAAACATACACAATCAGTGCCTTGATCAAAGAACTGCCAATGCAGGGTGAAATAAAGTTCAAATGAATGCTGAGACACTAAATCTGTCTGTCTCTTATTGCAAGGGATCATTTTAGTGCACACACTTGAGAATGAAGAGAAGTTGGTGGCATTGCAGCTTGTACTTGAATATCACAAACAAGTTTATCTGCAAGGTCGCACCACGGTATCCGGTCCGACCAGGGTGGCTCTCATAACTGTATTCCACTATCTGTACTTTCTCTCCTCCCTCTGTGCAAACAAGGCCACTCATCCTGCTCCCCTCACAGTTCCTCACTCACAGGGAGGTTTCAGTCTCTTCATTGTGATTGTCAGCTCTACGCACATGAGCATTTTAATACAGTTCCCATAAACAATACGCAAACATCACAAACACATTTTTTTTTCACATAATGTGTACTTTTACTTTTAATGTGTCACATTAAGTACTTTTAGGTGACGATAGTTTTACTTAAGTGAGGTTTAGTGATGAGCAGTTTCATGTTTCCTGTTAATGAAGAAACAAACAATGTGTTACACAGGAGGAACAAGAGAGAGGACACATTTGATGATGTATAAAAATGAGAATGGTATGAATCCAGTCGGGAGAAAACTAAACATGGGGAGGCAGCATTGAGCTTTTCATACATCATTTATTTAACTCACTTCCAGAGAGTTTGGTGTTCGTTTGGACTTTTCGATTCACAGCTTTCTCTTACATGAATGGAATCGCAAAAGTCTGAGCTTTCCAACGATCAACTGAGGCATTCACCTCTTTGCATAGCTGTGTTTGTGAAGTTGGCTGACTTTTATTCATGTTCATATCATTCACATTCATTCATTCATTATATATGTGCGTATGATTTACTATAATAGAGGTTCATAGTTGTTGGTTGTCGTGCAAAGAAGACATTCATTCAAAAAATCAAGATTGAGGGAAGGTCGATGAATGGTTCAGACACACTGGGCAGGTTTTAAAGGGTTAAGGCAATTTTTGTCATGGAAAAAGCAATCTGTAGGGATACAGAGTAAAGTATACAGAGGCAGTGTTCAGACTGCCAGGAAGACGGGGTAAATAAGATCCCAGCAACAAGCTATAAAAAGAACTTGTATAAACATGTATAATTTTTGCTGGAGTCAGTGACTACTTAAGATTCAAACACAGAAAAAAAACAAGTGTGCTTTGAAGCACAGGTCACAAGGACATTTCCATCCCCACAGCATGTCTTTATAAGTGGAATAGTTTTTAAAATAGCTCACTCAAATATGATGACTGACTTCTGAGGCCAAAACACTTTTCTCCCTCCCCCTCGTTTTATTTGTTAGGACTTTAAAAACCAGCAGTGGACCAGCAGTACATCTGCCCTAGTACAGTTTTTATGTACATTAGATTCTATTCAAAAGTAATTATTGGACTTTTTTTCCTCACTACAGTTAGTTTAAAGCAATCTAGAATAGTCACTATTGAAATGTCATCTTTAGATTTGTTACATTTTATGGTGGAAAGATTGTTCACCAAAGTGCTGCACTTCAGTAGTTTTAAAGTAATTTTACTTTACTTGAACCAGAAGTTATGCCAGTATTTTTTTTTTTTCTTTTTAAGAAATCATGTAAAATGTGTTAGCAATCCACAACATGTTTGTATTACATGGGGAGATTTATTGACTTTACTTGATGCAGAATTCAGAACAATTTACAAAGCAATATTATTAAATGATGTAATGAGAGATTTAACAGCTTTTCTTATTATTTAATGTCAGCATATATGAACATTTTTACATAAAAAGGTTCCAAGGAAATTAAATGAATAACTCTTTGGAAAATGTATCGAACAGTTGGATTTTCAGGTCTATGGCACTTTTTTCATGCTGCTTCATAATTCTGCTCGTGAGGCAGTTATTGTACTTTTTACTTTATTACGTTTATCTGTCGAACATGTGAGGGGGCAGTCCTTTCAGTTTCCCTTCAAACAGACAGTCCTTCAAGAACAGAACACCACACTCTGTTTTTCATGATTTCAACAATAAAGAAATGTTCTGTAGTCAGTCAACTTCATTTACAACTGTTCCCTCAGCCGCTGTTCCACCCATGAATCACAGTCCTTCATTTACTCTGAGGGGGAATGTCGCCCCAGGAAATATCTTGTGAAAATCTGACCAAGACCTCAATTACTTGACAGACAACACAAGTTCATTTACTGAGACAAGACAAAGCATTTGTGGAGAAGGGGGTTAATACCACAGGGCAAATTAATCAAATTATGAAAATAATTTTATTGAGGGATTCTTTTATAAAAACAGTAAAATGGTTTATTTTTGAAACGCTTATTCCAAAATTACCAACAAAAAGTGTGGACATAAGCGGGCTAAAGGGAGGCAGCCTGCCTAAGGGTGTGCTCCAGGAGTGCATAAACTTACCCATCACTGCAAACTGTGTACCTGTCAACTTTAACACTACAAACAGTGAGGGGAACCACTCTAACATGCCCAGCCCCCACTATCAGCTGACTAATGCCACTAAAAAGGGAAAAAGGGGCAAAATAAATATTAATACAAACAATTAAAAACACACTAGTTGGTTCAAGAAATATATAATTAACAAAAGAAAACAAAAGAAATTTACAAAAAAAAGCAAATCCATAAAAGGCAAAACTAGAGTCAAGGCAAAACAGCAGCTGACAGTGACCTATAAATTCAAGAAGGGGATTCCCCATGTATCTTCCCCTTAGCAATTTTTAATCATTTGTGTTTGTTGCTCTGGTCCAGGTTGAACAGTAGCATTCAAGTATGTATTAACTTTGTTAACAGGATTAAATAATATGTCTGCCTTAACATCCTTTTCCAACTAAACTGTACTCACTCATACGTGTCTGAGCACCTCCAATCTCCCTGATCCTATTCCTCCTCCTACATATCCCTCCTAAATGCTTCGGGCTTCTGGAAATTCCCACCTTCATGAAAGCATCACGATTACGCGACACGAGAGCTCCTCGGTGAGAGAGTGCACATCAGCGGGATTATTGTTCCAGATGGATGGAATCAACTTTTCTGTGTGTTTTCTCCGATAAATTATGGGCACCGTGTTTCTTCAGGAGCATTAAGATGTTTATGCTGGTGTCTGCGATGGTCCTGGCCGCTCTTACAGAAGGTTTGTGAGCTGACGGTTTTTTTTTTTCTGTTAAAGCACTATGTTTAGCTTACAGGAGCAGCAGATTCGCTGTTTCACTGTGAGCCAGTCCGTTTATTCTGAAGGAAAACGCAGCTGGTGAAATAATTCAATACAGAGACATGGGATGCTATTCTGCAGATCTACCTCCGCAGTGTATATTGTAGTTAGCTAACAGACAACAAGCTCTATGTCGTCTTTTCACGGCAGACACACAACACTGTGGTTAATCTTTTATGTAAGAATAACGTAAACCTTAATTACGACCTGGCCCAGGTATCAAAAGAGGAAGCTCAGGAGTCATAATGCTAAAAGTAATTTAACTTAAGCCAACGGGAGTGATGAAAGCTGAAGAGAAGGAGCAGCAGATAAGGGGATTTTTACCCAGACAAAAATTCCTTTGTGATCCTCAAACTGGAAAACTAACACCTGTCCAACACCTGCATCCTGCTCAATAAACGGTAAACAAAGGAAGAAAGGAACAAAGAAGAGGAAGTAAGTCACACTATCAGAGACTGTGGATCATCACACAGGGCTACAGACCAACTTCTACATCCTCACTTATTTTTTCTAGTAGACTATAAACTAGAATACAAATAATAATGATAATAACAAACATACCAAAGCATGTTCAATGAGTAAGTTACACAACATCAGTAATGCACTAAATGAAGGCAGGAACTTAACTACTGTTATCTAAAATGACATCAGGAATTTAATAATTACTTAAATTAAATCATCTTTACTGCATCACACAATTCATCACACTGCTGTTCATTATATCCTTTGTTTCCACAATCACATGGTCAAAAGTCAAGCAGATTATACTAAAGTTTGCTTTAAAAAAAAAGGTTGAGGTCAGGGGTAGGTAGGGAATTTATTTATTTTAATTTTTTTTATTTTATTTTTCCAGTGGCAGCGAGTGATATGTAAAAAGCTGCTAGCTGCTATGCAAGCAACCATTGCTATGGTGTTACATAGCCATAAATATGGACATGACATCTACACATTACGTCTGCACTGCTCGATCGTTGCTTTTTGTAAACAAAACAAAGCAACAAGAAAAAAGTGTTCGCTTCTGTGGCTATAGTGGGATCTCAGCTGCTCCACCTTAGCCTAAAGGATTTTCCAGAAATAAACAGAGGTGAGTGAAACACGCACTGTGGTGTCTTGTTTAGGAACCAACTCGCTGGTTAAAACAATTGTCCCCATAGGTTAGTGTTGTAGCAATTCTGAAGCGCTCAGAGCCAGGGTAGATCTACGACAGGGATGTAGCAAGCTTTTCAAAAGTACGGGGGATGGATGTGGTGGTGGTGTGGCGGGAGTTATGTAACAATGTTACTGTGATGATAAATAACACTTAAATATTGACTCTGTGTCTATAATAACCACACCCTAACATGTGGTTCATTTAATTTAATTCTAAATATGGACAACTGATTGCATAATATATGAATCAGAAACAGAAATACTTTATTGATCCACAATGAGAAATTGCAGTGTTACAGCTGCTCCCATTCAAAGTCATAATGATAATGATGATGATGATGATGATAATAAACTATATAAATGGTGCATATTTATGATAGAAGCCTACTGCAACTTTACTTTTATTTTATCATTAAATGTTGTGTATACATTATCATATTTTATAGTGTTCTGTCATGGAGTTTATCACTTCACTGCTAACAGGAAATAAAGCTGCTCACTGCCAGTTGCAGCTTCTTATCTTGATCTGCAGACTTTGTAAATTTTTTGTCATGATTGTTATTATTAGTACTCAAATGATCAAATATCACAGTTACATGTCAGGATTTAGTTATTATACACAGATTCAATATTTAACTGTCACGTATCATCACAGTAACAGTGTTACATACATTGGCAGCTGTCAACACATAAAAACATAATAACCGGTTTGGTGCCGACCTGTCTATAATCTTATAATCTCTGTTATAATCTTCAGAGAACGTTACAGACGTTGTTCTTGTTTCCTATCTGTTTCCTGAATATATCCGTACGAGTGTGGATGTGTAAATGAGACATTAACTTATAGCACTTTGTAGAAGGAGCTTTATAAAGTTCACTCCATTGACTCTTGTCAGTTCACGGGGCAGAGCTGCTTGCGCCGTATCACAGCCGCGGGCCATCCCGCTCAGTGAGGCGTCTTTGTCTTTGTGGATCTGTGCCGGTGTCTATGAACCCAGGTAGTTCCCGCCAGATCAACACGAGCTGAACTATTAATTTAACAGAGAAAGAGAGGCGGGACTTAAGGCAGAACAGCCAATCATCAGCCGGTCAGACCCAAAGCCGGTGTCAAGTTTGAAGCAGCAACAGGAGAGGGAGAAGGAGAGGAGGCAGCTGCAGTGAGAGCAGACAGAGAAAGTGAGCGACTGTAGTGAGCCGTTTGTGCAAAACCGCAGAAAAAGTGTGGGTGGTGAACAGTCTCACAGCTGTATCAAGCTCATAAAATAATTTGGGTCGTACATAATTTGACAGGGTCGGTCCTACGCTTGTGAAGCCTGAACTAAGTTTAAGTTTCTACAAGGAGGACGCCAGCTTACATCATGCTAGATACCATGTTTGTCTTTACTTGTGTTTGTGCCTTCTGACTTGAGATCTGAACCCTGATGAGATTTTACACCCCTCACAGGTCTCCAGGTGATTGGAGGAAACAAGACGGTGGTCCAAGGAGGGACCGTTGTCTTACCGTGCCAACTCATCGACACCATGGAGACCCTCAGCCAGATTTCATGGCAGAGGATTACCCGAGGGAAACTTCGGAATGAAAATTTCTTCACCATCTTACCTACAGATGGTCCAAAGTTTGTCGATGGCCATGATGAGCGATTTAGATATATTGGCATTTTTGATGACAACAATGGATCTCTCCAGTTATCCAACGTCACGCTGATGGATGAAGGCACCTACACTTGCATCTTCACCCTGTTTCCCAGCGGTAACCACAAGACAGAAATACCTCTAAACTTGCTCGGTATGATGCTCAGTTTACAAATATTGTTTTAGTATATTTATTATTTGATTATTCATATTTTTATAATCGCTGTGCACTGTGACTGTTGTAGTGCCTCCAGTCTCAAGCCTGGAAGCTAATCCTCCTGTTTTGGGTGATAAGGAGGTTTCACTTGTTACCTGCACGGCTGCTGCTTCCAAGCCTCCTGCAGAGGTGAGGTGGCTCACTGGTGATCTGGCAGGAAAACTGAGGACAACAACCAGCTCCACTGAGCACGGCAACGGTACAACCACCACAATCAGCTCGCTGTTTGGAATACCGAGCAGAGAAATCAACCATCAGGTGGTCCAGTGTGTCATCACCAATGCTGCCCTGCTGAGTAAACAGACTCTGAACTTCACCATACAGGTCCACTGTGAGTATACAAATACTTCCATTCATCAATTAGTTATGCATCTAATAGCTACAGTTGGGTGACAGATTAAAGGTAGAACCAACATAAAGTGTCTTAGTAAGGAGTTCTCCTAAGCGATATTCCCTCATTTGGTGTTTTAATGATGATAGTGGAGAGCAGTATAACACATGGTCCAAAATCTCCCATAGATGTTCAATAAAGTTTAGATCTCGTGACACCAAATGCCATAGCACATGAATCATATCTTTTTCATGCTGATCAAACCACTCAGTGAGCCCTTGTCCCCCTATGGATGGGGATATTGTCATTCTGGAAGAGACCACTCCCATCTGGATAGAAAAGTTTCATCATGGGATAAAGTTGTTCGCTCAGAACAAGTCACGCAGTTCCCCACTGAATAACTGAGCAACTGTAACCCTGCACTGTATAGGGGTCAGTAGGGGTCAGATATACAGTGGAATATGATGATGGATGACTCGTGTGATCAGTCTCAAGAAGTTTCTCTTCTGCTTTTTTTTTTGTACATATCACACTAATGCACACGAATCAGGGTCGTAAAACGTGCTGTCGACCAAAATATCCAACCGTGTTAACCATTTTTTTTTCCTCATGGATGTAAATGCAGAAGCACTTAGTTACTCTTTTTATTATAGCTCAAGCCAGTCTATGTGACTCATACTCCTTATCCACTGGTCATAAATCCCATTTCAACCCACAAATATCTGGCTTTTGTGTGCAACGGAAATGTGAGAATTTGTCATTTACACCCAGGTCAGTTGACTCTGCTGTAGACACAGGTTTTTGTAACTTCAGCTCGGCTTCAATCTAAATGTAAGACACAGAATCAGAATCAGGAATCCTTTAATGTCCCGCAGACGGGGAAATTTGTTTGGCGGGTGAACATACTAAATTCTGCTGCACAAAGTGATGATGTGTTATCAACATCCTGTGGTGGCCCGTAAACAAGGAAGGGATTTGGGATGCAGTCTATTCAAGGATGTTTTATAACTTAATTACTTTTATTTTGGTGGAAAAGCGGTAGAATGCTCCTGCCATCCATGCCTCAACACTGACCCCTCTGTACCTACCCCTCGGTAGGGTAGGTTTATCAGAGGATGCAAATTCAGAATTCACTGGGCCTGCTTGTCATTTAACCTGTGCCACTGGCCTTCATGGAGAGAGACACTATGTCTGCATTTGCACAGTGAGTGAGCAAAGCTGTTGCGAAGATAGGCAGCAGATACTGCAAAGCCGAAGTTGCATAACATCACAATCTTACAACATGCATGCACAGTTTTCACAATCAAACCACTGAAAACACATTGCCTACCTCCAAATCCTGCTTAAATAAAAGGACAGGAGTAATAGCATCGGTACCAAAAGTAAATGGAAGTAATGGACCAATTTCAGAATACTGTATTCCAATACCAGATAACATTTATTGATACATTACTGAGTTCATCACTTCGATGTTGCGGCTGTTAAAGGTAGGGCTCAGTAGTTAATTACTTTATACTTCTTGGTAGCTTCATCTCTGGGTATTCAACTGAGGTCCATGTAATAATGAAATTAGTGTACCTATTGTGGCCAAGGCCATTATCATTTCCTAAATCTATCCAAGTATTTGTTTTGTCTAAACCTAAACAAAGGGACTTTTTCCTCAGCTTAACCAAACTGTGACATTTCACACTAACTGTGTGATGTTCATCAATGATAGTGTGGGTATTTTGTTGTGGGGTTGGATGACCCTAACGCTGATGACCATCATCTTAAAGCGATAGTTTGTGTTTTTTGAAGTGGGGTCATATAATGTACATATCTATACTCGTACTGTTCCCTACTGTAATCACTGATCAGCGCAGCCTCAGTTTTGAGAAGTAGAGGGCCACTCTAGCCCAGACGCTCAGCTTTGTACTGCAGTAAACGGGGTCCAGAGAAAAAGTGAAATTTAACCACTTACAACACGGCTCACCTAAACAGTCTATAACAGTTCAAGTGTACGTCGTAAAGAGAAAATTCACACAGATTTACATAACCATCAGACCTGCCTTTCTTCTGGCACTACATATTCTCAACCGTAGAACTCAACCTTTTTCTCTGGACCCCGTTCATATGTACTTTATATGACCCCACTTCAAAAAACAATCTCTTAAACTATCCATTTAAAGTTGTAAGCTTCAATATCATGTAGCATTACAGGGAAACAGAGCATTGTACTGCTTAATGGCAGGGAAAGTTCCCAGTTAATCTGGTTGTGTACTTAGGACATAATGATTGAGATTCTAAATATATTACAGTGATCTAAGTGTCACCAGAGACATTTTACAGCCGTGCCCTTTCCTCTCATTTTCTGGTTTTTGTCAGTCTCCATCAGTGTTGCTTCATGTTTCCACAAAGGCTGTGGAAGGACAAGAAAGACAAGAGTCCTCAGAGACGAGGGCAGCAACTGGAATAGCATCAAAGGGCATAAAAGGTCTGAGACACTGTTAGAAGCTAGCTAGTTATCTTGTCAGCCAGCTAACAGCAAAGGGCGTTTAACAGAGTCAGACAAGTAGGAGGTATTTCAGTTAGACCTCAGATGTTGGAATTTATGGCTTGTTTTGTTTGTTTGTTTTTTTAATTTCAAAACATGTATTCATGCTTCCATGGTGAGTGTTACAACACATCTGTCATCTTGTGCAAGAGTAGAGCAGTTTAGTAAGTTATTTGATTATATAAATGTTGACAAACCATGCTGGGAGTGTAACATGGTGTTTGTCTTTGAAAAGGGCTCTTTTCAGGTGCTGTATGTGCTCCACCTGTCAGATTTATGACCCAGAGCACATCTGGTACCCACATCTGCATGCCAAAATTGAGTTGTACCCAAAAATGAAAGAAGTATTCATGTCCTTTACTTGAGCAAAAGTACCAAGACTTATGTATGCCTAGTTCATTTAACATAAGTGGAAATCACCGGGGGGGACAGGGAAGCCGAACCCCTGATTCCAGGGGAAACCAGAGATTTTTCCCCAGCAATGAAAACATATAACAGTAATATGTAGTAATGTCTTTAAAAACACTTCTGCTAGTTAAAGATGCAAAATTCTATTTTTAAAAGTGGGTTCCCTCCTTTCTAAGCCACACCCTACATTTCTTCTGGTGAAAACATTTCATGGATTCCATTCCAAACCACTCAAGTGTGGTAACGCTAAATACAAGTGACAGCTGAACCTATGCCTTGGTCACACAGAACTCTGTTATGTTCTGTTCACAGTAATACAGGAAATGATGCTGATGATATATTACACATTACACATTACTCTCAAAAATACTAATCCCTTACATTACATGATTACCCCCTGAGGAAAGTAATTAGTTACATTACTCATTACATTCATGTTGCTCCACAGTTCCTTTTAACAAGCTTTGTGTGTGCGTGCTGTCTCTGTAGGTGCTTTGTTAAGTATGAGGTAGTGTTAGCAGCGGTGGAGAGAAGTTTGCAATACGGGCAAAGTGTGCTCCTTACAGTCAAGTTATTTTCCTTACGTTCAACAAATTCAAAGTAATCTTTGTATCTCCAACCGTCAAAAGTGGCTTTACGCAGTGGGGGGTCTTCAGGCAAGTCACATGCAGCAGCATGTTCTGCTCATGTTGTCCCATTTTCCCTTGCGGGTGGCGACTAACCAATCGGTGATGGTGAAAGATACCTTGTGCCAAACCCCAACCAATCACTGTTCCATTATTGACGGGTAGGTTCTCTTTGATTAGGGTGGCTTGTGTGGATAAAAGTTCATCCACGCAAGTGTAGGTACCAAAGGTACGGTAGTGGACATTGGACTATTTGTTGACTCTGATCCACAAAACAAGGGCTATGTCTCTCACGGTAGCTGTACAGAAGCTTGTTGTATGCATGGTGTCCCAAACACGACTAGATATTTACCATGATTGATATCTTTTGAGCATCTGTGAGGCATTGGGGAGCTTTCAGATCCTGTTATTGAACAGTTCACATCTAGCGCCAATTTGCCTCTTAATCTAGGGGCTAAAATTAAGGCTATGATCCTGTATCCTACTAGTGTGAACCCCACATAAAGTGGGATTACCCTACTTAAAGGGGACATATTATGCAAAACCCACTTTTTCCTTGCTTTACGATGTATAATTGCATATCCGGAGTGCCTCCCGACCCCTTAAGAGTGATTTACAACCTCTACGTCAATGTTTTGTAAACAGGCAGAGTCAGGAAATGTGTCTCTAAAAGAGCCATTTGGATTTCACCCGTACTGTTACGTAACAGTGCGGGTGATTTGAATACTCCCGCCCTCAGGCTGGATATCTCCTCCCATATTACTCCGGCTACCTGAAGGAGGATCCGCCATTTTCTCGCTTCACTTGTATGCGATAGCCTGACCGCTAGCATGTACAACCCGAAAGCCAAGCACTCCTGCTCTGTCGTCGGATGCACGGACACTCATGTTTCCCTACATCGCCTCCCTACCAAAGAGGATACCAGAGCGAAGTGGCTAAATTTTATTTTTCAGGGAAACGTCCCAGCTTCACTGAGCAAAAGCGTTGTTGTCTGTGCCAATCATTTCACACCGGACTGTTTCAGCAACCAGGGTCAGTATCAGGCTGGACTGGCAACGAGATTGTTGCTCAAAGATGGATCGATACCCACTGTCCATGGTAACGCCACAGAAGAAGAAACTGTAAGTATTTTTTCTAAAAAACAGTGTTGTTTGTGTTACTTTGGCTGTTTAGCACATGAGCTAACGCTAACCGGTGATGTAAATATGAGGCTGAGCTAACGTTACAACAGTGGGCTTACTGGTCTTAGGATTCACGGTAATGTTAATGTTGCCAAACCTTAATTTGTCATATCAGCACTCATGACAGTGAACTGAGAAACTGAATTGGGATATTGAGATTTGATCGCTTCAAACCGGCCGGTGAACCACTGAGAAGTTGTTCGCCGTAGACAGCGCTAGCTAGCTAGCCATCGTCATGTTCACGGCCGAGCAGCGCTAGCTAGCTCATCGTCCGCGGACAACTTCTCAGTTGCTACAGCCACTGTTCCGACATGAACACGCATGGGAAACCGTCTCCTCCACGTGTTCACAGCCGACCAGACGGTGTGAAATTGTCTCAGTTGTCCGCGGACGACGAGCTAGCTAGCGCTACTCGGCTGTGAACATGGTAGCTAGCCATCGTCATGTTCACTGCCGAGCAGCGCTAGCTAGCTCATCGTCCGCGAGCAACTTGTCAGTGGTTACTGTTAATGTTTCGACATGAACACGCATGGGAAACCGTCTCCTCCACATGCTCACAGCCGATCAGTCAGTGAAATTGTCTCAGTAGTTCACGGACGGTGAGCTAATGTTCCGTCGTGAACACGCAGAGAGGACGGTATGAAATGCTCTGTAATTCACTGCCGGTGAGCTACGTTACGTCAATTAGCATGTTGTGCTAAAGTCTAAAGGACAGTGTGTTAGATGCCCAGGAGCACCTTGGCAGTCGAACGACTTCTTTTGTGTTGATATAGACGTAACTACGTGTGTAGTGTTAGCTGCTGGTACGAGGGACCCGATCTGACAGTACCAAAACTTTATCTGCAGTCAAGCAATCACTACTTTGTTTTGTAGCCGGAGACAGGGGTTACCTGTCTGCTGTGCTACGATTAACGTTAGTTATATGAAGGCATGGACACAGAAAAGTTGCCTTGCAAATATGTATTGCTCACTTACTAAATCTAATGTGAAGTGAGGGATTTGCATGGGTTTGCTCGGATTATTATTTGCCAGATTTTGCCTTAGCAAATTATTTTTTCAATCATCATTTCTATATACATAGCTTTGTTTCATGTAACATGACAAAACAGACACATAACATATTCCTTCCTTTTGTGTTTAGCAAAGCACATCTGTACAGCAGCCAGTGGTGCATCATGTTGCTTGCCAGACAGACCAACCAGTGAAATGCACGGTTGGCACACAGCTGTCCATGAGAACCCTCCGGCCTCACTTCAGAAGCACAGGTTTGTTGAACAAAAGCATATGATGTAATGTTAGTCACTATGTTACTCTAATGTGTAATTTTGTTTTACTTTGTTATGAATATGGATTGGCTAATGAAAATTCTGTTTTTATCTATCAATGGCACACAGAAATCAGTGTCCTGTGCTGAGGTTGGAGTTGGCACCTCAAACATTCCCCTCTCTACTTCTCAACCATTCCTATCATCAACCCCAATCAAGAGACCATGCAAAAGGGCTCGCTTGGAACTGGAGGAGGAGGAGGAAGAAGAGGATCCATTGGAGGGCAGTTCATTCATGGACATTCCCGACCCCAAGGATTCTACGTATAATCCTGAGGAATCTGTCACAGTTTTGTCTGAGTCAGTAGATGTGACGTGAGTAAATAACCTCAAAATTGCTTATATTTTTTTTTACATTATTTCTCTCAAGTAGTATGGGAGTTACTAATTTATCTTTGCAATTTTTGTTTCCTACTAGACTGGAGCCTTCCTGCCCTGTTCATAAGACACCAACATATATTGTCTATGAAAAGTGTCTGATGGAGCTGTTTGAGGTGTGCCCTGTCTGTCGGCGTGTTTCAGACGTTCAGACAAGAAGGATAGGCACTTTCCTCTCTGTAGAACAGACATGCCCACATTGTCAGTTCTTCAGAAAATGGAACAGCCAGCCAGTTCTGGGAAGCACACCAGCAGGAAACCTCCAGCTCTCAGCTGCAGTATACACCACAGGAGCATCTTTCTTTAAACTTGAAAAGGTAATGGAATAAGACTTTACTATGTAATTTAATTATTTTTGCATATCATATTGCTAAATGTTTTATAGAGCAGTATTTGACACATCTTGTCTGTCTGTCCTCAGATCTTCCGGGCAATGCAGCTGAAGATGTTTCAGTATGACACTTTTCGCCGTCATGCACGGTCATACATAGAGCCTGCCATCATACACACTTGGAAGACTGTACAGGACGGCATGATGGAGCAGCTCAGTCAGCAGGAGAGTGTTATCCTAGGTGGCGACTTAAGGGCTGACTCTCCAGGTAAACAAGATTCTCTGATACATTGTACTCTAATTTTTTTGTTTAGAAATGTGGTTACTATGAAGTACAACAAAGTGATATGTAAAATGTAACATTTATATTTGAAAGCCACTCTGCCAAGTTTGGCAGTTACTCAATGATGGACCTGAGGAGCAACACTATTGTTGACATACAGCTGGTTCAGGTGAGTTCAAAGGTGTGATCTGTATTCAGGTTAACTAATCTGTGTTTAAAGAGTGCTTTTAAAAATCATTTTGTTTAATAGAGACTTGCGTTCTATTTTTGTGTTCTGATCAGAGCAACAAAGTCGGTGGAAGTTATCACATGGAGAAAGAAGGTCTGAAGAGGAGCCTTGCTCTCTTGGAGGCACGTGGTGTTGCATTGGACAGCATTGTCACAGACCGTCACCCTCAGATCCAGAAGTTCCTGAGGGAGGCCAAAGTGACACAGTACTACGATGTCTGGCATATTGAAAAAGGTATTTGTTACTGTGTTTGTATGTTGGAGGGTGAAAATGAGGATAAAATGCCCTTGCTCGCAGGTCCACACACACTATATGTTCCTAGTATCATAATTACTAATGTGTTACATGGGTTATGGTTAGGTATTTTGTTTTCAACATATACTGTTTATCTGAACGTGACTGAAATATTGTTTTATTAGGACTGTCCAAGAAACTGGTCAAGATAGCCCAGAACAAAGACTGCGAGCTGAAGAAGTGGCTTCACAGTATCAAGAACCATGTGTAACTGTAACCCTGCACTGTATAGGGGTCAGTAGGGGTCAGATATACAGTGGAATATGATGATGGATGACTCGTGTGATCAGTCTCAAGAAGTTTCTTCTGCTTTTTTTTTTGTACATATCACACTAATGCACACGAATCAGGGTCGTAAAACGTGCTGTCGACCAAAATATCCAACCGTGTTAACCATTTTTTTTCCCTCATGGATGTAAATGCAGAAGCACTTAGTTACTCTTTTTATTATAGCTCAAGCCAGTCTATGTGACTCATACTCCTTATCCACTGGTCATAAATCCCATTTCAACCCACAAATATCTGGCTTTTGTGTGCAACGGAAATGTGAGAATTTGTCATTTACACCCAGGTCAGTTGACTCTGCTGTAGACACAGGTTTTTGTAACTTCAGCTCGGCTTCAATCTAAATGTAAGACACAGAATCAGAATCAGGAATCCTTTAATGTCCCGCAGACGGGGAAATTTGTTTGGCGGGTGAACATACTAAATTCTGCTGCACAAAGTGATGATGTGTTATCAACATCCTGTGGTGGCCCGTAAACAAGGAAGGGATTTGGGATGCAGTCTATTCAAGGATGTTTTATAACTTAATTACTTTTATTTTGGTGGAAAAGTGGTAGAATGCTCCTGCCATCCATGCCTCAACACTGACCCCTCTGTACCTACCCCTCGGTAGGGTAGGTTTATCAGAGGATGCAAATTCAGAATTCACTGGGCCTGCTTGTCATTTAACCTGTGCCACTGGCCTTCATGGAGAGAGACACTATGTCTGCATTTGCACAGTGAGTGAGCAAAGCTGTTGCGAAGATAGGCAGCAGATACTGCAAAGCCGAAGTTGCATAACATCACAATCTTACAACATGCATGCACAGTTTTCACAATCAAACCACTGAAAACACATTGCCTACCTCCAAATCCTGCTTAAATAAAAGGACAGGAGTAATAGCATCGGTACCAAAAGTAAATGGAAGTAATGGACCAATTTCAGAATACTGTATTCCAATACCAGATAACATTTATTGATACATTACTGAGTTCATCACTTCGATGTTGCGGCTGTTAAAGGTAGGGCTCAGTAGTTAATTACTTTATACTTCTTGGTAGCTTCATCTCTGGGTATTCAACTGAGGTCCATGTAATAATGAAATTAGTGTACCTATTGTGGCCAAGGCCATTATCATTTCCTAAATCTATCCAAGTATTTGTTTTGTCTAAACCTAAATGGATCAGAGACTTTCTCACCAACAGGCCTCAGGTGGTGAGAATAGGGAACAAAACATCCTCCCCTATGGTCCTCAGCACGGGCACGCCACAGGGGTGTGTGCTCAGCCCAGTCCTCTTCACCCTGTTCACTCAAGACTGTGCTGCCATCCATCCCACCAACACAGTTGTGAAGTTCGCGGACGACACTACAGTAGTGGGCCTCATCTCAGAGAACAACGAGACCCACTACAGAGAGGAGGTACACCAGCTCACACAGTGGTGTTCAGCCAACAACTTGGTGCTGAACACAGGAAAGACCAAGGAGGTCATCGTGGACTTCAGGAGGTCCAGGAAGACTGAGCACGCCCCCCTCCTCATGGACGGAGAAGTGGTGGAGCGTGTGGACAACATCAAGTTCCTGGGCCTCCACATCACATCTGATCTCTCCTGGTCCCTGAACACCTGCCGCCTGGTGAAGAAGGCCCAACAAAGGCTCTTCTTCCTCAGGAAACTGAAACGGGCTGGACTTTCCTCTCGTCTGCTCGTGAACTTCTACAGAGCGACAATAGAAAGCATCCTCTGCCTCAGTGTGACCGTGTGGTATGGCAGCTGCACGGCACAGGAGAGGAAACAACTGGCACGGGTGGTTAAAACTGCACAGGGCATCGTGGGCTGCCCCCTCCCTGACTTGGACTCTATATACGGAGACCGAGTCAAGAGGAGAGCAAGAGCCATCGCCACGGACCCCAGCCACCCGGGCCACAGACTGTTCGTACCGCTTCCATCAGGAAAGCGGTACAGGAATATCCGCACCACCACCAACAGACTGAGGGACAGCTTCTTTCCAAGAGCTGTCAAAGCTATCACCCCCTGCACTGCAGGACAATAGACTTAGCTGCTGAACGCACACTGCACTTTTTTTTATGTCCAACGGACTAATTAACGGTACCTTACTGTTAATGTATATATTACCACCCAACCGCACCAATCGTATACATAACATATGTATATACTACAGTTCTTATGTACATACTACAGTTCTGATGTACATACTCTCTTCCTCTTTTCTTATTATATTTATAAATATTTCTATTTTTATTGCATGCTCTTCTATATTTTTACTATTTTATTACCTTATGCACGGGGGTTGCAAAGACAATTTCATTGATTGACATGTGAATGTCCAATGATAATAAAACTCTTGAATCTTGAATCTTGAATCTTGAAACAAAGGGACTTTTTCCTCAGCTTAACCAAACTGTGACATTTCACACTAACTGTGTGATGTTCATCAATGATAGTGTGGGTATTTTGTTGTGGGGTTGGATGACCCTAACGCTGATGACCATCATCTTAAAGCGATAGTTTGTGTTTTTTGAAGTGGGGTCATATAATGTACATATCTATACTCGTACTGTTCCCTACTGTAATCACTGATCAGCGCAGCCTCAGTTTTGAGAAGTAGAGGGCCACTCTAGCCCAGACGCTCAGCTTTGTACTGCAGTAAACGGGGTCCAGAGAAAAAGTGAAATTTAACCACTTACAACACGGCTCACCTAAACAGTCTATAACAGTTCAAGTGTACGTCGTAAAGAGAAAATTCACACAGATTTACATAACCATCAGACCTGCCTTTCTTCTGGCACTACATATTCTCAACCGTAGAACTCAACCTTTTTCTCTGGACCCCGTTCATATGTACTTTATATGACCCCACTTCAAAAAACAATCTCTTAAACTATCCATTTAAAGTTGTAAGCTTCAATATCATGTAGCATTACAGGGAAACAGAGCATTGTACTGCTTAATGGCAGGGAAAGTTCCCAGTTAATCTGGTTGTGTACTTAGGACATAATGATTGAGATTCTAAATATATTACAGTGATCTAAGTGTCACCAGAGACATTTTACAGCCGTGCCCTTTCCTCTCATTTTCTGGTTTTTGTCAGTCTCCATCAGTGTTGCTTCATGTTTCCACAAAGGCTGTGGAAGGACAAGAAAGACAAGAGTCCTCAGAGACGAGGGCAGCAACTGGAATAGCATCAAAGGGCATAAAAGGTCTGAGACACTGTTAGAAGCTAGCTAGTTATCTTGTCAGCCAGCTAACAGCAAAGGGCGTTTAACAGAGTCAGACAAGTAGGAGGTATTTCAGTTAGACCTCAGATGTTGGAATTTATGGCTTGTTTTGTTTGTTTGTTTTTTTAATTTCAAAACATGTATTCATGCTTCCATGGTGAGTGTTACAACACATCTGTCATCTTGTGCAAGAGTAGAGCAGTTTAGTAAGTTATTTGATTATATAAATGTTGACAAACCATGCTGGGAGTGTAACATGGTGTTTGTCTTTGAAAAGGGCTCTTTTCAGGTGCTGTATGTGCTCCACCTGTCAGATTTATGACCCAGAGCACATCTGGTACCCACATCTGCATGCCAAAATTGAGTTGTACCCAAAAATGAAAGAAGTATTCATGTCCTTTACTTGAGCAAAAGTACCAAGACTTATGTATGCCTAGTTCATTTAACATAAGTGGAAATCACCGGGGGGGACAGGGAAGCCGAACCCCTTATTCCAGGGGAAACCAGAGATTTTTCCCCAGCAATGAAAACATATAACAGTAATATGTAGTAATGTCTTTAAAAACACTTCTGCTAGTTAAAGATGCAAAATTCTATTTTTAAAAGTGGGTTCCCTCCTTTCTAAGCCACACCCTACATTTCTTCTGGTGAAAACATTTCATGGATTCCATTCCAAACCACTCAAGTGTGGTAACGCTAAATACAAGTGACAGCTGAACCTATGCCTTGGTCACACAGAACTCTGTTATGTTCTGTTCACAGTAATACAGGAAATGATGCTGATGATATATTACACATTACACATTACTCTCAAAAATACTAATCCCTTACATTACATGATTACCCCCTGAGGAAAGTAATTAGTTACATTACTCATTACATTCATGTTGCTCCACAGTTCCTTTTAACAAGCTTTGTGTGTGCGTGCTGTCTCTGTAGGTGCTTTGTTAAGTATGAGGTAGTGTTAGCAGCGGTGGAGAGAAGTTTCCAATACGGGCAAAGTGTGCTCCTTACAGTCAAGTTATTTTCCTTACGTTCAACAAATTCAAAGTAATCTTTGTATCTCCAACCGTCAAAAGTGGCTTTACGCAGTGGGGGGTCTTCAGGCAAGTCACATGCAGCAGCATGTTCTGCTCATGTTGTTGATGCTGCCATTGTTATCCCATTTCCCCTTGCGGGTGGCGACTAACCAATCGGTGATGGTGAAAGATACCTTGTGCCAAACCCCAACCAATCACTGTTCCATTATTGACGGGTAGGTTCTCTTTGATTAGGGTGGCTTGTGTGGATAAAAGTTCATCCACGCAAGTGTGGGTACCAAAGGTATGGTAGTGGACATTGGACTATTTGTTGACTCTGATCCACAAAACAAGGGCTATGTCTCTCACGGTAGCTGTACAGAAGCTTGTTGTATGCATGGTGTCCCAAACACGACTAGATATTTACCATGATTGATATCTTTTGAGCATCTGTGAGGCATTGGGGAGCTTTCAGATCCTGTTGTTGAACAGTTCACATCTAGCGCCAATTTGCCTCTTAATCTAGGGGCTAAAATTAAGGCTATGATCCTGTATCCTACTAGTGTGAACCCCACATAAAGTGGGATTACCCTACTTAAGGGCAGAAGTTAAGTAACCAGTCTCTTCTTCAACTTGGAAGGTATCAGAGTCGTTGATGAGGAATCAGTGGATAGTCAGTGATTGATCAAGAGGCCCAGGACTGTTTTTGGACATTTTGGTGCCCCAGGCCAGTTGTCTATTGGCGATCTTGAGAGTTTTTATCTTTGTATCATAATATTTTATAATCAGGGCTCTACAGTGCGAGCATTTCACTCGCATTTGCCCCTTAAAAAAAAATGTGTGCGCGAACCGGAAAAATGATTTCGGAGCACAGTTTGCAAGCAAAGGTGTCAAGTTACCGTCACAACCTACTTTGTCTGCGATCGTTTAAAAACTACAGCAGTCTCACGCGAGAGGTGATAGGTCAACCTGTGGTGAAGTTATGGATGCTCCAAGCATCACGAGCCGACAGAGTAAGTAAGTAAGTAATTAAATTACTTGGCATGAATATATTAATACAAAATAATTGCAGTTTTTTTCAACATCTTCCATTTGACTCCAAACCAGCAGCAGATTGTTTTAGTAAACTGGACGAATAAAACATAGCTCTTTTTTTGTTCTTCAGTGCATCCTCTATTTTATATGAATATTTATATGCAGAAATTATGATTTTTTTTCTCAATAGCTTCCATGTCATGTGACCCAGTGACTCCAAACCAGCATCAAATCGTGTTCCTAAATGGGCCAAATAAGACACACCACTTTATATTGTACTTTAGTGCTTCCTCTATTTTATATGAATATTAATGTGCACTTAGACAACTGACATCCTTTGTGTTTAGTACAGATTAGATACAAAATGAAATTAAAAAAATAAAATCACTGTAAATTTAAGAAATTGTTTTGTGCTGCCTGAGACCATGTGACCAAAACGTCACACTTAGCTCCAGAAGCTAATATGTAGCAGTTTGATTTAACCAAGAACCAAGAAAGACGATGTAAAAGCAAGACTTAAGCTATTGATAAAGACAAAGAAAAGAAAATAACAAAACAAGAGAATAATATTTTGACAGGTGATGACTTAATGACAATAAGTAGTAGGTACCAACAGCTGTCTGTCAGCCTAATGACCATTTCACTCTGGACAAAACTTATCAGGTGCAGATGGTATCTCTTATAAAAGTGACTTTTTATCATATTTGCTAAAAATGTCATTATGCAAAAACAGCATTCCATCAAACTAGTAATATGTAAAAAACAGAAAACAAAAAAAAAAAAAAACAGGCTCATTCAGTTCCGCCTACTGCTCCTGCTGCAAATTGCCAAAAAGAACCAATCAGAGCCAGGATGGTGTCTGATGGAGTGTCTGACAGCTGTCGATCACTGCTCACTCACACTGCGGACAGCTCCCGCCCCCTTCCTCCTCAGCTCTGCTTGGTCAAGCTCATACCTTCCAGAGCGGCTTCAGGAGTTTAGAGAAAGTAATGGTGGAGCAACAACCATCAGCAAGGAAACAACTACCAATACCTCCGTTACCACCAACAGCATACACAAGTAAAAAGAGGAAACCAGAAGAAATAAAAAGCACAAAAAAAGAACTAGACAGAGCCCGGGATAAAACCAGCGTAAACATAGGAATGGCCTTTCAGAGGTGGAAGGAACTCTGTGATCTGGAAGGACGGAAAACTGACGCAGAGTTGGCGAATTTTCTGGTTGACAGGTAATTACCCCTGATTGATTTACATAATGTTTAATTTGATTTTCGACTGGGTTAAAAAGCTAATTGTAATTGTTACACTAGTACTCCATTGTGCATGTGACCTTACTGTGATATTGCAGTCGGGCTAACGTTAGCTTGTTTCGGATGCTAGTGCTAACGTTAGCTTGTTTCCAGTGTTCGAAAATAGAAAGTAGCATAAATATCTTTATGAAGTGACCTGGCAGTCGTATGTATGTATGTATGTATGTATGTATGTATGTATGTATGTATGTATGTATGTATGTATGTATGTATGTATGTATGTATGTATGTATGTATGTATGTATGTATGTATGTATGTATGTATGTATGTATGTACGTACGTACATACATACATACATACATATAGATTGGCCTTCTGCACCATGTCACAGGAGAGCATGAGTGGTCCGTCGATGCCTGTCAACATGGTCCCTTGGAGGAAGACAGAGAAGGAGTGGGAAGGGGTCTGCTCCTTGATGGTTACTGAAAGCTATAAAAGGCACAATAATGTATTTAAAAATAAGTCAGGCCTCATCTGGCAAGGCCAAACTCAAAATTTCACACTAGAACAACCAAGGCATCATTTTGACTGTTTTAAATTTCAAATGTAATAACTTTGTTTCAATAAAACCCATGTAACTGTAGGACCCTGACTCTTCCTAAATGTGTGTATATTACATCCAGTTCTTTATTCTCTTTCCACAGGTCAGAGATTGCCTTAGACAGAGGCATGCTGTTGCACTTTGAAGAATAAAGAATCCTATCTTCCAGCAAAAATCTAAGTTTATGTTGACCTTGACTGACAGCTGTGCATTGTTACTCTGCATACAACCTACATTGTTATGTTACTTTGAAAAATAAAGCGTGACAATATTTACAGAGTTATTGATCCATTGACCCAAAAGCACAACTCTGAACCACAGGTAACAGTGAAATAAGTCTTTTCATGTTCAAATGAGGAAAACGAGTGCAGGTGAGGTGGGGTGTTGCGAGGTACCGTAGTGGCTCGTGAGATCACTGGTGAAGACGAGGGTGATGGTGGCGTGGTGTCTGCTTCAGAGCAATGGCAGTAGGTTGGCAAGTCCGCAGGCAAAGGAGAAGCAAACACAGGCTGCTAGGTCAATGCAGCAATCTGAGGCAAAGTGGAGAAGCACAGAAGTATTAGCTACACAAGCTAACGTACAGGAGCACAGAGTCAATAATTAAGAGATGAGTCAGGAGGTGAACAACCACATAGACTGAAGCAACGATCTGTGGTCAAGCAGGAGGAAATCCAGAGTCTATGTAGGTGGTTGATTGCAGAGTAGTTTCACCTGACTGCTGCCTGCTGGGGGAGACCATACCCACACACACACACACACAACAGACAGGGGAAGAGACAAAGGAGGAGCAATACAGACAGGGGAAACACAAACCGGGAAGAAGGCGGGTGCTTCCATGATGGGTGTCATGATGAATCATGACACATACTTGCTTTTGAGACATGCATGCCTAGACCCACACACAGTGATTCTGATTTCTTATATTGAAGGTTAGTTTTTTTAAACTAGTCCGACGGGTATTTCAATAAAATAAGGTGAAGTGTTATGTTTGTTTTTACATTTATGCAATTATAAATAAATAATGGAATCATAAGTCTTTTGTTGTGTAAATTTTGAACAATATGAAAAAAGAAAAATCTATGTACTGTGTTGCACAACACTCAGAAATGCAATTGCACATCTCAGGCTGTTGGTTGCATTTCTTCTCCACAACGGTGGGCATTTCCCTCCATCTCTGGGCTGGAGTTGGACAGGAGGAGCAGCAGGGACTGAGTGTGGCTGAGGACATGAGGCTGGGGTCCCCTCCTGAGACATCCAAGCGTTGAATTTGCTCCTTGCGATTACAAGATAACGTATATACTAGTAAAAATGTTTACTGAGGCTCATAACATCCACAGCTAAACGGCTAACAGCCATTGCCTTAGATACAATGATAATTGTTTGTGTTTAGAAACAGACTATTACTACTTACACTTTCAAATGCAATCCTCTGTAACCTCAAACGTTCGACTCGAACAATGTCATCTGTACAGAGGTCATCGGGTGTTTGTCCCACACGACGCCCTCTGCCCCGGCGTCCGTGGCCTCGGCCTCGGCCTGATCCACCTCGTCCACGTCTCCCTCGTCTACCCGTGCTCGTAGAAACAGCTGCTTGTGTGTATTCTTCATCTGAGCCCAGTGTCTCAGTATCAGAACTCTAACTATATCAATAAATAAAAATGTTACACATTTTGCAAAGCAACACATGTAAATAAGCTGCTAATTTACTGGCGTGACTGAAGTAATGTGCTAAGCTAATACTACACTTTCCGAACATTATTTTTATCACAGAATTAGACTTTATTGCTAAAAAAATGTAATGAATTGAGGAACAATTTTCTAGATGAGACATAGCCATGTGAAAGTCACTGTAAAGCGTTTTATATCTAGCTGTGTGGAGTGTAGTTCACGTATTACTGATTCATGCGCATGTTGTTCACCTGGCCTCTTCGATTGCGTGCACGTCGTGTGCGTCGCATAAACGCCAGCCTCCTCTTGGGGAGGGACTTTGGAGGCAGAGACTTATGATTCCATTATTTATTTATAATTGCATAAATGTAAAAACAAACATAACACTTCACCTTATTTTATTGAAATACCCGTCGGACTAGTTTAAAAAAACTAACCTTCAATATAAGAAATCAGAATCACTGTGTGTGGGTCTAGGCATGCATGTCTCAAAAGCAAGTATGTGTCATGATTCATCATGACACCCATCATGGAAGCACCCGCCTTCTTCCCGGTTTGTGTTTCCCCTGTCTGTATTGCTCCTCCTTTGTCTCTTCCCCTGTCTGTTGTGTGTGTGTGTGTGTGTGTGGGTATGGTCTCCCCCAGCAGGCAGCAGTCAGGTGAAACTACTCTGCAATCAACCACCTACATAGACTCTGGATTTCCTCCTGCTTGACCACAGATCGTTGCTTCAGATCTGAAGGTTGTACTTGTTCAAATGTATGCTAAGTCCTCTCTCTTACCAACTGTACCTTTAATGTGAATGTCAGATTTACTCCTCGGTCATTTGATTCTGTGGTAGTAACAGGCGTTTATCGGCTCCAGCTCTGATCTGCAGTGATGGAACAACAGCACCTTGGTGGACAACCTTGTCAGGTGCTGGCTGGTTAACGCTCTATCTTCCCTCTCTGTTCAAGAAGCATTGGAACATCATTCAGTGCTATGAGAAATTTAAGTAAACTTAACTACCATTAGTGGCTTCCTAATCACTCAGCCTGAGTCGGCTGCCTGATAGGTACTGCACAAGATGATGTCTCACTCCTTCCATTATGGTCTCCAGAAAAAATGTGTCAAATTGAGATTATTGATTATTATTATTTATTATTATTCACTATTAATTTTCTGAATGTATTCTGATGAGGTAATGGCATGCTGCTCACGACTGCTCTATGTTTATCCGGCTCCTACATGCTGACAGATGTTACACACAAGTGAAAACAGTATGGAAAGGCAAACCTGTCCTCTGCAAATGGAAAAGTAGTCAATCATCTTATTTAAGCTGCTAGTTTTGGTGTGAAAAGTGGTTTTAGGCTCACCACAAAGGGCATTCATCAATGGTTACCAGTTCAAGTGCAGAAAGTAGTCAAGATATGCAAAAAAGAGCCTTTTTTTGTTCTTTTGTCTCTTAGCATTCCCCTGCCTACTCACAGTTCACACTGAGCACTCCTCAATTCTTCCAACCACCATTTCCATGTGACTGAGATACATAACACTGACCCCATTGTCTACAGTTACCACCATGAGGAATGCAGGAAACTGAATGAAGCGTCTATTGCCAGTTATTGAAGCTTTGTATGTGTATAAAACGTCAGCCTTCCTTAATTTCCTGACTTTGTTATACTGCCCAGAAACTGCAGTGTCTCACTGAAAACTACAGCAGCAAAATCTAATTTAAAATAAAACTTACTCAGTGTAAACATGGTTGTAACGAAGCACATTTTGTTACTTGTACATTTTGAACATGTGGGTAATTATGTTCTTTTGCACAGTAACTTAAATGTACAGTAGTAACGGCACTTTGCATTGTAGTCACGATAGCACTTTATTTGCCAAAGCTTGCACAGTACAGTTTGCATATTGCATATTTGCACAGTTCATACAGATATTTAAATTACTCTATTTATCGAATATTAATGGAGTTATCTATTAGACCCTTGCATGTCTTCGGGCAGGTGCGACACTCGGCTGCTTTGAAGGATTTTTTTTTTTTTTAATTAATGGATTTATGTTTGTTATACAAGCACCAAAATCTGTCATTCCTGTTGCAGCAGTTAAGAACTTATTTTAACAAGGTCCCAAGTATCAAAAAAACCTCAGTGATGTCCACACATGAGAAGTGTCAGGATACAGCAAAAAAAACAGTTCACTAATCCAGAATGACCTTGAAACTACTGAAAAATCCGGTGCGTCAGGTGTCATAAAAAGCAAGGTAACACTATCCTTGTACAGAAGGGATGGGAAGCATCCATGTTTGCTCAGTGTTATTCTGATGCACTCAAATTACCATTTTCTCAGTTACAGCAATAACAGCTCGTTCTCTGTGATTTTTTTTCTTGTAGTCCCCCCCACTGACGTGATCATTAGCGAATGGGCTTCTAACTCGTTTGAATGTGTGACTGAAGCTAATCCAGATGCAAATTTCACTTGGAAAAGGTAAAGTAGTTTGAATAATCCTGTTTCAGTGTCAACATTCTTAATCAAACACTTTTATGTTTAACTTTTACTTTGTTGTCATAAGCCTTTTACAATGATGAAAGAACTGTATCATTAGCCAAATACATGTGTATGCTTTGAAATGTCTGTTCTGAAATGTTTGTAGCTGCAGTAAACCCCCATTTCTAGATGTGCTGATGTTATTCTAATGAAAAGCTCTGAAAAAGAAAACTGGTAATTATGGCTGATGAATCAAGTGAAATTCTAGAGACTTGGTGCACAAATAACACAAAACACAATAATGTGAAAAAATAACTTCAGAATACATCCTGGACAGGAAGAGGTCAGCTGGAGGAAATCAAGGACTAAACATTAGCTGGCTAGTTGTTTATAAAATTGAGTTATAGACTGAATCACTGTGATGTCACACTAACAACATCAGTCACTTTTGGGTAAGAGACTGGTTGGTGATTTGCACTGTGGAGATATGTGAAATCTACCAACTTGTTTATTTGTTCATTTCAGCTGCAGTTGCAACATGTAAAGATACTGTATATAGTTAAACATGTTGGTCTGGCCTATGTGACATTTCTGCTGTGTTAATTTCATGTACTATGTTGTTATGTTAGTGCCTTTGCTATCTGCACAGCCGGGGCATCTCAGACTAATGTTAATAGCCAGTTCTGGTTAAAGTGAGCAGTTGCTTTCTTTAACAGGTAAATTCAGTCTCCAACCCAGAAGTTGGTGTTATTAATGGCAAATTGAGTTAAGCATGCATTTTAGATAAATAAGATGTACATACTTTGAAATAACATCATGAAAGACAAAGAGGGTGTATGTAAATAAATGCGTGATGCAGGCGTATTCTACCCGAAAGTTATTGTGAACAAACATTGTGATTCTGTTTATAGTAAAAAAATGTTCACAATGACATTTTCTGGTTGTTATTGTGAATATCTTTGCCTATGCCGAAACGCACTGAACAATAGAAAAATGGCTACAACTATTCTTCTTTTGTCACCATTAATATTTTAGCCACTAAACTACAAAACTGCTCTATAGAAGACATACTGGTTTTGAAAATGTAGGGCCTTGTCACATCAAATATAACATAAAATAAAAGGTGTCTTTCAACGCAGACCTCCTAAAATCTTGCCAGTCCGTTATGTATTATGCTTCGGTAGTTGTTTTAGCCCTATGGTCTTATGTAATGACAATAATGGAGAACAATTGTTTTTTAAAAAAAAAAGGAAAGCTTGCAGTTTTATCTGACATGTACCATGTGTCAAACCACTAAGACAAAGGTCATTGTGCCTTTAATGACATTTTGTTGACTTAGTGCAGATGTTGCTCGTAGAAATAATGTACACAAAAGCATGGACTGGTCTGGTTTTATTTTTGAACAGTTAAACACGTATGACTATTCGGAAAGAAGTAGGTTTACGTTGTTTTTTAAAGCCATTAACAACAGACCAGGAAAGTGGCATGACTTTTTTGAGTATTTCAAGTGGAAAATGCATCTCAGTGTTATGATTTGTTGGTAAATTACAGATCGCTAATCAATCAAAATAGTTATTTTATTTGAGTTTGCACAATGATTGTGGAAAAGTCCTTTCAGTGGCAAGCTATTTAATAGTCATATTAGCTGATGAAACACAAATGAATGTCATTATTACACATTTATTTGTGCATATAAAACATCTAAACAACAGAACAGGAAAGGCTAAAGACAACACATGAATAGACACACTAAACCCGAACAAAAGAAATAACTGTAAAACTGTGAATCACATCACAAACATCGATAAACCCTAAATAACCAGAGTAGCTGTTTACCATCACAGTGATGACACTCTAAGAGTTCAAGAAAGATTGATGCTGCATCAGCCTTTAGAAAACAGTCATTTGAGTGTGAAAACACAAGACATATTGATTAATACCTACTGTGGGAACCGCATTGTGGTTGTGAAGTCATCAGCCTTGTGCTAGAACTGAAAACCCTGACAGAGGCTCTCACCCAGATAAAACTAGATTCCAAGGGGTGTTGTTGGTCTGTCTTAGTAAATTGTGTTTTTGACACCTTCAGATAACAATGCTGATAAAAGGAGAAGTCACTCAAAGTTAAATGCCCAATCAGGTAAAAGGTAGTTTGTAACATTTCTTTAGTTCACAATGAAAATCAGTAGATGGTTGACTAATAATTATATACTTTACTGCTATACTATGAAAAGCCAATAGTGAATTGAGTATTCTGATCCTTTTAACTGAAGTAAAAATATATACACCACAATGAAAAAACACTTAAAAATGAAATTTTGTCATGACTCCTGTTTGTGTTGTCCTTGTATCTGGTTTTTGTTTTTTTGGGTTTTGATTCATGTCCTTTTTTCTATGTCTTGTTGTGTTCTGTGTTTTGTTTTTCCATGTCTTGTGTCTCATGTTTTGATTTTTCCATGCCCTCATGTATCCTTTAAGTTCTCCTATGTTCTCCCCTCTGCCTCCCTCTGTCTGTTATTCTGTTCCTCTGTGCTCCTCCCCCTCATTATCACACCTGGCTTCCTTCCTCCTCTCTCCTCACCTGTGCCTCGTCATGTCATTAGTGTCTGTGTATTTAGTCTCTGTGTTCCCGTCACTCCTTGTCCGGTCATTGTTTTCTGTTTTCTGTTTGCTCCTGCTCCTGTCCCTGCTCCTGTCCCTGCTCCTGTCCCTGCTCAGTATGTTTTGGTTTTTAGAATTCCTTGTTTGATTTGTACTTTGCCTTTTTCTTTTGCACTTCGTTTAACTGTTTTATTTTGCTACTTTGTTTTGATGTTTTGTTGCTACTTTGCCTTGTTGGTTTTTTTGCTACTTTGCCTTTTGTCCCATTTTGTCTGTTTTTGCATTTCGGCTTTTGTTTCTCTTTATCCTTGCCTCCCATGTGTAACTGCGTTTGGGTCCTCCTTCCCTTTCCTTAGTTTTCCCCTTTTAAACCCCAACCTGACAAATTTAAATGAAATTTTAAAAATTGTGTTAGTTAAAAGTATACAGTTAATATTAGCAAAAGTTCTTATAGTATTACAATTAGAAGTAAGAGAATGTAGAATAATCCCCATTCAGTATTATATAATCAAATTATTTGTTATTTCTGAGGCATTATTATAAAAATAGCATTTCATTGTTGAAATACGTTAAGGTTGAGCTGATTTTGTTTACTATTATAACTTAATAAAGCATTACATTTTGTAAGATCATTCTTTGTTCTTTGTCCCACGATGAGCTTTTAGTATTTAGAGCTTTTTTACACTTAAAAAAACAGTATGAGAATGATGAAACTAAACCAACACAGTAAAATTGTGAACCAGCAAACCCCCAAAAATTAGCTGAGGAACTCTTCTCAGAGATTAGGGGTACTACAAAATCAAAGATCATGTGATATTTCCGAAAGCTTTAGCTTCTATTTGGATTATATGGTATTGAGACCAGTTGCTCAACTACAGTTTCCAAGGTTATGAATGAACAGTGCACATGTGTTTTTAAGACAACATAGAAGAGAAGTCCTTTCCATTTTATGAGATGGGAAATGTAGATCCAAGCCAAGAAATGGCACATAAACCAGTGTCGATGCTGAGAATAAAGTTTATACACAGATATTGTGCTTAAAAAACACAGTAGCATCTGTGTCATTTAAAGGGATAGTTCTGATACTTGAAATTCATTCAAATGTGTCTACAGTTTGCAATATTCTTCTCGTATGTGTATATTAAGCTGGACATTTCAGTTCTTGGCCTTGATCATTTGTTTCAGGTCGGACAACTCTTGGCCTCAGTCTGCCGTCAGAGTAGAAGGTGCATCATTACAGATTCTAAGCATGACGTCTCACCTGAATGGACTCTACCAGTGTGAGGCCTCAAACCCTTATGGAACAAAACGCAGTCACCTCTATCTGCATGTTTCTTCAGGTGAGGAGAGGTTTGACATGGAGTTTTTTTCTCTCTGTTCTTAGATTTCAGTGTGTTGCGATTGTTTGAATTTGTTATTCTTTCATGTCTCTTGATTTAAGAAAAATAAAGAGATTGCAGATGAATGATTCATGTCACAAGTTTTACTCACTGACCCATCCTTAAGGACAGGATGAGAAGCTTGAACATTTAAGCCTGACCTAAACATGCTGAATGTGGTCAAGATTCCTCGCATATTTCAGCCATGTCCAACTGCAAGGGCAACCCAGGACACACTGGAGAATTTCTTAAGCTGAGAGGCATGCTGCTTAGCCTTTTCCCATTACAACCTAGACAAGTGCACGAAAGACTGCCATCTGATGCTCTGCTGGAAATTATTCAAGTCTTATCTTGTGAAATGTGGCTGAGACCTTTTTTTTCAAAGACATTTTCGACATGTCTTTGCAGGAGAAATTACAACTGAGAGATCTGCAGCTGTCACTTAGTTGCACAGTGAAACTCTACAAAGCTTGGACGTGCACTCATTCACAGAGTTTCTCTTCTTATCAAACCAGTCAGAAACACACAGCTGAGGATATGCTGTAATGGAGACATATTGTCCTCATTTTCAGGTTCATCATTTTATGTTGGGTTGATGCACTGCTGCTGTATTTGGCTGGATCATGCTTATGTAAATGTACCTCACAGACTGTGTGTATCAATTTCCTGCTTTAAGTAAGATAAAGTACATTTGCATATATTTCATTATTCTGTCCAGTGCTGCTGCATTGTATTCCCCCTCTATCTAAAATGTTTTAGCTCCTGTCTCTTTAGGGCCCCTCCATCTGAGTCCCTGTGCCAGCAACGCCAACAAAAACAGATCCACGTTGATAAAATATTTCTTACAAAAAAAAAACTTGCTGCTCTGCATTTCATTGAGCAAATGTTTGACGTGATGACGTAGTGTATGATATTAAGTCACATAATTAAAGGCAGGACTACTGATAAGGCGTTTCAGGAACAGTGTTTTCTGTGGGAGAGAGGAGCTTCTTTTCTGTACATTCACAAGAGCCTATATAACATACTATAACATCTCCTTTAAGTAAGGATTAACTGTAGTGCTGTTGGGCAATATCAAACTTGTACAAGTCAGTGTACCTCATACAATGACTGTGTATAGCAATATTTTAATATCTTGTGTCCTGTCTCTCTACAGCAGGCTGCACTGTTTATTGGACCTTATTAATCCTTTTGGTTATCCTGATTGTTGCTGTTGCTGCACTGTTATACCTTCAAACATCTGGAAAATTACAAAGGTAACAGGTAGAGTAGTACTATATGCACATAAACAGATAAATTACAGCGCTGCTGAGAAGTACTGTATATAAGAACATGTTGCATGCACTGTGTCAAACATTTGTTGTATATTAATTGTTGGTTCATTATCCAGAATTAGGGAGATCATATCTGGGGATATGCAGCCAGTCCCCCGAAGTCCCAGTGCATCTGACAGGGCTGATTCGCATGATGGCGGATTATGAAGACTACAGGCAGAGGCAGCGGTAGAGGAATTATGTATAACATTCAGTTTGTTACGGACCACGTTTCTATTTCTGTCAAATCTGTATGCCTAAAACTTTTTATGATAGTGACCTAATTAAGTATTACAAAATTACAACAACTATTTCTTATAAAGTTTTTAAATGTATGCTCTAAATTACAGCTATAGTTTTATTTATGTAATAGTCCAACTTTTTGATTAAATCTGCTTTTTTGTAAATAGCTGGATATTTTAACATTTTCACTATCTGTCTTCTTATAGTGTTCCTTTACAGTATTACTGCTGTTTCATGTTTTGTTCAGTTTAATTTAAATTTTTTTGAATTTTTATTTTCATTAATCTACAGACACCCTGAAACTCTTTGCCTTTTCACTTGAAATTCATGAATTTTCATTTTTATTTTGTGTGCCTTAGGGATCTCTTTCCATGGATTCAACAGATGGGGCAGAGTTGGACAGGTGCAAATTTACAGGCTTCACCACAAGCGTGTATCATCCCTGACTTAGCTGGTTAGTGAGCATATTGAAAAACTTTTTCAGTTAGCAGAGACTAAAAACAAAAGCGTTTTCATTTCTTCTCCAACAGTAATGTCTGCTGCTAATAGCAATAACAGGATTATAAATCTATCAAGTTCTATACATCAGAAGACAACAGGACTGAAAATTGAGACTGTAAAACCAGCTTTTAAGCAAAAATAGAAGAACTTGATCAGAAACTGAGTGTCACTCTGTCAGTTACCGTTGGATGAGGATGTGGCTTTCAACTGCTTTTTCAGCAACAGCTCTAACTGTCATTGTCACTGATTGCCACATGTTTTTCCCAACAGCATTAATTGCAGATACTTATGAAGTATGTTTACATGCACACATGGGAAAAAAAAAAAAAAAGATTACTCTGACAAATTGGGCAAGATTGAACATGTGCATGCTTTGTAGTAATGTGGGTACTGTAAAACAGCAATTACAAGCAGTAAGTCAGTAAATCAGGTTTCCCCTTTCTTGTTATGAAAGGGATATTAATCCAGGGTCTAACACACTATGACATCGAGTAAGACCCCCCCCTCGAGTAAGAACCCCCCTCGAGAGATCAAGTTTGCAGACCACTAGTTTATGTAGTTTTAGCAACCTCAGAAATGACTGCACAATAACGGTACACTGCAGTATACCCCTCCAACAAGAAAACTGGTAGGTAAGACACATATGAACTTTGATTGCATTTCCATGGAGTAATAATCATACATTTGCATCCTTGAGCTGTGGAACTCTACTGCACTCGGTAATCGACTTGCAGGGCTTCTCCACAACAGGAAGCTGTTTCAGGAGAGTGGTGAGTTGTGTTCACTTTACGGTCTGCAAACTTGATCTCTCGTGGGGAGGTCTTACTCAGTGTCACGGTGTGTTAGACCATGGATTACATTTAGACTGGAATATCCCTTTAAGGGTTAAGTGTTGTTCAGTGTTGTTCAGGAGAATCTAGCAAGAATTACAAAAAAGATTACTGACTAAAATGTCTGTATAATTTCTTATGTGCATATAACCACCACTGATACACATACATATGTACATACATACTGTATAAATGCCAATTAGCCATAACATTTTAAACCGCCGTCAAGGGAAGGGAATACATTACATTACAATCAATAGTTTTTCCAGAGAAACTTTGGGTACTGGCATTTATGGGGATGCTACTTGACTCGCACCACCCACCCAAACACGATTGCTGAACAAGTACCACACCACAATGGCACTAGAACCTTCCATTGGCACTGCCCCCCCATCAGGACAATGCTCCCTGCTACACCAGAAAAACTGCCTAGGAATGGCCCGAGGACCATGATAAAGACCTCAAACTGTCAACCAACCCTCCTAACTCCCAGATTCCAATCGGATCAAGCATTGGGATGAGGCGTCAAGTCCGATCTATACACTGCCTAGTCATGGATCAAACTTGGCTCCGATCCATCGAGCCATGGACAAAGGACCTCTGGGGTTGTTTCTGGCACCAGGGACGTCCCATGGATGCTCGACTGTATTGGGAGTTCAGCAATTTGGAGGCCAGGTAAACAAGAAACTTTGTATTGTGGCAAAGTGCATTGTCCTGCGAGGGGGGGCATCTTGGGGGCCGTCCACACGAAAATGCTCTTTTGCGAAAACACACAAATATTGCATCGTTTTGGCCGACCGTCCACACAGATCTTGAAAACGCAGCGCCTGAAAACCCACTTTTTGAAAACGGGCCTCAGTCTGGAGAAATCCGAAAACGTAGCCCTCCCGTTTTCATGTGGACAGCGAATCCGCATACTTTCTGAAATGATGACACCATCGCCCACCCCTTGATGATATTGAGCCTTTCTTGCAACTTACATGCCCTGTAGTTGAGTTTGAGTTGCAGCAGCAGTTCGACCTCATTACCGGTCCACACAAAAGATTCTGGTTTCCTTGCACTAGCCATTTTCATCTTCTACTTGTCGTGTTCGGTTTCTCTGTCTACTGTGTGTTTGTTTACAACGTGCAAGCTTAATGCGCATGTCTTCTTCTTCGTTTTTGGTGAATCTCAAGCGCCACCTGTAGGCCTGGAATATGAACTACAGCATTTTTGGTCATCTTCAGTGGATCCGTGTGGATGCAAATATTCTTAAAACGATGACGAGGAAGACGGAGAGAAAAAAAGATTGTTTTCGCCCATGTGGATGGGGCCTTGGTGTGCTTGGTCTGCGACAGCATTTGAGTTGGTAGTTCATGCCAAGTGGCGTCAATATGAATGCCAGGACCCAAGGTTTCCCAGTAGAGTTTTGCTTTGTAGTGAGATGATCATGTTATGTTATGTTATGTTAAATGGGATCTTATCCACTTGTAAGTGGTTTCAGTGTTCCAGCTGCCAGTATGAGGGTATACACTGTATAGAATATGTGTGTGCATTTGTATATTAGGGGTGTAATGGTACAATATTGGTATAACGGGGAAAACATTATCAAAGAATCTGGACTTTACTAACTGCGACAGCGTCAGTTTTACTTTGATAATGGTTTTACTTTGTGTGCATGCTAGTGTTGTCACGATACCAAAATTATGACTTCTGTACAATACCTGCCTAAAATATCTCAGTACCAATAGTGAAACGATACCACGGCAGAAAACTAGAACATCATCAAAAGTAATTGAATAAAACATCAGATGACAGAATGTGCAAGTTAAAATGATTTATTTCTTTTTATTAAGGGTTAGGGTTAAACACTTCAAAAGTCAAAATAAAAAAATGTATTTAACCCTAACCCTATTTCACCATAGGGGAAGGATCTGGCACCAGATTAGTGGGGACACCAGGGTAATACAGATAGAGGATGATGAGCTGATGAGAGACAGGTGCGCCTCTCTGCTGCTGCAGACACCACCGCCACGCCCACAGCCCTGTTCCACATTTGTTTCAATTTAATTTCACTGTAACCAACTTTCCTGTCCACTCTGTTGACTGGGTGTGGTCCTACACATGAGTACTGAGTATGTGGTCATGTAGTAATGACTGCTGAGTACTCATGGGTCGGAACATGAATCCCATCGTGTGGGATGATCCATAGTCTCATAACACTAACCATATATATATATTCACATTCAACTGTCAAACAACACAGATGCACCGTCCTGGTCCTATCAAACCAGCTGCTCCCCGAAGCTCTCACACTCAGCATATTAAATTCAGTGTCTTCGTCTTTTTTTCTGCATGCAATAAACCGTGACGTGAATATGTGTTCCGTTGTACCATTTACACCCCTTATATTGGCACATACAAACATACACTATATTACCAAAAGTATTCGCTCACCTGCCTTTACTCATTCTATGAACTGAAGTGCCATCCCATTCCTAACTCATAGAATTCAATATGATGTCGGTCCACCTTTTGCAGCTATTACAGCTTCAACTCTTCTGGGAAGACTGTCCACAAGGTTGAGGAGAGTGTTTATAGGAATTTTTGACCATTCTTCCAAAAGCGCATTGGTGAGGTCACACACTGATGTTGGTCGAGAAGGCCTGGCTCTCAGTCTCCGCTCTAATTCATCCCAAAGGTGTTCTATCGGGTTCAGGTCAGGACTCTGTGCAGGCCAGTCAAGTTCATCCACACCAGACTCTGTCATCCACGTCTTTATGGACCTTGCTTTGTGCACTGGTGCACAGTCATGTTGGAAGAGGAAGGGGCCCGCTCCAAACTGTTCCCACAAGGTTGGGAGCATGGAATTGTCCAAAATGTTTTGGTATCCTGAAGCATTCAATGTTCCTTTCACTGGAACTAAGGGGCCAAGCCCAGCTCCTGAAAAACAACCCCATACCATAATTCCTCCTCCACCAAATTTCACAGTTGGCACAATGCAATCTGAAATGTACCGTTCTCCTGGCAACCTCCAAACCCAGACTCGTCCATCAGATTGCCAGATGGAAAAGCGTGATTCATCACTCCAGAGAACGCGTCTCCACTGCTCTAGAGGCCAGTGACGGCGTGCTTTACACCATTGCATCCGACGCCTTGCATTGCACTTGGTGATGTGTGGCTTGGCTGCAGCTGCTCGGCCATGGAAACCCATTCCATGAAGCTCTCTGCGTACTGTACTTGGGCTAATCTGAAGGTCACATGAAGTTTGTAGCTCTCTAGCAATTGACTGTGCAGAAAGTCGGCGACCTCTTTGCACTATGCGCTTCAGCATCCGCTGACCCCTCTCCGTCACTTTACGTGGCCTACCACTTCGTGGCTGAGTTGCTGTTGTTCCCAAACGCTTCCATTTTGTTATAATAGAGCTGACAGTTGACTGTGGAATATTTAGGAGCGAGGAAATTTCATGACTGGATTTGTTGCACAAGTGGCATCCTATGACAGTTCCACGCTAGAATTCACTGAGCTCCTGAGAGCGGCCCATTCTTTCACAAATGTCTTGTTTCACAGTCTGCATGCCTGAGTGCTTGAATTTATACACCTGGGGCCAGGCCAAGTGATTAGAACACCTGATTCTGATCATTTGAATGGGTGAGCGAATACTTTTGGTAATATAGTGTATGTAGCGTATATGTATATAACTATATGTGTAGCCCCCAGTTGACCTTATTCACCATATATCAGCACTTAAAGGGATATTCCGGTGTAAATTTAATCCATGGTCTAACACACCTTGACACCGAGTACGACCCCCCCTCGGGAGATAAAGTTTGCAGACCTCCTGCCTACGTAGTTTTAGCATCCTCAGAAATGGCCGCACAACAATAATACGCCGCTGTAAATGGATCCAAGTATGAACTGCCATCAAAAAGCCACAAATAATGCTCAGAACAGCACCAAACTTCAGCAACATTAGAAACAGGGTCCCAGCACATATTTCGAGGCATCAAACATTTGATATCGTTGCCGGCTTTGTCGGAAAAGATAAACAAATCTCTGCAGTGTATCGTTGTTGCGCGGTCGTTTCTGAGGATGCTAAAACTATGTAAGCTAGCGGTCCCCAAACTTTATCTCTCAAGGGGGGATCGTACTCGGTGTCAAGGTGTGTTAGAACATGGATTAAATTTACACCGGAATATCCCTTTAAGCATCTTCAATAATCTCAAGTACATAACACTGCACAATGCACTAAAGGTACAATTAAAGTCAATAGGCATAGTCAGTTATGTGAGCTGCTAAACGTCTAGAACCATAAAGCATTAACTGTAATGTTATACTTCTACTATTTATGTCATTCTATCATATAAAAGCAAAAAAGCAAAAATGCGTATGCACAAATTAGAAAGTCCTTTATAGCAGTGCATTTCCTAATCATGTTCTTTTTTCGTTCCTTGTTTAAAGTTGTTTACTGTAATAATATCACTAAAGTGAGGCGTGGATCAGACATTTATCGTACAGACATCAGTATTGCTCACCTGGATATTTGTTTTGAGTAAACTCACATTGAACCAGAGTCAGCAAAAGTGGGTTGTTATGACATGTTTAAGTCCACTGAAGGTCACAATGAAGTTCTGTGTCACAACTTTGCAGAATAACAATATCCATAATGAAGAAGAAGTGTTGTCATATGAAGTATGTTCCTATAGGTCTTGATATGTAGATCGGTGTCATTATTGTCACCATCTGCTAATGGCACTAGGGGAAACATTGTGGGACCAGTAATGTTGTTAGGATACAACCTTACAGGGGCACCAGAGAAAAACCAGAGGATCACTATGAGTGGGAGCATTAAACACCATGACATTCCAACCATAAAAATACCTCAACATTCTAAGCTGTAGCAACACTGATGTGTATTTTAACATCTGTAAACAAGAATTACTCATTCTCTGGGAAAAAACTTTAATTGAGGGCAACATGGCCAAGTAGTAACCACAAACTTCAATTGAAGTATCTGAGCTTTCAGGCATTTTATTCTTTGTATTAACATTGTCTTTGGTTAGCTGATCACAAGGGAACAGCTCATCAGTACACACCTGGCATTAGGCGTAACACTTGTGATTGGATCTTACTTATATGCATCACTGGGACAAACAGGCATGATGTTTTTTGCACTAAGAAAGAAAGAACTTGATTATCTGTGCCTTCTTGTAAATTCATTATATATCAAGAATTCTAACAGACAGCATTTCACATAGATTATAAAATTTCTCCTCACTCAGAAACTCACAAAATTGAACAATGTCATTAGGGAGTCTGGGGAATTTCTCTTGTTTGAAAATTGTGGTTGATAATTAGATATAAGTTATTCTGGCCTTTAAGATTAATTTAAAAAAAAATGTTTTGTTTGGTCTACACTACTGTACATATTAACCTGCCACATAACCAGAGAGGAAACTTTTTTGGTACAAGTGCTCGGCGAGCAATTGTCATGCCTGACTGAATCGGAGCTGTGCTTTCACTGTCTGTTTTTATTTTACCTATATGGTGTTTCAGATCTGCTACTCAAACAGCGCCACTGGAAATTTTACAATGTGTTTTAGAGTTTTGTTTTAGAATGGCAGCTTTTTTCTTTTGAATTGTTACTGTACATGTGCTGTGCTGTATAGTCCTAACTAATAGGTTAGGTAACATTGTACCATTTCATTCCATGTGTAGGGTGTGCATTTCATTTTAATATTTCTGTTTGCTTCGCATTTTGGTATTTTCTCTTATTTTTCATTTTGATTATTCTTACTATTTGAATTAAAAACTGGTAAGCAGTGCAGTAGTTCCCATACTGTTTTTATCAGTGTGAGAACTTCTGCACTGCTTGGTCTTTTTTGTTTGATCTTGACATTGGCTAACTTGTAGTGTAATAAAGCATTTCAAATTCCTCAAGTATGTCAACATTATCATCATTGTTACCTTATCTGCTGTTTTGGTTGCAACCTTTTTTTTCACAGTCTCACACAGAATTTCAATGATGTGGGATTGAGTCACATACAACATCCTTTTTTTATAGACTAGCTATCCAACCACAGTCAACACAGATAGGTGGAACAGACTGCAGCTTTGTGACTCAATTTTCCGGTCATGTGGATAGCAGAGATAGCTGTCAGGAGGTCAGTCCCGTGACATCAACAGTAACAACAGATTAGCAACTTACAAAAGACAGGCAACAGGGAGATTGCTTACAGTGAGCATAACTCTCACACATCATGTGAATACTGTAGTTAGATAGAGAATCTGAACCTTGAAGAAGCACTTTGCAAATTTGCACACATTTGAGCAAATTTAATCAATCCGTCAAAACAGTTGCATAATGTGCTTTTGTTTGGACCTTTCTCCGAAGTTTTAAGAACATTAATTTTGTCAGGGTTATCTTTGCTGGGACTGAGAATCAAAAATACAAAACATATATATTTTGTTGAGACATATCACACCAACTGTTTCCAACGATGTTCAAACTTTGAGAAATCAACAAGATCGTTAAGATAACAGTGTGTTTAATTTGGTCACCACAGAAACTTACAGTATTGGAAAATTAGCAAAAGAGACTAAGCCTAACATAAATAATACTTTAAAACATAACCTCGTCTGTGAGTTACACAGATTTTTATAAACATTGGTGGCTATTTGTGGTGTGCTCACTGCATGCGTATCCTTTATGTTTGTTTATTCTGGTTACTCACACAGTATTTAGATTCCAGCTCTCTCTTCAGGTTGACCCAATAGGATCTGTCAGGTTTTCTTCATTTTCATTCCTGCCTTGTTCGCCCTTTTTTTTTTTTTTTTTTTTTAACTCACTAGCAGTTTGTATTCTGACACCAACTAGCAGTCACTTGCTCATTTAAAACAAAGGCAGGATGTGAATTTCTGCCCATCTGCTTCCACCGGTGGATGTGTGTGTGCTGTAGATATAACAGGGACTTTCTAATAGAGCTTCTGCTCTGAAATCCTGGAGCCGTGATATTTGAAATTGGTATTTATTCAGGGAGGGTCTTTTAAAAGATTATTTTTAGTTGCATAATGGAAAGTGTTTCAGTGTTTTGGAGCCTCACCCATACTAGAAATTAAATGTCAGTAAGTCTCGGCCTGCTGCTTTGAATTTCCTGAACTTCATGGCAGTGTGATGTTACATGATTGGAGTACCCCTTTAAAGCTCCCAGATCTATTGGTAGAAATTGAATATGATATTCATGGTTACGTTTCTAGTTCCTTGAAATAGGAACCGTTGTGTTTCCCTTACAGGAGGGTCTGTTCGTTGTGTCCAACCATGACTCCTTGAGATGCGATGGCATGGAGCAGGTGTTCGTTCTCCACTGGGTCCATGTGGCCAGATTGTTCTGTTATGTGGGCCTTTTCTTCTGACCCAAATGCAGAGATCAGAGGCAGGAAGTCAGGGAGATAATGATTTTATTTGTAAGTTCTGCAGATGAGTCAAAGACACGAGAATAAGAGCCGTCTCAAAAACACTGAATAATTAGAGTGAGTGACACTGTGTAGTCAACATACGGGACGGAATAAATCTGACACCAGAGTAGTGGAGAGACCGGTTTAATATAGCCAGAGGATGGTAAGCTGATGAGAAACAGCCATTACAGAGATGTGCTACAGACACTCCTGCCATGACAATAGACACGAACACAGGGAAAGGAGCGGGTGAAGGAGAAGAAAGGGGGGAGGGGGGGAAAGCTAGAAAGGTTAAAAAAAAACACAGAACAACAGAAAACAACCTGAATGCCACAGTAGCGACATGGCAGAACCGGCACAACTTAACAGTTGATTGAGATGAAAATGAAGGTTGACTTTTCATGGGTGTAGTCCAAGAAATTGGGCTAGTCCTAAGGAGGAAGGAAGTTGGAAAGGGACCATTTGCCCTGTTCTCCATGGCCCTGTCCCACATTTGTTTCAATTTGATTTCACTGCAACCCACATTCCTGTCCACTCTAGCATAGCTGTTAATAGGTAGGATGCAATCAAGATTTACAGTTGGCTAGTTGAGATCCAAATGAAGGCCGAGTTCAAAGATGGAGCGTTCCGCATGAGGGAGCCCGAGGATTACTACTTTAAACTGCTTGCCTGCATTTATGGTCTATTGTTGGTTATAATAGTGGTAGTTCCCGCAACAAAAGGAGTCCTTTGCTGTTTATGTTTGTCTGTTTGTGGACTGACTTTGTCATCAGAATAGTGGCAGGCAAATGGCCGGCTGTGGATGCCCACCTGCCTTCTGCCTGTGGATGTGTGTGCACTATAGATAGATTTATACAGACTTAGTTGTACAGCTGCTGCTCTGAAATCCTGGAGCTGGGATATTTGAAAGAAACTGGCATTCATTCAGAGTGGGCTTTTAAAAGATTATTTTTAGTTGCATAATGGAATGTGCAGAATCCAGTGTTTTGGAGCTTCACCCATACTGGTGATTAAAAGTCAGGAAGTCTCAGCCTGTTGCTTTGATTTTATCTGTCCTGTTTTGAATTCTTTGTTTGTTGTGAGTACCTGAAATTTATTGAACTGTGATACTAAATGTGTGGAGTACCCCTTTAAAGCTCCCAGATCTATTGGCAGAAATTGAGTATAATACTCATAGTTATGTTTGTAGTTCCTTAAACTAGGAATCTTTGTGTTTTTTCTACATTAGAATGAGCCTTTTTTATCAGCAGAGGGAGCAGGTCCTCCATCAGAGAGTCTGCCAGTTTTCATCCTTCATATGATTTCCCTACATGCTTGGATGAGAAGGGTAAGGGGAGGCGTATTTAGCTCTTTATCTCGAACCTTCAGTACTTTAAATGAGGAAGAACAATGGTGGTTTAAAAAAGCCCTGAAAATCTTTTTGCCAGCTAAACAGACGGAAGTTGATTGTTCATTTGCATGCACACTGTAGTGATAGAAAGCTGGTAGAGCTGCACGAATAATCAAAATATAATCATAATCACAGTACTGCAAAGTGCTATTTTCAAATCACACTTAGCTGAAATTTTTGGTAAAGGTACAGTGCAACAGAGAAGAGTACTGTACTGCACTGTGTTGTAGTGTTGAAGAGATAGCCTGCTGGTAGAAACGTAAATGGCTTAAGTTTCAATTTGTAAGAACTTTTTTTTTTGTTTGAGTCTCATTTGCAACTCATCAAATACCAACACTTCAGGTTGGTAGGTTCCAGCTGCACGCCACCCCAAAGTGTCAGTATGTGATTAACTAGTTGTGAATTAAGCTGTGACAGTGTGTGACTTTAATTTAGCAGCCTGCTGAGGGGACATCATTAATTTAGCAATTAAGCTGTTTATTAATTGCTCATTCAAAAAATTATGAAATTATGTTTGGGTGGGCAGGAAATCCACAAACATATTAACAATGTATTTGGAGTCAATATCCCTTTTACAATTGATGCAATTTATATGGGAGACATTCAATTTGACGGATGGAGAAATAACGATAAAAAGTTGGTCCAAATTCTCCTAGCTGGAAGCAAAAAACTTATTACAAGAAACTGGCTGAAACCCCATCTACCCACTATAGATGAATGGATAGACATGATTTATGAAATTTATGTAATGGAGCGGCTGTCATATTCCCTTAAAGTCCAGAAAGATAGATTTTACATGATCTGGAGCAAATGGACTGAGTATATCAAACCTATAAGAATGGACTTCTCCTAAATTACTGAAGAAACTTTCTTTATTTTTTTTTTTAACCTGAACCTATTTATTTTGTTTTATTGCCACACTGGCATTTTGTTTTCTATGCCTCTCCAATGTGAAAGCCTCCCTTGTTCCTTTTTGTTAATAGTTCTTAACAATGTTACACAAAATGTTAAAAACATCTGAAAGAGCTACATAGAAATATATGCAGGTAATCTGTGACTATCTATATGATAATGTCATTGTATACATACATGTGCTTGAGGCTGTTTGTAACTGACTGTGGCATTGTAGTTTGTAAATGCTCTTTCTAAATAAAAAATTAAAAAAAAAAAAAAAGAAATTATGTTTGGGTGATTTTCAGTAATTTCTTTGTGATTATTACGGTATTAGGGGAGGTCATTTCAAAGAAATTTCAAATATGTTACCTGGTAGACTGGTAAAATCAAGTGTTTTTTTGAGAAGGCCTCCCTTTAACTAGCGAGCTCTACCGGGACACTAGCTGGTCCTCAGCTCTCTCCTTCCCTGCAGCCTCCTTATATCTTCAATTTTGTAACAGTTTGTCTTGATGAACTGAATGAGTTACTTGCAGCAGCAATGTCCAGATGTTTATATTTTAAACCAGTAGGTCCATAATCAAAAATTCAACGAAAAGTGTTATGATGACAAACATGTTGCCACTCCTCTCACTGTCAGCTGCGTCACTGCAGTTTACTCAGACGGCGTTGCACATCAAATGTGGTATACGGCTGTGGTTAGTTTATTTGAAGTTTAGCATTTGCCACAATTCAGATAGATGCTGCTGGTCCAGGCTGTGTATCTTTGGGTTAAGTTGCTGCATGTGTTTGGCCCCAGACAGCTTAACAAGTTTTCATGCCTGCCTCACCTAGCATTAGCAACCCACATGAAGGCCATTTGGGTCAACAACCTACAAGTGGTCCAAAAGACTCTGAAACTCAAAACGTCCACGTGTCCTTGACGGCTCTGTAAGGACACTCCCACACAGTTTAAAAACCTGCAAAACTCCCCTCCAGTTACTTAGAACTGATCAAGCCTCTTGGATGAGAGGTGAAACTTTAAGGAACTGAGACAAGTCCAGTTGCCAACGATAGAGCATTTAGAACGCTTGTTTGGTATTTCAACTATAACCCATCTATCCTGCTGTGTCAGCACATTTCTTTACAAAAAATTAAAGCTGTGGACCACTTTCTTTATTTGAGACTGAAACAAGCTACTGCATAATGTGAAACTCACAGAGAATTATTATCCGACTCTTCCATTCCCCTCAGTTCTACCAAGCATTTTAGCCTCTTCTCCTCTCGTTGAGCCAGTTGTTTTTGGTCAAGAAATTTTACTCTTGCTAAGAGCAGCAGCAGCAGGCATCTGTAAAAATGCCCCACAAATCCACTGCAAGCTACCTGCTGAGCACAGAACACCTGACAGGCAACGTTAGCAACTAGCTTGTGTCAAATGGGGGATCGTTTAGCAGCTAAAGAGACAGTCAAGATTTGGTGGAGACTTCAGAAAAAGAAAATGGTTAGATGTGCAACTATTCCAAACACATTTACTGCAACAATACAGTGATGTCATGTCAGGTGCCGTCAACTTGTTCTGCTGCCCGCAAGTGGTCGGAAAACATTTATATGCAGCTTCAAGCAAAGATCACGCTCTTCATTACATACAGCACATTTATTGAAAAATCAGTTTACTGTTGTTTTTTTACAAAAAAATATTTTAAAAGGCTGAAGTAATTATCCAGGTTGAAGCTGATGTGGACAGAGGATGTGAAAATGCTGTGTTTTTTTTTTTGTTTTGTTTCTTTTATGTGTTTGTTTCCAGTGAAGCCTCGTGTGCAGATTCACACATTTACCCACTTGTGGTATTTGCTTCCTTTTTTGCAGTCACTTTAACTTTGAAGGGGGTTTTTTGGACTGCACTTCATATCAATGAGCTCTGGGTCTGTAATGCTTATTATAGTGTTGTCGTCGACTTTCCAGGCAGTTTTCATAAATATCTTCTGTTTTCGCCTGGTGCTGGAAAGACAAAAGAAATAAGACAGGCACACATGACAAGTTACAGCGGCTCAGTCTGATTACAGTGTCTCTGCAAATCATTGTAGTAGAAATTCATTTCACTTTGTTATAACTCAAATTGAAGTACTATCTCAAATGACAAGGTGAGAATCTTTATGTTTACCCTTTCAGCAGCGGGAGCTTGAATGGTTTCTTGAATAATTCTGTAAAAGAGAGTGACATCTTGATTGTTTTCCAGCAGTACAATGCCATTAGCCATATTTCTGAGCATAGAATCAGACTGACATGAGGCATATGTAACCCACCTCCCACGTCGTTTGCGAACTCCATGCAGAACAGTCAAAGTGATTATAAAGATCAGGCAGCACACACAAGGCACAGCCACAGCAATCACTGTCGTATGCCGATTTTCCCCTTCCACGTGTTCTGGGAAGAAAGAAAAAACTATATTAAACTCACTCCAAAAGGACAGAGTCTAAAGCACAGCTCAATTAAAGCTGCTGTGAACTTCCTGTCAGTTGAGCAATTAGCAATCTTCCAAGATCATACGCAGTTTGTATTTGTGTTGGGGGGAGGTCTTGGTTTCACACAGGAAACAATGATGTTCACTCAGTTCCATGATGTAGTTAAACTTTTTTAAGAAGCTATACATTTTAAACCAACATCCTGTTAAATGTTAAAAACCTTTAATGCTCCAATGATTAGTAAAATGAGTAAGAATTGTGACTAAAAATATGCTCGCAGACTTGTTCTTGACCAATATTCAAATATGAGTCATAGACAGTGCAGCCATAGCTGTGTGGATGTTTAAACTGTGTTTTCTCTGTGGATAATGATTAACACAGTGTCTGCAGGTACCTATAGCAATAGACGCACAGTTGATCTCCGCTCTGTTATCTTTAGTAACCCTGTCATCCTGTTCCCAGGCTATTTCCTTTGCTGTTGACACAGAGATTATACCTGTTGCATTTTTTAATTCTATAATTCAGGACTGAGAAACACACCTATAATTATCAGCTCCCATTGCTCCTCCCAAGCTCCTGTGACTGAGTTGGTCTCACAGGTGTAGTTTCCTCCATGAGACGTCTGGACACTCTCTATGATCAGTGGGTACAGTTTGCTCTCTGACTCTGACATATTTATGTTGAGCTCCCGAGTTTCATTACTGGCGTAGATGGGGTTGTGTGGTTTGAGACTGAACAGGGTCACCCCGTCCTTTTTCCATGTCAGCTGAGCGAGCGCGCTGATTGACTCGTTGGCACAGTGGAAAATCGCTCTGCTGCCCACCACCATTGAGACGGTGGCTCCATCTATGGGGGTGATTTCAGATAATGGATTAAATTTTCACTGTAAGCATTCTGTCAACATTATGCCACGCTACAGTTACAGCAGCAGCTTGGGTGCGGATGTATTTGTTTTCTTGCCAAAGTTAGATGAAAAGATAGATGCCTCTTGCATATCTTATCTGGTAAAGACTCAGCTACATCCAGCAACTGGTTAGCTTAGCTTAGCATAAAGACAGGAACTGAGTATGTTGCCTGTTCAATCAATACAAAATCCAAATTGTTAAAACGCTACTTTCATCTGTTGATTAACTTGTACAGACATGGGATAAGCATCGTTCTACTCACCCAGCTCTTGACAAGGAAGCAAATAAACTAGGGCTGTCAATCTTAGCACACTATTACATGTTAGTTATTTGCATTTAGTGTCAATGTGAATTGAGTAATTTCCAGAGTACATTGAGTCTGAAGTACCACTTGCTGGCTAAGCACACAGTTTTGATAATTGAAACAGAGAGCCTTCCTCCCCCTCACCAAGCGCAGACCACGCAAGATAGTTCACGACGGAGACGCCTGAACAACTCTAGATGCAACAAACTTTCAAAAGCGATCGCTAAATGAGTGGCTGCAGCTTGCAGGCCAATTAACATTAACATTACTTTACCTTTACAAGTGTAAAGTTGGACACTAGATTGTGTCAGTATTACTAAGGAATGTTACATTCAGGTCAGTGTGCCCATCTGTGGTTGCTTGTTGGGCTTAGGTTTGCCCTGTTATGCATTGAGCATATTTTTTTAGCGTGCAGTATCTTTAAGGTTTTTCTAGAGAATATTCTGGACGGTTTTTGTCATTATTTTTTAATTGTTGCGATAATGATAAACGTACAGTAGCATAGAGCGAGCATAGTCCTCCACTCCCATGTTGATAAGAGTATTAAAAACTTGAAAAATATCCCTTTGCGTGTACATTAAGAACAGATCAAAAATGTGCAATCCATTTTAATGATGGAGATAATTGCAGATGTTTAATTGCATTTAATTGATTGACAGCCCTAGAATGAACATATTTCCCCTAACGCAAACTCGGCTTCTAGCTTATACTCATTGTCACAGTAACAGGTTTGTAAATTATTTTTACCTGCTGGTGAGAACATCCAGAACATGCAATATATCAGACAAAGGGTCCTGCTGATGCCCATATACTTAAAAAAATCCTCCATCCCGCCTTGAAAAAAAGATAATTCAAATTGTAAACAACATCTTAATGTGGGAATATACTGTAATGTGGTCAAGTCAGAAAACATTTGTATTATTTTATCAGTAAAGCCACAGTGAGTTTAAAAGTTTAGTGTCCTGGCAATGATGGGCAGTGATGATTGTGATCGAATACAGGAAATGAAATACAACACAAATTGGTCACAAGACCAACATTTATGCAAACATATGGTTCTAAAATCAGTCAGAGAAGTGGTCATAAGAATCTTAAAGAAGGTCATATCCTTCCTTAACCCAGAAACCACATGATTAATATTGTAACCACTCTTATTTACCAGTAGTGAGCATGTCTGCCTCTGCTCTTTGGTCTTGTTTTCTTCTTCCTTATCTCTGAACTTCTACTTTCACTTAGGAAAAATCGTGTAAATCACGTATGTATGAAAATTACTGATGATTAATACTCACATTTCTGTGTAGCGACACTGTGGCTGACAATCAGGTGAAGAGTGAAGATTTAACATGGCCAGGCCCAAAACACCCACACTTAGATGATTTCCTTACAGGAAGTGAGCACTGTGACAGCGATGGTCTGTGACCAACCACGTAAGGTGCTTCTGTGTGTGTGTGTGTGTGTGTGTGTGTGTGTGTGTGTGTGTGTGTGTGTGTGTGTGTGTGTGTGTGTGTGTGTTTACCCTGTGTATGTAGTATTCTACCCATACCTACCTCCTAAGTACAGCTGGATATCATTCACATTTACATGCAGCACCTGCAACCCCTTGTTTTATGTTAAAATATCTTTTTATCTTGAATTTTCATGTGTAATTCATTTGAGAGGCCTTAATAGCCATATATCTACATGCCATATATCTACATTGAGCTGAAGTGTCTCCCTTTGCTCTACTGTATTTTTGTATATGTTTTATACTCCTGTCTGCCATGCCATGTTAACCTTTATCTTGTGGCGTATTGTTTGAGCAGTGACTGTTATATGTTTAATTGTAGTTAGATTATGAACCATGTGTTTGTGTTTGCGCAGAGATGATATTGTAAGTGATTATTGTTACTTCCATTGTGTACGGCCTCCAAAACGGTGTACGGTGTGCCACCGTTTGTCGCTAACGCTAGCAGGTGCTGTGGATGCTGCACTCCGCTGCTCAAGTAGCCAGTAATGCTCTTCGTCAGCTCACTGTTGTCGGCCCTGTTGAAACAGAACTTTCAGTTTTAGTTTCAACAGATGTATCAACAGGGGCATCCTCAAGATGTCTTCCTTTTGGCTGCACTCTTCTCCTTCTGATAGTTCCCATTCTGAGTCACATTTCTTGTGGTTCTGAAACTCTCTGCTTACTAACCTGCCATCGCAGTTCGATTTAGCTTAGCTTGTGATGGTCAAATCCCTTTGCGATCTTGACTGTTCCAGAGACTCAGATTACACTTTACAGTAAGAGCTGTATTTATCTATCTATCTATCTATCTATCTATCTATCTATCTATCTATCTATCTATCTATCTATCTATCTATCAATTTCTGCCCATCTCCTTCAGGAGAATGCTGCATCATCTGGCTTCAACTTTCCATCTGCATGGGGGTGAGAAGACAATGACTGAATTCTCATTTTTTAATGAACTTATCCTTCAAGAGTAGTTTCAAGAGTCCAACCCCACTCCGGAGCATAATAGGCCATAAATCACATTACATGTTTTCATCTTTGAAAACTCACAAAAATCCAATGACACATGATTTTCAGCGTGCGTGTCAAGTATAAACCTGAAATTGAAGCTTGAATTGGACCTTGCATCTTTATTTTGGCGGACATCGTACACCTTGAAACGCTTTTGCGTTTAAGTTTAAGACGCCATTATGTCATCTCATATCAAATGAAAATGAAATGGCAGGTTGCATTTTCATTTGAACAGTGACTGCATTTTCAAAAGCTTACTGGATGGAGTCACACCACAGACTCAAATCGTGGAGGGCAGGGCAGCTATGAGAGGTCCAGGGTGGTCATGTTTGGAATTACCCTGGCTCATGCCATCATTAGACACACCTAATTTCACAAGATGTATGACAGGACATGATTGCTGTGGGCGTTTTTGTATGTTTAGCTACTCCCAACTCCGCCGTCTACTTTTTCAGATGCGAGCTTCTAGTCACGTTATAGAAACTAGAAACATTCCTTTCACATGATTCACAACTGACAGATTAGTGCTTTTCATGTCGTGCTCTTCAAAGTAGAAAAAAACAGTCACCCAAAACAGTACAGTCTGACATCATAATACGGTATTCCTCTCAGTCTGTCATCTTTAGACATCTCTGTCTGAGATTCTGCTTCGTCTTCCACTGATGGGTCTCGCACGGATCGCACATTTCTGCATATATGTGTGGAACTACCGTCTGTAGTCCCTTGTAGCTTGACAGCTATTTTTCCCACTTAATTCTGAAGCATATGGAATGCAGTTTACTTTACTATATCCTGTTTGTCTTCCTAGTCAGGCAAAGCTCCTTTCTGCAGACGCTAGTTTAGTATGTTCAGCTCTTGTCAGATTTCCACCAACAATGCCGAATTCAGTATGGCCCATGTAAACATGGGGTGAAGGGTTCATATTCGAGCAGTAATAACCTATTTGAAATGTAGAGTGTATAAGTGCATTAGGTTACTGCTTGTAGTTTGCCCTGTTTGTGCTGTTTACTTTGAGTTTGACCTATGGCTTTATTGACCTGTCAGTAAGCTAAGCAAACGTTAATGTTATATTGCTTCACTATGAAAATGTAGGAAGCTCACAAACAGAGCCGTCCTGAGTGGACCGTAACGACAGGAAAACATCCAAGAAAGCATGTTTGGAAGTATTTTGGGGTCCACGCTGTAGCAGGCAAAGTCATGTCCCTCACTTTTCAATGTCCTGATCAGAGGAGACAGTAGTTGAGTTGAGTTCGTCTTGATAAACAGCAAGTGTCTTGAGTGCTTATCTTGCCCGGTGTTTGCCTTTTCAGGCTCCAGTTCTGCTCAGAAGAACACAAGCAACAACATTAAATTATGACATATGAGGTCTGTGTCGAGGTAACTACGCCTTTAAGCAGGGTTAGTGGGTTAACAGTACAGTTTTCATACAGTACATGTGGTGCGTTGTCTTTATGATGGAGACCACATTATTTATTATTAATGTGTGATATTTCTTCTTCCTTCCCCCACTGCCTAAACTGAACTTCTTGTGTGTGTGTGTGTGTGTGCATATTCATAGGTTGTAGCACAGATATAATCTCATGGTCTAAATTTCTATTTTTGGTTCCTGACTTCTTCCTAAGGTTAATGCAATGAGTTCAGAAGTGTCCATACATGGTGCTCAGACCGTGCTCAATGCTGTGAGTTCTGCAGAATTTCTTTTCATTCTCCCTCAGTCTAATTTTGGTCCTTTTGTATGTCCCATCAACTCAAAGCATTAGTTGTAGCATTACTGCAGCAAACTAGGTTTGCAGTAAATCTCATTATTGAAAAAAAAAAACTCAGATTAACTGTGCAAAAGCAGAATCAAACAGGAGATAATAAAGGGCAGTGAATGATCTACATAAGGCGCAGAACCAGAAACAAAACTCCAATATGATGTTAGTGTTGCCAGGAAGTGAAGGTATAATGGGGATAAAGTGTTTTAAGGAACAGTAAAGTGAGAGCTGAGAGCTTAAGGAGTAGGAGTAAACATGTCCTGTGCAATACTGCCCCTCAGTGGTGATTTAAGCAAAGTCCTCTCAACTCTTCCTCATCAGTATCAGAATCAGTCATAATATTATATGAAGAAACCCTGTTTTTCTTTAAAGGGTAATTTTGTAGTTTTGGAGAAGAAAATTAAAACCCCGAATTTTGATATTTACAATATTAATGAGGTACTTTTAATCCATAACTGATTACACAAGCTGTTCTCAGAAGAAAAAAAGGTCCCAGAACACTGTTTGAAGCTAGAAAGGTGGCAGGGTCCGCCAAATATAAACAAATTAAAACAGTATGAAACTCTGTTGTCCTTTAAGTTCAGTTTGTTGATTCAGTTTGTTAAGTCATGAAAACAAAGACTGTTTATTTGTTTAGTTTGTTTAGGTATAAAAAAACATCAGTCTGATCAAAGTTTCTTCCCCAAAACAACATAGTGCACCTTTAGCATGTCCTGTTGTAACCGGACACGTGTCATCTAATCAAACAATTATAGCCCTGCGCACTGACTGAAGACTTGCCGTCCGGAAAGCATGCATCATGAGTGTACGAGTGCTGAAGTAGAGTTTACATGGTCTCGCATTGCTTACATTAGCTTCCTCCCACAGTCCAAAGATGTTGACCACTAAAGGTGACAGCAGATTAGGTCAAATGTAAACTTTTTTTCCCATCAGATGTGAATGTGATTGCTTGTCGTTGCATGTTAGTGCTTTGACAGACTGTTAATGCACTGGCGTCTTGTCCTGTCTGTCCTTGGATAAGCTTCTGTTTCCATCTTGTTACATCTTTTACGTTGTTTCTCGTGACTGTGTCTGCCGTGCGTGACAGGCACTGATGTTGGGAAGACGGTGGCAATGACGCAAAATGGAACTAATCCATTATTCCATTCAAATAGCATCAAACTGAAGTAACAAGCCTGTTGTAAAAAAAAAAAACTTCAAATATAGTACAGATAGTACAGACACAGTATGTGTTCAAATGTAGGGAGTAAAAGTCAAAAGTTGTTTAAGTTATTTCCTTCAGTCGAGTAACAAAGTATTTGTACTTTACTTACGTTACTTCATGCCTCTGATCAATTTGAATTCTGTGACACGGTATCAGAAGTAGTTTTGTCAGCATGGTGATTCTCGGGTCCTAGCAGCCACAATCTACTCGACTAAAATCTAGTTGAGTATAAATCAGTGCTGGAAAGTAACTGAGGACATTTACTCAAATAACGTTTGGTGCAGTCTTTATGAGTTTCTTCTTTACTTGATGATTTCCATTTCATGATTACTTATACGTCTACTCCCCTACCTTTCAAGAGTGCAATGTTGTTCTTTCTTCTCACTTCATCTGATGGTTTTAGTATCTAGTTTTGTTACAGATTTAGTATTCAGAAATACAACATATAATTATGTTATTATTGTTGTTGTTGTCGTTGTTATAGGTTGAGATTGCACTGTGCAAAAATCTATATCATGTAATTATGTATATACTCCAATCCGATTCTATTTTCTTTCCTTTTTAATTATATTGTCTATTTTATATTGTTTATTTTGCTATTGCTCTTGTTCTTGTAATATTCCGAGACTGCTGTGACAAATAATATGTCCAAATAAACAGCCAGGTGTCTTTGTAGTATTCCATGCTACAGGTTTAGGCACTGTTCAAGACTCCTTTAAAAGTTGTATTAGTTTAATGTGTTGATACAAAACATTTCCGTCTGTCAGTTATATAATCATATAGCATAATGAAGCATAATCATTTGTTTTTTACTTGAGTTATAATCAAGTTCAGTGCTACAGTGACTCCTGATCACTTCTGTGTGTGTGTGTGTGTGTGTGTGTGTGTGTGTGTGTGTGTGTGTGTGTGTGTGTGTGTGTGTGTGTGTGTGGTTGAGACTTTGCAGAGAAACACTGACACAACACTTCTTGACCACGTGTGACTTTTTATTGCGTTGGTTCACATTCCAAAAGAAGATACTGCCACACATCTATCAGCAAAGAAGACTACAAGTTAGTAAAAAGGATTTTTTTTTTCTTTCCAAAGATTAATCACGTCTTCTTACGAACATACAGGCAATGCGACAGTCTTAAAATACAAAAAATCATACATTACCAGTCATATCGATGTACACAAGGACCAGCATCATGCTTTGATCGTAACACTGTTAAATGCTTCGATGTGTTTCGACAATTTGGGGATTTGTTGTAGGCTCTCTGATTCAGATTCCACAGCATTGGATTATGGGAGGAGAAGGGATGGTTGGGGGTCACAAAGGGGTCAAAGCTGCCTTCTCTCTCTGAGTTTCTCTAGAGCCGTTTGATCATACCCCCAAAACCAACACTGTGTGTGTGTCTGTGTGCACACCAATGCACATGTATGAGCGTTAGCCTGCAGATTTGAGCTCTGGTGTCTACTTAAAATCATTAAATTATCACTTGAAAACACTTATTTAGCCATACGTGCTGCATTACGGAGCCATTTCACTTGTGGTTTGGGTGTGCTGAGGGGTTGCATACAGAAATGGAACACAAAAAAAGAAAAAAAAAAAAAGGGCAAATAAAACATTGAGTTCACATAGGTCCCAGAGCAGTAAAAGCACTTGCTACAATCTTAGAACATTTGAGAATTTACATTTACAGATAAGGCACAGGAAATCATACAGTGGTAGAATTGCGATAAAGCGAAAGGCAAACTTTAAGGCTTAACGCACTTTGCACCTCGATGCTCGCTAATGATTTGCAATCAAATTCATCTTTCCTCAGATGGCTGCACAATTGCTGTCTTCACTCTATTGATTTGTGAGAATAAGTCAGTGTTGTAATAGCAGTTAAAACTTGTGTGATTCCTCTAGACAGTGAAATAACCCCCCCCCCAAAAAAAAGAAAAAAAAAACAGCTGTTCTGCACATTATGTACACTATCAGACATGAGATGGGGCGTTATGTACAGCAGGAGTTGCCCCCTTGTTGTTTGTTTCTCTCTAAATTTTCGTGACTATTGTGTTTTCTAGTGGGGAAAGTAACCCTCCACGGTCGCATAAAAAATCAAGTCGAAAAAGGTTTTTTTTTTCACAGCCAGGTCAAGGATGCTTGTTTTCATTGATGAGCGCGGTTTCTTTTATTGTCTCGCCTCAAACAATACTTTGTGCTGATGGTGCGTGATCTTTATCGCCCGGACGCCTGTTTGCACAGTGCGAAAAGAGAGGATTTGGCCTGAGGTCGCTACTATAGTTCATTCTCTGATAGGGCAAAACGAGCCCTGCTCTCTTCCAATGGACTGTCACAGTACACAGCTCTACTTAAAGGCTACACGACATAAATCTAAAATGCAGAGAATCACATTGAAAAAGACATTCAACATGTGGTCTTTTTTTTGTTGTTTTTTTTTTCTTTGGTTTGTTTTTCCTCACTAACTCAGCTCTGGCTGTGCTACATTGTATATAAACATGAAAAGGAGAGAAATGCTCTGAAATTGATGCACATCTCTCTTCACTTGAAAGAATCCTGTGTAAATGGATGCATAGATGAGGTGTTATGAGGGTTAAAGGCCTTGCACAGAGTCTAAACCTCTGGTGTGTGCAAAAAAAAAAAAAAAAAAAAGGTATGCTCTTCTCCACCTGGAAATGGACTTTTCCCCCCTCTACTCCTCCAAGAGCTGTATACCTGTAAATAGTAGTGGCACTTCGTCGTGTGATTCGTGTGTGCGAGAGCCCTCTCACCTGCGGCGTGTGCAGCCACACATGCTGCCTTTGCAGTGTGTCGCCGTCCGAATGGGAATGAAAGTCAGTGCCTAACTACAGCGCAATTACTGATTCGCAGACACACAAGTATAATATAACTCTCTTTCCCCGATCTACTCAAACCCCATGTAAAAATGTCTAATCCTCCATTGTATATGATTAAAACTCTTTCAATAGAAAAAGATGTTTCTAAAAATTGAACATGGATTTTCATCAAGTAAAAACATTTCCCCCCTGCATGTGTCCTTTCCACATTTTTTTTTTTAAATATAAGAACACGCTTAATAAAAAAAAACTACTCCTCCCCTCTTTAACTTCTACTTTGTCTTTTTTTTATCACAAACACGCAGATTTTTTGTCGCTTCGTTGAACTGTTTTAAAAGGTTTTTTTTTTTCAATCTATCCCTGTTAATTTTTCATCCTTTGCTTCGTGACCTGCTTGTTCAAGAGTGTGCGTTGTCTTGAGTTAGGTGTGTGTGTGCTCTCTCTCTCTATGTGTTGAACGTCTGGTGTGTGCAGGTGTACATGTGCGCTCTCTCACAGGTTCATACGGTGAGATCGTCTGACCTGGCCCTGCTGCTGGCTTTGCTCAGTCGGCTCAGCGGTCTGGTGTCTTCTATCGTATCCGCGGCCTCCATCCCTGCCTCCGCCGGAGTTACCCCCTCCCCGTTCACTGCCTCCTCTACCTCCACATCCTCATCCGCAGGCGCCTCCACCTTCTCCGCTTCTGCCTCTGCATCTGCCTCTGCCGGCTGCACCTCCTCGGGCTCCTCCTCGTGTAATGTCACCCCCCCTGTCTCAGTGGTCTGGGCGTAGGAGGGCAGAGTCTCGTCATACACCTTAGAGATGTCCTCCAAGGGCAGCACCTCCTCCGCCTTCTCCTCCAGCCCCTGGAAGGGTGGGGCCCCTCTGCCAGCCTCCATGCCCACCTCAGCCAGCGGATAGAGGTGTGTAATGGGGGGAGCTTTCTCCTCCTCCAGCAGCTTGTAACCTTTCGCTCTCTGCAGGGAGGGCACAGCCAGCGAGGGCAGGCTCTTCGCTTGTAGCGGCAGAGGGGCCGGGCCCTCGCCCTGGGCTGGGGCGGGGGCCGGCTTGCGAAAGACAAAGCGAATCTTCTTCAGGCCCAGGTGACTGATCTCCACAAAGTTGAGGAAGAGCGAGACACAGGCCACAGCCAACATGAAGATGATGAAGACAGTCTTCTCCGTGGGGCGAGACACAAAGCAGTCCACCGTGTTGGGGCAGGGCCAGCGGCTGCACTTGTACAGCGGCAGGATGCGAAAGCCATACAGGAAGTACTGGCCCACAACGAAGCCCACCTCGAACAGTGTCTTGAAGATGATGTGGCAGATGTAGGTCCTCAGCAGCGTGCCCTCCAGCCGGAACTTCTTGCTTCCCTTTGTGCTGGTCTCCTTAGTGGTGCGGACGCTTCCCTGGTCGGGCGCCAGAGGGAGACGCTCCTCGCTCAGCTCCTGTTGCCGGCTGAGCTCGGCCTCCTCGCGCTCCTTGCGTTTCTCCTCCATGTGGACGTGGTGCACGGCGTGGCCCACGTACACCAGAGACGGCGTGGACACAAAGATGATCTGCAGCACCCACAGGCGGATGTGGGAGATGGGGAAGGCCTCGTCGTAGCACACATTCTCACATCCGGGCTGCTGCGTGTTGCAGACATAGTCGGACTGCTCATCGCCCCACACAAACTCTGCTGCCGTGCCCAGGATGAGGATACGGAAGATGAAGAGCACCGTGAGCCACACCCGGCCGATCACCGTAGAGTGCTCGTTAACTTCCTCTAAAATATTACCCAGAAAGCTCCAGTCACCCATGATCGGTCCGTAGCACTGCAAAATGAAGGGTGGGGTAGGAAGGCACACAGAGGGTGCAGGCAGACAGGGAGGGTGGGGTTGGCAGGACAGACAGGGGGAGGGGAATAGAGTGCCAAAAGTAAGAATTAAACAAAGAAAACTTGTCGAAAATCAAACCTTAGTCACAATTTCAGGCTGCTACAAGTGATTCTAAGAGAAAACCTGAATATTTTCAAATTTCTAAAGATTGTCATCGAGTCCATTACATTTCGATTAAAAAAACACCACCATACTTAGTCAAATATGAAATAAACATTTCTAGCAAAGTGTTGATTTTCGTCTTTTAGAAAGCTACTCGTTCTCGACGTAAACACCACCAACTGTGCTGAACATTAACAGTGCCGCAAGTCAAAAAAATCTCTCGCTCTACCTCTTTGAAAAAAATTCCACACAGCACCTCTTGACTAAAAACCCATAAAGAGAGATCAATAAGCAACTAACAGTCCCTTCTTCTGTAAGGTACGATATAGGTTAAATGTAATCAAATGGGCAACTTGCCACAGCTGCGGCTCCGGCGAAGTTGAGTCCTGTCCCGTTCTCTTGGCACCCGGCAGGGAAAAGTGAACTTTTTTCTGCCCTCTATCCCACCTAAAGCCCCGTCCTTGTCGCCCCACTGAGCAGATGTGAATGAATCGGCTCTGATGGTTGGTTTTTAGTTTGCTGCAATATTTAAGCTTGGAGCCAGACGGCCTTTATTTGCCGGGCGACGTGTGGTGACGCAGGAGACAATAGGATCAACAGAGCCAGAGCGGGGATGTATGGGAGCAGGCCTCAGGCTCCCACACCAACATGGACGCTGTACGGCCGGGGCACCGAGTCCACGGCACAGCCATTCAGCTCCACGCATGCAACTTCCTCACGCATAGATACTGTATGCACAAGCACACATACAGTAGATGAAACAACAACAGCAGCTTTAGGCCTCCAGCTGTGCTGCCATGCCCCGACATGAGAGCAGAGAGGCAGGTCAGTGACAAGCTACGAGGCAGGGATGGAGAGGTTATTTCCCCGTGCGCTAACACTGGACATTGTTGTTTATGCAGGCGGCAGCGGGTTCAACTCAACTGAGGGTATGAATATGTTGACCCTTGGAAATAATTCTGATTTTGCTTGAAGGAGGTGCTCACTTCTTTCTCTTTTTATTTTTAGCTGGCATCTGTAGAGTTCGGGCTTTACAGGACACTATAAATTCAAATGAGCCATGAATACATTTTCAAACAGCACTTCAAAAAAGTCCAAAAACACAGTGAATGATTTTCACTCATCATCAGATTTTATGCCCCTTTAAACTCACAACAAAAGCAATAAATCCAGTCAAAATATTCATAAAATACCATATAACACTGGAGAAGTCAGAGTAAACACTCGTGAAATAGTCCATTTAGCTTTTTATTCCAGGCTTTTGAGTCAATTATGAATCTAAATAATTAACATCTATAGTCACTCTTTACATCAGAATTTTGAAAGTTTTGTGTTCAGTAAAAAAATAAAAAGGCTGCAAAACCCCACAACTCACATATTCTGTTTTATTTATTATGGGGTCATTTTTCAACAGTGAAATGTAAACGTAAATGGAGGTACTTGGAGGTTCCATTTTCTGCTTCTTTATACTTTCACTGTGCTACATTTTTAGGAGTTAATATTGCATGTTTTACATGTATTGCACATGTATTTGATAACTTTAGATACCACTTATAACTTAGTCACCAGTTCGGAAGTTATTCTGAGTAATGGATCTGATCATTTTCCAAGTGTGCCAATCAAGCAAGTATACAATATACATACATGTACATATTTGTATAGTTTACTTTTTTCCAAGTACATATGTTGCTAGAAAATACTAAATTCATTTAATATCAGATACTTTCTGACTTTTACTCAAGTACTATTCGTATGGGTGACTTTCATTTCTAACAAAGTTATATATATTATCAACCTTTTTTTCTTTTCATCACATTTACACATTCTGTGTTTTAGTCTGTATTTTATCCTCATGTTTACCTGATGTACAGACACATGTATTTTATTTGTAGTAGTCCTTAGTCAACAGTGCAGGTTTCGCTGTCATCCACCATGAGTTCTAACATAGCAGATAAATGAGTCCACCTCTGTGTGTGCGCACTCATCATATCTGTGTCACTTAGCTGGAATGTGAAGTATGTGAACCATTGATTGAAAGGACACACTGAAATGTCTCTATTAGCGAGGTTAGTCAAACTTTCCCGGCTCAGAGGAGAAAAACACTGAGCAGCGATCTTTGATCTCTGAATCGTTCCACAGATGTTTGAACAGAGCGAAAGCTTCGCAGAGCCCAGAGAGACTTGTTTCCACTGCCTGAATATCTTGAATGTCTGCTCATGAAGTTACGTCCAGGTTTGCACCGAAACAGCCAATAACATTGGAAGCCTCTGTGGAACTGAAAACATCACATGCAAAATGACTGGCATGCTTTATTCTTGGATTCTGACCCTGTATCTCAGAGTCGTTACCGAGGCAGAGCACCGCTTCATGATGGGTCACACCTGCACGTTCGACCTCACTTTTGCTTTTTATGCTTTTTTCCAAGTATGACATCAAACTGAATATATATTTAAACAATAATCAAATCAACATTTTTAGAAGATGTTTTAGAACAAATTGAAGTGTATTAAGTAAATATTACTACTGTCACATGTTTACCTCTTGTTTACTTAATGACTGAATTATTACCTTTTCAATTTTTAAAGAAAAGTATGTAGTTTTCTTTAAGTTTAATTAGTTCCCATATCTATTTTCTTTAGGTGAAAAATGTCATATATAATAACTTTTAGAATAAAAATAGAGTAACAATACAACATTAAGCTAATTAAGCTATCTACTCAAGTACTGCACATGAGTAAAAGTTTTCTTCCACTTTCACTCCACTGCAATCTGAAGGCAAATACTGTCCTTATTACTCCACTGTATTTATTTAATAACTTTGGTTACTAGTTACTAGTCACTTTGAAGATTAAATATCGCATTAGAGCCAAAGTAGAGGATTTTTTTTCAATTGATTTATTTTATCAGCAATCAGATTACAAAAAACAGATTTTGATAATCAGAAATCTTTAATATCTGATCTGAAATTCGACCAGGCTGGTAATCAGTCAACCAGCAGTATACAGTATATAAGTATATGTAATAAGTACATTTAATTTCAGACACTTTTACTCCGGTACTACCCATATGGGTGACTTTAACTTAACAAAGTTATATTTTAACACAAAACCTCGACTCTTACTCAGGTTTAGTTTCGGCAGGTGTGTTGGACGTTTACAGGTGCTGCCTTCATTACTTTGTTAAACATGGAAATGTGACTGACTGTTTTCAGCAAATGTTGTTGATGGTTACAGCTTCATTAGCGCTCAACAAAAGTGTTCCTTTGTCATTTATATGAGTATATCAGCCCATCAGCAAACGGGGAAGAGGGCGTTTATGTTCCATACATTTAAATGCTACACATTGTGCTGAAGTAGACCTGCTGTATGTCAACAATGTGATTTCTCTGCACCAACATGTTAAACTCTCATTATGAACCCCAGTTGGGACTGTGGAAAAGTTTATTTGGAGAAAGCTTTTGTTTGTCTTTTATCTAAACTGTTGAGAACTTGCTCCCCCGGTAACGCACTGATGCACCAAATTAGAGGAAGGAACAAAACAATTACATGGCAGTCTGAAACAGACAGTTTGTTTACAGTTACACAACTCGTTTCCCTTTTCACAAAATGTGATTTCCACGTTCCTCAATTGTTTGATATCCCTGGGTGAAGTTTGAACACAGTTAATTTTTAGGTTGGAATCAACAAAAACTCATTTGAAATGCTTATATGTAACCTATTTATGTTTAATATTTTACGATAAATGAAAAATAATGCTGTTTGTGATAAATTACTGTCTTTAACGATTAATTTCGGGACAATCGGGACATTTTTCAAATTATAAAGAAAGCGGATAAAGAACCAGTGTTTAATTATTCTCAAAATATTTTTATTTAGTTCTCGGATGTACAGCGGCGGGGACCTCGTGCTACAGGCCATGTGTTACATACATGTAGGATTGGTCAAATCCAGCGATCATTAACCAACACCAGTCATCACTCTTTTTGTGGAAGTGTCTCCACTCTGCCCATCTTATGACGGCCCACCCTCACTGCCTCTCAACCAATCACGTCCTCTGTCTTAGGTGACATCACTGGGCTGGTGAAGTGGAAAGTCCAGCTCTTGATGCCCGCTCTCTGATCTGTTGGTTGGTGGCAGCTTTGGCCTTCCGCACTGAGCTTCACTGATCCCACAGCTTTTCACAAATGGATGATGTAATCTAAGAGAGAGAGAGAGAGAGAAAAAAAAAAACCCAATATGAGGCACTATCACGCCGTTTCAAATGTCCCCAAATAACTTGCTACAGTTTGTCTCTGAATGATACGCTTTGGTCTCCAGGAGGTGTTTTAATGCTAGCTGGTTGGATTGCTTGAACTAGCCTCCGCATATCCAGCAGCAGTGGTCATCTTCTCATATAAAAAATGCCCCCAACAAAATAAAAGCTCTCGCTCTCCTCTGGATGGCACATGGGCTCGGCCCGTTGTGTCGGAGGATGGAAGCCATGTTCAGAGCTCTGTGGAGGCATCAGGGTGTATCCACTGAGCTGGGGGACCAGGGGACTCCCTTTAAAGAGCTGTGTGTTGGTATAGTGGACGCTTGCATGCTAAGCCCCACGGTGGGCCCGTGAATGGCACCGGGATTTCACACAAAGACATGATGTCATGATGCAGGGTGCGGACCCTATTGAGCACGTGCAGTGAGGCGTGAGGCCAGATTAGACCTCCGAAGCAGGGCACCAACTGGCCGTTAATCAGAATGCTAACACGCTAACAAACATATCGTACGGCGATCTGCCTACGGCGCGATGGTGCCACGCGCTTCCTGCACGCAAGGCCTTTGAAAGACAGGAAGTAACTCGAATCTTACTTTTGTAACAACCTTATCAATGTGATGCAATTCAAGACATGTATTTCATCTAACAATATGCATTATGTGATCTGACACATATTGGCAGTGGGGTTGGTTTGATTTGGCCCCGTGGTTACCCCGCACACAATGAACATCTCCCACCACTCGCTGAGGAAAAACATTTTCCAGGATGACTTTGTCTATGTGCTGAAAATAACCTTTTTTCTCAACAGAGCATGTAATTCGTCCTCGAAAGTACGCCTTGTGATGGTTAACTTTGGCAGCAGTGCCTCTGGTTGGGCCACATCGAGGGATCATGTCCGGGTTGCAGCACATGGTCGGCCTGTCTCCTTCCATCTGCCCTCTTCTCTGGACAACAGTGGGAGTTATCAGCAACGAGGACTGCAGCACACGCAGCTGCCACAGCCCGAATCAGCAAGCATGCTTTATGAAACGGGAGAAGAAAGGTGAAAAGAGAGGACAATAGATAGAAAGTAAGCAGATGTAACTGTATAATATTAAAAGAAAGAAAGAAAAGAAATGTAGGTTTTAGAAATCATATCATCTTTCAGGACTTCAAATGTTCTGCATTCAGTCATTATCTCCTCACCCCCATGCAGATTCAAAGTCTGGTGAAGTTTCGTGTTTTTTGTGAACTTACCCTTTAATTCATCAGAACTCTAAATTGACACTAATGTCAGCTGTCAGCTGGAAGATCTACAGTCTTGTCAATTAGGTCTCATATAATAAAGTGTTTTTTTGCATTCCCTCACGTTTTTCTAATGAATGATATATTATTAATCTAATGAAGTGCACAGTCTTAAAATGTCCAGTTCCTCTGTATATTTTGAGGGTGTTCTGTTAAAGACCTTGCAGTTTTGCTGTCAGCTGAAAATGCTGAAGTCATGAGCAGTCTTAATGTATTTCACACTTTAAACTTGATTTGAATAGTTTATTGAAGCTGATAGGGGGCATCCTTTACTCAATGGAGGACTTACAGCCAGCAGATGTGAGCCGCTCCACTATTTCAAAGGATGCTCACTTCAAGCAATTATTTTGAGTCCTGTCAAATTAAGAGTTAGAATTAGTTTGTAAGACTGAGACAAGTGAAGCCGTAGTGATTCCTCACTTTTTAATGAAGTTTGTATTTACTCTCTCATCCCCTGAAGCAGAGGGAAGAGCAGAAAGAAGGAGCCCACAGAGCACACTATCAACTGCAACTGAATAAACACCGGCACAGCAGTGCAAATTAGACATTAGACACACACACACACACACACACACACACATATATATATATACTATATATATATATATATATATATATATATATATATATATATATATATATATATATATATATATATATATATATATAGTTATATATCGTGTCACAGTGAATATCATCATCACTTTTTACTCTTTTATCTAAGACTTGCATTTTTTACTTGTGGCATTGCAAAATTAAGTTTTTGCATTTAGTGGTGAAAAGTACCAAAACACATTTTATAGGTTTTGAGGTACTATTACTTTAGTATTTCCATGTAATAATTAAGGTGTTTCCAGTGTTTGTGCTAGGCTAATTGGCTAACTGGTTGACTGAGGTTATATATTTGCTATGCTGACGTGAGAGTGTGGTTAATCGTTTGACAGCAGAGGATGAGGAAAAAGCTGATAATGCAACAGAAAATAGATGAAAATAGAATTACCATCAACCACTGAAAAGTGTGTGAAACATTTTTACAGAAGACAAAATCTGGATGCTTCTCACGTTCAAGCCGGCAGCACAGAAGATCTGTAAAATGATTACAGTTTCAAGTTGGACACTAAAGATTAGCATCAGCAATTCGATATCTGTGAAATGTGAAACATGGTTTCAGTCTCCCGTTCTGAACTATGGTGTTGAATAATGTCCCAGCAGTACATCATGATGCCACTGTAAAGCTGACCTTTTCAGAATTAGTGTATATTTATTCCTGAGTTAAGGCCAAAAACATGTTTTGATAACGTTGACCACCAAACTGTAATCAGCTCATCCTTAAGTCCAAGAAATTTCAAGATATTGCATTAAGGCAGTCTCTCATGTGAATGGAACAGACGGACAGAAAACTTTAAAACATAAAACCACGGATGTCACAGACACCAAGGCCTAAAAATTAAAGGTGAAGAAAGCACATATAGATATATATATATAGAGAGAGAGAGACAGAGACAGAGAGTGGTTCTTCAACCACTGAGTTCAATAAAATTCAGCTCACAGTTTGAAAATCTAAATCAGGGCTGCCCTAAGTGGGGCCCACTACAAGGTTTAATTTGGCTCATCATGTGACTCTGACAACATCAACAACACAAACCTGATTATAATATAATCCTTTTTATTCTGTTGATTTCTTTGTGAGATGCAAATTATTTTTCAATATGTAGACTGAATCCAAATGTTAACCCTGTGGACTTGCAGTCTGAGCCCTCTCGGTCTTCAGTCAAATGAACTGTGACATGTTCACTGTCATCGCGTCAAGTCTGCGAGGGCTTGAGACTGTGAGCTGCTGATAGACGAGCTTCGAGTTGACAATGATGCATTTGACCACCTCTACAGTCTGTACTGCCACATATTCCTGTTGTGATGTAGGAGCGGACTCTCTGGACGTCTGCAGGCAGCCACTGAATGACTGGTGGGTTCAGACAGCCCTCAGAACCTTGCAGACTTTGCGGGCGCTTTCGCAGGAAGTCCACGAGTGCTTACAGAGTGAGAGTCTGTCAGTCCGTTGCAGTCCAGACATTTGGATGCAGCCCAAGACATTTTTTCTTTTGGCCTGCAGCCCACCATTAACTTTGAGTTTTGGCCCCTGGTCTAAATTAATGCCATCATCTCTCTGCACTTAAAAGCAAAGTTAGTTCTACTGAAACAACTTTCTGAATGCATGACTTTTAAAGGTGTACTATGTAGTTTGGGGAATCAGAGGAGAAAGATCTTCACTGACTGTTTTGTTTTTGTTTTGTTTTTTTCTTTAATGCCTGACCAAACTAAACAAATAACTCTGTTTTCGTGACTGAATAAACAAACTGACGTTAAAGGAAAACACAGCTTCATACCGTTTTGCTTTGTTTATATGTGGCGGACCCTGCCACCTTTCTAGCTTTAAACAGTGTACTGGGGACAGTATTTTCCTCTGAGAACAGCTTGTTTATACAGTTATGGAAAACATAAATATGTTTGACTTATTATTTTTTCCTTATCATCATTAGATTAGATTAGAATAGAATAGATTATAACAAAAGCATGGTTTTGTAATTTTAGTGTTGAAAACTGACGCGATCAAACAGCATTTTGAGGAAATTCTTATCGATCTCATGATGATTTAGTGGGTTTTTTCCCTCCCTCACTATTTCAAGCTCATGGACTTCACGTGAATCCTCCGTGTCATATGTAGTCTCATACAAACAAACAGAAAGGAGGCATTCACGGTCGGGTTTAAAGAGATGGTATCAGTGATGCCCTGCACAGATACAACATGACCTGGGGGCAGTGCTGAGTCCCATGACATAGCACAACACTAAGACCTCAATGGCATAAGGCTTACGTTTAAAGACAGAGGTACACTTGTTTCTAAACACTTGTTTGTTCAGCGTGCAGACATAACTCTGTTCATATTTGTGCCCGTACGCGTGAGACGCATCATTTCTCTTTGTGTTTTAGTGACCTACTGCCTCAGTGACAAAGCCTTTTCTCCTTTGTGGAGTTTCTTTCTTTCTTTTTTTTTCATGAGTCATCTGTTTAGATCTGAACACTTTACCAGCAGCTTTCTTTGTCATGCATCTACTTTTCTTTTACACTGACCTTTATCCCTCACTTTCAAGTGTGAACATTCATCTCCGGCAATTTCACATCTCCCCAGAGAACCAGGCACTTGTTTCTTTCCTGCAATGGTGAGAAAGTTTGAAGCCATTCACAAAGGCATCCAAAATTCACAGCGTTAACCGCAGTGACACTGTCGGGATTTAGGATTTGCCAACGGAAACTGTTGAGAAGATTGATAAAAACTTTAGGAGCTTGACCCCACACACAGACCAAACACTAATGGCCCTGCAACATGTGTCACATCTGGTCCCAGGCCATAACGTTGTGTCACAGGGCAGAGCTCTTGTCGCCCAGCTGGACTCAGGTTGGACCATTGTGTTCAGGAGGTCAGATTTGTTGAATTTGGACCAGCCCGCTGTCCCTCCTGTGCTGATGTATTTCTCATGGGTCATTTAGAACTTGGAAGTACATAACCAGACTTTACTACAGGAACTGGCACACAAAAACACTCACGTACATAAAATTTCCTTGATCTGAGAAAGTAAAATGCGTCATTACGAAGGAAAAGTGTTACTCAAAAATTAAAGTTTGTTCCTCTGTAAATATTTTCCTCCGGCAATTGTACAACAGTTTGTTAGAGAGTTAAATACAGATTGATCGCTGGGGAGATTACAAAAGAGAGCAGTGTGTTTAAATGGTGAGAAGATTGTTGGAGTGTTTGGACTCACTACCTGCATTTGTGCCTAAGGTTTCCCCCACCATGTCCTGTTACGACAGACCACACCACCCTCCTGTGTCTGAGAGGGGACTCTGTGGTTGTTAAAGGGACCACTATTGGCCTGTGCATGGGTTTGGGTGTGCAAGTCTGTTCGAATCTCACACACTTTCTGAGAGCCTGCAGCAAACGTGATATAATACCCCATCACCTCCAAACACTAACTTTACATTATAACAGAAAACCCTGGTAGAGCTCAGATATGCTGCAAGGGACTCTTAGTTTAATACTGATGCCTCTTTATGACCTACATAAGCAACTGAGACCATCAGCGAGAAGACTGGCTATTTCTTCATAGTTTGTCTGAAAATTCTAACTATTTTTGAGGAAGAGTGTTGCGGATGAATTGAGGATTCTCACAGCCTGGTGGAAGAAGCTGCCCTGTAGCCTGGTGGTACGGCAGTAGAAAGTTCTTTACTGCCATATATTACTAAGACAAAGTTAACTCTATGTCACCATCATTATAGTAGTTATGAATCTTATATATAATAGCCACAAATTCAGACATTACCTCATCGCTATGGATCCTGGAAAAAACTGTGTTAAAGAAAATACCATGTTTCTCCACAGGGGCCGCCAGAGTCAACACAAAAGTATGTTTCTGTGGATGCTTTAAACACTGTTTGGTTCAGTGTCATTATTATGGGTCATAAAGTCCCATAGTTTGGTGTATTTGCCTGAAAAACGTTAATATTCCTACATTTTTAGATTTCAGTTATTTTTTTATAAAGCAATGTACTTTTATTTCTGCTGGAAAAACTGAGGAAACAAAAGCCTGACTTTGCCTCAGTAGTACTCTAGTGTTTAACCTACTTTGGCTGCTTTGGTTGAACTGGTCAAAATACACATTTATATGGAATGTCTGTGTTTGTCTGTCACGCAGTGCAACATCAAGTGACTCATGCAGCAGCCAGTTGGTAATGAAATGCTATTCCTTGTTAGGACAAATTTGTTCAATTCATTTAAGATGCAACCAGTGTTGAGGGTATATCAGTGAGTATTGCCTCGGTGTAAAAGCCAAGAAAGTTGGGAACCAGAGTTGTTTCTTTAATTTGATTATTTACTTGTACTTTCATTGTAAAACTCTTCAATCCTATTTTTTGATCCTGTTGCCGCTAACTGCACCAGATGTGTCTCATTGACTAATCAGTTTCAGTAAATCAGTTCACTAATCAGACTGTGTATTGCTGCCACCTGTGTGTGGTCTGACACCTGACATTAGGTATGCTGGAGAAGGGCTTAGTGTGCGTTGAGTATTTTCAGCACAAGCCATGGTCTACACACATTTGAGATGCCTCAGGTGTCAGTTTTGAGGCTCTAGCACCAGGGCATTAAAAAACGATTAACGTTCCTCTATCTCATAAAATGTCACCGTGGGAGTTTAATGCTGTGAGTGTCTGACACTGACCAAATTGAAGTAACATAGAAGCTTTGTTCTGACTGTCCTGGGAGAGAGCAGCCCGACGGTTAGGGGGTGGTGGGGTTGTGGGGCATAACATACATTCCATGCAATTGGCTGCTGCCTGTAACTATGCCAAAGCAGATAGCCCTCGATTAGCCATTTCATGCGGACTTTAAGTCAAATGGTAGCACTGTTACAGGCAGGGTAATATCATGACTGCTCCCCAGTCTGAAATGTGTTATTGTATTTCTTTTCTCTACAATTATCCCTCTTGGGGGTGTCAGACTCCAGACTGAGAACCAATGATTTAACAGTTCAATTAAAATTGCATAAAAACTGCATTTGTTTCGAAGCCTACATTTTCATTCTGTGTTTATATATCATGATATATCATAATATTCTTGGCTGTTTTAATTTTGTAAAGAGACTTAATTCCCTTTATAACTGTTGGTCATGAAAGAGTTCTATAAACAAAGTTTATCATATTTTTTGGTTTCACATTAATTTACTAGTTTATAATCAACCTCACACATTCCGATGTTGTATGTTGTACCTTATTTCTGGTGAACTGCTGTAGTTCACAATTTTGCACATACTTTCCCAGAAGTCTTTTCTCTCTCAGTCATATTTGAGGCGTGTGTCACGGTCTGAGGCCTTGAATTAAATTCCTCCACAGTCCAACAGAACCAGACTCTGCATCAGGAAACCAAGTTACCTGGCAGCTTTATGTAGTCTGGGTTTAAGAGAGAGAGAGAGAGAGAGAGAGAGAGAGACGAGGGTGAGAGGCCAGCCATGAATTGTTCTCACCAGTGAAGAAGGAAGTGGAAGGGCAGCTTCCTCTCTGTGCAACGACGGGCACCATGGGAGGGAGAGGAGAATCGACGCGCACACAATGGAGTAGGGTTGGGTGGAGGGCAGACGGGAGGCGTTAATGGAGGGAGGATGTAAGTGCTGTGTGTGTCTGAGACATGAGAGGATGACTACAGAGGAGCTGAGATGATGGTTGGAGACGGGCAGGAAGCTGGAGGACGGCCTCGCTACGACTGCTGTATTTTAGCATTGTGTTGTGCTGTGTTCTTTTCTTTGTGTTGATTGTTGTCGTTGCAACTTTCTCACAGCTTTCCCCATCAACCCAGTGATTTCATCAGTGCTTCCCATAATGGCCGATGTCATAATGATACACTGCCCTCAGACACAACACCACTTACGACTCAGGGGTGTAAATGTACCCAAGTACAACTCTAAAGTATTTGTACTTTACTTGCATATTTAAATTATGTGCTGCTTTCTTATTGATATCTGTAGTTGTTAGTTACTTCACAGCAGATGTGGACTTTAAAGACATATTATGATATAGAATATAGTTAATAAAATAAAATTAGCTTTACATTAGTGAGCTACAACATTTAAATGCTGCTTGCATCTCAGTAATAATAATCCAATGGGATAACATGTTAAAATAGAACACAGACTGAACCCGTTTTTGTAATGAATACCTACTTTTAAACTTTAAGTAGATTTTGGACTTTAACTTGTAATCGAGTATTTTTAAATTGTGGTATTTCTACTTTTACTGATGTAAAAGATCTGAGTGCTTCTTCCACCAGTGTTGTGACTGCATTTCAGTAACCTTAAATTTAAGCTAGAGCTGACAACATAGTCACCTCAGCATCTTCTGTTCCAAATTTAATGGATTTATAGTAAATGAAAAACTAAATGAAATGTTGACCTAAGAGGAAATCCCTCTGTTAGTTCTTCTTGTCACAACAAATGATTTAGAATCAGTGTAAAAGACCCTAAAAATGTCTTCTCTCAGTTGTGTTATTCCTGAGTGATGGGGTCACACTTCAGTGTATATAATTTCAACGAAAAATGGAACCATTATTGTCATTTTAGACAAGATATTTCTGTGTTTGCAGTGTGACGGACAGAAAAGAAAAGACAGTGATTCCAACACACCAATCACAATTTAACAGTATAGAATTAATCAGAATCAAAGCTCATGATAGTAGATTTTCAGAGAAATAGAATGAGCCCTCTTCCAAGAATAAAATGTGACATGACGTGTGTTTTGTTACACATTTGACTCCAGCGCTGACTTGAGCCAATTAATCACCATAGCAACGTCAGCTGTTGCCACTCAGCAGGTCATAGCCCTGGAAGGACATCGTCAGAGTTTAACCAGTGGTGTGTGCAGAAAGATTGAAGGTGAGTGGTCGGGTAAGTTATATGTTCTGGAGATAGTTTGTGTTTTTAGAATCTCTTTCTCTGTCTTTTGTTGGCATGGCTTATTTTGCTCATGTGAGCGCAAGCTAGAGAGGCTTGTTAGTGTTAGCCATTAAGCTATACGTTGCTAATAGGCGTGTTGTACACCTGGAACATGTGTTTCTTCACTATATGAGAAATTCCACCCACTGTTAACTAATGAGAGTTAATTCAGCTCAGTTATTACTGTCAAGGCCTGTTTTTCTTATTTCAGCAATACTCTACAAATGGATGAGACTGATGGACTGTAAGCAATTTGTTTCTAATCCCTTGGGACAGTTATCAATCTTAAATCCCATCTGTGTGTCCTGATTGAAAATGTCAAAGTGGTATAAAACTTTTTATTTTTTATTTATTTTTTTTTTTTTTTAAAAAAGGAACTCCTGAACCAGCTAAATATCTCAGTACAACATGTAGCAAATATTTGACATTCTTGAGCACAGTCTTGGACAAAAACAATAGGTTTGGGTTGTGGTTGAAAGTTTTTGACTGCATGTGGAACAGGGACGAGGAGCCTGTACAGATCAGCAGACATTTTGATTTGACGTGCAGGAAAAGCACAGGTGAAACAAGTTCCGTCAGCAATGTCGTGGTTCCGTTACGTGTCCCGGTGATCGATGCCAGAGAGCAAATGTGCACAATGGGTCCTGGAAGTAGCTCATCAAAATGGAATGCAGTCATTTTTTAATGTTATCAGTAACACCTGCTTTTCCTGCACGACATGCCAAAATGTCTGCTGTTAAAAAAAAAAAAAAAGATAATTTGGTTGATCAATGAACAGCCATGCAAGGGAAAGCAGCATTATTTCTGTAACACATTTAAACAATCCAGTTTCACATCAAACACATTTATGTCCAATTTAGTACACTGTGAGAGTGTCACGGATTTCCTCGCTACACATGCAACGCACATTCTCATTTGCGGTCAAGTTAGCGATAGTTTAGACTATAAAAAAAAGCTTGCTGGGAAACATTCAGGTCATGGTTGCAGTTTGGTTAGGTGCAGACACCAAAACTACCTGGTCATATTTAGGAAAATATAATTTAATGTAATGTAAGTTAAGTATGTATGTGACATTTTCATCTGCTTCACCCTCCTCCCTGTGCAAACTCTACCACTCCACCGTAAGACACAGTAAAACTAGACACTGGCCTGGTGTCCACCAGTGGATTAAAGTGTTTTACACAGACAAAGAATATATCAAGCATTAAGTGACAGAATCAATAAACAACAGCAAATTTAAAAGAATCCGTTAAGACTGAATAAAATCAGAAATAGAATGAACTAAAAATAGTTGGACATTTGTTGGAAATGTACATGTGTTTATTGTTGTTATTTATTGTTTTTAACATGCAAAAAGTGATTACTGCTCTTTGGTTCAACAAAAACTAGAGGTAAGCACATCAGAAGCGGGGGCAATATCGGTACTGGTACCAAATACTGACATTGTATCCGAACCTGTACACAATTTCCGCTGACAAGTTGACTTACTGGAGTAATAATTTGCGGTGTAAAGTTCAGTACACATAATCACACAGATTGAAAATAATTTAGTGAGACATAGTTGAGACCTTCCTTTGAACATTTTAACTCCAGAACTGTTCTGATCTCTGGCAGTGTCTCCTTTTATTTACAGTTGGATATGTAACATCAGAACAATGACACACATGGACATGGGCAAGTTGCACTCACTGTGTTTGTATGATAAACAGGCACTAAGCTAAGACCCAGTGCACTTTCTATACATTGTTTTATCTCAGTTTTTGTCATATTCTCTTAAACTGCCACCACAATGATGTAAAAAAACACATTCCTGCACACAAAATATTTTGTATTCTTCAGTTTGATAAATATCATGATGTATTGTTTGATGGTTGTGTCAGTTATCAAAGCATCTGCATCATGACACTGTGGGCAACTTCTTCTTAATCATACTGAATCCTGAGTAACTCTGTGATTCCTACCCCATGAAAACAACAATTACATTATTTCTCAATCTTTTTAAGTTGGTATGGTCAACTTGTTGCACAGTATGAATAGAGCAACTTAAATCTTCTGTTGTAGCTCTGTTTTGGTCTCCACTAACTCGTAAGGGAAATAGCTGGCTCTTTAGCTGCTAAATGCTCCGCTAGGTTCACAAACTAGGTGTTGACTTTGTCTGTCAATATAAATGACTGAACAGGGCTTCAGTGAAAGTGGATCAAATAATGAATAGTGATTTTTTTACACACAGAAGTAGTCATGCAATGTGTCGTTGATAAAAGAATGTCGATTTAGCAACTTATTAGGTGGTTTGATATGATAAACTTCATTATCCATTGTGCTCAGTACACCAGTCCTTGAAATCAGTCAGGTGTTTTTATTGGACATGTGAACTTCAACAAAAGGAGGATGAAAGTAATTGAGGTTTTTTGATAAAAGTGCATGAAGGGTGACTGAGGTCCCTGAGAAACGCAGCATAACAGGGAACACCGTGGGCATACGTATCGCTCCTGGCAGGAAAAGCTGCCTGAAGGGTTGGAGGTGGATTTGAGAGGAGGTTAACACCCTCCGTGTCCCTATCGGGGAACACATGGCCCGACATGGGATGATTTCATGCCTCCAGGTCCCCTCAGTCAGCCAGCCGCCCGACACAATGTTATCTACGGATAGGAGTGCCTGCACACACGGTCAACCACCCACCGGCAAACACCCGCAAGAGTTTCTCACACACATTCAGTGGGTAAGAGAAGTGATTTACTAGTCACTGTTGTTTCCTCAAACGCAGCCGAGCCACTGCAACAAAGACCAGGACAAACAGGAAGTCATAAAACACACGCCAAAGTCAAGTGTGTAAGACATAAAAACATGCTAAGCTCCCCCCCAGAAATACAAAACATCCATTTGGGATTTAATGTCATTTGTCAGGCGAGCTGTAAAACTGACCCTTGATTTGTATTTATTTGACTTTAAATAATTCCAGTCAGAGGTTGAGCAGGGAGGAAGTGGCTGTATTGAACGCCTGACTGGCCTGTTCGTTGCCTTTGGCAGGTGACTGCAGGTCGTACGTCTGCTGGACCTGATGAACAATACCGTCCTTTCATTCCCTGTTTGTTTTCAGGGATGTATGGTGGGCACATAAACATACATACACCCCTTGTCTGTCCTCAGGCATCATACACACTTCAAACATATAGGCTGCACAAAGTCGATCTGTTCACACATTTACACACAAATGCACACACAGCACCCGTCTGTCCTCATGTCTGAGTCGGTCGGGTGTCTCGGGTGAGGGGTCTTGCAGATATCCCTCTTCCTGTATTTGTTAGGCTGCACACTGGGATGCTGTAACTCGACGAGGACGAAAATATGGCATTAAGAGTCCATGTTTCCTCTGGCTCTCTGCACATCTTGATAACCTTGTTCCTAGTAGGGCGGAGGAGGAACTTACAAGGTCCACTGCACAAGTTTTGTTTGCTTTCATTTTGTTAAACTATCAGTTATTGAGTCTGCTCAAAGAAACATACAGTAATCTTGCAAAAACTTTTAGAATAAAGACGTTGATGGAAGGGTTTGAATACAGGCCAACCGATCGCTGCCTGTTAGTTGAGGCAGCCAGGGTATTTTCATAGCAGACATTTTATTCAGCCGTTGTGGCAAAAGCTTTAGTGGCTCCTATAAAATTAACAATGGTTTAGTTGTGTCCACGTGAGTCATGACAGTGTGACTCTGAGCCAGAGTTTCTTCATTGTGGTCCTACTCTCTGTCTCAGTCTTATAATAATAATGTATTTAAAGCCCCTAAAGTAAAATGGTGTCCCACAAAAACCTGAAGCAGTTACATATCTATACATAGGACTAATGGAAACAAACGGAGAAAAACAAGAACCAAACATGGAAACAATCTCTGACACACATAACGCATGTCTGACCCATATATGCATCCAAAAGCCATTCATCACCAGTGTTTCAGATGGTTGGCACGGTCAGAGATCAGCAGTATGAATAGCATCAGTCTAAATCTGTAGACTCAGACAGTGTTGGGAACATAAGGAGTTTGACAGAAGTCTAAAATACACGATGAATGACTGACCACCCGCCATGTCGGCTTCTCACAATCCCTCACCTGTCGGCTCAAAGCTTTGTCACCCTATAATGAACAAACAGCAGGATAATCATCCGCTGCCTGTGACCATGTGTTCTCGTCAGCTCGTCAGCAGAGCAGCACTGGGTTATTAATAAACTGGCCTCAGTGGTGAAGACGTTGATGTGATGAGATGAGGGCGCTGACTGATGGTGTTGATGATGATTGTTCTTTTTACACTGTCTGAGACAAAACCAATACAGTTTGTCACTTGGAGATGTCCTGCGAAAAACTCAAAAACAAACAATAAGATTAGCTAATTAGTGGCTGAATGCTAAGCATAGTTTAACGTTCAGGGGTTATCAGATACGTTTGACCTTGAATTATGGCCCAAAATCCCTCCAGATTTTCTCTGTCAATCTTGATTTCAGTTGCAAAGGTTATTTGCAAAGGTTATTTGTCAGATTCCTCACGTTACGTTCGTATATAACTTAAAACCTGGAACACAGCAGTACGACGATGAGTATGCAACGTGGGCTTCCCTAGGCGACTGGGCTGACCAAAAAGGAAATAGGGCAGAACCCAGAGCGACTGTTGCCAGAGGGTACGATAGCCTCAAAAAGTAATTTACACAGACAAAGGCGTGTTTTTCTAAGAGAGACAATCAGAGTACTGCCTGAGAACGTACAATATTTTTATAGCAAGTTGGCAGGATAGTATCGCCGATGTTTATGCTTCATTAATCTAATTTGCTCGTTCCTTGTGGGCGAGGGAATGGAAGAGGAAGAGGCAGAGGTCGTAGTGCAATGTGTTTATATGTTACTTTCAAACATGCAAAAAATGATTTAATATTATCAACAGAATGCGAAGAAACAACAGTGTTGAAGATGCCCATGTATTGTGTTGGGCAGCAGTGTCCCAGGGGTGGAGCCAGCGTCTTGTTAGCTGAGGGTTGCTGGTTTGATACCCCTGGTCTGCATGTCGAGTGTGCTTGGGCAAGATACTGAACCCCAAACTGCTCCTGATGTGCTGGTTGACACCTTGCATGGCAGCCACCGCCATCAGTGTATGTAATAATTACTGTAAGTCGCTCTGGAAAAAATACCCTAAATACCTTAAATGTAAATGTGATCCGCTCGACTGAAGTTAGCATGCTAACCAGCTACCCCCAGCACATTTTGTTTCCTGATCACACGTTGTACTATAAAAAACAACAGTCCGATAGGCCATAGTTTCAGCTAGAATTAAAAATATTTCTAATACTGCTTTCATTACTCAACAGAAAGTAAAACATGGCTACAGCAAAGGGTGGCAAATCCAGTATATTCAGCAGCTGTAGACAGTTATGCTGCCCCCTGTAGTTTTGGAGCTGCTTCTGAATTCTAAAGCATTTGAATGTTTATTTATTGATACTAAAACTGAAGCAAAAGAGGTTTTTTTTCCCCACAAGTCAAGTTTCGTTAATGTGACCATTGATATATATTAAAATGTAAAATGGTTGCAAGGAAACAATTGTGCAAACGATGAAAATAGAAATGGGGAAAAAAAAGGTGAAAATAAAGAAATGAAACTCAAACGCTGGAATGAGTTTGTGACTGATGACCACAGGTTGCCAGTAAATGCAAAGTGCAGTCACTGAGTCCGATTACAGGAAGTCTGCCACAACAACATGCCTGTGCTGTTGTTCACACCTGTGTGTGACTTTGTGCTGACATGTACGGCTCAGAAACAGTTTGAGCTTGTGTGTGTTTACATCAACTAAAAACAACCTTGAGTTTTCCTCTTCACTCCGGAGTTTGGTGCCATGTTTCACTGCCATTTGTTACGTTCCAGGGATGAGTTGGAGGGTGTGCGGTGTGCGAGGCTGCGACGGCTGCTCCGGAGCACGTGTCCATCAAGCCTGGCTTCCCCTCGGACGCGGCTGAGGCAGGGCTGAAACGGGTTCGTGTCACGAGCAGAATCGCAGGGCTGGGGTCAGGCTGGCGGTGGGCGGGTGGGGTGACTTACGCTAATGTATCCTGGCAGTGCGGGCTTTTTTTCCATCAAACACTCAAGTACACGTACAATGTTCACACACGGGGGGTGCACACATAAACACATGCGCTTGCCTCTCGGCCTCCCTGTAACACACTCGCATGCAGACCTCATCCTGGCACGGCCGAGAAGCTGTAAGTGATGAGATTAAGCGAAGTCGTGGAACATCACTTCTTTGTTACAAATCACTTCATGCTGTTATATTCTGCATGAATGCTGCTCCACTTCTAAATCCATCCTGATGAGCAGCACAATGGAAACGTCGGAGGAGACTTTAAACTAAGGAAGGCTGCGTAATTAGGAATTAGTAGCAGCAGCTTTTCCATCCCTTCAAACACTCAAACAGCGGAGTTTCACTCACTGAGGCCTGAAGCGATGTTGGTTGCTCCACCAGCTTCTGTTTACTGGAATGCGGAAATCACAGGCAATTCTCACTGGTTTTTAAGATGCTCGAGGAGTCCGCAGCACCCTGACTTTTACAATATGTAAGAGAGAGAAAGGACCATATTAATGCAGGTACAACAGATAACCAAATAAAAAAAATGGAGGGTCACAGCTTCTTACCACAGGAATTTGTCATGAGATCCTAATTGCTTGGTTTCTCCTGCTATTTATACATGCAAAACCATTTTCTCAGCTCTGCAGTGAAAGGCGCAGTTGTTGGAGAGGAGAATTTAACCATCCAGATCATCGATTAGGCCATGACATCGGCAGGGGGTTGTAAAAAAAAGGGGTGGGGGGGGGGGGGCGAGCCGAGGGAGTGTTTTTCATTCCACAACAGTAACAGCAATTGCGAGTGAGAATTTTGTTTTTCTGGTAATCCATTTTCTAAGTGTGATCTAAATTACTTCCTCTCCTCTCCTGTGTTTATGACTTGTGATCTAGTGGGGGGGGGGAAGGTTTTGTGAGGATAATTTTCACTTCAGTAATTTCAATTGGACTTTCTTTAATATATATATTTTTTTTTGTTGTTGTTTTTTTGTAGCAAATTCCCTGTAGTAGGATGTATTTTTTCATGTTCCGAAAAAAAAAAAATACAAAAAACGTTACTGTTTCAGTGTGACTGGATTAGGAAAGATGTTCAGAAATATCAACATCAGTCTTGGAGACATTTGTCTCAACCTGGAAGTGAAACACACAGGATGTAATCACACTGTAACATTAGCTAGGGAGTTGTTGAATTCTAAAATCCAAATCTAATGCGTTTCAAATATGTTTTACTTTGAAATTTGGCTGAATGTGCCTCCAGATTTTAACTTGTCATCATCTTTTGAGTTACTGATCGATTGGGATCCTGTAAAATGACAACAATTTGTCAGACTGGCTTCATTTATACAAACTTCAACACATCAGCATCACAGCATTCAAATTTGCCACCCTGAGCATGACACTGGAGGAAAATGGCAGTAAGCAAGGGCAGAAGAATTTAACGTGAAGGAGTAATGTGTCAAAATTGGACGTTGGTGTATGTATTGCGTGTGACTTAAAAGTCTCAGGTTTTGATGTCTGTGTGACTGGGCTTCACAGACAACAGTCATAATTATCAGGCCATTGTCACTTAAACATATAGAAATGTTTTTTATACATGTATATTATAAATGTTTCCAAAATCCACCAACCAGCACCTCTAAAGCTTACTGCTTACATGTTATATCTCATTCATTTCATTCTTATAACAACAGTGTACTCTCACAGGGTTATGTGCTGGACTCTTTCTTGGCCGGGTGCAGTGACTTCCTGGAGTCTTCCTGGAGCTAAGCTAACCAGCTTTCTTAGCAAGAAAAGGATGAAGAAGAAGAAGACAGATGTCATGAGCGATGCAAATGTAGGATTAGAGTCACATCTGTCAGTCAGTTATTATTAGAGTGCTTATACGTACTATGTGCCCTCACCACATAGTTCCACACAGCCATTTGAATGCCTTTGAATGCACGTGGGCCCTTCAGCAAGGAGGAATCAAACCTAAAAGATTCTCATTATATAATGCAGCATGTGTCTGCAGGCAGGCTGCAGAGCAGAGAGGCTGTCAGAGGCTACAACTCGCACCTCATACGGCAGCCGAGAAAAAAGAGGGGGAAGGAAGGAACGCGGAGCAGGATGAGGATGATGAGCTCTCTGAGTTTTGCCAGTGACTCTTTGTTCGCATCCCAAAGATCAGCAAGTGGTTTCAGACCAGCACGAGCTCTGAGAGGAGGACTAAGTCCAGAGAGACACATGGATGAACAAAGTAGGCACAGTATTTCCAGCAAAGCCTTCGAGGTAAGACCAGATTTTTATGACTGTTTCCTCTGTGTTTATGAGACAGTAAACACACTTCTTTTGTTGCGTGTTTGTTACCAAACTAAAGCTGAAATCACATTTGACACACTCCACAGTTTGTCTTTATTTCAACTGACTTCAGAACGATTAGATTAAAACACGAGTTGACAGAAATGCTTTACTACAGTTAGGATCTCATTACGGATTGAATGTTTTTGTAAACTTTTGTTTAAATAGGAATTCCACCAAGCCTGGCACTGACAACAGAGCTGTAAACCTAAACGGACCACACAGTAAACAAGAGCACTCTGGAAGTCGACCCGAAGCGGAATTGCCATTGATCCCACCAAACAATTCCACTTCCCCTCCCGTTGCCGGAGAATGCTTCCCAGCAAAAAATAGAGCACCAGGGATGTAAGAAGAAAGGGGGAGGAAGAGGAGGAGGAGATGGAGGAGGAGAGACAGAAGGGAGGGCCGCGGGGGGAAACACACTCTCGTGATGCCCCTGCTTTTCTTCGCGTGCCCCCTGTGTGGATGAACAGTTTGGCACTGGGACGACACAAAGCTCAGACGGAGTCCTCAGGAGCCAGATCCTGTTGATGCTCGCGAGAAGAAGAAGACTGAGGCAGCTCATCTTTGCATCTTCACCTGACAACTGCCCACTGAGTTAAAGGAAGAACTACATCACAAGGGGGCAGATAGAGGAGCCTCTAATTGACCTGAAACAACCAAGTATCCAACAGCAGACAAAGGAGGTAAGCCACAACATTTAACATCAAAGTTGTCACAGAACTCTAACTCAGGAGGATATTTGGGTGACACTTTCAGCATCTTATTTGGGGTGAGAGGCCTGGTGAGCATTAGAGTCCCCGTCCTCTCCAGCAGGTACAGTTGTCACCCCGCTCTCTCCAGCTCTGTCCTTCTTTCTACCTCCCTCCTCTCAGCTCATAACTCTCGCTAGAGACAGATATATTCAAACAAAGTGCTGCACTGGAGACCTTTACAAATAGAGCCACCAGCAATGTGTACATACTTTATGAAGACTTTGAGGAGTTATGATCTCTGTGGTGTCTCAGGGGCAAAAGTGTGAAACTCTGATTTAATGCTATCACAAATGTCCCACGCAGGTTCCTCGTGCCTCTGCAGAAATGAAGTTTCAGGGCAGTCGTTTATTTTTATTTCTGAAAATCTCAAGCAGGAGATTTTTTTTACTGGTTTTTAATATGGTGAACTAATCAAACTTTTTTTTGGCACTGACAAAAGCAGGAATTCATACTGCTGTGCATTCATCTCGATTGACAAAATGCACTAGTAAAAATGTGTCAGTCATATAACGGAAGTGTAAATTAAATGCGAGTCTGCCCTGCTGAGGCTTTAAACAAAGAAGTGAAAGTCAGAAGCTGTTAAGTCTGATTCGATGTTTAAATGAGTGATGAGTAAGGAGGAAGTATTCAGTGAAAAATACTTTTAATTATAAGTAAATGTCATGTAATCAAGATGTTACTAATGGAAAAAAGTGCAAGAGCACAAGCAGAAACAAACGGTACCTCAAGTATAAAAGTGGAAATAATTAGTACGCAGGTAATACAGTCTTGTGTTGTCAGTTTTGCATTATTAAAGGTGCATTATGTAGTTTTTGTGACAAAATTTTAGTCAGAAGGCAAAGATCTTCAATGACTGATTTTTTTTATGCCTAAACAGACTTAATAAACAGACCATGTTTAACCTGAATAGACAAACTGACCTTAAAATACACCATACTGTTGTACTTTGTCTATATGTGGCGGACCCTGCCATCTTTCTAGCTTCAAACAGTGTTCAGGGACTGTATTTTCCTCTGAGAACAGCTTGTTTATTCACTTGTGGGAAAAAAAAATATTTCCATAGTTGTTTCCCTGTTACTATGTTTTATTATCACCCATGTATTAACATGCAGTCAAAGTTAATAATGCATAAATTATGTTCAACACCAAGTCTTCTTCAGAAATCAGGTCCTGTTGAATAGACAAGATAAATTGAAAAGTCAATAAAGTGCCAGAAAGGAACCATCACTTAAATGAGTCCCTCATGCTGTCAGCCAAAGTCACGTGACGTAACTTGTTACAGTAGTTTTCTGTTTGAAACACTGAAAAATAACCAGCAGCGTGACATTCGTGTGAGTCCCAGTACAGTCATAAAGCAGACTTTATGCTTCAGTGGAATATAACAAAATAAACAACAGACAGTTCATTTGTACTTCTGACAATAAAGTCTTCAAAATAAAAAACAATAAGAACCAAAAATAAACAAAAGATCCAAACAGGCCAAACATCTGATCTGTCTGCCTAGCTGCAGCTACCCAGGAACTTCAATCGGGAGCGCGTTCATCAGAATTTTCCTCCATGAAACACCTTGCAGCTGTCTGGCCGGAGGGTTCCAGTGTAATGCCATATGCAGATAAACAATGGATCATAACAGGGCTGTGGGTCTGTGTACGGCAGTGGGCAGATGAAGAGCCAGACAGCCATGTAAGGTAGCAGGCAGCGCATCGGCCCGCTGGCTCCCGCTGGTGTGACTGATATATGGCAGAATGGATCCACGCTGGCCTGTAAGCGGTGGCAACAGGTGACTCACATGAGCGGGAAGTGCTCTCCCGTCCTGCCGCCAGCATCGGATCCACTTTGTAGGTCACACTATCCCAAACTCACCCCTGCCTCCAGCGAGCCCATACAGCTAAACTTAAACATGCTCATCCTTGATTGTAATCCCGGCCCTCGTGGGAGTGGCGCACACACCAAACAGCTGCACACGTGTTAAAATACAAGCCAGGCTTCGTATATGAGGCATGTCTGTTCTGCTTGAACTTTGACACACGTGCCAGCAGTCATTCTGATGAAATAAATCATATTTTATATCCTAAATTCAGATCATGAGACAGCTTCATGGTAAAAACAACAATCTCAGAGCTGAATATCTGCAGCCTGGGTATGTTAGGCATCTGGTGTGCAGTTCTGTTGATGTCAATAAGACTGATGAAACGTGTGTATGAATGTGTAAGCGCGCAGCAGTTGTGTGGTTTGATCTGACATTTTCCTCCGCTCCACTCCACTCCGCTGTGGCTGCTCCACTGAAACACTGCTGAGCTGTCACAGCACTGCAGAGCGAACCGCCACGGGCAAAGATATTTTGGTTAAAGAGCTCCTGACAGAGGCTTTTTGTCTGGTGTCCTTTAATATGAGCTGCAAAGTTACGGCTCTTTAACTTTTCCCAGAGAGAACTGGAAACAAACAAAAAAAAACAAAAGAAAATCAGTCTGAGAAAAACACAAAAAGCATTCAGGAAACAAAATCAGATATATAACAATCATTTATTAGCAAACAATTATCAGAGTCATAAAAAGATCAGATAATAAAGCTGTACTTTCCCAACAGGGATTGAACAAGTCTAGTTTGAGGGAAGTTTGCATTTGCTTCCATTTAAAATGTGGATAATACCTGGTAGTTATGGGACCTTGAACAATATTTAAATGAGAGCTAGTTGGTAATTTGGAAGCTTGAGAGCAAGAGTCAGCTGATTGTAGTTGTTTTAAAAAAGAAATATTCATAAACAGTTATGATATAAGTTACTGTTCATCCTGTTTTATTTGGCATGAGGTAAAGTGCTCTTTGTATCTATGTAAGATCTCTATTTATTTCCTATGAAATGAGCACGGTGGGCAGCGTGACATTTTGTGCAGAAGGTCAAAGTTGGGATCCTGCCGCTATTTTCAAATAGATCGGTGTTCACTTTTGGCCCCCCAAGGGAAAAGTTTGGGGCACCTCTGCTTCAGTATTTCAAATAAATATCATGGAGTGATTAATCCTTTTTGTCTGTAAGAAAGTCCATCCAACGTTATGACAGAGTGAGAAATTACACATCACGTGAAATATACCAGTAATGTACTTTTGTTCAGCTCAGTTACTATCGGGTTAACAAAGCAGTATTGTGTGACATTTATTAGTCTTTTTAGTTTAGTTGAATAAAAACAGGTCTTTCCTGTCAAATCTGTACGGATCAGTAAAATCCTTATTTTGAAAATCTAAGCAAACACTAGCTGAGGTGAAGCTGCTGGCGTTGCAGGGGTCATATTGTGACATTGTTTAACAGAAACACAGCTAATTAGGATCATTTAAAGTGCTATCACTTCTGTGGATTGTACATTAGCAGTGGAATGATGTGTGCAGTGAAAATGAAGCCATATAGTCTAAATATTTGAGGCATTTCTGATCTGGAGCAAACTGTAGAGCCATGTAGCTATAAAAATGTCTGACACCCGCCGTCCAAATTTGGCTCTCCATATATTTTTAGAATCTAACTCAGCTGTGAGTCTGTGTGGCCTAATGTGTCCTTCTGCAATGGTGATGAACTGCAGGCATTTTACCTGAAAAAAACGATTTTCCTGACTGCGTTTTGCTTCCCAGTGAAAACAATAAATGACTTTGTGAGGTGATGTGGTTGTTTAGAGGAGTGTTGAGGTCTTTGCTGAAAAATCGACCTCATCTCCAGCGAATCCTTGTAGTTAATGAACAACGCCATATAAATACTTGTCCCTCCACTGATGTCAGTCTAAACATGAACAGTTAAAGGGAAGCAGACCGAGGCAATGTATACCCCGCCATGTAATTGCCTGTGTGTTTATGAGGACGGCGTTGAGCCGGCAGTGTATCCTGGTCCTCTATGAGGATCCGGAGCCTGTCAAACAGGGCTTAGTGCTGAAAGGTGCAGATCACTGGAGGAATGTTTAAATCAACCCTGCCCCCTGTTGTCCCTGGACACACTGCAGCCTGAGGGGAACAAGCTAGTTTTGGGTCTGAAGTTCAGTTTTTCATATTCTGAGAGAAACAAATCTCTGCTCTCTCGTGTTACTATTCTGTGAGAGACATAAATCTAAAACTGGTGATGGATGTGCCGCCGATCAGCAATTAAACAAAACATGACGTGATGGTCCTATAAAATTTCCATCCAGGGATTACTCAGCCTGAGGTTCTGCCACAGCCCCGACTGATTCTTGAACCGGAGTCACTCCCCTCTAAGGCAACGCCGAGGCTGCTCCAACAGCCCGCAGGATTTATTGTTGTGTTGCAGGGCAGAGAAAACGCACAGCATTTATTCCTGTTACTCCGCAGCGAGTCACAGCAGCAGCCGTCACCTCACCGTGATGCAGTTTAGTGAGCTGCTATTTCTCTGTGAGCTGCCTGGCTGCGGTCCAGACCCACTCAGTGTCAGCGAAGGCACGTCTGACTGGAAATTTAAAAACAGTTTAAGTTTGTTTTAAAGTGTACTTTCTCACTTAGTTTATCATAATATCTCTCTCACACTTACCCTAGACTTTTCTTTTTCTTTTTTTTTTTCCTTCCATGAACTCGTTTAACTCAACACTTCTCTCTCAGGACACACGCACAAACGCTCAGACTCAGAGATCACCCCTGAAACTTTGAACCTTTGATCAGCGTCAGAGGGGAATAACTCGGAGGTGCATAATACCCCGTATTTGCGCACTTCACCATTCTGGATGCCTCATAACCAGACTGTCCATTACTCTGCCACAGAGATTATAAACGAATATGACAGCCATGACGGTTTACAGGCAAAGCAGGCCGCTCAGCATAGGGACACGATGTATGACAGTAAATCCATGCTTATTGCCATTGCAGGAGAACAGGCGTGACAGACAACCAATGGCAAAGGGGGATTCTACAGAGGAGAAGAGCTCGTCTCTAAGCTTTCTGCCTCCTCCGCCTGCTATTCTTTTTAGTACCTTGTTCCTTTTGTCCTTCGGAAATCATATTGTTTGAGATTACTTCCTCTGAGAACAGGAAGGGGCAGTTGAGGGAAAGACAAAGAGGCTGAGAGCGCTGTGCATGACTGTACCGTATGTGTTCTTTCATGTATGTTCCCAGAATGACACATTACTGCACCAGCGGTGGAACAGAAAATTCATCTACTCATGTGCTGCAAGTACGCTGATGAGGTTCTGAACTTTAGTATGTCTTCTGTTTCTCAGCTAAGCTTTACATCAATTTTGAAAACTAATGCTAGTTTTGTTGTAGATCTTCTGTTATATGATGATTTTCAGTAATGCTAGCAGCATGGCTCATTCAACCACCTGGTCCAGTCTAAAAATATCAGAAGTAATTGTTAATCACGGTGCCCAGAGACAGAGCCAGATTCAATTAATCAATTACACATGGTACCCCAACCCCTCTAGACCCACATACACACAACATTTGATATTTGCTAAACAAACAAGATGACTTAAGTGATGCATGATTGTGTATGTATATTTTATCGTACCTTTATATATATTTTAATATTTTTGTGTTTATTTATATTTCTATTCAAATGGATGGAATAGTTACATATACAGATGCTCTCTTCTGACTTTTAGAAATCTTTAGGGGTTTTTTACATTACACTTCATATATTGTGAACATGCTAGCATGCTAGCTTATGCTCGGCTGTACACTGACACAGAGACACTAGGTAAAATGCCTGTGGTAGACCCTCAGCTCTGGTCATAGATTAAGCTAACCACCACACTACAAAGTTGACCAGTTACAATATTAAGGTGCAGTTACACTATCAAAGAGGATGTTTTGCAAAATGAATACTTGTACTTTTGATACTTCTACACTTTAATTGATGTAATATGTTGAACATTGGACTTTTACTTGCAGTTTACAGTACTTTTATCTATGGCTACTCAGCGATGTCTACATTGTTACACCACACCACTGACACAACAGTAAACCTTCACCTCTTTTAACCTTTTCACAGTTTAGCACTAAAGAAATAGATGTCAACAAAAAAAATTTTGTTGTCCCCTCACCCAGATCACCTTTGTTTTAAAGGGTAACACCACTAATTTCATACATCAAAGGGTGTTTACAGGTCTTGGGGTCTTATGTAAAAAAAAAAAAAAAGAAAAGAAAAAGTATAAAGGCTTTTGTGGCTCAAGAGGACGCTACCAGTGATGTCACTCAGCGGCTAGGTTGCATTGTGGGTAATGTAGGTGGCATGTCTTAAAAAGCAGTCCACTGGTCTAGCATTGTACTCCTTTCACACTCTTGCATTCTTTATGGACAGTTATAATCAATCGTTGCAGAAAAAACAGATATCAGGGGTTTTTTTTTTATTCCATGCTTCTTTGTTTTTAAAACATGGCACCTTACATTACCCACAATGCAACTTACTCACTGAGTGACATCACAAAAGCCACAAAAGGCTTTTATACTACGTACAATTTACCCCTAAATGACTGTCTTGTACTGGATGCAAGAGTGTGGAGTGAGCATAAGAAGGGACTATCACAATGGTTCATTTTGAATGAGTCCAGGGGGAGCTGTAATGTTACCAGGGTCTGCACAGGTGATGAAAGACTGCTGTCAGTATGAGCTGATAACAACATGTCCATTTTAACATGTACCTCCTGCCATTGTCTGGACTCTCACTCCCTTCCTCCTCCAACCTCCAGCCTGTTTGTGATTTACTTCCTGTAAAGACCATCAGCGTTATCCGAGGAGGGCTTCAAGCCAGTACTTCCCTCAGTGGGACGAGGGCCAGCCTCACTTACTGGTGCCCAAACTGGTCTCCAACTGGAGCTAGTGGGAAGTTATAGCCAGAATTAAGAGCTTGCTGGAAAACAAGTGTCACACCACAAACTTTCCTATGGTAACGCTTGACATATGAGTCTCGTTTGAGTTTGACCATGTCCTCTCCCACGTGTTTTCTGGATGGGGGGGTGTTTTGTTTCCCCAGCCGTTTTACTGATAAAGAGCACAACGCTCTGATTTCACATCTTATTGCCATATATATACTTCATAGAGACAGTGAGGGAGGGGGAGACGGACGGAGGGACAGATGGTCATGGCCATTTACATCATCCCTCTCACACATAGCCAGTGTTTGCCAGGCAGCTCAGAGCTACACGGTGGACTTCACAATAGGAGTAATTTATAATGGAACATTGTGGATTACTTGCTGAGGGGAGATGATGGGAGGTAAGAGAAAACTCCCTGTTTGGCTTTTTTTTGTTCACCCTCTGTGATTGTAGTGATTAGATTGTGTATCCTACCTGACACACCGTTATAATAACAGTTTGTTTTAACGCACAGCTTTTTGAGGAATGTATACATTTTCTCTAACTTTGCCAAGCAGGGCAGATGTGTGACGTGTCGGAAAATCCTGTCAAACTTTTACTTTCAGCCCTCTTTTCCTTATCTTATACCTCATCTGTCTTTGATCTCTAACTGCACAGTAAAAGCTAGCAGGAGGCATAAATGTACATAGTGCATAAAGATGTCAGAGGTCACCTCCTGTAAGAGTTTGATGGGTTTTCTTAACCCCTCGACATCGGGGGTCATTTATTGCCCCCTTTAAAGCTGTCTGGTGAGCTGCCTTATAGGGTCATTCTCGGCCGAGACTTGCCAGCCTGTAACTGCCATGTTTGGGTCTTACTCAAACTCTCGCTAATGCTCGAGTCAAGAGGTGAAAGCACACGGGCGCAGCGGATAGACTGAGATCTGATCGACGCGCTCAGATGGAGCGCTAGAGGTTTTCATTATTGCACGGAGGACAGCGGACATCAGAGCTGCTGATGTGAGTGAAGTCTGCCGGTCATGGTCCACAGGCGAGATCAGGCCCGGTCACAGCATCTAAAGGACAAAGTCTCCTAGCTCTGACATGCCCCGTGGTCGCCTCTCTGCGGTCTCTGTCATGTCCGTCATACATAATTTGGAATTGCGCACAGGGGAATGTAAACACACGTAACATAATATTGAATCATTTTCTCTTAAAACAACTTCTTTATTTACTTTTGACTTACATGACTCCTGAACTTCCTCTCCCCCTCTCTCTCTCTTGGGAAAATGGTCGTTCTCATGCCAGCGTCCAGTCCTCAAGCAATTCACAGGCAGGGAGGCTATTTTTATGCATGTGATGCCACACTCACACCAAAGTCATTTAATCTGTAGGAGTATCTACAGCTGTCTGTGACTGATTATTTCTCTTCTCTCCTTTCTCTACCCTCCTCTCTCTCTCTCTCTCTTCATCCACCTCAGTGACTTTTCACCTCTAGAGCTTTCCACCTTTTCCCTCCTCCCTCTCCACTCTTTGTGTCAGCAGCGATGGGGGACTGGAGTCTCCTGGGGAATTTCCTAGAGGAGGTCCAGGAACACTCCACCTCGGTCGGGAAGGTCTGGCTCACCGTCCTCTTCATCTTCCGCATCCTGGTGCTGGGCACGGCGGCCGAGTCGTCCTGGGGCGACGAGCAGAGCGACTTCCTTTGCGACACCCAGCAGCCCGGTTGCACCAACGTGTGCTACGACAGCGCCTTCCCCATCGCCCACATCCGCTACTGGGTGCTGCAGATAGTCTTCGTGTCCACGCCGTCCCTCATCTACATGGGCCACGCCATGCACACGGTGCGCAGGGAAGAGAAGCAGAAGAGGAGGGAGCAGGAGGAGAGGGAGGCCAGAGGGGAGGCCGAAAGAGACCTGGAGGGGGAGAAGGAGTACCTTCAGCAGAAGGAGAGCGTAAAAGTGATGAATTCTGATGGGACTGGCCGTGTTCGCCTGAAAGGAGCGCTGCTTCAGACTTACATGCTGAGTATCGTGATCCGCACAGTGATGGAGGTGACCTTCATTGTGGTGCAGTACCTGATCTACGGGGTCTTCCTGAAGGCGTTATACCTGTGCAAGGCCTGGCCATGCCCCAACCCCGTCAACTGCTACATGTCCCGACCCACGGAGAAGAACGTCTTCATCATCTTCATGCTGGTGGTGGCTGGCGTGTCTCTGCTGCTCTCCGTGTTGGAGCTCTACCACCTCGGCTGGAAGAGCATCAAGAGGTGCATGCGAAAGAAGGCGATACAGAGGAACAACGACAGAGCTGTGAAGGTGGCCGTGTCTGCCGCACTGGAGCCCAACAGCCCCACTCGCCCCTCGGCCTCCTGCACCCCACCCCCTGACTTCAGCCAGTGCCTGGCAGCCCCGAGCTCCATGAACCCCATGACCTCCATGGCCTCGCATCCCTTCAACAACAGGATGGCACTGCAGCAGAACTCGGTCAACTTGGCCACCGAGCGGCACCACAGCTGCGACAACCTGGAGGACGAGGAAGACTTCCTGAGGATGAGATACGAGCAACCGCCCACAGAGCTGCCCAACAGCTGCGCCCCGTCCCCGCTGCTGCACTCTGGCTACATGAAGGACAAACGCCGGCTGAGCAAGACCAGCGGGAGCAGCAGCCGGGCTCGCCAAGACGACCTGTCAGTTTAGACTCAGAACCATTGGGGGAGGAGGGAAGGGACTGGACCTTCAGAGCCAAAGAGAAAGAGATCCAAAGATCGGCTTAGGAAGAGACAAAAAGTGAAATTTCCGGCATTGTAGCCTGACACTTGACTGTAGGGGATGGACTAAATGTTCACTTTAGAAAGAGACACTGAGATCTGAGATAGTGGACCATGTAAACTTGACATGTGTGAGAGTCCAGGGCTTGAAAAGCTGACAACAAAACTGCAAAAGAAAAATAATTAAATATAATAAAAACAGGGTAACGGGTGTGACACCTGAATATTGCACAGTTTATGTTCTTGTTAAACAGAACCAAAAATTAAGAGTGATAAAGAGGCTTTAAGGTGAGAATGAGATGATGCTTGGTGTGAGAAAACTTAAGGGAATCAGTTTATTACAAGACAAAATACTCCACTATTCACTTTTAGATAGTACAACCAACAGTTTCTTTCTCCCACTGTAAAAAATAAGATTCATTAAAGGCGACATATTTTGCTCATTTTCAAGTTCATTATTTTGGGAGGGGTTACTACTAGAAAAGGTTTAAATGCTTTAATGGTTTCTGTAACTCAGTATTCCTCCTCTGTCTGAAACGCTCCTGTCTCTTTAGGGTCCTCCTGTCCTGAATACCCAGTCTCCTCTGATTGGTCAGCTTGCACACGCCTGAGCCAGCACCACTAACAACAACAACAACAACAACAGAGCAGCTGTGCTAAATCAGTTCATACATGCCAACCCATGCATGAAATATGTGAAAGTTTGACATATTAAGACAGGGCTGCTGATGAGGCGTTTCAGGAGCAGTGTTTTATGTGGGAGAGAGGAGCGTCTGTTGGTGCGGACTTTGGGCTTTTTAACTTTCAAGATCTTCTACACAGATAATAACATAAATAAGTAATATAAAATACACTGAAGCATTTGCCTCCTGCAGGAACTTTAATATGCAATAAAACTGTGAAGCTTGCCAGTATATGAATTGGATTTTTTTCCTGTGGAGCACACTTTCGGTTTATAAAGGTAAAGTGCCTTAACAAGAGTGAAAATGTCTTCCCACATAACATGTTTCTATTCATATTTTTTCCAGAAGTCATTGCCAAAGACTGTCAATTTAAAGTGAGCCATATGTCAATTTGTTAGTCTGATTGCACTTCACCAAAAGGTCACCATGCTTCTTGTAAATCAAGAACAATCTACTTTGGAATCTAAGAGTGAGAGTGAACTGTATTCATTAGTTATGTATCTGAATTGAGCCTTTGTGTGCAGAAGTGATGAGAGAATGTAGCCTGATTTTTAGGATTTTCCTTGTGAAGGGATACAAGACTGCTTAGATGCTGTTATGAGGAGATCCGGCCACTGGGTGGCAGCATTGCACTTAACGTTTCTCAGTTTCTCTCCTGGAGCCATTGTGTAAAATACTGAATTTGTCCCTATGCAATATGCGTTTCAGTAGATGTCTTTGAATGTATTTTGTTTCATTTCCAGTGTCTTTTTCTTACTGTATGCAGAATAATTTTACAGATTGTACGTGATAGCCGTTTTTTTGAAGTCTAATCCCACATATTACCCACAGCAAACGTTCAGCCTGCTGCTCAGTCACTGCAGCTTCTGGTTCATTCACACAGACCTTTATGCAATAAATGTCATCACTAACCCATCACGAATCAATAAATCATCAACTGTACAATCTGCTCTCTGTTGTCCCCCAGTGTGCGTGATTAATTCGAGTACGTCTTCGATCTTTGTGCTGTCAACATATGAAGATGTATGTGTGGTACAGAAGGACAGGATAGATGCTATTACCAGCTGTACTCTGATGAAGAACATGCACATATGAAGGGCTTTTTAGATCAGAATCATATCACCATTTGCATTTCTCAGTCTGTGCTCACCAGAGAGGACCTGCAGGAGACAGACTGGGGAAGTATTTACACAAACAAAGACTGTCTCGCCATCTCTGCCAGGAAGCTGAGCGCCAATATCCAACTCAGTCTGTCACATGCTGAACCGAGCTGAAAGCTGCAGTAGATGATGCCGTTTGTGTTTGTTGGTTGCAGATATATTTTACCCTGGATGATGAGTCCTTTCCCTGGAAATCACCCTTGAGTAGAGCTGAGGCGATGTTTGTATGGAGCTGTAAGGGTATTTGTTATCTGCTTTTCTTATTTATTCAAAGGAATGTAACCGAGATGAGCATTCAAGGTGGAACATGCTTTTCTAATTTCAGTCTCTAGACTTGTATGAGATTTATTTGATTGATTGACACCACCACAGGGTTTGGAAACTACATAAATCTGCATTAAGGATGGAAGGTGAAGTTCAGATACAAGAAACAAACAATGAATTTGAGGAGAAAATGACTGTTGAAATTAGCTGTTCAAAGGTTTGGTAGTAGTGGAAAATGTACATTTTTAGATCAAATTACTTGATTAAATCACCAGTTTAAGTAGAAAAATACCACAAACAAGCCTCTATTTTGGGTCTCTGCACAAAAATGACATGCCTCACAATTAACAGAGCGTATCTCTGCAACTGCAAGGTCTATTTCAAAAATCAATGTAACATTATAAAGGGAACGCATGGAATGTACGTATGTATGTCACTGGGTCTGAGCAAATATCTGCTTGAGCCTAACAAGTGGAGTATAATTCTGCTCTACTTGTTTTTTAAATGAAAGAAAATGGTATGTGACCTTAATCTATTTATCACAGCTTACTTCACCAGTAAGTTATTCAATTTTAGGTGTTCCTGACTGATTGAGGCATTAAAAACCTCACAGGGACCATTTTAAGAACATAATCTCATATTCCCAAATCTGTTATATTAAATCTTCACCAGTGCAAATGATTTACTTAATCAAAAGTGAATCAAAATTTTATCTTAGCAAAATCTACTTGTCATTGCTAAATGGGAGTTTTCACGGCTTTGTATGGGCTATAAATTATGAAAATATCACTCCTGATGGATTAACATTTAAGCGGCTACTTTTTTCTTCACACACTAGTGGGCACAACAATGCATCATATAATCTTATTATCTCTTATTTTATGTGTTTTGGAAAGTTCCTTCTGCAATGTAGCGGAGTGAAATTATTGAGTTTAAATAAAAAGCAAATGAATGATAAACCGTCAAAATGATACATTCACATGTAGGCCCACCCTTTTCTTATAATTACTGTAATAACAGAGTAAATGCTATTCCCAAATTGTTAGATTAGCAATTTACAATATTTGGAAAACAGCCATTAGAAAATTATTACATGTACTAAATTATATTACATCTACTAAATTACATAAATAAGCTCAGGTTTCTATTTTTAGAAACCTAGACTGTTTTGTATGAGGAGTCACTAAGTAGATATTTTATTGTGCCTTCTGTGTCACTGTAAATATTACATTTGTTGTTGACTGCTCTAACAAACATTGACACTGAGACATGGTGGCGTGCAGATACACTCAGGCCCTGCAGAGGGCAGCAGCACACTTTCCATCGCAAATCTTTAAAAACAAGAGAGGACGAAGAAGAAAGGTGAACGTGTGACGTAGCCGTCGGGAAATGTAGTTCTTTACTGGTTGCTACCATCTGTACCTCTATGGCAGAGTCCTACAGTTCCCGACACCTCCCCTGGTTTTAACCAGCGGAGACAGCGGCCGAATGACAAGTGACTTTATCGTTTACATCCACTGAGCACTGTGTGTGCTATAGGGAGAAGTAGAAGAACTACGTTATAAAAGTAAGTAGTCGTGTTGTACTTACGATAGGAGGGCGTCACTGTGACGGCACAGCTGGCTGGGCTGACCGTAGAGACGAAGGTTGAACTTCCTCTTATCACGCTGTGTGTCGACACTAGCTAGTTTTGTAAGAGTTAACGTTAGCATTGTGCCCACTGGTGTTTTCTTAACGTGCTGCAGGTACCACCGAGGTTGTGTTTGAACGAGTTGGCTGATTCATTTTATCTGTTGTGTGAATAGTTCGAGTATATGGGAGTTTTACTGCATAACTAAGCTATGTATGTAACCTTGATATATTACACAAGAGAGGAAAGGTTTGATAAGAAACGCTGTTACGCCCCCTGAGGAGCTCGGTACACCAGTTAGTGGTCCAGCTTGGCTCCTCGTGTGTCAGCAGTTATTTAACTTGACGTAACGTCAAAAGTGATCAAGAGTCTTATTGTTGTTCGTCCATATGCAGATTGCTACCTGTGCTTCACCTCAGGTAGACTTAGTTAACATCACCGCTAACTGCATCATCACCATCGTCATCATCATCCTCAACATTACTGGACTTGCCAAGAAGTTTATTTGATCCTTTAACGCAGGTGTGTACTTGATTTATATAAACTGTAGCTGAGGGTAGATCTAAAACGATACGTCGACTGAAAGTCAAGTGTAGTCGATCATCCAGAAAAATTAGCCTATTAAACAGTCGATTAGTCGTTTCAGTCAAAATGTCAAAGGATGATCTCGTTCCAGCTCCTCCATTGTGAGGATGTGAGCGTTTTCAGCATTTTGAATTGTAGTTGTTTAGTTTTTGGACAGTTTGGAGACAGCAAATCATTTGAAATCACCATGGGCAGAGAGAAATTGCGATGAGCATTTTCTCACAAATTTTGTGTTGTTGTTCTGATACCTCAACTTTGTGTTTCAGGCAATCATGAATCTAATGTCACGATTATCTTGTCCAGAAATTGTTTTGATTCATAAAGTGATCACGGTGATCAAAATATTCTTTAAACTCTGAAGATGACACCAAAACAAAATCACTTCACCTTACATTCCTTTTTGAGAAACAGATATTTTGATTTTAAGTCGTAGGACTGTAAGTGATGAAGTTCGACAGCTCTTTCAAATCACTCTTATGAGGGTATTCATGATCATCCTGGTTATGGTTTTCACCACGATCAGCTTATTCCTCTGTGTTTTTATTGCATGTATTTAGTATTATAATTCACAGATGAATCAATAATTTAAATAATTGTTCCATTGTTTCCATTTCAGGCTGAAAGTATTATTCGAATAATCGATTAATTTATAAACTCTTTTCTTTCGATTACGGACACATCCTATATGTCATTTATTTAAGAAAACATGTAGCTGTCCTCAAATATGAATATGTCACTGGTTTTCGTAGTGTTCTGTGATGATGAACTGAATGTATTTGAATTTTTGAGTATTTATCAGATCAAGCATGCAGTAGTAATATGTCAGATTGCACTTTAGAAATGTTTTATGTTTTTTTTTCACAGTTCTTTGACATTTTAAAGACCAAAGAATGAATAATTTAATTGAGAAAATAATTCTGAGATGGTGCAACTAATCCTTAGTTGCTTAATACACTATAAAGAGGAAGGTTGACCTGATGTGTTGCATACTGCTGTGTCTAATGTTGCCATTATGATAAAACTTCTACATGATCGTCTTTTTGATATAAACCCGTGAGTGTGTAGTTAATTCAGACACCTAAAAAATTAGGTTTGTTTTGTTCACAGCCTAGCCATGAGGAGTCTTTGGACCAAAGCAGGTGTTGTAGGTTCAGTGTCGATGGCTTTTGGTTCAATGTGGTGGTCACAGAAGAAGACTGACCCAGACCAGGACCAGGTTTCTTCCACCTCAGCTGATACAAAACCTAGCTCTCCCTATGAACTCAAACTGGTGCAAGTCCTGTTCCGACATGGTGCTCGGACGCCGCTAAAGTCTATACCTGATGTTATGGAGGTAAAATATATATAAACACATTTCATGAACTAATTTATTGCTTGTGTCTCTAATATCTCCATGTATTAAGAACAAAGTTCTTTGGGCACATTTGTCTCGTCAGGTCCAGTGGGTGCCAACGCTTTTGGAGCCTCCACCACACACCCACATCAATTATGTTGTGACAGATCTTGAAGGCGGCCCCAAGCCTCCAGCTCCTGTAGAAGACAGCTATCGGAAGAACGTACTGACCGTGAGTAGGTGTGTTATGTGGTGCTGAATGCAGTCAGACAAGATAAGAGCTCAACAATTAGAACTGTGTCAAACTTGTGTGGTTGTTTCCTGGTAGGAGGTTAATGGTTAAATGCATAAACATTTTTACAGCAGACATTTGGTCATGTGGTATCTAGAAGAGCACAGCTGTAATTGGTAACATAATGTAGTTGCATGGAGGAGTGTCTCAGCCAGGCCGTGGCATTGTGCAATCTGGCACAGTTTACCAGGACAAGAGTCACCAGTTGTGTTGTTAACTACATTTTTTTTTCTGCTATAAAGGTGGTAAAGGCCCTTGTTTCATATGTTATACAATAACCTGTGTGTAATCAAGTTGAGACTTTGGATTAGACACTTTTATAGATGTTAGACACCGTGTGGATTCAGGATGTGCACTCTTATTCATCCTGTTAGCGTCCCCCTAGTGGCCACTAGGATTCACTACAAAGCTGTTTGGATGACATTAAAGTGGGTTCATTCATTCACCTCCTCCCTGTAATGCTGTTGAACTGTGTGTAGAGCTCCCCGGTGAGATATTATGTCTTGTTTGTCAGCCATGGCATCCATGGAAGTGATAGTTTCTTGTGCTGAGTTAGCTGCTTTGCTAAAGAGGTTTACTGCACTGGATTTAGCTCAGAAATCTAAATCCCACAATATGGACTCCCGCCATGTTTGTACCACTCTGGATTCCTGCATGCCATAGCAGATGTGCGTCTGTTAGGCCACATCTTGGAGTAAAACTCGGTCCTGTTTGTCGCAGGGTGGCACCTTCCCCGGTCAGCTGACCACGGTGGGCATGCAGCAGCTATATGAGCTGGGCAAGAGGCTGAGGGGGAAATACATCGAGGATAGTCATTTCCTCAACTCCACCTTCAGCCCAGCTGAGGTCTAGTAAGTGATGCAAGAGCACAAACACTGTTACAGTTTTAATATACTTGCTCAATGTGTGCAGTATAAAGATATCAGCCTAAATGTTTTAAGTTGGCTGCCTTCCATGACCTATTTTTTTCCATTTTTAGCGTGCGCTCCACTAACATTGTGAGGACCATTGAATCTGCCAAGTGCCTGGTAGCTGGGCTCTTTCAGCAGAAACAAAAAGGTAGGCTAGGAAGCCACATGTGCATGATGTAATTTATTCTATTCTGGATTCATCTAATCTGTGTAATATTCTGTTCTACCTGAAGAAATTGTGCCCATCTTGACAACGGAGGCAGAATCTGAAATCCTGTATCCTAACTACCACGGATGCAAGATGCTCAAAATCCTTGGCAGGTATGGGGAGTTTATTTTCATACCAAGCCTCTGACATCCCGTGCACTGGCCACACAAACCTGGAATCTTGAATAATGTGTTGTGCAAAATTATGAGCCAAACTGAGATGCCTCTGACAGGTTGTCATGGGGCGTCTGTGTTTTGCCGCTGACACTGTGTGTGTTCTGTGCAGCCACCGCTGGGCAGAGTCGTCCACTCTGCCAGACATTGCAGCAGACCTGCAGAGCATCCAGAGCGCGTTGGGCATCGCTGCTCACCAGCACGTCGACTTCATCCTCATTAGGGACGACATGGTTGCCAGAGAGGTGACGCTGCCACGCCATGATTCATACGACTTTTATTAGGTCTCACCACAAGCTATCAGAATACATACCATTATTATGGAGAGTGCGCCTGGCGGGAGGTGGAAACCTAGCAAGCTGTTAAGTTATGCAAGATGGAACTCTGTAAGAGAGGTCATCAAGTTTCAAGAGATTAATAACAGATTCAGCATATTTGAGTTTAAACATTGAGAGTGATATTTTAGAATAATTTCCTATTGACTTCATAATTGCATACATGGCAAATCTAAAGACTTCTAATTCTGTTGGTAAAAGAAATTCATTACTGAACAAGAGACAGAAAATCATCTTTTCCATAGTTGAATGAATAGGGTAATATCAGAGTTTAAAGGGGCATATTTTTCGTAAATGTTCAAATAACCACCATTTAAATGTGCACACTGGGGCCACTAAAGGATCTGAAATAGGGCCAAAGGGGCATCTTCATTGGGATTTGATGAGTTTCCTTTTTCTCTCACGAGCCAAAGCCAAATACTGAAGCTCTAACTTACATTAACACTAATGTTTGGATCCAACTGTTATCAGCTGCAACCCACTGAAACAAATGACAAACACATTTTCGAGTCACTACAGCCATAATGCACTTAGAGGATAGGTTCACAAACAAAAAAAAATCAGCCATTATCAGTCATTAACCTGCAGCCATGGTAGAGTTTCCTTTTTAACATTTTTTGTTGCTGTACACCCAGACACACGGCCTTCCCTGTCCAGCAGTGCTGGATACTTGGAGGAATACAGTGGAACAGAGAGCTGTGGACATGATCTGCCACGTGTATGAACCCAGCAAGAGGTAAGACTAAACAAAGTCGGTACAGGAGACGCTTAACCTGACCCTTTTGTTTTCAGCAGACCACCTGTAATTCTTTTGCTGTGCTTTTTGCAGGGAGAACCTGCAGCTGTGTGTGGGACCCCTCCTTCACACATTGTTATCGAACATTGACAAGAAACTAGAAGGCACCTCATCTGAGCCAAACAGGTTGGACACGTTGGGGTGGATGCACCCTTTTCTTACACAAGCTTGATTGTGTTTGGTCTTTGAACGATCAACTGTTAAAATCCTCTCTCAAACAGGAAGTTATTTTTGTACTCTGCACACGACACCACGTTGATTCCCTGTCTGATGGCTTTTGGGGTTTTTGACATGAGATGGCCACCATACGCCGCCGATATCACTCTGGAGCTGCACCAACACCGACAGACCAAAGAGGCCTTTGTGAAGGTGTCATACATCGGCCAGGTAGGGGGTGAGAATGGGTCATCGTGTCTTTATCTGATAAACTGTTTGTTTTCTTGCAATTGACTCCAAGTTACTTGTGCTTTCTGCAGGATCAACTTATACAAGGTTGTAGTGCAGTCTACTGCCCCCTGGAGGAGTTCAAACATGCCCTCTCATCGTACTCATTGAGTTCTGAACTCTACCACTCACTTTGTGACAACACTGAGGGCTTGACCAAGCCCTGAACACATCTCAACACAGGGCTACATGACAGTACACTCTGACAGTTATCACACTTCACGCTTTTTTTTTTTTTTTTAAACATCCTCACTTTTTAATCCATCCAGCCACTCTCAGTCATTATACCTCACTGTCGGACTACACCAGGCGAGACTTTAGTGAGTGCACAAATCCTGGATTAAAGCCTCTAAGTTTTTCTTTTTTTTTCTCACAACTTACATTTAACCATGGCAGCATTTTTTTCTATAGAGGTAAATTGATTTAATGATTATTGCATATTGATAAGAGTATGTGTTGAAGATTTTGCTATACAGTGTTTGCCTGATATCAAATGTGTTTGCATGCACTTAGTCTGGCTTTAATTATGAAGACTGGCGCAATCCAATGTTTTTTCTCATTGTGAACAATTTAAACAAAAAGTCTTTCCATCTCTTGGATGACAAACATGTAGTTTCCTATAAATAATTCCTCAAAATAGCTGGGCAATAGTTTTCACAAATGTGGCAAATTTGGTATTAAGAGTACCTACGACTAGGACAGTGACAACATTGCCCATGTTCTTCGCAACAAAGGAACATGTCACCCAATAAAGTGGTGTGTGGCACTTGAATGTGTTTTGTTTAGTTTTAGACAAAACTGGAGCAATATGGCATTGAGCAATAACTATACCAGGCAAGACCTGTTAGAAGGTTAAAAATGAAGTTGGTTTTGCTCTTTTTTGGGGGGTGTTAAAGGAACAATACTGGGGTATTAACAGCCTTTTCCTTATAATATCTAAAGGTTGACCAATGTGGCATCATCAATGCCTATATTTGATTGCTGATGCAACTCAAATTTGGTTGTGTTCACGATCAAATCCTTCATAATCATGTCATTCCTCAGGGGAATACCAAGCATTTCATGTACTGTATTTAATGTTGGTTAACAAACAAGTGCAGAGAGTGGTTTTTACATTAGTATGGAGGTGAATGCCTTCATAATCATATAGAGCCTGTAGAAAGGGAAGTGTTTGAAAATGAAAGATTAGGTTGCCTTCTTACTGGGAGTGTCAGACCACAGTATAATGTATACATGAAAACATGTCCATTATACACACCTGAGCTACTGTGTTACAATAACACGCATCATACCTCATAAGGGGCAGTTTCCCATGGTCTACTGCTTAAAATGCAAAAGTTTGGTTTGGACTGATGTGATATAAATAAAGATTTCAATCAGTGTGACTGTCAAATTACTCTTTCTTTAAGGGGTTCTGTACCTTTCCTACCAGCCAGTAAAGATTCAAAACTTTGGTTAGACCAACAGAACTAGCTTAGTTGGGTTCAAATGCAACAACTTGCATCTATTTTAGAAGTGTGATGTCCTCTGAAAATAGCTCTCAGTAAGTACCTCCTGATAAAGCCTGGCAATGCTGCTTCTTGGTATGACTTGCTCTCTTTGTTCCAGCTAAATGTTGGTGAGCTGGTTTGACATGTAGAATGACAAAGACACCACCTGGTCCACATAACTGACTACATGTGAATAGTCAAGAGCCACGTGGACACACACATGCGCACACACACACACTCCATAGACAACATGTATATACCAAAACAATATCTTTTATTTGTAGTCCATCACCACAGCCCTGGTAGGCTATTCTGCACCAAAGCCAATGGAGAAACACATGACAAGCTTATACAATAGAGAAAAGAGAGGAAGTCAACTGGATGGTAAGCAGTATGTGTTTACATTTCTGTGTGTCTCACTCTGGACACCACACCTGCCTTACTAATTTCTTTTTACCAGATCTACCTAGCTCTAGTTCTATAACACCTGGCATACCTGCTGTGGCATTCAGCCACTCCTGTCCCATTCTGCTGACCGTTTGGGGATTATTGCTGTGGGAATGATTATTACCCAGAGTCAACAAGAGAGTCAAAACAAAACAGGAACACAACAGGAACAAGAAGAACACACATAGCACATCTGGGTATTAGCAGTATTATTCACGCTGGCGAGTTGAGTTGAGTCCTGAAAGTTTTGGAGCACCAAGTCAAATGTCATCCACAACTTGAAATGGACTGGGGCTTGTCATTGTGCTGCAAAGCTGCCAGGATCCTCACACTTAATGTGTTGCTCTCAATGGTAAAAATAGAGAAAGAAGACGCTTTCTGCAGACGGTCCATGTTTGTGCTTTTTTAATAATACTATTATCTTAATGAGGTCATAGTTTGGTTTGTTATACACTGGAGTTACAAAGGAAATTAAAATAGACTAAAATTCGAATAGCCCACCAATGGTAAACAGTACAGTATTTTTAGGGGGCGTTCCTCCCCCAATGAAAGTTGGGTAAGAGGAGTTGAGAGGTCACTGATAGAATGCCTATACATACAGACACATACATACATACCACACAAACATACAGTCTGTCACACACACGCACTCACACGTATATACTGTACAGAAACAGTCAAAACAATGGAGCGAGAGACAAGATGGAGTTCCACTAAAGTCTTCACAAAGCACAAATTCTTCTCATTCCTTTCTCTTGTTCCATACCACTTTCATGACAAATTTGTTTTTTTTAATTTGAAAAAAGTAGACATATACTGTAGCATCTCCACGCTGACTTGTTAAGTTGATTCCTCTTTGATGCTGAAGTCATCTTTATAGTCAGATAATCAAAAAAACACAAGAACAGTTTTTGCGAAATTGATGCACAACAATCCCATACATTCTGAAGTTCATGAGTCAAAATTAAATGTTCTTGTGGCAAAAGTACTCCAATCTGGGCCTGTCTGAGTCTCCATTGGAATAGTTCCCACAGGACATTACCAGGTGTGACTGGTTAGCTCCATTCTGTTCATTTCCGAGTACATCCTTTCTCATGTTTATACTTCCTTTACTTAGAGTCCATCAGAGTTTTCTGAACACTCTCCAAACGCCATGACCTTAACTCTATCCTTGCGTACTGTCCAAGAACATTCTAGATACAAGTTTTATGTTGGATTAGAACATTCCAGGGCCCGGACTGAACCCCATGTCCATGTCACGTGGCCTCATCTGACCCCCCATCATCATTGTCTGCTGTGGGGGGCCACCCATGCCCTGCAGTGACATCATCATGTTAGGTGAGCCGCCAGGGCCTGGGTGGGCCATTTGTCTTGCCTGCATCATCCCTCCCGGACCCCCAGGGGACATCATCCGATGCTGGGGGCCCATCATGCCTTGGCCCATGAATCCCGGTGGCCGCATTGAGTTGTGGCCAGGGTTGCCCATTGGCATGTCTTGGGGGCCCATTCCCCCACCAGGGCCCCCTGGCATCCCCCCCATCCCCTGCATGGACATCCCCATCCGTGGCGGACCATCGCCCATCATGCCCTGCATGGGAAAGCCAGAGGGGTGTGGTGGTTTTACCCCAGGGTTGTCTCCCCCACCTCGGGGAAAGTAAGACAGAGTCTGGCTGGGCTTCTCTGAAGGGATAATCCTGGACAGGTCAAACTCAGGAATGCCAGAAGCTCCCGGCCTCATCACCTCATGAAGGTCTGCATCACTGAATCCACCTTGCATGTTGTTGAACTCTGGTCCTCCAGGGGTATTGGGCTTGCACATACCCCCATCACCCCCTCCCCCATGAGGCATGTTTCCCATCCGCCCTCCCATAGGCCCTCCCTCTCCCTGGAAGCCCATGGGATGGCCAGGGAAACCTTGGGGACCAGGACCGTTGTGCGGGGAGAAAGGGCCTTGCTGGGAAGGGGACTGGGTGAGGGGGTATGCCTGGCCTCGATGAGGGTAACCCATGCGTCCCTGGGGCATCATTTGAGGGTTTCCCATACCAGGATCTTGGGGATTTGGTGGTATCATCATGCCATGAGGCATCATGCCTGGGCCCATGTTGGGAGCATTTGGAGAGGGCATCTGTGGGGGCATGCCATGGGAGAGTGGCTGGGATCCCATTGGATTCATACCCAGAGGGCTGAGGGCAGACATGGGTCCAGAGTTTCCAGGTCCCATCATACGTGGATTGCCTTGATGATTCATTGCCATACCTGGAATGTGCAAAACACAAAGAAGTGATTACATTTTCAGTACAAGCTCTTGTGAGGCAGATCAAAGGATCACAATTAAAAATATGGACCAAGGTGGACGTAATTGAAATGACAAATTATACAGCAAAATTAAATATTAATGTGATTTAAGTTCATGTAACTTACCATTATTGTTCACTGATGGCAGGTTCGGGGAGCGAGCCGGGGGCGAGTCGTCATCAGAGCTGGCAACAGTCTTTATGGCATCATGGTAGAGTGGGGTAGAGCTTGGCATTGCAAACTTGGACATGCGTGACATCATGATGGAGAGAGGGTTCTGGGATAAAGTTGGCTCAGGGGGTATGGTGTACGGACTGCCAGACGGGACATTGCCTGGGAGGGACATGGAGCCAGATGGAGCCCCTGATGAAGGAGGGGCTGAGGGAGGCCCGTTACCACCTAAAGGATGACATGATGAGGAGAAGAAGACATGACAAAGACATGATTTAACTTAACAGTTTTCATTCTTTGGCAGATTGTTCTAATCAATGATAATACTAGCAATAAGGTGTGCAGTAAGATTTAAATAATGTGGCCACAAGAGGGAGCCACTGGACCATTACCCACCAAACCCCACCCCTCATACAGATGTGTTAACTTGAATGAGTTATGTACTTGATTGCCTGCCCATCTATTTATTTCAGTCTTCAGTTTTTAATACGATTTCTGATTTCAAAGTACTAAAAGGGGCTAAAGTCAGAGTGTCTCAATCAGATACTTTAGATTTGATATTAAAAATTACTATGTAATTGAAAAAACTTTCAATACTAAAACATTTACAAATAAATCACATTAAATGGATGCACTGATGGTTTCAAGGAGCAGAGACATATGCATACATGAACACAGAGAAAAAAGATTGTTGTACCTGGCTCCATGCCCCCCATCATGTTTGGTGAGGTGATACTGAGGGGAGGCTTGCCACCCTGAGGTGGTACTCCAGGACTCTGCATGGGTGGTTTTGGTGAGGAAGCCCATCCTGGGGAGGGGTTAGGAAGAGAAGGAGACCTCATATGAACCGGAGAGGCACCAGCTGATCCCATCATGGAGTGGGGGGACTTCATTGGTGCTGAAGCTGGAGGAGCTGGAGGAGCACTGGGGCCTGTGGGACCAGTGAGCATGCCAGCCAGCTGGGACGGTGTCTGGGGGGATTTCAGGTTTCCAGAGGGAGAGCCCATCATGGGGGACTGCACTTGCCTTAAAGGAGGGGACTTAAGTGGGTTGACACTGGGAGAGTTCCCTCCTCCTGCCTGGACATTCAGATCTGCTGGCTTTCGGCTCCTCTGACCTTGTGAGGGGCCACCAGAAGTGGGGAGGTGGTTAATACGACCATTACCTCCTGTAGGTGTAGATCTGTGTTCTGGACCAAAGGCTTGTTCTCCATGTGGACCCCTCATTCCTCCAGGGCCCCCCGGGAAGGGCCGCCCAGGCCCCATAGGAAAGTCTCCTGGCTGTGTCTGCTCAGGGAAGGGCGGCCCCTGCATGGGCCTGCCTTGAGGACCCATGCTCTCCATCGGAGGTCCCCCACCTCCTCTCATTCTCATCATCTCATCAGGACTCATGGTCATGCCCGGGTCTCGTAGTTTGGAAGGGTGCATGTGAGGTCCTGGCCCAGGTCCAGGCCCCATGCCAAACTCAGGCCCCATTTCCCTGCCCCCCATTCCCTGGAGCCTAGAGGATGGACTCATAGGACTATCACCAGGCATTCTGGGAAATATACCCATGCCATTACCAGGTTCCATTCCACCTCTTTGGTGCCCCATCATCCTTTGCATGTCCATCATCATACCAGGGGGCAGGCCCTTCTCACCCCCCATACCTGGGTGGAACATAGCTTCTTGGACTGACTGAGGATTTGGGAAACGCTCACCACGACCCCCTGGACCAGCAAACATTCCTCCAGGTCCTCCAGGGAAGCCTCGTGCATCTCCCATACGGGGAGGCATGTCATCAGGCCAGCCCATTCCAGGCCTTGGGGGTCCCTCCATTTCCGGATTCATCATCCCAGAGAAGCCAGGCATCCTCTGCATATGTGGGGGCATTCCCCTGGGGCCTGGGCCCATGGCCATGCGCTCCTGGTAGTGCTCTGGTGGGCCACCTGGTCCTCCCCACATTTCTCCTGGGCCCATCTGATAAGGAGGTGGGGGCCCACGCATCATGCCACGTGGACCATGCGGGTGCATCATCATGTCTGGAGGAAGTGGCCGGTGTTGCATTTCTTGTTTCTTCCTCTTCTCTTCATAAAACTCCTGCTGTAGCTTCAACCAAGCTACCTGTTCTGGGGTCATCTGATCTCCATCTCCACAACCCACTGGCCCCCCCATGTGTGCACCCATTTCATCCTGTGGAAATGGGGGCATTTCTCTGGGACCATGGGGTGGGCCAAAGGGTGGACCTTGTGGACGTGGTCCTCCTGGCCCACCTGGCGGACCAAGGCTCTGAGACTGTGCCATCATAGCCTGTAAGGGGCCCTGCTCAGCCCTGCGGGGTGCACCATCAGGACCTCCATCATGGGGTCCACCATGGGACTGTGGGGGCCCAGGTGGTGGGGCATCACGGTCATCAGGGAAAAGCATGCGCTGAATATCTCGCAAGGTCTGCAGAGAGCGCTGGCGATGCTCCAACTGTTCTTGGGACAGACCCTCTGTGTTAGCCTCCATGTTCAATAGCTCCTGGGCCAGCTGCTGCTGTTGTTGCTGCTGCTGGGGTGTCAGACCCACTCCACCAGAGCCTCCACCCTGCCCTCCTTCCCCTGCTGTTGGAGGGTTGAGGCCTGCCTCAGGTTGGGTGACAGGGGCCTGGTCAACTGGGGTGGTCGTGTTACTGGGGCTACTGCCAGGAAGATTTTTGGATTCCATGCTTGCAGAGGATGACCCTTCCTGTGGAAGAACACCAGACTGGTTCCCTTGGTTTGAAGGCTGGGGTGGGGCTGGCTCTGCCATGCCAGGTAAGGACGGTTTGGATCCAGGCTGGTGACTCTGATCTTGGGCATGGGAAGGGGGTTGCTGGGGAGGCTTGGAGTCATTTCGGAGAGCACTTGCTGCATTGTTCTTGAACAGAGAGGGACAGAAATAGGATGAAGTCATAACACTGTCATGCAACATGTTTGTGTATGAAAGCATATGTGTGTGATTAAAAAAAGAGAGAGACTGTGTCTTTACCAGGAGGTGAGCTTTGTCCTTGCTGTTGGAGATGTTTTTCATGTGGAAGGCAATGATGTTTTCTGTATGGCCAGTTAGAACTGCATCAGCTGCCCTGAGGACAAGAAGGCAGACAGTCAGATATCAGTCATCAGACACAATAAATGTGTGTGTGTGTGTGTGTGTGTGTGTGTGTGTGTGTGTGTGTGTGTGTGTGTGTGTGTGTGTGTGTGAGTGAGTGAGTGAGTGAGTGAGTGAGTGTATTTGAGAGCCGGTGAGACGGATGAATGAGTACTAGATGGAACCATGAAGGTAATACCAAGGTCAACAGAGTAAGTAAACTATTGCACACACACACACACACACACACACACACACACACACACACACCTTCCACCAAGCGTCCACATCTTTGATCTCTAATTCCCAACAGAGTGTTAATCTAAGACAAGCTCCCACACATGCAGATATACACAATGGATTTAGGCTATAACCGGAAAAGTTGGGGAAAGGAAGACAAGGGGTGGGAAGCAAGCATCTTAGTGCCATACAAACAAAAAGCTGCAACAAACATCAAAGACAGCAACAACCACTGATGACAAGGGCATAGAGATTTACTTCAGGCAGTTGACATTGTTAGTAATTCCATTTAATTATGAACTGCAATTCCACAAAAGGTTTCACAGTGGGTGTATGTTTTTGCTCATGTAAAAAAAAGAGGTAAGTATTGAGATGATGATTTAATTAACCTCTCTAAACACATAAATATTAAAAACATGTAGGAGATGAGCTCCAAGTGTAAACATTAATCAGTAAGTCACAACAAAATCAACACCAAATGAATGCAGTAACTTTATAAACAAGTATATACCAAAAAAAGTGAATTAAATTATGGCTAAGGAGGAAAATTTGAGAATGAAAAAACTATGAAAGATACCAGTCACAACAGATAAAAATAGTAACGCTCAGCTTCCTTACTTGTTGGCCATCTCTGTGGTGAAGACATAAACAAGTTTTGAGCCTGGTTTCTGACCAGGTGGAGGTTCTGTTGTGGAGCCCTGGCCTCCCAGTGTATTGTGGGAGGGTGTGGAGGAGCGACTGAGTCCGGCATTGGAGGTAGAATGTGTGACTGTGTCCTGGGGCTTCACGTCAGTGGAGTTGCAGTCTACAACAGAGAAGACTATGGCTTTAGGACCAGCATGTGTTTATGAGCAACGTAGTTCTACTACAGAATCTGTCATTAGTCAAGTTGATCAGCAGAAGGACTGTTATGCTTGGATGCACAAGTTCAAACACTTACTGAAGAATCCTTTGTCATCTTCGTCACTCTCTCCCCCAGAGCACCAGTCAGCTCCACTGTACGGCTGCCTCCTCTCTGCAACACACATCCTCTTCACCCTGCTGCTGTCTGTACAGAAAAACACACACACACACACACACACACACACCTTTCAGAGGGCTTAGGTTTATCCGTGCGAGGGACAATGAGGGACTGCAAAGCATTTTTTTGAAGATTTCAAACTTTTGCCTTCTCTCTGCAAATAGTGTTGTATACCTGAGAGCATATAAATAACTATATATACAGCACTTTTCTAAATAAAGTTTTCCAGTGGTACAGAATAGGAGGAACAGATCAAACCCACTACAGGTTGTAATTAGGGAGAATGTGTGTTATTTTCTTCATTATTCAGTGCCGACCAAATCAAAAAAAAGGCCCATACCGGAAATGATGTGTAAAATTACCAGATGGATAGGCACAATCACAACACAAGCACTACTGGCATGGTATTGTTTAAGAACTGTACGTATTCATTGTATACTGAGCAGTTCAAAGCATTTAATTACATAGAAGGGAACTATGGTAACAATGTATGAAAGCACAGCTGCTAATGATGCTCCTAAAAACATCAAGAATCTCATGCACCTTGCCCACCTATGTTAGTTCAACTATTTCATCATTCTGGTGAGACATTTTAAAATGCCTCAGGGATTTTAATTCATACCATCAAACTTCAAGGACTTTCTACCATGGACTATTTGACCCCAACTACCTCCGGAAAGTCAGATGGTCTGATAATAATGAGTACATGCTATAGTGGTTCTTACCTTTTTCCTCACTAGTAGGTGTGCCACTCTCCGGTTGTTCAAATGACTCCACTGAGGTGCTTCTCTCCCTTTTGACTTTAACCTTGGAGCTTGAGCCAGAGGTCAGGCCCTGGCCGTTCTTCAGCCCCATGCCCCCTGCCACATTCTGAGCCCCCTTGGCACCCAGAGTTTTTGGGTCACACGGTGAGGGCTGTGATTGACTGCCGGTACTCCCTGGTTTACCCTGATTGGGCATTTTAGAGTCCATCTGGGTGGCAGTGGAGGGGGACATGACAGGAGGTGAGCGTACCATGGCCTCCGTCTTAGGTTTAGGGCTGATAGAGACAGAAAAAATGTATAATTAATAGATTTGCATTAAGAGAATTAAAGAGATAAGTCAAAAACAGTGAAAAGATAGATGTATTACAGATTTTTATACAACAACAATTAAACTATTTAAGTGTACCTCACATTAGGCCTTTCACGATAACACATTTTTGAGAGCCCAACTGATAGAATGGTTGTCCAGCATTACTGGCTGGTATTAGCTTATCACACATATATTGGTACCGGCTTGTATAATGTCCAATTTGCACCAATATGAATTTTTTTTTTTTAAGAATTAAAATCCAGAAAAATGCTTGGGGTATCTATGATTAAATCCCAGTAGAGTTTGTTTTGTTTCGGTGCACTGATGTCATTTTACACAATAATGTTTATTGTTTAACTAGGGCAGGGTGGAATGACCTTAAAATGTCAAGGTTTTTAGGCCATATCATGATATACCATGTATACCTCCATAATTTGAAATCTTGTCAAAGGCATTCCATAAATACTGGGACAGGGCTAAACCAAATATCACAATGATTTTGACCATATACCTAGATACTGAATTGACAATTGGTAGTTTTTGATAAATAATCATCAGTGATGTGGATAATGACTAAGTGGGTAAAGACAAGAATTAGAACTCTCTGGTAAGGATCATTGCAAAAAAATTGGTATACTGGCTGATATAGCAAAATTAGAATTTATATCCCTCCTTATATCAGCATCAGCCCCCCCAAAAATAACAATTGTATGGGCTCTACTACTTTGTTGGTTGATATATTGACCCAGAAATAATTGCAATCTTGTCATTTTAAGACAATTTTATGCCACTGATATGATAATGCAGTAGCATAATAATGCAAGAAGATTTTCAAAGAGCAATGCACTTTTAATGAGCCAACCTCAAATGCAACAAGACATGAGTTAAAAAATGTCATGTTTCGTCTTCTTACATATATTTGTGACCTTATTTGCACTTATGACACGAATACACACACATACACACAACAGTAGGGAAATGGGGCATATTAAGTAGAAAGCCTGGGGCTTAGATTTAGGTTGCCCAGTAATCATACTCTGGACAAACAGACATATATTATGGCAACTGGCCATCTATCAGGTCAGATATCCCCCAGCTCTCCACTATAACATGTATCCAATGATGTTCCTAACTGGGGCACCCAGGAGAGAAACAGGAAAACGTGATTGTTCATTTATGCCCTCTTCAATTCCTTTGCAACTGACAAACCTGATGTCATTATGGCATCCAGCAGTTGGTAAGGACGTCTATGAACACAAGATTAGGTTATTGGTACTGGGAATACTTTGCTCACAGTTAAACGTGAAAGGAACAGGCTGTAGAGACACTGGCCATCTACAAATGACTGCTGCTTACTACTTATGAGAGCAGTTCAGTTCAGGCAAGCAGGACACATCCAACTGGCAGAGAATTCCCTTACCACACCCTAATCTCTTTCTCTGTCTCTCTCTGTCTCTCTGTCTCTCTCTCTCTCTCTCTCTCTCTCTCACACACACACACACACACACACACACACACACACACACACACACACACTTGTACGAGTGGGATGAAACAAATGCCAACATGTCCAAAAAGCACAGCCGCAGCCTAGCACACTTTATGTACGCATACACAGACACGCAGCTAGTAGAAAAAGAAGGCAAAGCCAGAATTTGGCAGTCCAGACAGCCGTTTCCAGAGGCTCCAGAACCATGAGTCAGCAGGGAAAACTTCCAAGCTCAGTGTACTCCCTGACCCTGGAACAGCTCTGGATCACACATCAAGACCTTTCAGGTAGAATAATGGAGCAGGGAAGCTGATCTTAGATCTGCATTACACCTGACCTAAACTTGCTCTCTAAGCAGAGCGGGTAACGCCCGCTCAGGTTTGTGTCCAGACTCAACTCTAATTCTCAATTCTAATAGCTAATTTCCTCCATGTTATCTGATTTATAAAGCCATCTGCCACTGACTAAGCCACTGGCCTTAAAAATGGTTGCTCACTGTACTTAAATGGTTTGGATAGGTCACATTTTCCTGTGGGGATTAAGAAAGTATGACAAAGAGATGCTGTTAACGGCTGTGGATTTGCTACTTGCAACTGCTGTGATATGAGAGTTTCATACCAAACACTGAGATGATTGATGCAGTGATCATTCTGCAACCAATCATATTGGCAAAAAGACTGCTTAAATTGGCATCTATACTTGGCTGACTGCACATTTTTACAGAAAATGGGTCCATACATTCTTCAAGTAGCCTCAGTGTTTTTGTTTGTACAGAGAAATGTGTTTTTCTTCCATTCTGCCTTGAACAGAGGGTTGACTGTTTGTGTTTGTTCTCTCTTCCCAACTGTTAATAAACACAGACAGCTAATGTTTATTCATTTTTCATATTGTGTGATGATTTTTTAAATACTTGAGGCAGGTTTATGAGCTGGACAGAAGCTTGTGCTTCTCCTGTAAAACCTGTTTATGTTATTGATGTGAGAAGACACGATAGTGATTCAGCCATCAGTGCATAACAAAAATGCCTTGGACAAGAACCTGATTTATTGTCTCTTACTGACAACAACAATGACAATGTTTACTTGCACTATAGTTTTTGCACTTCTAGTCTAGAATTTTGGAACAGACAATATCCCCTGCAAACACCATATTCAGTTTGGATCTCCTGAATTAGGTCTTAGTCCGATTGTAGCATTATCTGATTACAGGGCCACCCACACAAGATTGATAGCTACAATAACTATAAATATATTGTTTTAAATATCTTTCTCCCTCAACTGGAGGGAAGAGATCACACCACAACTATAATGACAACAATGGTGGCTAGCAATACTGTTGGGATCACTTTCAGTGTGACTTGATGAACGTGAGAAACAGCCAGCCAATCAAAATCCATCTGAATATGCCGGTCCATCACTTACCTTGACTTGGGGGACATTTTCCTACAAAACAGTGTGGCAGGGGTTTTTATAATATTGACTTCTAACTGTAGAAACCTCTTTTATGTAAGCAAATTGATGCCATTTAAGAAACGCTTTTTAGATGGTCTACTCGAGTAACTAAGTCTTGGATATCTATACAACTTATTAAGTGCCTATATAACATACAGACTGCAAATGAAACTTCACTTTATCTGAGACATACTGTCAAAAATCTATGGTGCTGATGGGGTCTTTGAAGTTTGTTTTGATGTCCCTTAATACAATCGCCAGGATAATAGATGTTGACTCAGCCAAAAGTATGAATAAAATGTGTCCTCAAAAGACAACAACTCTCCTAACAAAGTGCTGGATTCCCACAACTCATCATCTTTGAAGAACTTCATAAAATCCTATTCTTCTGGGGGTTTTCTTTTTGTTTCTGTTCAAATACAGCAGTAACAGGTCATTAATATCCATTTTCCTAAGCTGTCGACACAGCTGGAGTGTGCAGGGCGTTCTCGGCAGCGGTGCTTACGTGGCGTTATCGTTGATCAGTGTGGATGCTTACATCTTTGCCATTATAGTTCTTGGTGTGGGTCGCTCTGTAGACAGGTTTTAGGAACATGCTATGTACATACAGCGTGTTCAGGATATGGGTCTTAACTGGGATTTTTTTTTTTTTCAACCACAGTTTGCGTCAGGCTGCCTTTTGCTTTTTACTTTCAGCTCTGTGCGTTGTCATGGATTCGATGCACACGAACCAACAAGCCAAAAGATTGTACAGCTGGTGTAGAGATGCATTCTCAAAAGAAAAGCCAGATATTTCTTGTCAGAAGGAGAAAGAAACGTACTTTTTAACATTATGAAAGACTTGAATATCAACAGGTTTTTGTAAATAGGATAGGATGAGGGTTAGCGTGAATTTGCAACGTCAAGTTTTCAAAAGAAGGTGGTTGATGGGTTAGAAAAGAAGGGAGGCTGTGTTCCCAACTTTGAACTAGTCAGCGAGTGGAGGAATATGTATAAAAAAAATAAATAAAAAATAAAAAAATAAAAACTTTATTGATGCAAGGAGGATGAAAAAAAATGGTACATAGGCCTCCAGCCACTCCACTTCTCCATGCTTTGACGCGATAAATGGCATGTAAGGGTGTGTTAATCAGAGGACGCAGTGCTGCATGTAAACAGGAGGAGGGATATTCAATTTCACCAGCCGGTAAGTAGGAATATTATCTGTTTTGGAATAAGAAAAATACTGAACATTTTGTGCACATCAATGTAGTCACTGTTGTGCAGTCACAAGAACAATCTGCTCAACACGGAGCAGCTGAAATTTTACTTCTGCTTGCTGTGCAGTTGTAGAAAGTCTGGATTAAATGCATAATTTAAATCAACATTCAGATCAGAGTTGTGGCTGATTAGGCTGTTAAAACAATCAGGATCTTGCATGCACAGACATAAACCAGTGCTTGCTTTTGATTACCATCACAGCACTGCATGACTGAATCACAGCAGGCTGTCAGTGAATCCACTCACCTCTGTGTGTTGGTGGACGGGGAGTTCTTTAGCCTATTGGAGTGCATTGATGGGGCTCCCAGGACTACAGAACAGGGTGGAGTGATGAGCTGGTGAGGACTGCCTGTGTGGGAGAGCGGCGCCTTTGCGCGCACGTTCCTGGAGCCAGGAACAGGATTCCCAATGTTGGAGAGGTTTCCCCGACCGTCCTTGGCCTCCTCTCGTTCTTTCTTCCCTCGCTCCTTCTTGTTGAAATGTGTCGCTGCTGTACCTGCCGCCGCTGGCCTCTCCTCTTGGACCTCCAACATTCTCTCTATGTCCTTGTCTGTGTGTGTGTGTGTGTGTGTGTGTGTGTGTGCGCGTGTCTGTGTGTGTGTGTGTGTGTGTGTGTGTGTGTGTGTGTGTGTGTGTGTGTGTGTGAGAAAAAGTGTGTAAAAACAATAACAATAGTCCAGGAGTCTTTTCTTGCTCGGTGTGTATTTATGAAACTCCCCCAAGGGGGCTTTCAACGGCCCTTAGGCACACTGTGGAAAGAGAAGAGAGAGGAGAAAAGACAGTTAACAAAACTGGAAAAGAGGGCGACAGTCTGAACAAACTTAAAGTGACACTCCAGCCAAAATCTCTTTAGTGTCAATCTACTAGTGTGGGCTCGAAAGGTGTCTGTTAGAGCTGTTAATTTTCTCTTTTGTGGCTTTCAGACAGCTTTGAGTCATGTCAGCAGGAATCGATTGCAATAGGTCTCTTTCACAGAAGACCTTTTGACACGTTCCAATAAGGAAGACACAGGTGTTACCAATAAAAAAAACGTCTGAAAAGTCTCCTGCAATAGGATTTAGTGACCAATAGCAACAGCTAGCACGAGGGTCGGGTAAGTCTTCAGTTTTGCCAGGCTTAAAACAGTTTGATTTTTGCAATCAGACTGATGTGACATTTTGTAAGTGTAGGTGGTGAGAGCTAGCAGCATACAGCTAGTTAACATGAGCCTCCCCGGATAGCCAGTTATTTCAGCACTACAGCTTGCCTGGCGGTTTTTTGTTTTGAGCTGCTAGTTGTGCACACATTGCCACTGTACTCATCTGACCATGTCCACACGAGAGATTTCTCATCAGTAACAAGTTGGTGCTGGTTATGTCTTCCATGTTACATGCTACCGAACTCAACACTTCGTGTATCCATTCCAGATTTAAAGCCCTCTAGCATTTTAGTGTACAGAAACCTTGCATTTCTTGACAAGGCTTTTGTTGTGAAACATTTGTAGGAAGGCATCATTGACAATATCACAAACACCTCAGAATAAAACAGGGAACACCAGACTACATCCTGAAGATGTTAAAACCTGATTTGAAAAGTCTTGAACCAGAACCAGAGAGAGACATCTTGCTTCTTTCTCATATCTACTGAGAGTTGCACATGCGCAGTACCAATCAGGCAACTGACAGGCTGACAGAAGCCACGAACAATGGCCACTTTTTAATTACCTTTTACTTCAGTCTCTCTTTCAAACTTAATGCAGAACAATGTTTAAGTGTTGCTTAAACAGAGACAGATGGTAAGGTATTAACAAACCAGCAGCCCTAACTTCAACAGATGTCACAGCATCAAATCTAAAAAGGGGCAAATATTAGCACATTGACCCAGTTGTTGCGTTTCCATCACATCCCATCGGAACCAAATTTTAAGCGGCTGTTATTGGGTTTTTTGTCTGGTGTGAAAGGGGTATTACTGACTAGTAAGGTTCCCATACATGCTTAAAAAGTAGCTCCTGCCATCATTTTTCAAGGAACACTAAGCAGAAGTCTTACCAATTTACTACTTTGATGAAAAGTTATGTTAAATGTTTGGTACGAGATAAAATTTGGTATTTTTAACGATCCACTGTTTGGTTTAGAATCAGCTGGGTTTAAAAATGTCCACCACACTCTGCATGGCACAAATGGAAATGAGGTATTTAACCAAAGTACAATCTATTGAAACATACTACAAATTTACAACAGCCACCTTTCAACCCTTAAATCTGAACTGATAAATTGTCCAAAACACCTCATTATTGATATGTGTTGTGTCACCAACAAATTGCAGCGAAAGAGAGTCACCATCAGAGAGTACTGGGTTTAGTTTTTTTGACATTAAGTTAAGGACATTTTTTAAAGACCAAGATGACCACTGGCCAATATCATTATCTGTTTTTTTTATCCTCAAAAATATAAATAATGGTATTCACTTAAAATTCCCCCATCAGCCAGGCTAGTCTTTAAGACTATAGAGATTTTGGGCGGAGTATCAAGTTAACTAAATAAATACCAGCACTACATTGCAACTGTAGCAAACAGCAAAGTTTGGTGGTGGAGTGGGAGAGGTAGCATTGTGGTCCAAACCAACCACTGTGTGTTTCTGTGTGTGTGTGTGTGTGTGTGTGTGTGTGTGTGTGTGTGTGTGTGTGTGTGTGTGTGTGTGTGTGTGTGTGTGTGTGTGTTGGTGAGTGAGCACGAGAATTGCATGAGAATCCTGTTCGAGAGAAAGCGGCCCAGTCAGTCAGATTACATTGTCATCCTGAAAATATTTAGGAGCTCTTCCAAAACACTCAACATTGTAACTGGCTCCAGAGTTCCCCTAGGGAGAAGGAGGTGGAGTGTTGGGGGGGGGGGGGGTATGGGAGGGAGGGAGGCAGCAGGGGGGAAGGGGGTGTCACTGGGAACCAGACAAATACTCCGACTCCTGCTACAGCAGCAACGCTCGTCTCTCGCTGGGCTACAGGAGAAGTGATTTACAACTATCAGGACCACAGATCACCGCTGCACACGAGCAGAGGCCGGCTTCTCCACAGGAGCAGAGAGGGGGGAAGCAGGAGGAGCTCTATGTATCCAAGCTACATTGATTAGACTAACCTTTTAAATATAGAAATACACTTTGTGACTATTCAGAGAAGTGGTGGGCAGATTATTGATTGCTGAACAAGTGAATTTACTTATTTACAACAAATCAGCTTGAAAGACCTCTCATCTTCTAAGTGAAATTACATGTTTCAATTTAGCTACACAACACGCTTTGATACAGAACTTTGGAAACGAGGACTGGAAATTTAACAGCTAGAGCTTTAGCTCTAACTACGAACCTCTTGAGACTGCTTACCAAATCATGTGTCTAAGCAAGTATGATATTTTCAGATCAATAGTTGTTTCTAGTCTGGATTTTGAGAGTTTGGACTAAGGGCAGAGAAACAGTGTGTGAGAGTGGACAAAATGAAAAAGTGACAAAAACACACACACAGTTTGATTTTGCTGTTAACTGTTATTTGCTAATCAAAGTGAAGCAGTGGCTTATGTAAGTCACAGCAGAAAAGACCTGACGGACAGCAGCTCCAAACCAAAACACTCCAAGTAACTTCTAAGGCCTAACACTGCCTTTATATGCATCAAACTGTGCTCATAGATTCTCTACACAGTAATACGTCTGATTTCCTTCATCCAAATCCATGTATTATGGAAGTTAATGACAATGTTGAAAAATACCCATCGCACAAGCAAAGAAAAAAAATCCTGGGTCCGTACCAAAAGTCAATGGGGTCTTTCCTGGGCTGAGACCCATCCTACATCCAAGTCTCTTGGAAATCTGTTCAGTAGTTGTGCTATCCTGTTGACAAACCGACCAAACAAGAACCAGACACAGGTGAAAACAACCTTCAGCATCTTATGGCTTTGTATAAGAATTGACAAAACACAATTGATAAGTGAGGGCTTAATGGTGCACACAAATCATTATCATACATTACGTTCATTTGTCAGAGGCTTGTCCAAAGTGACTTACAATAAATGCTTTCAGTTACCACAAGAATATTTTAAAGAGCTTGTTGAGTGCTACAGCTCAAAAGTTTTCATGTTTTTTTTAAACGAGACATCAGCAAGGTACAGAAAGGTGCAAACAAGCCAGCTCATCGTTCATCAAGTCTAAAGGCAAAAATATTGATATATTTCATTTATTCCAAATGGCCACATAAAAGGCAGGCTAACAAGCTGGCCGTCAAAGGAAGGGGTAATGCACAATCATCATTCAAATGAGGAATAAGGACACACACTTGAAAAATGCCAGTGGCTGTGTGAAGAACAGAAAAAAAGAGCTTGAGAGATAGATTCAAATCCTGTTTACTGTCACAGCTCCACAGATCTAACCAAATGCCGCATGAAGTGGATGCAAAATCAAATGCTGGATCGTCAGTTTCAGATAATTGCAAAAGTTGAGTCCTCTCTATTCCAACATCAGAAAGGTGTGGGGAGAGGCGGTTTCAGATACTATTTGACCATCTAAAGCACTTGGAGCCATGGCTTTCTAGGCATACTTTAAAAACCCAGCCTGCTGTGGCTGGTTGTGGATGAGCAGTGACACTGCTCCACTGAAAAGAACCTTGACCGACATGATCGACCACAGGGGCCTCAGAGAGACACGGTGGTCAATTGTCCACTGTAATCCATTTGAAAAAATATCCAGTTTGCTAGGGAAGACCTGATTTTACTGTATCAGAAAAAAACAGCCTCCTACCCCATTTGGCCTAGCATGTGTGCGTATGTGTGCGTATAATGCAACTATGTGCTCGCATATAGACACAAGCAGCAGGACCTGTCAATCACCTGTTCCCTCCAATCACACACTAACGAGACACTAATTGGGGAGCTTGCTGACATGACTGTCATAAGGAATACACTGACACACAAACGCGCACATCAGACGCACGCAGCTGACTGCACGCACACACAACAAAGCACTGTAGAGGTAATCAGAGATTTCTCTTCCTCCATCTCCAGTAAAGACGCTGAACTGTCTATCACAGCACACACAAGGAGCTGCAGTGCGTGCAAGTTAATGGGAAAACAGTATAATGAGGCTCTAAAAATGAGCCTTTTGCCTCTGATATAAATATGGGGTTCCACATGAAAAGAGGGCAGAAAATAGTTCAATTCAATTAGATTTGGGTTTTCAAATGCGGGTGGCACTAAAAGGGAGCATTTCATTTCATGCTTATGTAACAGTCATCGTACGCTGGCTGAGTGCGGTGTAGAGAGTAGACCCTTCCCTGCTACGTCACCCAAATTCCTCTGAAGGGGAGATGGGAGGTTTATACCAGCGTAGTATCCAGTGGGATCAATAACGGGAGGGAAACCATGACCTTGCTGCCAACCTAGTCCACTGGCTTAAATTTTTAACACAACAATGCTACAAAGACGTTTTTTCTAAGAAGAAGAAGGGGAGGCAAAAAACACTCAAGTGCAAATGTGCAAACACACACACACACCCACCCCAACTCTCTTCCCTCATCTCGGTCCTGCTGTTGGCTGTAAAAGGGCCTGCTGATGTTTCAGCCTTATTTATGCAAATCCCATTTTGCAGTTCAGTCACAATGGAGTATTTCTCTCTCTTTTCTTACTCTCTAGCTCCCCTACACGCTCTCCGTCTGCTCAGCCTCCATCTCACGAATTTCCTCAGTCCATTATTTGTTTAGGGTAATATCAGAAACGTTATTTCCACCTCTCCTCACAGTTTTCTGCAAGAATATATAAAAACACACACCAGAAGAAAGGGACCGCGGCGGCAGCAGCAGCAGAAAGCTCTTCTCAAATACAACAGCTGCCACATGTATGTACCTAATCTTTGTTTAAATCAAATTGGCACACATGAAGTCTCAGGTCAAAGCTGTGCATCAAAATCTCAATGATAGAGGTCTTTACAATTTGAATCTAAAGGCTGACTTGTGTTGTTAAGCACTTTTAGTGGGTGGTAAAAAGACTGGAACAGAACTGCATAAATACTGTCCATTTGCAGGGTATGAGGCATCCACCATTCAAGTCAAACAAAGTCAAAACAAAAAGCTTTTTAAAGAATTAAATAGTACAAATCTTCAAGTGAGTCAAGTAACTGTTGTTGAATAGCAGCCACAGGTGGCAATAATGTGATAAAGTTATCCTGAAATGTGTTACTTTTCCAAAAATCCTCCTGAATCAAAACATCAATGACTTCATAAGCATCTTGAGAACAAGTGTAAAGGGAACACAAGCATGAAACAACAGTCATGTCATCCCAAGAGGTACTACAGCGTGTTTACTTCCTGTTTCACTCTTGTAATATAAATTATGAATTTTCCCTGATGAACTAAAGATTAAAATGTCATAAATAAAGTAATTTGACAAAGTACCAGAAATGATGGCTTTCATCCAACATCCAGCAGTATATTTAACTTTCTAGTGTGCAAGAACTTTCCAATAATTAGATCTGCACAATTATTTGAAATATTATCAAAATCACAGTATGGCCAAGAGTAATATCCACGTCACAGAATCTGCAGTGATTTGAGCTCAGTTGGTAGTGCAGGCGTCCCAACTACAGAGGCTTTGTCCTTGCTGCAGCGGACCCGGGTTTGACTCTGGGCCTTGAGCCCTTTGCCGCGTGTCACTCCCCCTCTCTCTCTCATCCTGTTTCCTGTCCAAGTCTTCAGCTGCTCTATCAATAAAGCCAAAAAAAGGCCAAAAAAATACCCCCAAAAAAAGTGAGATAGTGTTGTGGTGCTTGAGATATTGGTCTCTGTCTCAATGGGAAGACAACTAGAAAACCTGCTTCTTGCACACAACATTGGTTTTAGTAAAACATGGAAGTGATGAGTAAAACAATTAAGTAAATTTCTGTTCCAAAGCATCTGTTAATATTTGTTTGGTTGTAGAGTAAAAATCCCACAATGCTTTTTTAGTGTTCTATCAAGGCATTTCTCATGGTTCACATATACACACAAATACTGTACATATGGTAACAAAGGGTTATGGTTAAGGTCTGGGTTATGACTTGGTATTGGTTAAGTAGGTCTTGACTAAAACGCTGATAAGAACATTATAATGAATTACTACAGTGCTGCAGAGACGTCCCCGCCTGCAAGTCTTGTTCTCCAGATGTAAGAACACATTTGTTTGGAAGGCCCCATCAATGTCACATTGTCATGTTTTTAACTGTTTTAACTCTTTTTTTCTTGACGTGTCAAAAAGTTAATGACTGACTTTGACTCATGAAATCAACTTTTACAAATGATTACATTACACATACACATGGTGAGCACGGTCTATGGGCGTAACCTAGTGTTTTTCCTGCATGCCTTTAGACAGCCAATCAACAGCGCTATTAGATCTTGGCACAACAAGCATGCTGCATGCTTAGCAGTGCACGGATGCCATTAATTCCTTAGGTATCAAAATTTGGTATCCAATGAGACATATTTTGTTACTCAATATTGTGGCAATTCGCTCTGTGCCATGGAAGTACCGAAGTTCAACACCCAGCCCAAATCTGGTTTATTAATTTGGCAATATTACTACATCAAGTAAAAGCTCAGCTCTTAAACTGTACAAAACCAGTTTACTACAACTAGTTCCTGCACATACCTGCCTGCCTGCTAGTGAGAGAGTAACTAACTGCAGACAGGACAAACAGTATTTACTCTAATCAATAAAAAGGTATATAACAAAAAGACTTCTGCTGCCCTTCAAGCAACGGGAGTCCGATCCAATCTGTTGGACATCCCACAGTCCTTGGCTATGGCAACACAACACACCTGCATGCTCACCTGTTGATGTGGCTTCCTGAGAACACTGTCCCAACGTGCCACACCCTGCAGATTGCACGCATGACTCATGCTTGCTACATGCAGAATGTGAGGAATGCGGAGTGTCACTAAAGATAGAGCTGTAAGGCCACAGACGTAACATTTGACATAATGCATCTACTGTGACAGGAACAAGGACGCTCGCACAAGTATGACTGACCTCCTGTTTCTACTGAAACCAAGCCGTGCCACAAATATTTAGAAAGAACTTTGCAACTGTTCCGTAACTCTTGTTCTCTCTTGTTCTGCTCCCAAAGTACAATAGCAACATATCTCCATCCTACTCCACTCACTCCGTTAACCAAGTATGAGCTTTCTCTCCACTGGCCTTTCTATAACATCTCTCACTCCCCCATCCTCGGTGCATCCCTTCCGCTGGTTTGCAGACGATGCCCCTTCATCCCCAGGGAGACAACATGTGTGTAATGTCACATTTTGTCATATCATATCGTGGTGACAGAAGCGTCACCATGTCCATCACAATGATGGAAGTGGCAATGAAAACAGGAGGATGGGAAAGGGGTGCGATACAGATAAACACCAAGGAAGAGGAGAAGGGGGAGGGGTTATTACACAAGTCGCTCTCTTCACACAGTGTGCGGGTGGGTGTCTGTGTCTCAAACATATACACACAAACACACACACACAGCTGACTCACTAGTGACACATCTGCTGGCGTAGCCTGGGCACATTGCCATGTGTGGCGGCCTGCTCCGGCAGCAGGACTGGCACTCAGCACTCTGGCCTGCTGTGATCTCCGTCTCACACACTTCACCCTGCACTTCCATCTCTGTCAATCTGCCCTCTGTCTGTGCATCTCTGGCTAAGTGGGTGTGTCTTGCTTACACATACATGATATTTTTTATGTATGTGTATATATATATATATATATATATATATATATATATATATATATATATATATATATATATATATATATACACATACATACATACACACACACACACACACACCTTTCTACTCAATATGAGACAAAGAGACTGGGTAAACGATGTGCCATTATTTCACTGATACAACAAGTCCAGGTGCAATTTGGGGGAGTGCCAGTAGCAAATGTTGATGGTGATTATTGTGGCTGAAAATGTACAAGGTAAATATCATTTTCACCTTGTACATTTGAATGACTGCAAATAAAGTATGTCTCTTTTTATATTTTATCCATTCAAATAATTTATAACTTTTGGGTGTTAATAGTTAAAATAATTTTAAAAAAGCAAAATATTGGTAAATGTACACAAAAAACTGACGCTGATGTGACAGACCATGCAGCTACATGTGTGCAATCTTGAGGCAGTGAGATTTCTTCTCTCAGAAAAAAATCATATCAAATCAGGCTATCGTTTGCTTAACATTACTTTTGCAACTATGCACCCACAAACTACTCATGCTTCAATAGGTTGACTAGCAAATGTTAGCATAATAAGCCAAGGCCCAGGCAGACAAGAAGTCATTAGGCTTATCCACCTGTAACTGTCCAGTGAAGCAGACTCACCTCTGGACCTAAACTGGGCCAGATTCAGATTATGGCCAATTGAATCTGGTACGGCTGGGGTTTTGGGTCTCTGAATGAATATAGGCAATTATCTGGTGTGTTTGATTGCAGAAGATGATTTTTGAGGAGAGAGAAAACAGTGACGCACAGTTATATTACATATTGCTTCTCTTTTTAGACAACAGCTGCTTGTTTATTGATTATACACCACCATTTAGTTGTCTGTGGTCTTTTTCTGGGTCTCTATGGGTCAACTATTTCACTACTTTTCAGATCAATTCGATTCTAAAAGAAATCTTGCGTTTTCTTAGATAATATCCCTTTCACAATTGTTTGATAACCACATTTGAAGGATTGTCGATATTAAATGTGTGTTAATATCATAGGTGTGATTGGCAAAGGACAAAAAGCAGGACAATATACGGTTCCACTACGTCTCTTTTTACATTTATTTTGTCCCGTTGTCAGCTTCAGCGAAGAAAGAAATAGTTTGCTCCACACATCCAAAATTCTTAGAAGACAGTGTTTCCCCTTTACCCTAATTTTGAAAAATAACCTGGTGACTACTGGTGAGATTTTTGAAAAACAAAATTCATTTTCAGAATTTCAGAATCAGAGTCTAAGACAAGAGACAAAATAGTGTAGAAGTTGACATTGTTGCTTTAAAATATGTTAACCTCTTGAGCATTAGAGAACTTTTTTACCAGTATTTTCTTTATTATTATATATCTTTTTATGGAAACAAAATCTGCTTCAGAGGTCAATGGGCCACATGACATGGAATAAATGAAAATAAATACAATAAAAAGAGCTGTGTCCCATTCGTCCAGTTTACCAATACAATCTGCTGCTGGTTTGGAGTCACTGGGCCACAGGACATGGAAGATATCGAAAAAACGGCAATCATTTTGTATTAATATATTTATGTTAAGTAATTGAATGACGGTCCCTAAATCAGTTTCCAGCGATTCAGCGCGAGGCTCTGGGAGGTGAGCTGACTGTCCTCCTCCTGCTGACACTGGGCGAACCTCAGTAAAGTCGCAGCTAGACCCCAGTGAATATCCGCCAATATCCAAACTAAAACTAACTTCACCCCGGCTCGATGAGTCGCCTGTTGCAGCCTTTGAATAGGATGATGAGGATTTCAGTCACTCAACTTAAAACGGTGACTCGAAGAAATTATACAAATAGCAGTTATGACAATAATAATCAATTTCAAGATAACTTAGGGTGTAGTGCTTTCACTGTGTGCAGCTTAAATTCGCCATCTGCTCATGATTTTTGTAGGTTTAATATCACATCTTTTTTTTCTACTTTCTTTACACATGTTGATGTAAATTGCTGTCCGGTACCATTCATCATTGCTTAGGTTCAACTTATTTGTTCAGTTCCTGGGGTCTTTTTCTGTGTAGGTTGACAATAATCTAAAGCTACAGTAAAAGTCTGAGCAAAGAAGAACTGCTTATTAAAGCAGGAGCAATGGAATATGTTAAGAGTGGTATGGTAGCTACAGTCACATTACCAGTGAATAGCAGAAAAGTAAAAACACTCCCAGTGCAAATTCATATGCACAAATCAAATGTGCAAATTCAAAAATTTCCTAGTACATTTCTGTCATTTGTAGCTCCAAACAGAATCTCCATTTGCTTAAGAGAGACTCAGGTGCCCTCTGTGCAGACCCCTTATTTCCTCCCTTCCCCTGACCATGCTCTCTGGTCCGTGACTCCCTCCCTCCATCCCGACAGTCGCTCCCACACTCGGGCCACATTCCTCCCCTGCTCATGCTGGGAGGACGTCTCCCTGTGGCTAAAAGCATTGTGGGAAATCCCAACGGCCAGGCCCTTCAGAGGCTGTGCAGACGTAAATGTGTAAAGGAGGCTTGGGTTCCTCGCTTGCTGCCCGTCAAAAGGCTCTTCCTGTGAACCACTTGCAAATATATTACACACAAGCCACAAGTAAAAAGTGAACACATGACAGTCATTATCAACGTCTTGATATAGAGTCTCACAAAAGCAGCAGAGAAACATCAAATACCCACATTTGAGGCAGCAGTCAATACAACCCACGCTGGGCCAAACCTCAGTTTATAGCACTAAGAACATAAGGCAGGAAAGGAAGGGAATTTTAAGATGCTGCTCGAAATATTTTTCCATAGATTCTCTTTGTGCGTTTCAAATCACTACACAACAGAAACAAGAAGTGAAAACTAAACCTGTCAGCCCATGTGACACAGTTCAGGCATGTCTACTGACCTGGCATGACAACAAACATATCTTTATTCTAAACGCTCACAAACACACAGTACAGCAATACGTGTGCCGTCTCCTCTCTGCTAGCATTCAACAAATTTAGCACTGTGAAGGGGAATATGAGCCAGATTGCATCCCAGAATTACCCCAGTTTGCACTCATGTGTCATTCCCATGGAATTTTAAACACACTGCCTGAGACCTGCCCAATTAAATATACAGGCACAAAGCAATATATGCGCACATACTCATACTATTGCACATACTCATACCAACATGCGGCAGTACTTAGCTGTCCTAATAATGTCTAAGATGCACTCAAGACTGTGCTTCAAGTAATGGCATCTACTGCTCCAATGAGTCTGAGCTCCTTGAGCCTCCTTGAGGTCCTTCTATATGTTCTGCAACAAGACACGTCTATGCTGTTTAAACCCTCATGGTAATATGTTGAAAGCATGTAGTAGATTTCCCATGTGATCCAGGTTAGGTAGTGTAAAATGCAATCTGCCACTTAATCCTGACTCTTGAGTAATGAACTCTTAACACCTTATCTTTTCAGGAAGAAGAGGATGATAATGTCACTAGACAGTCTCTTCATTGTCACACTTAATTCCTGTTGCTATGACTCTAGAAAGAAAGGGAAAAGAAAGCACTGTATTTTTGAGGCATGTATTTGCCCCTTCTTAGCATTTAAGGTGAGTAAAACTGATGTTCAAAAGGGTACAAAAAAAACACACTCCCTTCCTTTGTTTATGAGCATAAACAGATGGCTTAAATTACTAAACAGTGAGGAAAAAAATCATGGAGGATGAAGATGAGATTTGAGCAGTTCGAGTCCAAGGTGTGGCACTATTTTGGAAGTCATATTAAGCCTACAGTTATTTGCAAACAAAATTAATTAAGGCAGTAAAACAAGTAACATGCAGGCACATCCGGATCACCACCGTATAACTGTATACGCAGAGAGGGGGGAACCTGTTGACCTGCCTCCCCAAGAGACACCAGATACATTCAACTGACATAAAACAACTTTATTTCTTTTAGTACTAAATTAAACTAGCACATTTTAGAGCCGTACCAAAGGAATCACAATAGATGTTAGCATGTTAGCATTTGTACCTGTCGACTGCCAACTGTGATAATGGACTGATATCAAAAATAAAACAAACTACATGTTATGTCAGCCCAATGCAATTCTGTGTTTCTTAGAGAACTGGACTTCAGAGGTGTCAACAAAGCAGAGGCAAAATGGCTGCAAACCACTAATGCTGGCAATTATAATCTCAAACAAATAACGTAGTGCAAATTTTAGTTCATTTAAATGGACTGAAAGACACAGCCACACAACGGTGGAAATCACATTGGGAAAAAAGCATTAATTTGAATTAACAGGGTGTTCTGCTATTATTTCCATTTTTAATGACAGTGCATGGACAACCAACCCAAACCTGTCTCCGAAGTTTCAAACTGAACTGAAACTGTCATACATCTTGCTGCACTCTCTTTGAAAACAGTAAGGTCTAATACGGACTGCGTGGTTAATGTAAACAACATTCAGATCAGTAAAGCTTGTTATTTTCTCCCAAACTAATGTGAGAGACTCCCAAAAACACAGCATCATTTATCAGGAGCTCTAACAAAGAACATAAAGGATCTAAGATACCAGAAACTTCCCCTCAAAAAACACTTAACAATGAAGTCAAGCTGGATGCTTTTCACAGGCTCATAAAATTAGTGAGTTAATTTCAACATTAAACCAAGCCCTTTGAATTGTGTCACATGCAACACACTATTGTTTTTCAAAATATTCAAATAATTATACATACTTGGCCTCAAATCTGTGTTTTTTCACTCTTCTCTCTGAATGCAAGTTCTTAACCACTGCTGTATTGTCCACATAGCCCCACCTCCTAAGTAAATTACCTTTACTGCTGTTGTTCTGAAGACACAGTGTAGGAGCATCTTTATCATTCAATAAAATCTAAAATGTTATGCCCCCGATGTTTTGTCAATTTTTCCAGCACAGTATTGAATACTGATATTTCTATGTATTGTATTGAAGTTAGATATTCTAGTATCGAAACAACAATACAGACCATCTTTTAGGAATTTGAAAAACAAAACAGTATTAGGAATCTCATTTTCTTCTTTTTGGAAAGCAACATAGACAAATAAGATATATAGAAAATCCCTACAGGTTTTGTGGCAAAAATCTTAACTTTAATGCCTCAGCCTGATTGTGGTTGCCAGATAAGCAGCATTCCTGGGTGCCATAACTGCCCAGTGCTTGCGTCTGATTTAATATCCTGTGAAAACCTTATTTCTAAAAAGTGTTTTGCCCTCCAAACCTCTGCTGGTTAGCACTGTGTCGTGGTGCTACATCAGACAAGGCTAACTAGGTACTAGGAAAAACAGTCTGGTAGCCGGATGGCACGTAAGCCTGGCTGACAGCTTTTAGCATGGATAGCTGAGGTGAAAGCAGGTCACCGAACCCCCCAGGTTCTACCTGAGCACTGCACTTTTTGAGAGGACCCCTCCCCTCCCAGCAGGGGCAGCAGACCCTCTGTGCAACAACTGTCAATCACAGCAGAGAAACACGAAAGCAGAATTAAAGGTGCATTCTGACTCAGCCAGACACATCCCACAGGATTGTGTACGGGCAACATGTAAGACTCAGACCTCCTACACTAAAAAAGATGAAATGCAGCCATTACAATAACACATTCATATTTAAGGCTGTGACTGTTTGGATAGGCACACTAAAATGACAAGACCTACTACTAGAGGCCTGATAGAAGATTTGTTTTACATGGACTTCCTCCTGCCTTGTGCAGCCAATTTCCTTTATTATAATAAGTATGTGACGACTGATTTATTTCACTCAATGTAGACTTTGATCCAATGACAAGAGTAAATAAGAAAAACTGATGCACTTATTTGTATACTTTTGTATGTATTACTTTTTTGAATAACTGTTGTTAATCCTCCTAAAAAACAGGATCTTATTTGATGAACACTCACAAATGTTCTGTGTTATATCAAAAACACTGTGATAGTGTGAACCTATCCATTATCAGTCCCTGTTAAATAAGCTGTGGTCAAATGTGTATTGTGTTGTCTCCCATTTCATGATATTTCTATGTTTTAGTAGGTGAATTAGCTTACATGGAGCCTAACATTACGCTTATAATCAGAACAAAATGCCTTATGCAACCACCTCAATCGGAAGAAACTGATCCAGTCAGATCACAGTGGACTTAAATCAGATTAAGAGGATGGTGTAAACCTTTGATAATCACTCCATAAACACATAATCTTTCTGCACCTCACAAGGGGGCAACATCAGATGATGCTGCTTCCAGGTGGGCCAGGAACATGGTGGTGGAAAATACACAGAACTGGTCTGTGGTTGATTTAACAGTCTAGTTGGAGATCTGGTTAAAAGGTTTGAAAAGATGGACAAAGCCTTGAATCCACCAAACTAGAATTGCAAATAATGTTCACAGGACACCATGGGCCCTTTTTAAAAATTACATTGACAGGTGGAGAGTGAATGAATAACCTTTCCTCCATAAAGTTGTAAAAACTTGTATTCTTCTTATGTTGCATTTCCAGAATCTGCAAAGTTGGAAGAACCACTTAACACCGGCAAAAAATGTTATTCAAATGTAATGCTTTGGGGCATGTGAATGTACATCTTATTGGATCAGTTAATTTGGCATCCATATAAGCAGTTAAGTGGGAATCTCTAATGAGAATGATTTCTATTGGATTCAATAAATATTGTCCATGGAAAAACAGCTACTGTTACTGTTCCTAACTTGCCTCTGAACTTTGTAGCTTTATTCACAAGTGCTAAACCTTAGGGACCTTCTTAGGGATACACTGGCTCCACTTTTTCTCCCTTTAAATACAAAGTCTGATATCTAAACTCAGGATACTGGCTGATATACAGCAATAATCACTTTTTTCTTCCTCAAAAAAACACCATCAAAAACCTGTGTAATCATTAGAGTGAAGCTAATAAACCGATTTGAATTATATTGTGTTTTGAAGCTTTATTATAAAACTTTGGTCACAATTTAACACCTACAGCAACATCTATTTAGGTGCCAGCATAGATTAAATCAATCAGATCAGATCACTACTTATTTTGACTGACATGGGAGGCATGACCACCGGTGCAGAAAATTGGCAATGTTTGCAGAATCACTGAAATCACTACGCACAGAAATTAAAGATTTATTTTTCACTATGTCTGTCTTCACCCTCAAAAAAACAGATTATGTTAAATCTAGTAGTTTTTCCAACTACCTTATACAAACTGAGGAATGACACTGACATTGTCTTCTGTCAATAGTTTCTTGGAACTGAGAAACAAATGCATATACTGCAAAAAAAAAAAAAAAAAGTCAACTCTGTACATCAACATTTTGAATACTCTTTAGAGTGACATATTGTCACGTTCTGTGGGGAATGTAAAACATCACTCGAGACCTCCAAACAAGTTGAATGTAAGCTTGCAGACTATGATGGTTAAAAACCAAATAGTACTTTTCTGCTCCCTGGGGATACTACATAATTACTGTACAATGGAGGCCTGATGATTGTAGGAGTCATTCAGCAGATGAACTAAATTCCTTAATTATTTGTAAATGGAAGTGTTTAAAGGGGGAACTGATGCTTTGACTAAATGTTAACACGCTATAGTTTGTGTAATAAAGACTGAGTGACAATTAATGTCTAATCTATAGAAAATACAGACTGGGTCTAACCTGCTGTATGGATGAGGAGGGCAGCCCACTGCCACCCACTACTCAGGCGATGAGACACAACTCCCCCTCCAACACATCCCTCCATGTCTCTCACACACACACACAACACAAGCCTTGCAAGTTTTAATTAGAAAACCCATGAAGCAAACAAATGCATGGAAACATGAGAGGCCAATACACAGAGGAGAAAATAAATCCTTTGCCACTTTACATCAATATCCATTTCCCTGCATCCTTCACCTCACTGTGGTTTTTGGTTAACACGCTCCGCATTAGATAGCAGATAAATAAACAGCGTGGACAGCGTTCTCAGGAAGAATGCCTTGACTACGCTTGCATCCTCCTCAGCATGTGCAGAACAGGGACCAAATATTGCACTAACAGTCTGAAGCAGTGCAGCTCTGAGGTCCTTTTTCTTTAAGACGGTCTACAATTGAAGGTCTCCCTCACCAGAGTGCAGCAATCAACATGGCCACATCCATGATTTGGGAAGAGCAGGATTGTTATGTTTGCATCTGAGCAACATTATGCTATCTAGTTGTGGCACCAGTCAGTCTTCAAGAGACAGAAAACAATATCGACCGAATTACTGCAACTTCACACCAACACTTCAGAACAGACACCTGGAAGTTCATTTGCATTAAGGGCATTTGTGAAATTTGGCAAGCGTCTTTACTTCCACTGTCATTTTCAGGGGCAAATGTAATATTCAAAGGCATTTAGTAAATCAAGATGGTCCAAATACCTGATATTTATGCTGAGCTTATTTTATGTACTGTGCTGCATCGCTAGCATCTTTGACATCAACACAACAATGACATCTCTGCTAGTTCTGGGGTATAGCCAAGCTGCCATTTTCTTTAGTCTGTGGTCTAACAGTTAAACTTAAGTCTAAACAACGCATCAAACATGCATTTATAGATGAAAGACTGATTTCTAAGCTTTGAAAAAAACAACATGAAAAAGAGAATACGATTCCATGTATGCTAGTGCATGATGCAGGGGGTTTCTGTCAGGAACTTATTTAGAACAAACTTTATAATTGGTTCTACGGTTGGGAAAATGTGTGTGAAATGCGAGTGAGGAAAACTTTGCACGCAGATGGTCTCATACTTTTTCAATTTGCTTTTCATATTCCTGAGTACGGTGGAAAAAAAAAAATCTTTGTTTTACTGCTATGTCACGACTGCATCTGAAATCACTACTCCCTATCTGAAAGAAACGGACGCATTGCTTCTGGGATTACTGTGCATGCCTTGGGTGCTTTTTTTGATGCACTGTGGAAATCTTTAAGGGCAAGGAATTTGGACAATCTAATAAAATGGTGGACGGTAAATGTGGTGCGCTACAGGGTAAATAGGGGGTGATTACTGACTCAGACACAGCAATTAGGAGAATTGTATTTACATCTGTTACTGGTGTGTGATTTTTTTTAAGGAGCGGAAATGTGTACATGTGAGCAAAAGTGTGAGATAGTTAAATAAATAAATAAATAAATAAATAAATAAATAAATAAAGAGAGCCAGAGTTGAGCTGGGTTACCTCAGAAGCCCCCCTGCCCTTTCAGCAGGGCCTCATATGGAGAACCAGGTCTCAGGTCCCCTGGGCACTGATGTCTGCTCTCCACTCAACTCCTCCCAGTCAGCCACGGAGGCTGTGCAGGAACCTGGACCCACTCACGACACCCTACAGCCACAAGTCATTCACACCTGGAACAGAGGGAGAAGAACTTTGCTCATCGGGTGAAACAGAAAACAAGCAAAAGGCAAGGAAAAGCACTCAGTCGCTTGTGTTGACAAGACCAGCGTGTGGCAAACACATAACCAGTGCAAGGCTGAGGTCATTAGGGGCTACAGGAGCGCTGTATACTCGCTTTTTTTAAAACCCAAACACTCATTTATACTTCAGTTATCGACCGGTGTACACATAAGGGACTACAAGACAGCACATGATACTCCATCAAGAGCCTCCTTGCTCCTTTGCATCCTAGAGGACATCCTCAGATATCAACTGTGGGAGTGACAAGGTGACTTTTATGTTAATTTTTTCACACCTCAATAATTCAAAGAAAATAATGTTGAAGTGGCGACCACAGAGAAGATAAATATGAAACATACTAAAGACTATGCAACAGATACACACTCATGGCAGACAGCAGCGTTGCCTAGCAATTGAGGAGACCAGAGTCCTGTAACAGGAAGGTCTGCAGTTCAAGCTCAGCAAACTGGCAGGTACGCTTCGAAGCGGTCCTTGAACGAGACACCAAACTCAGAAGTCACTCTGGGTAACAGCATTGGTTAAAGGACAGGAAGTTTAAGTGAGACAAAGCACAAAAGCTGCCAAGATTATGCTTCATGATGGAGAAAATACCATTAGTATTCTGTGATGTGATGCCTGGTAAAAAGGGAGATTTGATTTCATAAGAATTTAAATAAACGGCTCAAGGACTTACCCCTTAATTAACTCACGAATGGTAACAAGTTAAGACTTTTACTCATGAGAGGAGTCAATTCATAAAAATCTACAAGTATCAGATCCCTTTTACTAAACATTTCGACTATCATTACAGGACCTGTGGATTTTTCCCCCACTCACAGTCAAATAATTTAAAAAAAAAACATTAAAAAAAAAAAAAAAAAAAAAAAAAGGTTGACAAAACACTAAAAAGACTAAACACATTCTTTGCTATGTTTAGCTCTCTGGGTCCTGCCAAGGTAACACAGCACAATGCCACACAAGTTATTCACAAACGGGCCTGGTCGAGGAAGTCGTCCTAAAATACACACAGACACGTTCAAACCTAAAAAGTCTGCAAATAAAACGTAAAGCACACAACTACTAACAGAGACCAGACTCTCCCCCCCCTCTGAAATCTCAGCGCCTCACTGGACAACTCTTGGCGGACAAAGTAATTCCATGGCGCTTGAAACTCCAGGAACTTTTTTTTTCTTTTTCCTAAAAGAAGTTGTTCCTGTTTCGCCAGAGAACTGGGGGGGGGAAGGGAGGACTTCAGCACTTGCATTCATGGAGCGTCGGCCAGCGCAAACAAAGTCTTCCCCGAAGAGGGAGGCACTGGACGGCGGCTGAGAGCGAGAACAACGACGTCGGCGCACAAGCACACGCGAAAAAAACACACACACACACGAAACGAGATTCATTTGAGGGGCTTTTTGTACGCGAATAAAACAAATTCAAGGCCTCCTCGGGTTGGAAACGCTCATTTTCAAGTTGTGCTAGCTCCGTTAACAATGTAACAATTAAATCGCTCGGCAGATGATAGGGCTGGCCGACACAATCAAGCAAGCCGAGGCCTATAATCTCGCTACGCGTTTTATAAATCATATCACACACATTTTTAATGAAGGAAATACAATACCAGCGGTGTGGTACTCCCGAAGAATGCAGAACATGCATGCTGCATTGTATCCTTTTTTCATTTTCACCGAGCACGGGCGGTCCTCCAGTATAATGGGGTAAAAACCAATATTTCTCCGCGGGTTTCACACCATGCTGAAAACATCGTGAAATAATCCGCTTTCGGTGCGCCGGAGAAAAACGGCATTCGCGGTTGAAAGGGTGCTCGCTGTCTGCCAGGCCAGACACGACGTGGGTTTTGCTAGCCAGCCTTCGGGGACAGAGGCAGAGAAGAACGGATACCGGAGTGAGATGTCCCCGGGAGGAGGACCCGCGTGTGCCCGTTGCCAGGAGGCGAGCTCTGGTACCGACACTTTCCACCTGGATTTGGATAAAGGAGCACTCACCTGGAATGTTAGCTCAATTTCCGTTTTCCTCGAACGACGGATTCATCGCGTACGCTCGTCAAATCACAACATTATCACGGTAACATTATAAAATAGAAATGTGTCTCCCCCCTTTCGCCCGAGCTTTCCAGTGGTCCTACTCCATTACATCCCAGTCAAGATTTCCTGTCGTCTCCCCCCCCTCTCCGCTCCGGCGCGATGGTTTAGCCCGAATTCTAAGTAGCAATTCTAGGTCAGGTCTGTGTGCCAGTGAGAATGTTACTGTCGGACAGCAGCGAGGCACAAATGTCCACTACACACAACATGGCAAATAACATGCACATAGACAGAGGACAAACACAGCCAAACTGTGCTCCGAACATTCATATCTTTTCAGTTTGCGTGGCGAGTTATACTCTCGTCTTTGTTGTGACGTCAAACTTCCTCACATGAAAGAACTTTGGAGTAGTAGAGCATCAGACTGGTGGAAGTTCTCACAGGATAATGATTTAAGGGCACACGTGACTTAAGAAATTATGATTCCGACTTATTTCTCTGCTTCGTTCATAGCCGGATGTAATTTCTCAAACAAAACAATAGATATGTTAAGATGAAGGTTCTCAATAATGGGACTTTTCTAATCGTGTCATGTGTGAAAGTGAACCAGTGAAAGTCACTCTGTTTTGTATGAAGTTGTATGACAGTAAAGATCAAATTAAAAAATCAGTTAAGCAAGAAAAAAAAATGGCATTTTAATCATACTATCTAAAATCAGCAACCGCTATTCACCTTTAATTCAGTCCAGTCTGATCCATTTCAACATGAAATAAATTCAAATAAGTTAGCTCTGTAATTTAGTTTCGACCTTCATGAAACTGTACTCACTCATAGATATCAGCCACCTAAATATGTCTAATATTTTTCGCTGAGATCCATGCATTATTACTCGAGACATTAACAAGAAAGCCAAAAAAGCTGTTTTTAAGAAAGTGAGAGAAGAATTCCTGGATCTGTAGCTCCATCTGCAGCCACACATAAACTAAATGAGGAGACCCATCCTCCATCCATCTGATAGTTTTTGTGTAATTCTGCTGAAAAACCAACAAATAAAAGGCTGAAACCATAACTTCCTTGGCAGAGTTTGAAAAATGTTGCATCTTGGTTTACTGTCACCGCTGACAATAGGCATTTTTGGAATGAAAGGTCATATGCGTGGGAGTTATGGGGAAAATTGCTACAATATTGATAATTTTCATTAGTGTATAATCGCCTGAAACTAAGAATTGCTGTGTTTTTGTTACCTTAGAATGAACATATCTACCGAGTGAGTAAATCCTCCTTCAGGGAGTCCGACATATTGTTTTCTACAGGAGCCAAGAATGGACAAACCAAACGTGGGCTCTAGAGATGGCGTTTCACATTTTTAGTAGCCACCGTACGGGAGGGTGAGACAGGGCGTGCTCAGTTGGTTGTAGTTTGGAACCCCACCACTAGATGCTACTAAATCCTACTTTAATATTCTCATTACTTTTATTATGTAGCGATCAATTGATTAGCAGCTGTTCTAAAGTGCCTTGATGTTTCTCAAAAGGAAGCACTTCATTATCTACACGTGCATTAGATTTAAAGGGATTTCAGCCATTTGTTCGTGCACTTCTATTAGGTTAAGAGGCTCACAAAAGACTGACAAAATCAAAGCATCGAAAGCTGCAGTATCAAGGTTTTTTTGGCCTATATTTCCCACAATCAAACCATCTTTCATTAGATCCTCCCTGTGCGGCAATATAAATGTCTTTCAAACTCCACACCTCCAGTTTGCAACTCATGTACTTTGTAATGTTCTCTCTCTCCGCTTTTAACTTGTAGCCTTCAAGCTCACGCTGAGATAACCCTGATGACATCTGCAGGGGTTATTTTTTGCAGAATTGTCCCATTTAAAGCCTCAGAGAATAATTTACCGAAGTTGTTAGTGGTGCGGTGGCCGAGTAGTGCTCCTCGTGACAAGTAAACTGACCTTTGATATGTGTGGAAAATCAGAGGAGACAAAAACATATCAGTATCGTTTTTTGTACCATTACAAGTTACTTTAATCTCAGATCACTAGATTCACCAGAGTGTGAAAGAAAGAAAGTGTCTTTAACTTACATATACAAACACAGCAATTTACAAATCCCCCTATGTATGAACAGACAGTGGTCAACATGATGCACATGCTTAAACAATTTTACAAAAAGACCCACACACACATGCACACAAACACACGCATAAACACACACAAACACTTTGTCAGACTATCACAAGCCTCAAAGGGGGAGTGAAACATTAAGGGCATGTGATGTGAGAGTGGTCCTCCTCAATATTTAATCAAGATACATTTCAAATCTAACCCAAATGTATAATCAAGACATGAGGGATTAGATGAAATGGCGTTTAAGTGCAGACATTATTAGCCGGCCTGATTGTGTGTGTGTGTGTGTATGTGTGCATGTGTATGTGTGCGTGTGTGTGCGTTGCTGTTCCTCTCTGAGATCTGATTTAAACTCTCAAAGTGAAGATTTCTTTGCAAACTGAGGCTGAGGAAGTGGAGGGCGTTTAAATTTACCACGACAGAACGATAGAAGCGGCAGATTTGAACTTTAACACACAGAAAATAGGAGTGGCATGCTCAAAAGTTGTTTGATTTGCATGCTCTGCAATCAATAGTTAACATTTAGAACTGAAACTGATGATTCTTTTCCTATTGACTAAGCATACCTGATAATTTTCTTTTGATTCACGGCCTTCAAAATGTCTGAAAATAGTGTAAAGTATCCACAGCAATTTCCCACAGCCCAAGCTGACTTTTTTTTTTTTTTTATCAGAGCAACAGTCACAGAGGAGCAAGAAAACCAACAAATATTCATGTAAATTCTGGGATTCCTTGAGTTTTGCTTCAGAAATTAACACACTGTGTTTACAGACCAAATGTCTCCCTGCACATATCATACATGGCTATAAAGCATCAGCGATGTTAAAACCTTGTACGGCAGTGAGCATTGTTGGATGACGTACTGTACATCTGTAGGACACAAAATCGTGGGATGAGAGCTGCATATTTGTGACTTTTGACAAGCAGGCCACGGCTACGTGGGACATGTTAGTGCATGCTAGCAGAGATCAGTGACACACCACAAAGCTCGGTCTCTCTTTCCGTCTCTCACACACACACACATATTCTCCCTCCCTCTCTGGTTTCTGTGTGTAAACGTGTGGGTGTGTGCATGTGTGTATGATAAACCCCACTGGTGGAGTAACAGTAGACTGGCAGTATTCCCAGACTGGGTTGCATTAGACATGCACACTAGCAAAGCTCTTCAGGTCGATGTTCTGGCTCTCCAGCGCTGCAGCTCTCTGGCATGACTAACCCAGAATACTTTGGAAACAGAGACGCAAAATCCTGTTTCTGCCCAGTGTTAACATTAAAACGACTGGAGACAAACGGATTCGTTTTTATTGCCCCGTGAGCGCTGTGTGTGTGTTTGTGTTTGCCCATCTGTCTGCTTGCATGCGTGGGTGTGTGTGCATCATCCGCGTGAGCGTGTGTGTTTAAGCAGGACACCAACATTGACTGTTCACTTATCATATTACCATTTGCATTATTTAAAGCTTCGATAAACAGTCTTATGCTGGGGAGACACGGTGCAGACGCAGGGAGGAAGGATAAGGTGGGTTTGAGGTGTGATACATTTTATTGATAAAGACAGCAACTCTGACAAATTCACACATACAATATTCATAAAATACAGTAAAACAGACACACAGCCGGCCTCAGGGAAGAGCTGTGGTGCTTTCGGGGGATGGGAGTTGGGAGGGTATCGTCAGGGCTCCTGTGTTGGCCCACGGCAGGATCGGCTGGTGCTATTCATGTTTGTTCATTAACAGGTTTGCTGTGAAGAACGCCAGGACTGGCTGGGTTATCAAAATACTGAGACAGTGAGCTCACTCACACAGCGGTGAGGTCACTTACCGGAGTGTGGCTGCCTGACCAATCATCAGTCAGCCTATTATCATGGTATGCAGTGTTGCTATGAGTAACAGAGTCAAGCACTGCCTTGCCGATCCCTAATGATGGTTGATGCACTGAGATGCTGCCACTTGGATTGTTCCATTCTATAGTTTCCACCTCTTACATCTTCTCTTTTTATCGCTCTTGCTGGAACTGACTGCACACGTAAAGATTCAATTCAATTATAAGTTTCAACATCATTTCCTCCCTTCTGCCTCGCCTTATCAACCCCCACCCCCCCTCCTGCCCTTGTTTACTGTCCCCTGCAGCAGTGTTTTCTGACTCTTCCCCATAGCAGGTGAGTGTAAACACGCTGGAGGACTGAAACAATGTTAATTAACCGATCATTAACGAGTCAAGGCAGACCCTGGAGATCTAAGCACTTGCCCACCCACCTGCGTCTCACCATTTCACTAACTGGACTGTTAATGACTAATCAGAGGCAAGAGCGATTAGATCGCCTCCTAACGAGAAGGATTTATGATTGCAAGAGTCTATTATGCCTATATGGCTGAGGCCTTTACAGTGATAGCGGGAGCTGAGCTTCAGTGGTGGAGGAAGCACTCAGCTCCTTTATGTGAGTAAAAGTGTCAATATGACAATAGTCCTGCACGTATCCTACTACTGTGAAAGAAGACGTGTTATCAGCTAAATATACTTTCTTTAAAATTACTTTTACACAGAGAGATGTATGATATTACCGGATTGTTTATACTGATGCATCAATTTGTGGGTAACATTTACTTGGGGTGTTTTAGTGTACACCACTAGCACAGTAACTTTGAACTTTAATGTGGTAGGGAAAGCTAGTTAGCACACTAAGTGTCTCTGCAAACCAATAGACATAATGTCAAAACTGCTATTTCTTCCCATTCTTTTGATAATTGAGTTAATCTAATAACATTTTCAGCCTTAATTTTACAAATTGCCCCTTTAAAGTTTTCTGGGGTCACATATCCCATGCCCTTTTTGAGCAATGTTTGAGCCAAAAAATGCAATACTTTCCACTCGTATCTTAAGATGGCTGATGTGATAGAAGCAGAAGCACTTAGTCTTCAGATTAAAGCATCCAAGAGCAGCAGAATTCTAGTGTGCGATAGATTTGGAATAAATGGCATTAAATGAGTGGAACTGCTGCAAAATCCCCCTCAGGACATAATTGAGGAATGTTAGTCCCTATTCATTTTTAAAGAGAAACGGCCAGTGGGGAAACTCCAACACTCGACCAGCCAATGGTGCAACTTCATCACTGGTGAGTAAGTCAGGGACAGACTTTCTGGCCCTACTTTGCTGTGGTCTGACCAAAAAGGCTGCATGCAAACATAATCCAGGCAGCAACTCCATTCGTCAGTACATCTAAATCTGGAAAACAATTAAGCAAAATATAGCTTGGTCAGATTCCACCGTTCATGCCCCTTAAAAGGTGGAACCTGACCATTTCGATGTATGTTTTCATTTATGTATCCTCACCTGAAGCCAGACATGTGACTCAAGTCATTCGGCCCAAGTCTCGAGGAAGCCCTAAGTAATTTTTCCTTGAGCAGCTCAAATCAAGTTTAAAGTCGTTTTTTTTCCATCCATGGAAGAAGAACAACTCTCCATAATCAGAAACATTTGTGAGATTGGCTTCACAGCCATTGCAGCCAATTTATAACATCAAACTCCTCAAAAGGCTCTGAAGAAGGCTCTGTGCTGAAACGCTAGCATTTATCTTTAGTGATGTGAGCCTAGTAAACATGTGGAATGTGAATATTTTGTCTTCCCTGACTTGGAAATGTGAGATATGCTGCCATTTCATGTTTCTTTAGAATTTGCTCGCTGTATTTTTGGGGTCCAGCATTCCCATAAGAATCCTTTGTAAATGCATCAAAATTTGTTAGCCATTATGACAATGATGAACTTGACTAAAATACCCCAAACACTTTTTTCCCATAAGCTTACATTGTGAAAGAAGTGGCTGTAAAATTGTGGATACATTGTTTTGAGCATAACAACCCTGGCGAAATGATTTGTTTGACTATCATAATTTGAACCATTCAGTCCAATACATTTTTGGTAAGTCGGGAAGATCTGCATGATTGAATCATTTTATCTCCATTTCATTAGCCAGCGTAGATTCTCCTCCATACCTGGAAGGGAAGGAGTAGTGGAGGGGTATTCAGTTGGTTGAAATCTTCAACCTCACCTCTAAATTACACTAAGCCCTATAAACTGGACCTTAAAACACAGATTTTAACACAGGAATGTCAGACATTGGAATGTTGGCGATAAAAGTAGATCTAAGAAATGGTAGATTAATGCTATCCAGTGGTTTTAGTATGTGTGCACGTACAAACTTCATGCACCAACTGTGTAACTCAAGTCAAGTCTGCATTTTAGTTCCAAATTGTGCTTAAGGGCAGTACTTGAGTAAATGTACTTAGTTACTCAGGTCTCACACGGGCCAGCAGACACGCATAGCTGTGTGTGTGTTTGTGTGTGTGTGAGTGTGCACGCACCACCCTTCAAACGCCACCCAAAGAGAAGAAGAAGAACACCCTGACTCACTGAGCGTGCTCTCTTCCTCCCTCCTATCTCTGTGTATGAATGCTTACCGAGAGGAAACGATAGATGCAGACAACCCATATTCCCCCTCACTCTATCTTGTTGCCATGGGAACCAAAGCAGACGGGAGACAGGTTCATATCGGCCTCCCTCAGGTCTCCAGTCACAGTCTCCTTCTCTCTCCCTCTCTCTCTCTCTCTCTCTCTGTGCTGTCAGAGCCGGCTGCTCCTGTGTGGGCCACTGATACTCGCTGATTAAAGGAAGTTATAATTTGATTTTCTCAGCAGGCGCCGTTTAATAGAGCAGTTTAACTAAAGCTGTGCCATCCCCAGGGCTTATGGAAGGAGAGGGAGAGAGGGAGAGAGAGAAAGAGGGAGATATATGGAGAGAGAGAGTGGGTGAGGGAGATGCTAATCCCAAACACTGAGCAATCACCCCACCACTACACTAAACTCTCCCACTCACTCTCCCATTCTAATTCTGTTTGCCTGTTTTGCCATCTCTCCCCCGTCCCCTCCCCTCCCCTCCCATGTCTCCCTCCCTCTGTTTCTCCTGCTACCCCCCCCCCCCCCCCCCCCCCCCCCATTAATCTGTGCTTCCCTCTCCTCCTCGCTCTCCCTCATTCCTTCCTCCAAACATGGGAGGGCTGGCTTCTCTGTGTACAAGCTAGCTGTATTACTGGCCCATTGTGATAATAGCGTTTAATTATCCTCTCAGCTAAAATCAGCCCCATCACTCTGCCTCTCTTCCCTTCCCTTACCCCCCCCCCCCCCACCCCCCTCCTCCCCCCACCCCACCACCCCGTCTGTGGTGTGTGTGTCTAATACTTCCCCCCACCACTGAGCATCTCTCTTCTTCTCTACCCCTTGCCGCCACCACCGCCACCGCTCCCCCGCCCTGTTCTCCAGCTATTTCAGACCCATTTAGCGGGATAAGCATCTTGAGACAGACAGAGGGGTTTTTGCTCTCTTTCAGAGAGAAGGGAGGAGAGGATATGGAGACTGGCATCCCGGTGCCCGCCTCAGAATACCAAACAGGGGGCCTGGGCATCTTAATATGCAGCGTGGGACAGAGGCTGAGATCAAAGAGAGGCACAGACAGACAGACAGACAGACAGAGTGAGAGAGAGACTGATGGGTTGGGGGTGGAGGGGGGTGGGGGGATTCAGAGACAGAGAGAGGAGGAGAAAGAGAGAGAGAGAGAGAGAGAGAGAGAGAGGTGAGAAAGGGAGGGAGTGAGTCCTCATCTGAGCATCCTTTTGCTTCACATCATCATTTCTGCTCTGCTCTCCTGCGTCACTCCCCTGACCCTAAAAGAAAAAAATCGACAGCTTAATTACCACGGCGTGCAAATCTGCATGCCTGCCCGTGCATTGATGTGTTTTTGTTCAAGTGCAAGAGAGAGAGAGAGAGAGAGAGAGAGAGAGAGAGAGAGAGGTGTGTGTGTGTGTGTGTGTGTGTGTGTGTGTGTGTGTGTGTGTGTGTGTGTGTGTGTGTGTGTGTGTGTGTGCGTGCGCTCATCTCCGTCTCACCCGTGTTTTGGGGATGGGATGGTGGCTCCACACCTATACCCCCAGCCCCTCCATCCTCTATCTCCTCAGTCAATTAAGATCGTGAGTAGCTGTCCCTGAAGCGGTGTAGACAGGCTAAATGAAAAGGCAGTGGATGTGAAATATGAATCATTAGAATACTGCAAGGACGGGGTGAAGAGGAGAGGAGAGAGGAGAGGAGGGTGGGGAGGGTCTGGTGGAGAGATAAGGAGGAAAAAAGGGAAAGGGAAGAGAAAGGGAGAGGAAGAATGAGGGAGCAGATAATAAAAGATTAACGTCACGCCTCTCAGAGTGGTGGAATTTAAAAACCCTCCAGATCAAATTATTTATCCCCTGTCTATAAAGGCAGAGGAAGAGAGGGAAGGAGAGGAAGATCAGGGGGGAACGGAAGGCAACAGACAGGAGGGGGGGGGCCGAGTAGAATGTAAGAATGGCGCGAAGACCTCTCTCACTCTCTTTGATGACGGTGCTGACAGCAAAACAAATACGCCTCGTGCAAGTGTGTGTGCCAGTGTGTGTGTGTGTGTGTGTGTGTGTGTGTGTGTGTGCATGCGTGCGTATGAGTGTGTGTTTGTGTGCTGGATCTGAGACAGAAAGCGAGGGAGAGACGATGGAGAGGGAGAGGAGAGAGAGAGAGAAAGTGCAGGCAGATGTCTGCATTCACTCTGTGGGAGGCTCAAGGCTGTTTGCCGAGGACGGAGAGACAAGAGAGGGAGAAAGAGAGAGAAGAGAGAAAAGACGGAGAGAGACAGAGAGGGGAGGATTAAATGAAACCTGTTTCCCTTTGATTCTTCACTAATTTGCAGTGAGATGAAGAGCACGAAGAACAAACCACCTACGCAGCACAGCGCCACACCAACCCCACACACACACACACACACACACACACACACACACACACACACACACACACACACACACACACTTGCCTAAGTCTCAATAGAGTTCACTCACACACACGTTACATTCATCTGTAGTTCACCGCCTCTCTCTGCTTCCCCCCCTCTCACCAATGACATTGACATTTCTCCACATGCACTGTGTAACCCCTGCTTGACTTCAGCTCTCCTCTATTTTTAATTCCCCCCACCACCCACCCACCCATCCTCTATCGCCACTCTCCTCGCCGTATTTCCCACTATCGCCTGTTACATTTTTTCGCTTTCAATTTCCTCAACCAAGAATACCAGCAGTTGCTCAGATACACATTGGCTAAACAGTCGCACGCCAACACACACACAGACACGCACGCGCAGGCGCAATAGTCCTTCCTCATTAGCCCTGATTCCCCCTGAGTGACATCTTTAACAAAAGGATGCAGCCTCTGCCGCCATGGCAACAGCCTCCTCCATCTCTATGCGGTGCTTCAGACTGTTTACATGATGGGATCGCGCGCTCTTCTTCTTCTCTTCCCCGCTCTCTCTATCACTATTGCTCCTCTCCTTTTTCTCCCCCACTCTTTTTGCTCTTTCTCTGGCTTCTACTTTCTACTTACTACTTTCTTCCTCTTTTCTTTCTTTTTTTTTTATTTCCAAACCCTTAAGGACGTACAGTAGAGACCACCTGCTTGCCAATCAGAAAATGATATGTAGGTCTAAGAGGGGGGCAAAAAAGAGAGAGAGAGAGAAAGGAGAAAGAGAGAAGAGTGACACGGATAAGCGCATGCATGTGGTGGTGGTGTGTGTGTGTGTGTGTGTGTGTGTGTGTGTGTGTGTGTGTGTGTGTGTGTGTGTGTGAAGTAGAGTGTGAGGGGCTTCCAGGAGACTCTGATATCTAGGCCACGGGAGTCCAAGGCAGCCAGTGTGTCTGGTGTCACAGCAAATCAACTGTCAGCTGTACACCACCTGCCTGCCCACACACACACACGCACGCACACACACACACACACACACACACGTACACCCAAAGTCTGAGGAGAAGCGACTAAGAATAGAACACCCAGAGAGCGTTGCTGTTCCTCCTTCCACCTCCTCTTCCCCTCTCCTCCTGCCACCGTCAGCGGTGTTTTTTGCGAGTGGCCTCCAACACGATAGGAATCTTTTCTGTCTTCCACCCTCTCCCCAGAGCTCAGCCCAGCCCCCTTTCCCTCCTCTCCTCTCCTCTCCTCTCCCACAGTGAAATGAGTCACCTGCACTCCTTCGCTGCTCTCGCCGCTCCTGTAGGTACACGGTAGCGGCTCAGGTCTTCTTACTTAAAAATAAATAAGAAAATAAAAAAATAAATAAAAAAGAACCAGAAGAAGCAAAGGCAAAAAAAAAAAAAAAAGCAGAGGCAGACGTCATCCACAGCCCTCCGGTATGTTTTTGCTTTTTTATTGACGGAGCAAGGAGGGAGGAAAGGGATGCGAAGCAGTGAAAACACAGGAGAGATGCTTCTGAGGCGGGATTCGATCGGAGGCCAGCAGGGGTGCGTGCGGTTTCGGAGGCCTGAACCGCTAAAGTGTCTCCTGGGAGGATTTTTCAGGGCCCTCTATGCACATTAATGTGTGCAAACCTGGAGATATTAGACAAGATGGAGTGCGAATGTCTCAAGGAGTGGTTAGGCCCTCTGTAATGTCTGTCTGTGTGTGTGTGTGTGTGTGTGATGGGACACACACACACACACACACACACACACGTATACAGAGAGATGTGTCAGTGTATTTGTGTATGTGTGTGTGGTATGCTGCTCTCAGTCTGGTCCCTCTGTTTCTCTGCTGTCTGTGGCCTCCTCTTCCCCATGAATACTAATGTGCTTCAAACCCCAGAGATCAACCCTCCTCCCTCTCCCTTCACTCCCTCCCTCCCTCCCTCCCTCTCTCCATCCCTGCCTTCCTTCGCCACAGTCTCCACTCGTTTCTCCACCCCCTTTACCTTTCAACTTTCCCTCTCTTTCATCTACCCTTTTACACCCCATCTTTTTCTCCTCCCCCGAAACACCCTCCCCTGGCTTCCTCTTCTCCCTGCCTTATTTCCTCGTCCCTCCCTCCCTCTTCCTTCAGCATTTCCGCCCCTCGTATTTCTTTTTACCTCTCACTCCTTTTCTCCTCTCTCCACTCCTCTCTTCTCCTCTCCTCACAGCTCAGCCTTTCCTCCCCTTCATTTCACGTTACATTGCACAACTCGTCTTCTTTTATCATCACCTCCTCACTAATCACTTATCTCCTCTCCTCTCCTGTTTCCTTTCCTCGCCTAACCCCTCCTCGCTTCTCCTTTTCTCATTTCCTCCCCTGTCCGACTCACCTCACCTCTCCTCACCTCCCATCTCTTTTTTTCTTTATTTCCTCTCCTCTCTTCCTTGGCTTTTCTTTCCCATCCTTTCCTATTTTTTCTTTTCTCAGCCCCCTTTTTCTCACCGCTCTCCTTATATCTCCTTTCCTTTCCTTTCCCTTCCGTTTCCCCCCTCTTTTTTACTCTCCTCTTTTTCTCTCCTCATCTCTTTTCTTTCTGCCTTGTCCCCTCTGTTCTTTCTTGTCCTCTACCTTCTTCTCTTTTTCTTCCCTCTCCTTTTCCTTTTCTCCCCTTTCTTCACATTTCTTTCCTTTATTTTTGCCTCCTCTTCCATCCTGTCTTTTGTCTCCTATCTTGTCTCCTGCTTTCCTTTCCTATCCTCTCTCTCCTTTCCTTCCCCTTTTTCTCTCCTCATACCCTCTTCTTCTCCTCCTTCTCTTTTTGTCTCCAACCCTCCTGCTCCTTCCCTTTCATAACCTCTTTCTTTCACTGCTCATCTCTGTTCTTTTTCACTTGTCCCCTCCTTCTCTTTTTTTCCCACTCCTTTGCCTTTCCCCACTTCTCTCCCTTCTTCTCCCCTTTCCCCTCTTTTTACCTCCTATCCCCTTCTCCTTCTCCTTTCCTCCCCTCTCTTTGAAGGAGAAGAAGGTCCTTCCTTCCTTTCTTCTTTTTGTCTCCTATCGTTCCTCTCCTTCTCCTTTCCTAACCTCTCTCTCCTCATCTCTGTTCTTTCTGTCTTGTCCCCTCTGTCTTTATTCTTCTATCTTGTCCTCTCTTCTCACCAATGCTCCTCGCCTCTCCCATGTCTTTTTCCTTTTCCTCCCATTTTCTCTCTTCTCCTCTCTCCTTTCCTTTCCTCTCTTTTTGCTCCCCACCTATCATTTCTCCTCCTCTCCTCTCATCTCCTCTCCCCTCCTCCCTCTACTCTCCTCTTTTTCTTCCTCTTTCTCTCCGCCTCGTCCCCTCCGTTCTTTACAGTACACCTCCTCAGGAGGACATGTAAATGAGGTCAGCACAGTCGAGTACATCACCCGCATCACTCAGGTGTGAGCGTGGGCGTGCGCCGACGCATACGTGCACAGATTTAAACTCCATAAATGTGTGTGTGTGTGTGTGTGTGTGTGTGTGTGTGTGTGTGTGTACGCGCGCGCGCGTATTCATTACACGGCTTTGCGTGTTTGTGTGTGTGATGCGTTCCAGTCTTAATAAAGAATTTCCTCTCTTAAGCTGTATACCAGTGAACCAAGTGCTCCAATTACATAAACGCCTTCACCCCAATACATTTTGACATCCTGAACATTTTTCACGGCCTAATTCATTTAAAATTGCATCCCATTACTTACTTGGCCTCCTTTTTTTTTCTTCTTCTTCTTTTTTTTTCACCACAAGCTTTGGAAACAGATGATGAGCAGGGGTGAGGGGATGAGAGGAGCTTTCGCTTCCTCCTGTAATATAGAGGCTGCTGCTCCTCGGTAGCCTCCTGCTGCTGACTGGACGTTCTCAAACTTTACTGCTTTTCCACATAGTCTCTCTCTCTCTCTCTCTCTCTCTCTCTCTCTTTCTCACACACACACACACACACACACACACACACACACACACACACACACACACACACACACAAAGGATGAGTGTGGAAAAAAAAACCCAGCGGTTGCCACGGGGGGGAAGCTGTAGTTCAGTCCTTTAGAGGAGAAAAAGTTGGACAAGTTTTTTGGGGAGAAAGGAAGTGTAAACTGCTCGTTGGCTCGGGTTGTAGGATATTCCTGTAAAAGAGGCAGAAACGTGTGTGTTCTCGTGTGTCTTTTTTTCGTCTGTGTGTGTGTGTGTGTGTGTGCGCGTGTGTGTTTGCTCAGCGGCGGCGCTGGGAATAATGAAGCCAGGGAAAAGAGGAATCCTGCAGGAATCCATCTCCGTCTGCATTCCTCCTGATGCAGAGCTGAGAGCAGTCAGAAGCTGAAAGCAACAGGCTACTGGAGACTGACCCCCGCGCGCACACACACATAAACACACGCACACACACACACACACACACACACACACACACACACACACACACACACATTCTTAGGACAATAACAGCCTCTACTGGGGAGAAAACACATAACATGACCACACCACTCAAACACACAGGGACAAAAAGAAACCCACCACAGATTGGGCTCCACACACACACGAACACACACACACAGAGGATGCGCACGGGTTGTTAGTAAACAGATTAAATTGGTGAAGCTATTCACACTGGCACACACACGCATGCAAATATGCAGATGCACATATGAGCATCTGTGTGTATCTGTGTGTACGCGCGCACACACACAATTCACACTGCAGGACCACTTCAGGTTTCATCATCTTCTTTTCCTTTTTTTTTTTTTTTTTTTGCTTTCTTTCTCTTGAGAGCCGGGGAGGGGAGGGGAGGGATGGTGTGTGTGTGTGTGTGTGTGTGTGTGTGTGTGTGTGTGTGGAGGGGAGGGGAGGAGGGGGGTGTCTCATTCCCTCTCTTTTGTTGCTGCCGGGGAGAGAGAGAGAGAGCACATATCCATACAGAAATGCTCTCTCCAGCCCCATTCACACCCACACACACACACTGCTCCCTCCCTCCCTACACACACACACACACACACACACACACACACACACACATCCACAAAGATACAACATCAAAGAGCCGACACCGCCGAAGGATTACTTCAGCCACACACTGGCTCCTCAATCCGGGTCTGTTTCTCTCGTGGAACCCCCCTCTCGCCTGGCTGCACTTGGTACGGCCCAAGCATTCCTGCCAAGTAGCTTTCACACATGGAGGGGAAGCTTGTCTCAAGCAATTGCTGACAAGCTACAAACAAGACAGCCTCCCTTTCCCTCTCTCCCCCTCTTTTCCTTCTCTCTCTCTCTCTCTCTCTCTCTCACTCTCTCTCTCTATCGTCCTCTCAGCCCTTCAAACCAGCTTCCCTCTCCATCCACCCTTCTTTCTCCTCCTCCTGCCTATTCCTCCCTCCCCCCCTTGACTCTCTCTCTCTCTCTCTCTCTCTCTCTCTCCCTCCCTCTCTCTCTCACCCTCTCCTTCTCTCTCTCTCTGAGAATGTGGGGGCCCCACTAGCATAAATTGTCAGCTGTTCCTGGGCGTACTCTCCACGGCTCCCTAAACTCACATAAGCCCACATATGCAGCCGCCGGTGGGACAAGGGTAACCCAAGTAAGCCCCTGTTGGTTATGAGTCTGAAAAAGTATACCGAGGCCCCCGAATAATGCTGCGGCGTGAAGGCACCGAGGGTTTTACTCTATAATAAGCTGCAACAGATACCGAGGCTAATGGTATTGCTGGGGTTAACATCAACCTGGTGTCTTTTTTGGCCTCCTAACTCTCAAAAGGTCAGCGCTGAGTGACCCCGGCTTGCGGGTAAGGGGGATATTTCTTTGTTCAAAATGAAGATACACACTAATAATAATGTGTTTGCGTTAATGAATTTAAGAGCGCTTAATGGGGTACAATGTAGTTTCAGTTACAAAATTCAAACTCAGAATTTTAATATTTACAATATCAGTGTGGTAATAATTCAAACTTAGACGTGTTCATTGTTTTGATAACTGAATAAACCAGCGGTTCTCTGAGAAAAATAAGGTTCCCAGAACACTGTTTGAAGCTAGAAAGGTGGCAGGGTCCGCCACATATGAACAAAGTAAAACAGTATGAAACTGTGTTGTCCTTTAAGGGCTGTTTGTTTATTCAGTTTTTTCAGTTGTGAAAAGAAAAAAATGTTTGTTTGTTTGGTTTGTTTAGGCAGTAATTACATCGGTTAATGACTAAACATTTCTACATAATGCACCTTTAAACCACAACTGTTTACCATTTTGTCACAGCCTTCATGATAATTACAACCTGCTTTTCAACTTACAATGTGAAGGTAATTCATTTGTTTATTTTCTGTCTCTAGTCGGAAGTCATGAAGGGGTTTCATCATTTGTTGTTTGGACACACAACGATTTCTCATCCCCAGATGCTCCACATTGGGGGTGTCTCTCCAGAAGTAATTGTTGATAAGGCCGGAACCATTTTGCATTGTATTGTTAGCGAGCGACCATTGTTATCCATTAGTGTAGGCTGTCATCTAGTGTCAGCTTTGGGTACTGTTGGTTTGATGAAGCAACATGTTTTTCCCAGAGCGGCACCAAAGCTGATGCTTGAGTTTGACAAGCACTACTTCAAAACATAGCAGCAAAGAGGGCTGTTAATGCAGTTGAAATCAGATATAGAATAAGATGCAGAGACAGTGTTATGTATGCGGTGTTGTCTGATGGATACACTGGCAGTGAAGCCTGAATAATCAAAGGAGTGGGAACTCAAAGTAGAGAGAAATATGAATGTGAGTCGTTGACAAAGAAGTCTCTGCTTCCTCCGCCTGCCTGGTTTGATGAGCATTCTCATTACAGCAAGTACACCAGTGAGATTCCTCTGCTGAAAAATTCTCTTTTGACTCGTCCCCTTCACAGCTTGAGAGAGATCCAGCAGCAGCAGCAGCAGCGGCAGCAGAGCAGTTCGGGTTTCAGCAACTTGCCTCAAAGACCCTCGTGCAAATGCTGAGTTTTCAACATGTTGGCTGCGCTCGAAATGCAGCGAGGAGGGGGAAGTACAGAGGGAAATTAAATGTGTGTGGCAATTTGTGAATCCACAACAAACATGACCCGACTTGAGTAAATGTGAAGTATTCCATGTATGGATTCCCAACCTTTAAGATCCAGTGTGTAGGATTTAGGAGGATCCATTGACAGAAATGGATAATCTTTGTGTTTTTGTTACCTTGTAATGAGTTTTTTTCTTCCATGGCGTCTGCCCGTGGATGTTTAACAATAACTGGTAGCAGCATCAGAGGCGAAGCACCATTAGTTCCTATGAAAGCTTCCCAGTGGCGTTTGCAGCCACATGGACCTTGTGTGTCGCTTTCCCAATTGTGCGGCCCGAGGGTGCCCTCGAGAGACGTCCACCAGCCAAACAGGCTAACTTCCGGTTCAGCCGTCTGATAACTTGAATGGGAATTAACAATGCAGCTCAAGTGGACTTTCCAGATGACTGGTTCAAACTCTGACAGTGAAAGGAGTCATTTTGCAAGGAGTGTTAAAAGAAATAAATCCACCATTTTACAGCAGCTTCTTTTACAGTGTGAGTGCGTGGGTGTAAATGTGCATCACGTCACGCTGTAATGGCCTCTCTGTTAAACTGCCTTGAAAGCCAGGTGCTGTTCTGGGGGCTGAACTCTGCCATGTTGCACTTCCATATTTCCACTGTTGCCCAGAACAGACATGCCAAACACCTTCATGTTTGCTGCTACATGTCACTAAAACCTACACAATGGTCCTTTAAAGGTCCCATTTTGTATGAAAGTTGATTTCTGAGTCTAAATCCCAACTGATGCTTTGTGCTGACAGGTTGTAGGTTGATCGCACCTTCCCAAAACATCAGTACATGATGAGCTGGGAATTTAAAATTGTGGACCTTTAAAGAAATGTTACATATTCCACACAGGTATTTATCGGCCTAAGTAAGTTTTCAATTTAAATAAACAGAATCAAGACAGAATAATAGGTCGATGACGTCCAGAAATGTCTGACATCGTAAAATTAAGACTAAGGCCAGGTGATGTCGGTTGGTTGCAAAAATACAAAACATAGTTAAAATTGAATGAAACGTTAAAAATATATAATGGTGTTTGATGTTTTTACATTATCTTTGACATAATGTTAAGTATGATTAAATATGGAGCACACATACCCACTGTAGTTCCAAATGGCTGAATTGTAAAAGTAATCAGATGAGGCACTAAATGAGCCTTTTGGGAGCTGAAAGAGCCATTTCTTTTACACTGAGCTGAGACATATGATATGACTCACTACAGAGAGCAGGAATCCCCATCCCTTATCTAATATAATTGAAGCAGGTCATGTGATCTTTGACTTTGATTTGATTTGATCTAAAATGGGAGTTTAACTGGAGGCTAGTTCATACACAAATCCAAAAAACTCCTCAACAGCCCAGGAGATGAAGTAGAAATCAGAGTCTACGTGTTTTTTTGCTGCCACAGTCATTTTGATCCAATGTGTTGAGTCAAATGTTGGTCAGATCAGATCCCTGATTACAACACAGACATTTTTAAAAGAAAAAACTTGATCATTCTGCTTATCAAGCAATTTTACTTTGTGATTACCAGAATTTTGATATGTATTTAGTCATGAATCCTGCATGGTTCATTTTGTTCCACAGAGTCAGGACTACTTTCCCATGCTCACCTTTGGATTTACCCTGTTTTATATGCTTTTGCACTATTTATGATTATTTTCTTTAAGGTTAATCATCGCAATTTTTCTGCCTCTTTGTCCTTCATTACTTTTGTATTATGCTTATATTGAATTGGAAAGATGCAAAGGTCATTTTCTTTCCTGTACATGTGATTTAAAGTTTTATCCAGGCGAATAATGCTGTACACCCACGTAGTTTCCCCCAAGTTCACACACACATACATGAGCATCCAGTTCATTCATCTTAATTAATTCAACTGCATTTTTGAACACATTATTTCTTACGTATTTATTGCCTGACCGCACTGGATGCTCCTTCCCCCCACGCTTCAAAATGCCCGATCTCGTAACACTGACAGTTGCTCCTCCTACCTATCATTGGTGTACATCCCCTGTCCCATTCTATCGCTGTAATGGCCCACGTGTCAAGTTTCATCTCAAACTGGTTGAACTCGACTCATCTCATCTCGTCTCGATGCACATGCTTTAATACAAAGACCTCAGTTTTCACCACCGATGAGTCAGTCAGAGAAGATGAAGAGATGTGATTCATGCCTAAAGCTCTTCCTCATTCCTCCTGGATCACGACCTCCCCAGACAGAACTCCTCATCCTCCTCCTGACTGGATGAACGCAGCGCTGAATCCACTGCGGATGCCTCAGATGGTCCAGTGTCTTGTCACCACCACATGTATGAAGTAGGAGAAAATAATAAAATGTTAAAAATAGATGTTTTCACTAAATAAAATCTCCTGTATAGGGCTACAGTAACAATTCTATCATCATCTGTTAAGGTGCTGGTTATGTACTTGATCAATCCTTGCCCGGAAAGAAATCCTTTTTCCAGAAGCAGCCCTGTCTTTTCACTTGACCAAACGTTTAAAACCCAACAATATTCAACTTTCTGATGTCATGATTAACTTCTCCTGCAAAATTGTGATTCACAATTCTATCCTAAAAATCTAAATATTCTCAGAACTTTCAAATAAAAATCAAAACACGCTGGAATCACTTGAACCTTACATTTGTTAAGAAACTTTTTTTTTTTTTTTTTGGTGAATCACTAATAGGACTTTTGTTCTAGAAAATCAAAGAATCTTCAGTGAGTAATCATACATCATGAGGTCTTCCTGCATGAATAAAGGAAGGAAATGATGGTAACAACATCTCACTGGAGCTTTCCTGTTTAGAATCTATAAAATTTACACACATCCCATTTAACTTTTCTTTTGCAGAGGATACAAAGTATAAGCCATGACTTCAGCCATGGTAACAGGCTTAGGCAAGTTAAAATAAATCATACCAATATAGCATTGTATATCAGTGAGCTAGACATCTTTTTCAAATAATTCATTAGAGGACATTAGTGATTATCTTGACTTATGCACATAATTAAAATTCACCACGATCAACCTACTATGAGTGCTTTTTATTGGGAGCCATAATAAAATCTTTTAATGTCCAATCTCTACTTTATATACTCTGTATTTTCTGTTTGAGTACATGTTGGAACATGGTGAGTTACAGTTACTATGGAAGTCCAAACTCTTTAGCTTCAATCGTGACTATTTTTGTTGTGGCCTCATACACTTCGTAAAAATCTTTCTAAATGTTGATCCAGGGTCTGATTTTTGTGTCAGTAAGTAAGAAAACCACTGGGGCACAGAACATAACGGGGGGTAATTAAAGCAAGAATGACAAGATATAAAAAGCAAAAATTTATTCAGTCTTTTAACAGATAGCGAGAACTGCTCATTTATTTCTAAAATCAATTTGTGAAACATAAACATCTCTTCCTGTGAACACATTGCATTTACTCAGTAGGAGGGGAATTCGAAGTAGAACAAGACTACCGAGTGTCTTGGATTCAATCGGAAGAGGAAATCAATAAAACATCTGTAATGACACAGCTGTGTTGATTAATATTCAGAAATTCACATTAAGAACGAGACATGTTTCCCTTTTCAAAATTGGCAGCCTTAGAAAAGACACTGGACTACAAACAGCCTGCAGATATACATGCAGTGGCGTCACCAGAGTCAAATCCCAGACTCGGGGACCATGAGAGATGAGCAGATCAATACAGGAGGAGGGACAGACTAGTCAAGTTGTTGAAAAGTTAGCACACCAAAGAACAAAGAGCCACCGAAACACCCAAAGGACAGTCTCTCTCCTAAGACTCCCTCCAACTTCAAGTATTCCCTCCAGCGCTTGCATCACTTCAAGTATTCCCTCCGTGGAAACCTTCAATTTCAAATACCACTTCTTAGGTTTACAACATAAGCCATGATATAAGTGCACTCAAAAGTCATCTATACATAGAAAAATAATGATAACAGTAAGTAGCAGTAATAGTTAACAATCACTTTACATTTCATTTTATACACAACCGTGACGTTAAATCACTTTATACCGTGGCATCACATTCCCCGCCCCCTGAGTGTAATGTTCAAGTTTAACCTTCTGTAGCTATGGAGAAGCAAACAGGACCAGCAACCTCGGTTTGGTTATTTAAATTACATTAGCAATCACTGACGAGGGCAATGATTAGAATCAGAGTAATTATGCCTTTCCACAGCCCGTTGTGCTTGTGTGTGACGGATGCATTATGTACAAGCTGCTGATCGATCATGTGCCTCTGGCTTCAGTCTGTTCGCTGGGGTCCCACGCTGACAGCCTTCACCCTGGAAAACAAACACGAGGGTTAAGACGCAGACAAGGAACTCTAAAGACAAGCACAATATGTTGATCACATGTATTGACAGCTGCCTCTGCAAGAAGTGTGACGAGTGACACTAGAATAAAACACTCATTTGTATGCCCTGAACAATTAAAAAGCATGAGGCATATTAGCCATTCAGACAACTCTGGCTCTTTCTTTAGTCCCTTGCACATACTTAATTGTCGCTGCTTGAGCAGACTCTCCAGCTGCCTCAAGAACCAGCAATAATGCAGCTCCGGCATTTGTACAACTTGGGGTCGTGGGTGCGGATGTGGCTCCGGACATTCCTCAGTCGAAAGAACGTCTTACTGCAGAGCTGCAGAGAGGGTACGATACAAGGTTAACAGCACAGAAATAAACTGAAAAGGACAACGGAGAAGCTACAAATAAATGTGATGCCATTGTAATGTGTGGAGGAAGAATTATTCCCTAAAAAAAAAAAAAAAAAAAAAAAAGAGCTCTACATTTTTGAGAAATTAGTCTACTTTCTGAGTTATACAGAAAGATTGATACAACTCTAAAACATGAAAATGGTTTCAATCTTATCATCTAACTTTAGGTAAGAAAGCGAGTAGGTACATTTACAAATTACTGTCAAATTATTCCTCTAAATAGTTGTTAAATATTTTTAAATTGTGGTATTTGTACAAGTCATTCAAATTTTTTTACAAATGTTAAAAGTACCTAAGTGGTATCAGCCAGCAAAATATAAATATAAGAGTTGTGTAGAAATTCTCTGACACACACTGACACATAGATCTGCACGTTTAAATTATAGGAACTGTTATTATTACATTATGAACCACTGAGTACGTTCATCTATAGCAATTATATGTCAGTAAAACAATTCCCAAAGTATGCCAAGTCAAACCATGAGATCATCTTTTTTGGCTTCTAACTGAATCTCCGTGTTTTGGAGTTCGGTTTCTCTCTTGCATCCTTCTTGGTGCTTTACATATCTACTTCATTTTGCCGTTTCTCTGGGCTTACTTTCATCTGTTTCAGCATTCTCGTTAATTTTCTGGTGAAACACAATATTTTCTGATTTTGAGACTTCATTACTAGCTTTAAATAAAAAAAGGTGCAATATAAACGATTTGGCCAGCTATGGAATTCCTACTCAAAACAAATGGGGGGAGCATATCAAGTTAGTTAGTTAGTTAGCTTAGTTAGCCAGGCAGCTAGCAGGCCAGACTGGGAGCATAGAGCAGTGTGGAAGTGTTGGTGTTCACACTGCTATCACAGCAGCTCTGCACTGGAACTGGCCAGGGCCAGCTGGTAGAATGCTAACTTCATATCTCTGCAACATTAAAAGGGTACAAAATTTTTAACCTTTAAATAACTAAATGAACTGAACATTTTATTGTGAAGAATAAGGGAAAGAAGAAGTAAGTAAAAACATGTTTATCAATGAATTAGCCAAGCTTTGTTAGTGGTGATTCTTCCATAATACTGAAGGGAAGAAGAGCATTTACCTCTCCTCAAGACAAGTGCATTGTAACTTAAAAACACAGCCTAATAGAAATGCAAATCTCTGCCACGCTGGGCTGATGTGCTACACTACTGAGTCTACACCAGGAACTGGCAAATATGCAAAAGTTTCAAATGTCTGTACTTTTATCACAACTACCAGCAGAGCACTTACTTGACTCAGAGGAAGTGTACCCATCTTGTGTCTCACTACACCATTAGATTTCCTTCTAAATCACGTGGTATCTTGCTTGTTGGGAACAAAATCTGCTCGAGGTCATGTCATGATTGTCTATCCTTACGACCAGTGTGGGGCTTACCGGACATGGCCAGTGCTTGCCCTCCACGTGCCTGAGGCGATGCATGATTAGAGCATCACAGTCCTTGTAGGAGGCTGAGCACTGAAGACAGGCATGGGCCGCCTTTGGAACTTTGGGGGCTTGACTACGAGGCCCTCGAAGCTGCTTTAGCCTTGCCCGATGTACAGCATCCAGCTTGACACAGCTCCTACTCCTCAAAGATAGTTTACCTTGTTGCTGGAGAAGCCGGAAAAAGACAAAAAGATGAGTTTATCCATATTTTGTAGATGCGAACTGAACTAATTAAATGAATGAATGGAAAGTTAGCAAAGAGAAGCTAAAACGTGATGAAAAAAAATATTTCAACTGCTTTTAAAGATTCTCATTATGCGATTATTTTCTACAGAGTTCTTCCTCTACTGCCTTTTTTTCCAGGATGGCTTACAGTCTCTAAAGAAAGTGCAGTCATTACCATAAATCACTATACCTTTGGCATGGACCGTGTGGCCTTTGGCCCGGCAGATTTGGCCAGGTGAAGAGTGTTGTTTCGGGACTTTGGCCTGGGCCTCTGAACCTTGCTTTGGCTCACACTCCTCTCCTCCCTTTCCCTCTTCACCACAGGCAGGGTGGGCGGCCCTCTGGCTCTCAGTGCCCTGTGGGGGGACTCATCCGCTCCAAATTGCTGCCCAACTTGTGACACGGAGCGCGTTAAGCAGATATCAACACTCTCCTCCTCTTTTTTCAGTACTGCCATCGCCCCCCCTGCTGGCCGACAGAAGCTGAACAGAAAGCCTGAGTCCAGTAATTTAATGGGGGGTTTGCTCTGGCGCTTGCCCAGGTCTGGTGAGGGAGGGTCAGAGAAAGGTCCACCAACTGGCACGGGATCTGCTGGCTCCTTTTTGATGACTTTGTACAGAGGGTGGCTGTAGATGGATGGAGGCGGTGCTTGTTCTGAAAACTGGAGCCCACTGGGTTCATTAACCTTCACCTTCGGCCTAGAGTCTATGACTCCTCTCAGCCCCTGACTTCCAACCTTCCTCCCATCCTCTCTGGGTTTACACTTTGTCTTCTCCACCTCCCTTGTGGAGCCGCGTCTAAGCTTGGCCTTTGCTGCTGGTCGACCACTGTTGTAGCGCAGCGTTCTGACTGTCTCTACAGTGATTTTATTTCTGTCCTGTGTCCTCTGTGTGGGAGGGGATTTGTTAAGCATGTGGCCATGGTGATTGTTTGATGGAAGATGGGGACCTGAGATAGAGTATTCAACTGGTTCTGATTTGATCCTGATGGTGTTTCTCACTAGATTTTTGTTGGTGTTGCGTCGCAGAGGCTGCTGGATAGGAAGGCGGGCGCTGTCACCCATCCTCACTGAGCGTCTGAGTTCCCTTCCCCCAAAGGATGGCGAGAATATATCTGGTAACACACCTTTACTACGCATGCTCCTGTCACTTGGAGGGACAAGTCGAGGGACAGTCCTTGACTTCTTTGTTGTCTGCACCGTGCCGACTGAAATGACAGGGTTGGTCTTCACTGACTTGTTGAGGAGGCGAGTGTTGATGGGGTTACAGAGAGGAAGTGCCAGCGTTACCTTTCCAAATGGCAGCACTGGGGAAGTGGAACGTGGTTTCCGCCGCTTGGTCAGTGAATAGTTGTTAGCCTTTAGTTTCCTCAGTCGTTTCTTTTGTCTCCAGCCGATCAAATCTTCTGGTCTGGGAAGGAGGGCAGTCCTCTGTAACCCAAGAACACTCATCAGTTTGTACTTCTCTTGTGCTCTCGCGTAATCCAGCTCATCCTCTGTAACCTCCTCTACTTCCTGCTTCACCCTCACAGGACTGCAAACAGTGCCAGGCCTCAATCTAGAGCTGCATGAGAGCCGGCTGATTGGGTGAGGTTTTTTGTTTCGTCGAGGGGTCTCTGGCATGGGAAGCAATCTCTGTACCTCCTTGGCAGCCCCTGGAGTGGAGCGGAGGAGACGGGTATTCGATGGTGACGTGGCCGGGTAATTCTGTGACCGTGGGGTGGCAATGGCATGTCTAGGTGTAGCAGCTTTCTTTGAAGAGGGAGACTTGAAGTCCATGAGCTTCATCCTGTTTGAGGGACTTAGAGGGAGGCCGTTATGGCATTGGGACTTCGGCATCCTGCGCAAATTGCGCCTTGGACTGTCTTCTATAGACTCATCCGATACATCTAAAGTCAGAGTGAAGCTTTTGTTCATATTTTCCTGCAATCCAAAAACTCTTTCTCGTCTGCTTTCCCTCTGGTAGCGGTGATGCTCATGAAATGCACCAGCAGAGGCTGAGGTGAAACCTTTGCCAGGATTGAGTTGCTGTTCCTGCTCTTTCATTAGAGCGGAGCAGGCTTCCACTGCAGGCCACATGCCCAGGTGGCGGGCCATGGCAATGACTTCAGGTAGGTCCTCCTGATGAACACACAGAGTGGAGGAGTAGGAGAAATCCAGCAGCGACAGAAGGCTCTCCTCTCTAAAACCTAGGGATAAAGAAAGCGATTTAGATATGATGAATCCTGGTCAATCAGTGAGTGACATGTGTGAGATGAAAATGAACTGGTGTAAACATAGTATCAGAGAGACAGCAGGCAGAGTGGGAGCAACGTCTAAACATGATGGTGTAGACAGGAGACAGTCGCTCTTATAAAAACCAGATCCAACAACACTGCCAAAAAGACAGATCATGACACTTGCTTTGCTTTTTTTAAATTGAATGAAACAATGCCAGTATAATGCTGCTCCAGTGTATGAATTTAGATGATGATGTGACAGAGGTGTGTGTGTGTGTGTTACACAAAATGTACTGCTAACAGCATGTGTCCCATCTTGCCGCTCCAACTTTCACACAAATCTTAATTAGGTTTGGTTACTTCCTTCTATTGCCGGCTTAAGGGTACAGTCACACATAACTTAAAACTAAATCCTGCTGAACTTTAATTTGAATCAAAGTTCATCAGTGTTGAATACTACGCGACACCAAGACAAATTTGCTCACATGTTTCTCTAAGCTCATTTCATATGTGACCGTACCGTGAAGGCAGAACAACAGTGCCCCCCCCCCCCCATTTCTTGTTTGTACGATTTATATAGGAAAGCAACACACAACATTGAAAAATCTGTGTTAAGAAGCCATTATAACAAGTGATATCAAGTCAGGGTCTGGACCTTCCAGCTCTGGATTTCTAGACCAAATATGTCATAACAAACTGACAACCCAGACCAGTTTCAAATGGACCTTGAAATGCAGCTGAGGAAAGCAGCCTCCCTTTTGCCTAAATGACCATTGTATCTTCTGAAGCAATCCGTTTCTAACAAGAGACGACCCATGTCAAACCCAAGTCAAGAATGGTCCTGTGACTGCATTCAGGGATCAATGACTGATCAATATATGCATGTATGTATGTATGTATGTATGTATGCACAAGCTACATATCAGCTGGACATTAAAATTGTTAAATTATTCACTTAAAAAAATATCAGAAACTATTCTGGTGATCAAATAATCGTTTCAGTTACTTTTTAAGTATAAATGCTGAGCATTTGGTGGATTGACATGGAATTGATCTTATCTCTGAGCAAAGTCCAGACCTCAGGAGAGTGATTGTCCTGCTTGTTACGAAGCTGTCTGTGTGCATGTGCGTCCAAACCTGTGGTGAACTTTGCATAAGCTTTATGAATGTGCAGCAGTAACACAGTTCTAAGGTGCCTGTTTGGCTTTGTTTGTCCACCAAAGTCCACTGAGTTATACGTGTTGCCAGGCTTCAATCCCCTCTACCATCGCTGTGATCTCATCTTCTAAAAAGTTAGTCATTATCATGAAGGGGAATTAAAGGCAGGTGCTGTCAACTGAAACTGATTCAAGGCGATGACAGGCGTGTAAGGTACAAAAGCATTCTTAAAACCTTAAGCAAGCTTAACCAAGGTTTTTCATGCTCAGCATTTTTTATGAATTGAAAGGAAGCTCTCATTGGAAATGAGTGAAAGTTCAAGTACAAATCAAAGAACATTTTTTTATAAATGAGGCCCCAAGTTATGCAAGAAAATAATTAGTTGTCTAACATTGAGTTTGTCTATGTTGGAAAAGGTGTTACAGTTGTTCTGAGCAACTCCCCTGAAAGGTGGGGTGAAAATCTGAAAGTCATAGTGAGGGGAGACAGAATATTTGTTTAAATATGGGGACAACATTTTTAACAGTCTAAGAAGAATTTATAGTGTTACACAACTACATACACAAGATACGTGATAGAAATTGTTGTAAAGACTTTTTTAAAAAGAGCTTGAAGTGAAGGTACATTCACATCTCCGAACATCTGGCTAATTGCTGTGTAAATTTGTGTGGATGACAGATTTCTAATGGTTGCAAACATTGACGGACGCTGTCACTCCAATTCTGACATTGGAAATGTTTGAAGAGGGGGAGTTTTAAATCTGTTCAACCCGCTGACAAATCACTTCTGACGGAGAATACTGCTGCAGCTCTATTATTCACTAGTTACACCAGGAGTTAACTCATCTGGGAACAATATGCAGGCTCAGCTAGGTCCTTGCATCCAGATCCAGGTCTTAAACTAACACAGAACTCAGGCAGTGATGTTTTCTGGTGTCAGTTCAGCCTCTAGTCATCTGCTCTTACCAGTGAGATCTATATCTTCTTTCATGTTCGAGTCCATTTCTGTGAAGATTTCCTGGAAGTGATCGCTGACGGCGGCCAGAACAGCTCTGTGGGCCAAGTAAGGTTGTCCGTTCGTGCGCAGGGTGATGTCACAGAACAGCCCCGCCTCCCGCTGACTCCTCAGCTTGCTCAGCATGTCGGCGCCGTGTGACGCCATAGTCTTTGTGACACATCTTCTGCCGCCCAGCTCCTGAGATGCAAAGACATCACGACACAAGCAGATAGAGTGGCATCATTAGCGGAATACAATGTGCGAGAAAGCACTTGAAGGAGACGTCTAAGTGTGAGAGCAGCACTGAGAATGTGAGTGAGAAAGTGTGAATCAAAAATGTGTGAGGAGGAGAAAAATGAGGCACTGATTAAAAAAAACAAAGAGGGACTGAAAGTCTTATAGGAGGAGAGTGAATAAAAACGTCAGTTTTACTTGTCAGATCAGTCTCTGTGACTCTGACCTGCTCCTTACCTCTGTTTTCTTGGTGCGCTGACTCTGACAGTCTGGACAGCTCAGGACAAAATCTCGGATCTGGAAGTACATCCCTGTGAGGAAAACAGAGGCAAAAGAAGAGAGGAAGTGATTTCTGGTACAGCTTAAAAGCCAGGGTACTAAATAACAGCTATCATTTATGTAAGATACTTTATCTCTGATGCACTTAACAAGAAAAATGAATAATTAGTCTAATGAGATATGTATAGAAGTAGCAAGAGGTTGGTTAATAGTCTCAGGAACCATGCTGTCCTATGAAATCAGTGATTTCCATACCTTCCCACCAGTAGTTTTCAGCCACACATTTGTAGGTCTCCTCCAGGGAGAGGTGGCCCTGACCAGCCCGCCGCCGCCGGTGAAAGGTGGAGATGGCCTCATGCCTCCGGTCCTCATCCAGAACCTCCCGGTAGTTGATGAAGCCCCTCTCCAGCTTCTTGCGGTACAGCAGCCCGTCTATCATCTCAAAGTTTGGCGAGCATCGGGCGGGGGGCCCACGCCCTTTGGAGATCCCGGCTGACTCCATCTCTCCATCTACATCCGACCAGGGTTTGGACGGACAAAACGTCTCCGCGTTCGCGTAATGATCGCTGGTGTGGGTGCAGTCGCCGGCCATTTTAACCGGTTTTTGAAGTGAAGTCTAACTTTGTCCGAGCTGAGGGAACCACAGCTTCTTCCTCTCTGCGGTGAGTAAACAGTCAGCTCTGTCTCCTGCTCGCCCCTTCCCCTCGCGGCGGGGGAGCTGCGTGCCAAACTTTTACCCACCGACCTGAAACAAAGTCCACGTGGATACGGTGACAGCAGACAACAGACCACCGACCCAACAATAAGTCCCGACAAACACTCTCTTGACACCCTGCTAACAGCCTGACATACCCTTAATGGACGGCTACAAAGCCACTTGGCTAAAACGAACCGTGAGGTCTCTCATTATGGCTTATAAAACCTTGTTTTCCTCGACAGGAGACCATCAGATGGGAGTCAGCAGCATTTCACTGGAGGGTTCTGCTTTGTACCCTAGCTGTCAGTGAGGGCTTCACTTCTCACTATCCAAACAGTAGTAGCTAACATCCCTAAAATATTCATATGTTCGCACTTTATGTTCGGGAAATATTTGTCAGTACCTCAGAAGAATTGTGCAGGGGTTTTTTTTGTAACGCTGCGCAGCATCAACAGAAATGTTTCCCCGTCCATCCAAGTGCGGTTAGATAATACATACAGCCCAGGAGAGTCTGGCGCCAACAACGCCGAGCCAACTGATGTAAAGTCACCACTTTGACGGCGACCACGTAAACAGGCTTCACCGCTCACCGCTCACCAGCAGTCCGTCTTCCATCTATTTCAGGGGCCGGGAGTGGCCTCCGGGGCTGGATGACGGCAGGCAGGCTCACCGCTGGCGTTAACTTGAGATTTCTTTTCGCCAACTCGAGTCGGAAGCAACATGATGACGCAGCTATCAGCTCAGCATCGCCACTTCAACGACCTAAAAGCGAGGTTGCCTCCGCTATCAGCCAGAAATGTTGAAAAATCACTGCCGGGTCCTCTCAAAAGCGGCCCAACAAGCTCCACTTAAACACCCGACATAGTTCATGCCGCTCCCGTTGCCGCAAAACCAGTCTGGGGGCCAAATAGTCCAATTTTTTAAACTCGTAACCTTCTGTTTGTTGCTAATCAGCAGCCTAACCGAGCCAAGTCCTCCCCGCCTTCACACAAAGGCCATTAGCAGAAGCTTTAAAGAGCCTGTGCCAGACGGAATGTGATTGGCCGGTGTAGCTGCCACTCAAGTTAGTTTGCTTCCCCTAGGAGCAAGGTAGGTTGCCCGCACACGATGCCAGGATTCTAGTACTGTATTTGCTTCACTTGCTGCACAGCCAAGTTAACCGTGATACACCTATTTATAGGTACCATCAAGTGAATGTTGTTCATGATTTCGTATTTCGGAAACCATCTTACATTATTTCGATCATCTAGCTGCAGCAAAAGCCATCAAATAATGTCAGATTTAACATTTTAGCTGTTACAACCATCTCAATGTCAAATATTGCAATACAGTGTTCATTTTACAATAGCTGTGGCTCCATTCTCACAAAGATAAAGTCGGTTTTCAAAACGTTTAACATAAACTACTACATCCAAATTTTTGCCTCAAAAAATCACAAAGAGAAACTAACTAGACTATTAAAACCTCTGTTTCAAACATATATAAACATAGGCCTACTGTATGTTAATTAGGCTGTAGGATCTTTTAAAAAAAAATATAAGTGAAATGTTATTAAATATAATGAGGAAACATGATCTGCAATTCAGTGTTTGTAATGATGTAGCCCAACAGTGACATTTGAGAACTTTCACTTTATTCACTGATTATGCTGAATTTAAACACAGGTGATGAAGCTTGACATAACACAGCAGTAAACCCTACACTCGCAAGAGACAGAATTATGACTGTCACTGCATCTGTCCTGTCAGTCTGTTTTTAATTGAAGACACCACATATTATGGTAAAGGTCAGCCAATTTAAACCACTGTAGAGCCTTGCTGTCCTGGGCCGTGCACGAATCATACCAGTTTGTAGAGTTTCCAGACAGGGTGCTTTTTATTGCTCCTCCATAAAAGTTTACCAAAATCTGGCTCCGGAATTTAGCCTTCCTGAGTTTCTGTCAGAACTAGAGACTTTTCTGTGCTTTTAAATCCAGGGTGGTGATAAGATAAGAAGGTTCTCAGAGATGGTAATTCCAAGAAACCTATTACTGTTCACCTGCTCCACTGATGTAGACAGGTGTGTGTGTGTCTTTGCCACAGAACTGAATCAACGAACAGCATTCTGTCACTGTTCTGGTGTGTGAAGACTGAGTGGAGGGCAGTGGATACGAGATCCTCTGCGGATCTGTAGGTTCTGAGTCCTGGCAGGCATGTTATCTTTGATGAGCTGGAGAACCAGTTTCTATAATCATTTCATCAGAATGAGGGTGAGGGCCACCGGGTGGTTAGTCATTAAGACACAGCAGACTTGTGCTGAAATAAAGTGTGTGTTTTGAGCATCAGATTTTGTTTTGCTCTTATACAGCATTTGGTGTTGAAAGGTAAGAATTCAGGGCTGTTTGACTCTTTGAATGAAAGTGTTGGCACAGTGAGACCTGAGCCAAAGAAATAAAGTACTGCAATATGCTCAGGGCTACTAGCACTCATGTTCTCTGTAATTCCTAGGGAATTTATTATTTTTTAAATAAACCTGAGTGTTGAAACCTACATGTGGTGACTAATAAAATAAATAAAGATGCATTTCTTCCCAATCCGTTTTTCTTGGCAGCGTTAAGAACATCTAGAGCATCATGTGTTGAATTAAAGTCCTTGGACATTATAATGTAACAATAAACTGAATAAATGAAGGGAAATGATCTATATCAGAACAACTTACTGACCACAGTCCTGAATACATGGTGACAGACAACCATGAATGTCTACTTGGCAAACGTTGAAGCCTTAATCCCCATTGGCCTTGTCTGCAGTATAAATGTGAAGCTTTATCAAGAGATAAATGCTGTTTTACTTCAGATTCAACAAAAAGAGCTTATGAATGATCATTTAATAGAAAATAACATTCTACACAGCCGGCAGCTCTAAGAAAACATGAATCATCCCACAGCCGTTTATTGCAAACCACTCAAACATGATCCTTATATGAAAAATCTTTTATTAGACAATAAGAAAAGACCTTTAAATGCTTGACAATGTTGAGTTTTTCTACTCAACAGTCTTCAGGTTCAGTCTCCAAGTTGTATATGAAGTTCTCACAAGGCACTAAACCTTGAAGCACTTGGCTTTGTTTCTCAGATATTTTTTAGAGAAGGATTTTTTGTTTTACATCAAAACATTTTTTAAGAATAAATGAGAAACTTTACTTTTTTTTACAACAGCACATCAGCACCTGGATGTCAAACAAATCAAATATAATACAATTGACTCAATACATGTTTACTGTACGATAGAAAAACACACACCACTAAAGGACACTTACCGCAATACAGTTTGTTGTATAACTGAGGTTTCAGCTTCATCTAGTTTAAGAACAAACATATATCAATGCAAAACACAGTGCTATTGCACTGTTGTTTTACATCTATGGGCAACCGCGAAGGTTTGGACTGGGGCTTCCTCAACAGTCACCCTGTGCTGTATGTACTTCATCTGATATCACAGCACCACAACGTTAACACTAAGCCTTCGCGCCTTTGGTCTTTGCAGAGGCCTTGCTGGTCTTGGGCCGTTTGGACTCTGGAGGCTGGCACACTGGATCGGTGGGAGGAGAGGGACGCTCTGGAGAAATACAAATGTAAAAATCAGTGACATAGGGGTGACATGATGACTATAGTCTTCTGGTGAAGTGTAAAGAACTGTGTCTAACACGTAAGCTGTACTATTATTAAGTAGACTGTTTCCATTTTCCTTTAAAGTTGCAACTACCAACAAAACAGGACAAAACGTGAGTTTATTTATTCATTGAGTCCAAAATGGAGAGGTGAAATCAGATGGAAATGGTGCCCTGCTGCCAGTCTGATCGGATTGCATAATGAAAATATAAGCAAACAAATCCAAACAATGATGGTGTCATTATTCTATGGCCATTACATTAAGTAATGATTTACTTTATGAGGATATTATGAAACACGAGAAGATAATGAAGGCTTTAAACAAACCCCCTCAGTCAAAAACTAAAAAAACTATAACATTGTTATGTTGTAAAGTTATGCTGTTGTTTTAGTACTGTTAGTATTTTTTAGTGCCTCAGTTGCTCCTGGTCTTGTGTTAGCTTCCATTCAAATTGATAGCAATGAGGGGAAAACCAATCACTGGTATGGGATCACTGACTTGGTGTCAGAAGAGACAATCAATCAAAAAACTTAAGTTGATATTTGGGTCCACAGCAGTTGACCTCACTAACCATGTTTGGCCTTCTCAGTGGAAGAGGGAGTGCAGAAGAGTGAACCAACAGCTGGAGATCGGACTCCAACAGGAGTCAGAGATACTCTCCTGTAAACAAACAGAGAAGACATGAACGGTAAAGACTCTTAAATGCATGAGAGCAGAAAAAAAATAAAACGACAATAAACTAGAGAGAACAAAGAAAATGACTGTTCCAATTCATATATCCTGTTTTTGTTCTTCTGATTCAGTTGCTGCCCACAAGTAGAACTAGTCATGACTAGCCAAGGCAAACGTTCCAAGTTACAGATACAAGGCAAATACAAAAGCATGTGTGGACCTGCCATTGTCTACACACAGTCTGTCAGAGCAATTATTATTTTATAGTCAGTGGGGGGTCCAACGAATCCCTCATTCCAGACAGGGCTTTGTTCTTACTGCCAGCCATGAGCACTGGACACCAACACAAACACCACAAGCCCATCACTATTTATACTTTTCTTACATCGCTAGAAGAACGTTTAAATAAATATTGTAAAAGAGCATTTCATAGGTCAAAAGAACCCTTCTTTTAATTTAAGTATTGATCTCTGTAAAGTGCATCTTTAGAAGTAATCAGCTTAGTTACTTTAACCATAAGGCGACAGGGAGGTTGATGCAGTGTGCTCTTTGTGTGGCTACTTCCTCAGTCTGACTCACAACACATTTGAATAGTTCAAGTATTTCCATAAATTACCATATGTGCTCTTGTGTGAAGCAGCACCTGCATTGTTCACACTACCTACAGCATATCTGAACATATATCTTTAACTGTATATTATTTACAATAATTCTGTTGCATGATTAATATTCAAGTTGTAGTCTGTAACTATTTTTTGTTATATTTGCTGAAATTGTCATTATGATCTGACAGTAGAATAAGATATAGGTCAGCTGTGTAAAAATCCACTGTCTGTGGGACCACTCCGTGGCCATGATTTGATTTGCAAGACCTCACCACTCCTGAATCAACACGACCAATCAAAGCCAAAGGGAGTGTCTGAGAAGTGTCAATCACGCAGTGCATATTCTGCAGTGCCCCTCCCCTGCGCAGGTGCAGTGCCTGTTCTCACCTTGTCAAATAGGTTCAAGCTCAAGCTCAAACAACTGCGGAGAGGCAACAGCATAAAAATGCCCCAGTATTGCCCACATCAAAGAGAAGAAATAAGACTGGTGAAGAAAAGCAGTGTAAACAGCAAAGTAGCCAGAAAGAAAACTAGGATAAATATCAGGGCGTCATTTCAGAGGTAGACAGAGCTGCGGGATTTGTAAGGACTCAAGACCGACGCCGAGTTGGCCGCTTTTCTACTGGACAAGTAAGGACACCTGCTTGATTTCAATTCATTTTATTTTTTAACCACAAGGCTTAGATGGCAGTGGTTGCAGTAATACTCGCAATAGTGCATAAGGCTGACGTTGCACTGGGGCTACGTAGCTTGTTGGAAATCTAGCTTCTTAGCTTGTATGCCAACTCTGTGCTTAGCTTTCTCTCTATGGCTACTGGTTAGCAAAAGCGTCTTTCACGTGACTTGGCAGTTATAACATTATTTTGTGTTCAGTATGCTCTGGGGTGGTTTTTGGTGGGACTTGGTTTAGAGAAATAAAGTTACTCATGCTTCAGAAAGGCAGCATGGCAAAAATGTTGCACTGGGTAATGATAACCTGGGAGCTGTGCTCATTCAAATATTCTGTATAAGTCCACTTTTTTTCTCATAATTCCAGACTGCAGCTTTAAGCAATACACTAGCTTCCTGTCAGGCTTATGACTAAATTTAAAATCTGTCTAATTAGTTTGAAGTTGTCACACAATTTGGCTGTGAGTGCCCACAATCAAAGTTTAAGACTTGTGGTGAATGAGCCTCTGGACTTTTGGTTGGACAAAAGAAGCAATCTGAAGACAACTTGACTTTTTGCAGCTTTTCTTAGTTTAAATTTTGAAGAAACAAGAAGTTTGAAGATGGAGGAAATTGTGATAGGAATTTCTCATTATTTCCTGAAATCAAACAAATAATCAACAATGCAATATTCATAAGTTGCAGTCCTAAAACAAACAAATTTTCCACACATGCAATGAAAAACGTACCTGCCAATGATCAACACATTGCTGTACCAATACAAACATTCACAATTTGCTCTCTCTGTCAGAATCAGTCATGATAACTTATTTTGTTTTTACCTTGGGGTGGGCCCCTTAGGGGTGGTCGTACACTTCGGGGTGGTCGTACCCTTCGGGGTGGTGGGTCCAGCAGTATTGGCACTGTTGAGGACTTTAGGGGTGGATGGAGTGAGCGGGGTAATGCGTGTCTGTTTTTTAGAGGAGCTGGTCGGCGTGAGAGGGGCTGCAGGGGGCTGTGGAGTTGAAGGTGCACTTGTGCTTGCAGATGTAGGGGTTTGAGGTGCTGAAGGAGCTGAGGCTTTGGGGGTTGAGGGCTTCCCCCAGCCCTCCAAGGTGTTGAGGGTGATCCTACGGGGCTGGGGTTTAGACTTGGCACTGGGAGTGCTCTTCTTCTCCTCAGGGGGGGTGACAGAGGGGGCATCTTTGCAGAGGCCGGTTTGGGACATGGGAGTCGGGGCCGAGCTCGGTGACTGGGTCATGGGAGAAGAGGTCTTAGCTTTCTTGCCCTTTTTCTCTACACCACTGTTTGGGGCAAAAACTTCCAGGGTTGGGGGCTCCTTTAGTGGTGTGCCCAGCTCCCCTGGAGAGAAAGAGAGGAAGGAGCAGTAGCCATCTGTGGAGGACACAGCCAGGAAGGAACCATCGCGAGACCTAAAGGGGATATAATAGAAAAACATGTCAGTGGTTGGACTGATGAATGTCACACAGAACATTTAGTTATCTTTTTGTTCTTACTTGTTTTTAAATATAAGTCCTCTTTTATGTATTTTCTTGTCTAACTCTAATTGTTGCTAAATTAAATGATTTTTACTTAGGAGCAGGACTCAAAACTTAATTTCTTCTAAAAATGACAACTATTCAAGAAGGTTCTTCTCTATTTAGGAGAGCGCTTCAGAGGAGGACATTAGAGGAGAGTCTGTGTTTTTACCATGTAAGGTCACTGAGCGTGTGATAGTGGACATTGGACACCAGGCCAAAAGGCAGGGTCTGCTGTGTGTCATACAAAAAGATGGAGTCCTCAGATGCCACAGCAAACACCATACGGTACGGCAACTGGAAAACATTTGGAAGAGGTTCAACAGAGCCATCTGTAGAGGACAAAGAAAAGAAATTATGAGTAAAACATTGAGGGATGCATAATAAAGGGAGGGATTCATTATAATGCTTGTCTGTTTACTATTGTGGTCTATGTCCTTACCTTCTCCCTTCTTGGTCCTCAGTTCAAAGTAGACAGGGCAGCAGCGCACAGCCAGTGTGGCTTTACTTGGACATGGTAAGTGAGCAATGGGCCTAAAACACAGACAGAGATTTACAAGCATAAATATATCCAACACTAACTCTCACTCTCTATAAATACTACAGCGTGTCACAAAAGTTACCTCTTGAGGCTCTTCCTGGAAAAGATGTAGGTGGTGTTTATAATGTTTTCTCCAATCTCCACACACCCAGCTGAGGATTATAAAGGGAAGCTTAGCTTATAGACACGATCTCTACTATGATATTATACACCAAATTTCAACGGGTGAAATCAACATTTGAGGCACGCTGAGCAGGTTACCTGGGGCAAGCAGGAAAGACCCATCTGGTGTGAATGAAAGACGTCGGAAAAATGACCTCATACTGTCGTCGTGGAACATTCTGTACTGCTTGACCTGCAAACATGAAGAGAAATGCAGCACTGAGAGTGTGTACGTTACATGTCTCAGTCACTTAAAGCAGGGCAGTGGGTCTCTGAGTAAATTTAATTCACTTTAATACAAAATGAAGGGATTCATATGACACATGCTAAGAAGTGTCATAAACAAGTGTAAGGGCAACTGAAAAAGGAAAATGCAAAAGATTTGAGTGAAAACAAAATAATAATAATCATAATAAGAATAATAGAGAACTATACAGTACTGTCATCAAAAGCAAATTTTCTACTGACCTCTCCTTCTGGGAGTGGCCCAGAGCTCATTTTACTAACACAGAAAGCCTTCTTCTTGGTGTGAGTACTGTACACACGCATCACTCTGCAGAGGAGGAAAAACAAAAACACCTTAAGCATTAAACTGTTGAATCCCCACCATCAGTGACAAGCTATACAACAGTACATACACTTAGTGTGAAGATTAGACCCACAGACAGAGCACAAGGGGTCTGAAAATCTGTTTCTGTACCTGTCACAGCTGAGAGTTGCTACATATTGGCCCAGAGGATCCCAGGTCACCCCCTGCACGTAGCTCTTATGATCATTCAGGATACACAGCTTCTGTCCTGAAACACAGAAACAGTTGCACCAATTATAATAAACACAAATCAAATATAAGATATACTATTACATATTTTACAGTGAATTATAGAATTGCATTAGTAAAGCACTGAGCAAATATAGCAGATGAAATGTAACGTAACTGAAAATGTACGGAATACTCAGATATCTGAGTCTAATCAAACCTTTGTTGATGTCCCACATAACAGCGGTGTTGTCAACAGACCCAGACACCATGAAGTTTCCATCCCGTGTCCAGCAGATGTCATACACATCCTCAATGTGTCCCCTAAAGACAAATCAAATAGTGAGAAATTTGTTAAAACCACGGTTGATACACATTAACATTCTTCAGACAGCAAATTGCAAAATGAATAGAACAAGAAGATCTCCATACTCAAGGTTACGTGTGGGCTTGTACTGGTTGTTTGCTCTCTCCCTCTGTCTGTTCTCTCTCTGTCTCTCTTCCTTTGTTGCTTACCTGCACCCTCTCTTCCTTTGTCAGTGTTTTTATCTTTCGGACACCTATCCAGGTGTGTTGCAATTATGTGATGACAGTATGTAAGGGGGAGTGAGTGAGAAGCCTCACTCTCTCTGGAGCCACTGCCCAGCTCACATCAGAAAGGGGGATGTTTTTCCCTTCGTCTCCTTCTTGCCTTTTTTCCCCACCTGTTTTTCAGTGCTTGGGTTTTGTTTCGTTAGTTTGTTTGTAGTTTAGTTTGGAGATCACCAGTGGTCCAGTTTTCAGTTTTCTTTGATTCATTTAGGGTTAGATTAATAATTTCTTTCCCTAATGATAGTTCACTTGAAATTCTGAAATGTGTCTGCTTCATTTGTCTGATGGGAATTTTAAGTGGCAGACATTGAGAAAAGTATGACAGAAGTATAACTGTCAGTGTTGGAAATCAAAATGAATAAAGAGGCTGCATTTTTGATGTTCTGCTATAGTCAGTCAGAACACATACAAGTCCTCTGGAAAATATCCTGACTTAAAGGGATTGAAGCTGGCAGAGTTGTGTACCTGAGTGTCTTGACCACAGACCAGCTCTCCTTGTTGAGCTGAGCATCTTCATCCTCCTGGAACATGGGGGCCTGCTCAGGCTCCTTGGAGTCGTTGAGCTTCCACAGCAGAATTGCTGCATCTGAACAATACAGAAACCAAACCATTACAAGAAGCCACTGTATGTTAAAATATCTGTTCAGATTAATATCATCACCACTGCCTTGCGTCACTGTATTATGTCTCACGTACCATCTCCTCCTGAGGCAAGCAGCTCTCCATTAGGGCTGAAGCGCACTACATTGACAGCCTTAGTGTGTCGAGCCAGATTAGACAGAAACTCCACCACTGCCTTCCCGTCAGGGCCCGTGTCTACACGCCACACCTGCATCAAGATCAGTGCAAAAAGTCAGTAAATGCGTACACGTTGAACAACTTATATACCACAGCTGCAGGAATTTTTACACTGTTGTTTTTTTCCACTCAGTTACATTTTTACTCAATACTGAGTATTTTGCAAACTTGTGTATGGTGTGTTTGCATGTTATTCACTCTTCAACTATTGAAGACAACCTGGCTATATTTATGCAACAATTTGATTATAAATCTATTACAAAACACTGTTTTTGATGCCTTTTATCATACCCACTACTAGCTGCACAGCTACAGTAAGCAGCAGTTAGAAGCTACAGTAAGCAGCAGTTAATGGTGATATACTGCCTCCTACTTGTTTTGAGCATGAATTAGACAGGTGGCCAATTCTTCGATATTGCAAGTTATCAAATGAATATGATGAGTAAAATGTAAAATATTTGCTTCCAAGAATATAGTGGAAGTGTAAAGTAGCAAAAAATACTAAAAAGTAAAAATACACACTCAAGTTCAAACATGTACTTAACTCCAGTACTTGATTAAATGTACTTAGTTTCATTCCATCACTGCCTGAATGTGACACATTCAAACAGGAAAAAAGGGCCATAATATTGTCCTATTAATCCTCTATGTGAAATAGCAAAATTTGATTCTGTAAGAAATCACTGTTTGATATTAGACAACTTTATATTCAACAGAAAATGTGAATCCCACTTCATAGATCAGCAATTTTATTTTGCATTCCTGTGAGAATTAATCCATGTAGTGAGTAGTCACATTCGCTTTGTATGGCACACTACTCCTTTCCTTGACAAAGGCATGTAAGCGATTACTACCTCATATGGTGGTATGAGTGACTTTTGATCAGTTTTCTGGCAGAACTGCCGGTTCATCGCTTTAACCAGATGTATTGACATATTGACTCCTTCCTCTGCACTCACTCTGACTGTGGTGTCAACTCCAGCTGTTGCCAGCCGATGGATGCGTCCATCCGAGCTGTGCTGGAAGTCCAGACTGTAGACTGGCTCCTTGTTGTGCCATGCAATCTCACACGTTACCACCTTCATACTGTTTATATAACACAGACCTTAAGAGAGAAAAACACATTTGAAGCTCCGGACATAACAAGGCCGACATTGACCTTAGCAACAAACACGGATTGCTAACTCTATATGCGGATCGATATGAAACATTTAATACGGGATATATATATACGGGAAATGATTTAATTTCATAGAGTCAAAGGTACCGACCGCAAAAACTAGCTAACCCCGTTAGCAATATACTCAGCGGGACTGTCAGGGTAAATTGTGGCAGTCGTTACTGAGAAACGACACAACCAGGCGCGTGCAAACACAAGTTACTCTTAGCTAACGGCTATGTCTGCTATAAACACAATTCACTTTTTCCCATTTGTTCGTTAAAATTTAGTTATCTCGAAGTATTTCACTGCGCCTTACCTCCTGTTGTACTACTGCGGCGAACTATAATTTCCCGCGTGCGCGATTCTTTCAAAACTTCCGGTCCTTCGGCTTTACTGATTGGATGACAATGCGGAAGAAGGGGGTAACTATCTGTTGCGTTGAATTCCATCCGACCTTCTCGAAATCTATGCTCTAAATGTGTTACACTGGTGGAAAAATCACCAATTTTAAATTTGTGGGTGATTTAAGTGCGGAAAAACTGGTCATTTCAGTGAATTGCAGTCTCATATCACTGTCGGATTCATTATGGATAGTGAAAAAAAAAATAGATACTGTCTGAGCAAAGCCTCTAGTCGTTAATCAGAATCAGTATTCCTTTACTGTCCCACAAAGGGGGACATTTGTTTGCTACAGCAGCCAAAGGACAGTAGTATTTAAAAAAACAAAACAATAACAACAATAAAAACAAACAAACAGTATAATTACAAGGTAAGAAATAGAATAGAATAGACTCCTATATACATATGAACATGTACATTTAACATGTAATTATACACAGTATTTACCAGTGCAAACTAAAAATGAGAAATTAGTTAAGTATGCTACTGGGAGCGGTGCTGGTTATACAGTCTGACAGCAGCAGGAGGGAAGGACCCACGATACCTCTCCTTCACACACTTGTGGTGTATCAGTCTGGTCTGTTGCTGAGGGAGCTGCCCAGTGCTGTGAAAGTGACCTGCAGGCAGTGGGATGCAGTGATAACAGCTTGTCCACCATCCTGCTCTCTCCCACCACCAGCACTGGATCAAGAGAGCATCCCAGGATGGAACTGGCATTCTTCATACAAGTTTATCAAGTCTCCTCCTGCCTGCTGCCGAGATGCTGCTGCTCCAGCAGACTACTCCATAGAAAATGGCTGATGCCACCACAGAGTCATAGAAAGAAGTCAGGAGTGCCAGCTGCATTCCAAAGGACCTGAGATTCCTCAGCAGATGAAGTCTGCTCTGACCCTTCTTGTATGTTGCTGCAGTGTGATCAGTCCAGGCCAGTTTATTGTTCATGTGAACTCCCAGGTACTTGTGAGATGTCACCATCTCAATGTCTGTTCCCAGTATGTATGTGTGCAGGGTTGTCTGTGCCTGCGGAAATCCACCACCAGCTCTTTGGTCTTCCCGGCGTTGAGCTGGAGGTGATTCTGCTGGTAGCAGTCCACAAAGCCCTCAATAAGTACTTTGTAGGCTCTGTCGTCCCTGTCCCTGATGAGGCTGACGATAGCAGAGTCATCAAAAATGTTTGTAGATGGCTGTGGGTTGATTGGTGGTAGATGTTTGTGGTGTACAGGGTGAACAGGAAAGGGGCCAATACTGTTCCTTGTGGGGCCCCCATACTGCAGACAACTGTGTCCAACACACAGTCCTGAATCCTCACATACTGTGGCCAGTTGGTGAGGTAGTCAAGGATCCAGGATGTGAGGTGTTGGATCACCCCTGTGAGCTCCAGCTTGCCCCCCAAAAGTGCAGGCTGAATGGTGTTAAAAGTAATTAAAGATCCTCACGATGCTTCCAGGCTTCTCCAGGTGGGACACTGATCTGTCCAGGAGGAAGATGATGGCATTATCCACTCCCGATGCCAGGTTGATATGTAAACTGCTCTTTGGTTTATTTTGGCCGGCCCATCACTTTATCTGTTTTATTTGATGATAGTAAACTTGCATTCTTTTCAAACTGCAACTTGCTTGTTTGTCTTGTGTTAGACCTCACTGGGAGGGGGTCGTAACAACTCCATCAGCTACTCCTCGAGACAAACCTAAGCCAGCATCACAGTTTGTCTCACAGCTGATAGTATGTTGTGAATCCTTTATTCTCAGATGCTTCAGTTTTTTTTAAAGCCAGATCTGCACATTTGCAGTCAGCTTTTCAACAGCCAGCATTCATAACCGCAAGTTCTTAAGAACTTTCCTTCTCTGGTTTAGACCATGCATTCCTCTCCTTTTGAAAGCATTGTAACCCCCCCCAGTTTGTTCAGTTTTAAAGTTTTACTTAACTAAGGCGCTGGCATTTTTCAAGAAAAATTCATCCATTTAATACACTGGGTACAGAGATATATCCTGTAGGGTCATGCTGCTGCCACCATGATCAGTTAACACACAGTGGCATTAAATTCACCTTAGACGACTCTCACACACATCAGTGAGTTAATAAAAAGCATAATGGTTATCAGTGACATTAAAATCAGCATATGGATTTGTACTTCCAGTGTAAAGATCTGCTACATTATGTTGTAAAGATATTCAACAGTCTTAGTTGTTACGTGTGCTCCTGTACTGGTTGTTTGCTCTCTCCCTTTGCATGTTCTCTCTCTGTCTCTCTTCCTTTTGTCTGTGTTTTATCTTTCAGGAAGACACAATCTATCCAGGTGTGTTGCCGTTACCTGACAGCATTTAAGAAGGATTGAGTGGAAGCCTCACCCTCTCTGGAGCCACTGCCCAGCTCACATTGAAAGGAGAAGATGTTTCCCTTCTTGTTGCATTTGTTCCCCCACGTTTTTCAGTGCTGGGGTTTTGTTGTGTTAATGTGTTTGTAGTTTAGTTTTCAGCTCACTAGCAATACGGTTTTTGTTTTTCTTTGGTTCATTTAAGGTTAGGTTAATTTCTTGCCCTTTTGATAGTTTGGAGGGGATAGCTGGGTGTGGCGGCCCACTGTGTGGCTGGCCCAGGGATTTCCCCTTCTTTTGTTTATTTCAACTGGGATCTCCAACCTTTCTTTCAGTATGTACTTTTGCTCTTTTGATTTCTAAATAAAAATATGTTTCAGTCCTTCATTTAATGTCTGAGTGTCCTTTTAAATGTTACACCCTCTCTGTGAGCCTATTATAGATGCTGTAACATTAGTTGACAGTGAACCAGCCTGTAAACAGCAGATGACAAGTTGACAATACAGTCCCTCATGCAAACTCTGACCTGGAGAAGACTGGTTCCCTGTACTGAATACAAACTCACTGGAATGAAGATGCCCATTCCATTGAGGAACTTTTACTTGCTAGCATTTCAAATATTTAAATGTGTTAGGATGTCTGCTTGTCTCAGTCTTCTTCTCTTGATACTGGATATATAAAATCTTACCTTATTAGGGTCTTGGAAAACAGATGTTTCACTAGGCTTTATGAAAACATGATCAGAACAACCCAAACTGTGTGATTCACATGCCTACTAAAATCTGCTGGTCAAAGTATCTGTATTGAGATCGATATGCATCACTTCAACCTAAATAAGTACTTTCCTGTGGGTACAACATGTAGATTCAATTCTCTGTCATGGCTGCCTATTAAAAACTGCTCAAGCAAGCACAACCAGTTTAATAATTTGGAAGGGCGGTTTATGATAATCCTTGAACCGCAAGTTAACTTCACTTTGTATCAATCAGAAACATTCGGTGCTGCTCATTACCAGCCCTGTCATCAACATCAAAAGGTTCTCCTATCAGGAAGATTCCCAAGGATACCAATGACAATGTCCACAAAGAATTTAGAGGATTTTAATCACAGAGCAAAGTCAGTAAATACAAAAATATATCTGACAGGATCAATACAAAAAAAAATACTTAAATACAAAGCAATGAGTAAACAGTCAGCTGTCATTGTGAAACAGAATCAGATGAAGCATCAGGAGTTATTCAGTATAACCATGATTGCATTCTTTAAAGCACAAGTCAACACTATGACTAGAATTAAATGATCAGCAACACATCAAGCAGTTGACAAGTTAATGGATTATTAGAACATTCATTTATGTATGCTGTCATTGCATTTTTACTTCTCCAACTGTCATATTTCAAGATGAGTGAAAAGTGAAAATTAGCTCCGAGTGTGCTGCATTTACTGTATCATACATAATCTGTACACATGTGCACACCTTTGTGCGTTGGAGCTTTCAGGCAACTCTTCATATACTTCTAAGGTGCATGAAGAAGCAACTACTATAGAAAAACAGTTTTCATCATAATCTATCTTGTTCTTCTCAATCTCTCTATATAAACTTAACTTAAAAAATATATTTTTTCATTTAAAGGTTTTTAAAATATGCCACATCAAATAGGCACAGTCTGGGTTTAGTCGTTTATTTAATTTTTTTTTTTCTAACAAAACCCTCACATCAGTCATCTACTCATCCCCATGCTGATGGAAATCATTCTCCTAAGAAACTCCAGTAGATGGGGACTTGCTTTAAAATAACTAAAAGAACAAAAAAACATAAAAAGGCTCGTTGCAGCTTGTCAGTCATAATCCAAGTTTTCAGAAGCCCAGAGACTCTGAACTGATTTGAAAAGACCCTTCTACACCCTTTCAGTCCATATCTTCACTGTTGATGCTAAGCAAAAAACTGTTAGCACGCACCCTATTAAGGGTGTAAATCGTGTTTTTCAAATCAATTCTGGATCTCAGATCTTCAGGAGACTTAGATTATGCCATTTTGTTTTTTCTTGCGGTTGTTTGTTCCCAGTCTACTTAAGTTTTCAAGGAGAATGCTGCTATACTGTTTTGCTGTGAAGCTCTAGAAATGTTTTGTGGACTATATAACTGCACCAGAACTGTGCCTTTAAGTACCAGCCCTTAGTTGCACTTCTACTTTTCATGGATCAAATATGACAACACCCATGTCTCTCTGTCATTCATATTTGTTTAACACCTTAAAATAAACCTGACCTAATGTCCCACACTCATAAGAAACTGTATTCTTGTTCACAAGTGGAGAGCATCCAGGATTCTATGATGATGATTGTTTATTCATCTATTGCTCTGTCCTTCATTCCCACTGGTACGCCAGACTCTTCATTGGAGAGAACCTGTTCAAGGATCTCATCGATTACATTACACTCATAGTTCACCTGGTCCAGGTCCAGTGCAGGCACATAATTTATGAGAAGGCGGCCGATGTTGTGACGAAGTTCCATCAGGCTGTGGGAAAAAGAGAAAAACAAAACAAAAAACACCAAACATTTACAATGTTGTTCTGCTGTTGCGGCTTTGTCTGTTAGTGATAATTCATACAACATGAAAGACGAGACAACAATCCAACCTTCTGAGTGTATCTGAGCTTGACTCTGTGCCAGAGGCTGGTGCTGTTCCTCCTGACTCAGAAGAATCAGTGGCTCTGTGCGCCTCTTGTGCTTTTTCTCTCTCCTGCTGCAGGCTCACCCTGAGCTCTTCACACTGGGATGCCAGGTTTGCTCTTTCCTCCTCCACACTGTCCAACTGGTGGTGCAGCAAACAGTGAACCCCAGGAGAAGAAAAAGAATTAATAAAGGTGGGAGGTGGGGCAGATCAACATCACTAAAACCAAAAGGTACACAGGTTGACAAAAACCTACATGGCCTAGCAAACAACGTGTATAGAGAAAGAACAAATCATATAAAGACAATGATCAAATACAACTGAGCCATCTTACGTAACTAATTTTATGGTTACCTTTACTTCACATGAAACGAAAGGAAGAATGTGAAAGCTGTGAAGTGGTCTAACGACCATTTAAAACAGAGCCTTTACTACCGCTCATTCTCAAAGTTAATTCATCTGTTGTTTTCTCGATTAACTGATTTGTTGTTTGGTGAGAAAAATGTAGGAAAATTATGAAAAATGTTGACAGCCTTAAATGTCATGTTTTATCCACAACATATTAAATTTGCTGGCATAGAGGAGAAAAGAAACCAGGAGACTTTCACATTTAAGAAGCTGGAATCAGAATCCAACTTCACGCTCAAGCTCTCAAGCAGCATTTCCCTGCTGTGTTCATTATCTGATAGAATAAGGGAAATATCATGTGTTACAAGATAAGTCTGTTGGCAAACACATCAGTGAGCCACATTGTCTTACTTTGTGATAAGCTCTGTCATTACAGCCAACATGGATACTGTAGTTTATTTGGAGCCAATCCAATATACACTCTCACTCTGCCATAAATACTCAGTGACACTCTATAAAACGTGGTGATCCTCCCCGCTCACTGAAGATACACGGTGCAGTGACAAGTGATACGGTGAACAATATCACAAGACACTCTACCATCAAAATGATTTTGAAGTTATTTTAGAGGTTAAAGAAGTTACATAATGGTGCTTTAAACACTTCTTCTTCTTCTACAAAAAAAACACAGTAGTAGAAGTATTGCCAGTCTTCTACTTTGAGCTTATGCCACTGACCCGTGAGTGTAGTTCACCCCTCTCCTTGTTCCTCTGGTCCAGCTCCCGGATCAGACGGTCAACTTGCAGTGCGATGTCATCAATGTCCTTTTCCTCACCCTGCACATCACTGGGTTTGGTCTCGGCAGTTGCAAGTAAAGATTCGTTGTCCTTAATCAGTTCATCGACTTTCTGTTTTGCCCTCTCAAACAGACTTTTATAGTCCTTCCCTCCCCCAGTTTCCTCTGTCTGGCTTGCCTGATGAGAGCACTCCCTCTTTACATTGACCTCAGTCAGCTCTTGTAATCTGCTCTGAGCGTCTTGCAGTTGGCAGGTTAGTGCTCGGACCTGCTCTTTAAACTCGTCTCTCTCCACAGCCGTAGCCTCCATCAGATTTAAGAGCTGGTTTTGCTGTTCCTGTACTTCTATCACACTGGGGTACTGAATTGGAGCGTCTCTCCTGTCACTGACATCCGCATGGGAAGGTCCAGCATTGCCCTCGTGACGCAGATGATCAGTCTTTCCATTCTGCACAGTCTGCTTTCCTTGATTCTCACTGCGAGTGTCACTCTGCCCTCCCCTCTCCTCCTCTTGAGTCTGATCTAGGTCTTCCTCTTCCTTCTTCACTTTGGCTGCATCTGTCTGGGTGGTGATGCTGGCCACCTCTGCAGGTGGTGCTGGGGGGGGCGGACTGGTTCCAACAGCTGTCGACACTGCAGAACCGGTACCTGCGGCGTCTGTCTCCGAGGGGTCGTCCAGGGCAGCATCATCACTGCACTCCAACAACATGCTGACCTCACTTTGCTCCTTCTCTGACTTCACTTTAGTCAAATCAAAGCCTGGCTTTTTTGGCTTGGGGGTACTGTCACTTTCCAGGATGCAAATATCATCATCAGTATCGTCACTATCAATGGGCACTGATGGCGAGCTCATTGGGCGCACATCCACTGAAATGGATGTACTAGGGGTGCCGAAAAGATGTCCATTAACTTTTGGTCTTTTGGGTGTTCTTTGTGGAGTAGAGGGCTGTGTTCTTTTCCCCCTAGAGGGCACACAAAGCATAGTCAATATGACACTTTTAATAGGACCAATTTAAACTTACATATCTAAAACAGCTACAAGGAACTAAACTACCCTACCCTAACATAACCTAAAAAAGCAGTAGTAGCTAAAGATCTTGATCTGGCTAGAGAGTGCATTTAAGTGAAAGAGGCATTTCATCTTTAATTAATAAATTGTTTTTTCTTTTATAAATATAAGACTTATCCAACCCACTAACAGATATTAAGAATGACTGTAATACCTGCTTATAAAAAAGCCAACAATCTTGCTGATGGTCTTGTTTGCTTGTGTAAGTAATAAAGAGGCAACAGCATTACACTGAGACTGTTCAAACGTGTCCTGTGGTTTGCTTAAAATCAGAAACAACACAAGATCATACCTTGGGATGCCTGCTGACAGTGAGCACACATTAGAAATAACTGGAAGACCACTGCTACTGGAGGGGCTGCATGCTGGAAAAGAAGAAAAACGGACATTAAGTTATTCTGCCAAACACTCGCTATTTCAAACACACATACACACACACACACACACACACAAAGAGTAAGTTTTCTTACCAGCTTGAGAAATGGTGAAGGATTCAGGTCTTACAGCACCACCTTTTGGTAACTGAGAGTTAAATCTGCTCCTCGGGGTGGAGGGGGAACGGGTCGGCTATCAAGGAGAACAGCAATCATCATAATTTGTGATAATTAATATTCCTAAAATAACATTAATCAATATTAATAATATTAATATTCCTAAACCACACCCACACCCACACCCACTTCTCCAATGTGTTTACTGAAACTAAAAGTCTGTTAACACAATCGTTATCATTGGTGTCAGTCTGATTCCTTTGGTATCAGATGGGAAATGTACAGTTTGACGCAGTTGCTGCTCCAGGGCCTGATTCTGCCTGGTGAGCTCAGCCCAACGCTGGTCTTCTTTGCGCTTCCGTTCCTCCTCCTCCTAGAAAAACAATCCCCAAGTGCCATATAACACATGTTAACATTTATGGAATCAAAAATCACTAATATCAGAAACTACAAAACACAAATCATGAGGAGGCTTTACAGTAGCAGAAGGCAGAAACCTGGCAGGTGATTTACAGCAGATGACGTGTCCGTACCTTTTGTCTTTTCTTTTTTTCTTCCCTCTCACTGTAAAAAATAAATCACACTTTGTTATCATTTATTATTATTATTTCTAATGCTCATATAACCTGTTAAATGATGAGCTATTCTTTTTGAGTCAACCTTCAACTTTGGCAAAGGTGTTTTTCACTGAAACAGGGCTCACTCTTTTTTGTAGGTCTTGCGGTATGAAGGCTGCTCGTCATCCGAGTCCTCGGGCTCCTCCTCTACCTTGCAGTTCCTGGGAGGGCAAATTAGAGAATTAGAATATTGAAAACATCAGTAAGAATCCGCTGAGTCCGAGCTGTGATTGGTTTAGACTGCCATTACAATACCATTGCCAGCTCAGCACTTTACTATCACTGTACAACTCTTTGGAACGGGAACCTTGTCATGAATCACGCCTCTTGGAAAACATTACAGACTAAAACAGACAAACAGAGTGACAGCTGACAGCTGATCACAGCAGATCCACCTTTTATAATTCACGTCTTGTGTATAAAATGGCTGTATCCTCCTCTCAATGCTGTGTTATCATTATCTATTAACCTGGTCATGGGTCACCTCAACCTGTCCTTGGGAGAGAAGAAGGCAGCACGGGCCTTACGGGCAAAGTACCAAACATGATGATAGCTGTGTATATGTTAAGGAAGTGGATCAGCTGACTGATTGCAATGCATTGTTTTATGTACTTTCTTGATTTTTTATTTTCTTATTGTAGTGGTGGCCAGGGCTAAACACTACGAGCAGAAATACTGCTCCTGGTGTTGTACAAGTGCTCCTAGTTCAAGTAATTTAGTCGCAGTTTTACCGAAAATAGCCCCCAAATGTAGCTACATTGCTGCAGACTAGAGCCCTACAGGTGTTTTTATGAATAATGCTACATTGATTACATAACAGTCACAAAAGTATGTGCAGATGTACAAATTCTTTTACAGAAAAGTAGATTTGTGTATAGGAAAATCTTCTGTATATTTGATCACATCCACGCTTCCTACACTTTTCAAGACTCAATTTTTTAATCATTTTTAAAGCATGTTCAAGTTTTTTGAGCACCTTAGGGTGTACTACAATGCATTTAGCTGTGTTAACCTGCATGTTTAATTAGAAAAGTATCCTGTATCCTTAATAGATATCTGGTATTTGTTGGGCACACCCTAAAACTCTTTTGATCGGTTTTGTACCACAAGCTGATGCAGAAAGGGAGGACAGGGTGAAGCCAGGCCAGTCTGTTGTTAGATTGCATTAGAGTTCCTTTTACTTTATCTACAAATGTAACAATTCTGTCAGGTAGGGATTTTCATGAAAGTAATGCAGTTACAATTTCAAGCAGTTTCAAAGACTTTCAAAGACAAGCACTTTTCAGACCTGGAAAACACTGCATTAAAATTCATGCACTTTCAAGGATTTCAGTACACCCGTACAAACCATGCACGTGAGACTGTGATTATTGCAACAGATTGTAGGATACTGCTCTGCTTACCTGAACTGAGGATCAGGGTTCAAAGCGCAGTACCATTTTTCTGGCAGCTTGCTGCAATCGATCCCATCCGGGAGTTTGCGCCATTTCAAACAGGCATCACACTGCGCCCAGTTTTGATCTGGCCGCTTCCTAAGGACACAGACAGAGGCAAATATCAGAGCATGTAAACAACATGGCGAGAAAAATGTAGGTGTAGAATTCATGCTATCACTTCAAAATGTACTGACACGGTATCTTCCACTGGGATGCAGTTTGGATCCTCTTGTTTTCTCTTGTGGCGGATTTCTTTCCAGTACTCCTCCAGTTTGATCGCCAAAGTGTTTATAGTTTTCCTAAACCAAAACATGAATGATTAAACGCATCTTTCGTGTGGGAAATCCAGACTCACAGAATTGTATTTGGAGCATAATGACATCAGTGTGAGCAAAACTCAGTATGGCACCAGTGCCCTTACCTGTACTTATCTGTCTGATCAAAGCTCTGTTTGTTGTGGGTAGGATCCAGAAAGTTACACTCTATGACTCCGATGACCCCAACACCCATGTTGTTGGCCTGCAGCGGAATAAAGATTCATAAGAACCCTGCATGATGACGTTAAAAGGCCCTTGGAAATGTGTGTAACCGTTACAACAGAGACGCACCTTGAGCTGGCAGCCCACGCGTTCATACGGTTTGATGAGCCGATTCTTGTGATACATCATAACGCCATACTGGTCTTTACTTTTGGTGTTATAACCAAAAGTGATAGGAACCCGTCTTTTCTGTAATAACATTAAGGGAAGAGCGTGGAGGGCTTCACAGATATAATGCTTTCAAATAAACACATCTATAAAACACTCAATTTACATTTTAAACTAATGGAAGAAATGGCAAGCACAAGAGGTCCAGTGATGAAAGGATACCAGGAAATTGGGCTTGTAGTGGTCCTTTTGGATGAAGGCCAGACTCTTTGCAATGAGCTGCGTTTTCACCTTGTGACCACGTATGACGACCTGCATCCGAGGCTTCAGGTAGAGAATACTGCAATATGCCTACAGTCAGTAAAGATACAGGAAGTTAAAAAAGAATATGGTGCTGTGGCTGTGTTTGGGTAAAGCATATCAAGGTTTTTAAACTCGTGTTACTGTTCCTCACCCGCAGCGAGTAAACACACTCAGGAATGTTGGATGTCACCCCTGGATGTGGAGACTTGTCGTTCATTGCCTCGTAGATGTCAGATGGGATTCGGATATCATAACGGTCACTCTTAAAATCAAACTCTGTTGAATCAGTAGCTGTTCTATTGGAAAAAGGGAAAACTTTTAATTGTGCTGTTCCAGGATAAGTAAACATCTTTGTAGATGTGGACTGAGGACTGACTTGCGGAGGTTCCAGATGATGATCCGTGTGCCGGTTGTCCCTGTGGACCAGGAGGAACTGATGGCATTAATCTCTTGGAGGAGTTCTGCTTGTGTCTTGAAAGGAGAGAAGGACAGGATGTCCTGCAGACTGACACTGTGCTCCTCTCTTACCCTGAGTAAGCTAAAGTTAAGGACAACTTGCAACCAAACTTGGACAAATGGAAAAAAGAATGCCTGGTAGGGCCCTCATTTGGATGATGCTTTGCATTTCCTCCGCAATGCACAAATGCAGGCACGAAGGTGACCACATACAAATATGGAGGACTTTAAAGGTAACACAGAGCAGAGTAATTTTAACAGGAGCAGGCTGCCAATGTAACTATTCACACAATATGGATATCGAAACATTTCTTGTCAACATGTCAATATTTATTAAACATTTCTTTAACATGGCAACTAGAGCACTCAAGAATCTCTCCAGAACTGGTTATTTCCCTACTGTGCGACCAAAACACAAAGACATAATTACGTCAGTGTTAGCTTCCCCACAACCAGACGCGCTAAAAATTCTTCTTCAGTGGGGTTAGCGAAGGGTTGATACACAGGTCCCTCACTCAACTAATTACAGAAAAATGTCCCAGAAAGCAACTTTACGTAACCAAACAAAAGTGTAACTGTCTTTGGTAACTTATATGAGGAAAAAAATACCGCAGTTGTACACAGAGAAGCGTCCGTCCTCCCACCTGTCCTACCGACTCTTCATCACTTTTGTGCCTGAAAAACAGCATCTGTCACCGGCAAAAATCTTTAACTCACTCAAGTGGTTGTGTTGATAGAAATCACTGCAACGGTCAGCCCTCCAGACTGAGACTTATGTGAACTTTCCCCCAGAAAACAGCCTCTGTCCCCGCGAGTCAGAGAGTCAGACAGCGTCCAGTTTACTGATGGCGATTATGTAATTATGTAATTTAGAGCGAAAAATGCAACTCTTTCACTTTCCAAGATATTTGGTGGGTCAGGATCTTAATCACTACACATTATGACAGCATCCACAGCATTCGCGCCAACGCAAAGTATTAATGTCGACGAATTGACGCCATCGATTGGGGCAATTGGGTAAATTACATTAATTACGTTGACGCATCCCAGCCCCACAAGAAATATATCAAAAAGGTGTGTAGAGAGTCTGTAGATGAGAGCTACAAAAGCACAACTCAGTGCTCAAAACAAACCCCAGACTCAGATGTTGCATGAGGCAACTGAAGAATACTTCACATAACCTCAATGACTAGTGTATCCGCACTTTTCGGACAAACCAGTGAGAGTGATGTGGCCGATTACATACCGATGCTGACGGGATGAATTACTTTCATTCCTCTTCCTTGGGGTGATGTAATGAAAATATTCCAATTACAGCTAAAAGCATGGCGGATGGGGAGCGTGTGCCAAAATAATGGTTTTTAATACAATATTGTGTTTAAATGCTGCAACTGGAAAATTTAATAGGTTGTTTCGAGTCTACAGGGCATTTTACTCATTCATTCTGGTGTGTGATTAAAGGAAAACGCATTTCTAAAACATTGCACACCCTATAAAATCTGAATAGACTTCTATCCAATCCCTGTTAAAAACTCTCAAAAAATTGATAACTATTCCAGGACCCTTTTCACATCAAGTGACAAAAAGATTTATCAAATCATGATCCAGATTTCAAACCGTCTGAGTATTCCTCAGACTAAGGAATTCTGTTGCCAACACGTAATACTGATAAATCTATATATCTAAAGATATTTGCATTTACACTCCATTTATTTAGATGACACAATATGTCTTACCACAGTAGGTAAAGGATATACTCGTTTCTTTCCCCCTTCTCAAAGCAGACGATGGGTACGATTATTTGCTGAGCTTTAATCTTCTCTAGGTAACTTTGTGAGAGCATCCCGACACATGACGTAGTCCTTGATTTGGAGAAGACGATGGCGTCCTTGCCCAGACGCATGGATCCAGACTTGAAACCGTTGCCATAGATACCAATTGGCTCTAGACCATTTATAGCAGTCTTGTCACTGTACCCAAAGCTTGAGGGGGAAAATGAGGTTTATTGAGTCTATGAATTGTATCATTGTTCATACATTAATGCTGCATCACGTATAGAATTTGTTTTAAAAAGGTTTAAGTAGTCCTTGTGATGTATGTCAGTGCAATGTCGAAATCCAGTGGATCATTAAATTCTGAAATAAACAACAAATATCTGCATTTGATAAATAACAAGGTAACACAGATTTGTCCATGATTTTTACAAACGGTATCAAGCAGCAGTGTCCATACCTGAGCATCTTATGCATCGTGTCATGGTCCAGTCCATTTCCATTATCCATAAAGCTGAGGCATTCTTGCCCTTGAACCATAGTCTTATCAATCCAGAACTGGCTGGCACTGACATCTGGGTCATAGGCATTGTCTGAAAAATGAAAAATGTTTTAAGTGCAACTTAAATCAAATGATAATCAAAATCTCCCGCCTTTAAAGTTCTCACATTACACTGATCTAAAACTGTACTGATTTTCTGGGTGCAGTATGATGCAGGCGGTAAGATAAAAAAACTGCTGTACCAGGGTTATCTGGGTTTTGTCATGCAGTTTTAGCGACTGCTTGCAAGGCACATCTCTTCTCTTATTTGCACCATAGGATGGGTCAATACATGTAAACAGAAGTTGCTATGTATTTAACTGGATGTAAAGTGTTCCAGCTTTAAAACAGGTTTTGCTTCAGAAAATGTGTAACAATGAGTGCTTGCACCAAATAGTTATCTCCTGGAGGTGTGGACATTTCTTGATTGTAGGATACATCACATTATAGACGTGGAAGATTCTGTTTTGATGCTGAGACAGAGCATAATCAAGAGTCTGCAGCTTATGTTGGCCCCAGCTGGACAATACGGATACGTTACGATGTTGCTCCCATGCTCTGAACTGTGGGCAGACATTATGCTAACAGTCTGACAACTGCACTCTTTCGATACAACATGTTGGCTGCTTTTACCTCAACATTCTAATGAGACATCAGCTCAGTCTCCAGCTGAGGTCATCACTTTTTAAAAGGCTTTCACAGACCAGTGAGAGAAGTGAGTTAAGCTTACATTCATAAGGGATAAGACTACAGCAAACACACAAAAGAAAAAAGGTAAATAGAAAAGTATATATATTAATCAACTGTTTTACATTTTTAGAATACTTATTAAGTGGTAACCTGACTGTCCTTTTAACAGCATTTCATCAATGACCATACACTTTACATGTTATTTTTTGAATTAGGCCTTTTCAATGTTGATGCTATCAGGTAAACATGGGGTGTGGTTAAGCACAATGGTGTTATGAGACAACTGTTCAATCCAGTTGTTTGCTGCAGGTTAATATTGTCTGTTAGCTGAGAGTGATCATGCTGTTGATTACTAAGAAAAATATATCTTATATTTCAAATAATAGTTTAAAAAGCATTGAAGTTAAGTTTAATTGAGTATGGCACAGAAAACAAAACTTGAACTATATTACCAGCATTGAAACACTTTAATATTTTTGCTTTCTTGTGTTTTTTTAATGATAATCTTTTTTTTTTCCTGCTTTCATTCTTGAAGTCAAACTCTTTTCAGTGCCAACACAACTTTTTCTGTCAAGCTCCAAATTCAATGTCTGTTTTTAGTTTCAGTTTTGTTTTCCGGTGCTGCCTCTGCCTTTGTTCAGGAGTGGTGTACCACCAAAAACAGTAACACCACAGCTAGGTGAAATGAAAAACATATTATAATCTAGATTAAGTAAAAACACTAACAACTATAAAAGGTCCACAGGATAGAAGTAGACCTTTAATTATGGTAAATTAATTAAGTATAAACAATTTTAGTGCTGCCATTACCTAGAACTTATAGTTATACTATAATAGCTTGTAGTTATACTTATAGTGACTGAGAGAATGAATCCCAATTGCTTAAACATAGCTGGATTCATTCACAAAAATAAACAGCACAAGAAATATTCACAGGATCACTATGTAATCCAACAGTGTTAATCATGCAGATCACCCGGGGACATCACTAGTAGGTAGCCACCAGCAGGTAGTCAAACAGAAACTCGAACAGGCAGCCTGTTTATCTTGAAAACACATCCATGTGTCGATGACTCACCTATGAGCTCAGCTATAGCACTGAAGGGCCAGGTGTGGCTGGTGGAGTTTGTATGAAGAAACTTGGGACAGAGCTGCAAGAGGAACAAATAAAAAAAATAAAAAATAAAAAAAGACTCAGTAGTTACATATGGTTTTTGACCCTATTTTCAAAACTCAGTCTATTTAAATTAAATCAACCATTAAGTGCACCAACACTTTGAGGCCACATACATTTTTAATGGTGAAGATACATAGATAGTCTGTTAGTCAGCACCAGAGTGTGGCCTTAGTATATTTCCTCTCAAGACATGTGTCATCAAAAACAGAATGAGCATCTAAACAGCAACTAAACGGCTTATTTAGAATAACAATCATGTAATTTCTGTTTTCTCAGTCAGTCTTGTGCTTTCACTAATTCAAATAAAACTAAAATAGTAATCACTGTAACTTGTAGGCCTATTGGTGTAATAATTAATCCATTATGCAGTCTGTTTTTTTCTGCTATTATTTGACATTTCATGGTAAAGAGATATGTGGGGACAACAAGAATGAGAGTGGGATGACATGCAACAAACGGTTCCCTGTCAAAACTCTACTCTGAATACTTAACACACACAGGCTCATGTCTTGTTGTGTTGTCTGGGCAGAGACACAGTGAAGTCCTTCTGTTTTCATAAATGTTATTGTTGACACTTTTGCGATGTGGCGTTAAGAATTTTTCGTCCCATGATGAAATAACCAATGGAAAAAGAGGAAACAAACATGAGAAAGTAGAACATTTTTGAGAAAAAATTGTGTTGAATCATGTATCTGTTTAAATTGGCCGTCGGTATTTCCAAAATGCAGTTTGATTTAAGTTTGTTTGGCACATGTCAAGAAATGTGTTTTCATCAATACAAACTGCAAAACTAGCACAGATATTTTCCTTTAAAAATACAAAAAAAAAAATCTTATTTTCTACTCAGCCTCCTGCGAATGGTGTGGCAATTAAATAGCGTGAGTTTTCAGAAATCATTATATGATAGAGATCATGTCAGGAAGTGAGAGGAAGGGAGATTTGCCTTTGGTGTGGGGGTTGTCAGAACATGTCAGGTAGTCACATGAGGTGTGGCTCTCCTCGCCCGAGGTGTTAACAGGATGGTAGATGGGATGACATTTGCTGTCCAATCAAAACCTCACTGCCCTGGGAGAGGCATGATCGACATAAAATTCAGGGGGTCATTGTTTGGGGAAGGAATAATTAACAACTGTCGTAAATATGTGAGCCCTAGTCCTTCAGAAACATTTGGAAGCCTGCAGAGAACGCTGTTGTCTTCTCGCCATGCTGCATGTATTGTAGCGATCTGATTCATCATGACTGAGTCTAAACCTCTCCAGAGAAATAGCAGCTCTCTACCTCAACACGGAGAATTTCCGTGTGAGGTGAGGTTTTGTAGTCCAATATGCAAAACAGAATTGCAGCATTTCCCTACAAAACTAAAGTAGATGGAGACTTGTTTTAAAAGTGTATGAGCCAAGAACAACTGAAACAAAAATAACAGGTACCATACAGCTCGTCCGAGAGCAGTTTGGGATCTTGGGGCAGATGGAGACTTGGATTGCATTTCATCTTTACCTTTTTTCAGTTGTTTAGGAGAATGCTGTCATGCTGTTTTGCTGCAAATCTGCTTAAGTGGATGACGAAACTTCACCCAACTTTCTACCGGCATGAGGGTCAATAGATAATGACAGAGTTTTCATTTCAGGTTAACCTTATCCTCTCAGTGGAGTAACAATAGTGACATCATCAGAGTTAACTCGCAAACCAGATGACAACGTTGGCCTTAATGATCCCTGTGAGCGATGACAGATTTTGAAGAATTGACAATAAACCCTTCCAACAATACATCAAAGCCCGCGACTCCAACTGCAACCAAACTTGTATGATTAACGAAACAGTTGAGATGATAGAGTGCTTTAATTATCTCGACAATAAACTGAGCTTTTAACAACACGCTGTCAAAAAAGATTCTCTGCTACTTGTTAACTCAAAGCATCAGTTGCTGCTCCACAAAAGGAGAAATGATTCAGCTCTCCTCTATTCTTCTTCAACTCAACTTCTCACAGCTCAGCAGCAAAGCCAGACACAACCCCAGATACCCCCTCACCAATTCTTCACACTGGTCTACTAACCCATTCACACGGCCCTTCTGAGTGTTGACTTGACTCAGCTCATTCGTTCATGAAAACAAGAGAGTTTGTTTATTGAGTTTGTTTAGACATATAGGAAAACCAGACAATGGAGATCTTTCTAAACTGATTACCATGACTTCCCCAAAACTGCATAGTGCACCTTTAACCTTCATTGAATGAGGCTTACTTCCACTTAAAATGTCCCTTTGTCCTTTGCCAATCAATGTCAGTGCATATGTTCATTAAAAAACAAACAAAAAAACAAAACAACAAAAAACAAACAAACAAAAAACATTGACCAGGACAACCATTATCGATAAAGGGACACACCTCAAGTCATGTCTGTCATCAGGCAAGAGAGTAAACGTATCATGCGTATCAGGAACTGGACTGCTCACAACCACATAACAACACACTGCCATGCGTAGTGGGATGAACACGAACGTTACGGGAGGGCTGAGCGACACTCAGGCTGTCTGCAGCCGGAGGGTGTGCAGCGCAGCCTGGTACTCACTTTCCAGCTAACGCAGTAGAGGAGAGCACAGACGTCGGCAGACTCTCTACCAACATGGCATTTCAAAACAGTACGCGTCCGACACAGTCAACCCCGCCAGCCGGCTTTACCCGTTCGTTGGCCGGTCCCGTCACAGTGTAAACATGTCACTAAACAAAATGAGGAAGATGAACTCACCGTGCTGAGCGGGACACCGCGGTCTGCTTGCGCGGCCATCTTGGCGCAAATGCGAATGACGGTAAGGAGGATTCGAGGTCACGTGAGCGAAGGGAAACCGAAACTGTTGTGGCAAATAACGAAGTTAGAGATGATACGCAGCTCCACACTTTAACACATAGGCTTGGCTTCACATCTTTTCTATTTACATACTTAGCTCAGGTTCCCTATGAATATCACTGATATATACCAAAGTCATGTTTTCGTTGCAAATACAATAATGTCATAGTAATATTATCTATTTTTGTTTTAAAGCTGTTTACATGGCTTCCAGTTGTACATTTTTCAAAAATAAAAATACATATTTTCAGCTATTCTCACACAATCTTGTCAAAAACAATGTTATTGTTGAGATTTTTGACTTCTGATGTACATGTGTGATTATTGCCTGACCGCTGTGACACATCACTATGCACTTTTATCCACCTGCCTGATTTATTCACCGGCCTGATGAAAGCCTAAGACACTATGATTTAATTGCTATGCACCAATAAACAGTATTATGAAAGAGCTGTGCATATCCTGTTGATAAATAACATTGCAAGCATTAATCCTTTTTATGAAGGGTTAATACACTGGAGAGAAAAGCCAGGATATGAGAAAGAACACATCTGCATTCACGGTGGACAGGCCAAGTTTATAGATAACCAAATAGTTTGGCATTGAGTCATTGAGGTGAGACCTAGGGAGTCAGCAGAGAAATCCAAGCAAATGCAGGATGAGAAACTTACAAGATGGGAGAGGGAGGTTTTCTCTCAACAGGGCGTCTCCATGGAGTGAAGGAATCGTGTTGCCAAGGGTTCTGGGACCGGCTCGTGCACCAAAGAAGGGAGAGCCAAGTCTAAACCACTCCTTCTCCTCACCTGTTTAACCAATGAAAGTTATTCATCTTATCTATCAGCTTAAACAAATGAGAAATTATACATCTTCTGTAATTGAAATTATAAGACAAAAATGAAAAGAGAATCATCTTTTTCTGGGCTACTGGTTGCAGATTAACAGCTCTGCTGGCTGCGACTGGTCAGACAGAGAAAGTCCTTGGTATCAAGCTTTGCTTCTAAATAAATGGTAAAAAGGTAAGTCATGGTGTGTCCTCTCTCAAATAAACGAATACGCTGACAGATACCTTTAATCTTATCTTATACTGTGAGATGTCACACCTTTGAGCCTTTCCTCAATACAATAGTCTTCTGTCTAACACCAAGTTGTTATCTTTTTTTTTTTTTTTTTTACCTAGTATTCAATGAGCCTTTTGGGTTGAAACAGTTGTGTGCCTATGCAAATCTGCCCAGACAGACATGTGAGTTGGATCTCCCAGACACCCTCCCTCTGTTGCAGAGGGACAGAAAGGGTCGTTACAAAGATCATATAAAGATATGAAGTAACACACACCAGGGGGTTTCTGCATGGTTTCACAGCTTTGTGAAAATAATGCAGTCTCAGCTACAAAAAAAAAAAAATAAATAACATACCAAGGATATATATATATATATATATATATATATATATATATATATATATATATATATATATATATATATATATATTACCTGATCTATCTCTTGCAAAACTAGATTAACACATACATTTTTCTTCACATATCCACTCATTTTTCTCTTCCACTGATCTGTTATGGCAGCTGATCAAGCTAGGTCATCTATACTTCCTTCTTTGCAGCGACATTCTCCCAATCCTCTTGAGCAGTTTTAATGTTGTTGCAACATTTGTAGTTTGAGAAAACCTTTGATATGGAAGACTTGTTTCTGCCTGTTAAATAATGGAAAAACCTTTTTTTTGCATAAAATTATGATGTCACTGTGAAGTTGATCTTCAGCTTTTTGGATAAGACACATCATAACTCACACTAACCATTTTATCCTGCTAGATATTTGTGTAAAATGTTGTCATAATCATCATATAAATCATTGCGACCTGTTCTTCAGATATTGTGTCCACAAGGACGGGACTTACATATAAATAAACATGATTGTGTACAGTGATATCAAATATCACGTCAGCTGGTTTGTCATTTGTATGTGATCTGTCAGGTATTGAAGGAGCCAAGAGCAATTAATAGATAAATAATGGAGGGAAAGTGGAAGGACGGTTTCAAAGGCTTTGGCAAGTTGCAGCTTTTCAAGATTTTGGCAGTTACCTCCTCTTAGGGCATCCCTCATTAAGCAGGCATACAATTACACAGCAACGAGAGCATGCAATAATGTCTTCAGTGTCTTGAAAAAGGACACGTTGACATGTGGGCAGGAGGAGCCAGGGTTCATACCTTCATCCTTGAGATTTTTATCACAACCAAAAGGCAGAAAAACGAGCTTAAGCTGTAAAGTGAAAACACGGCATTTAAGCTTAACATTTTTTAATGAGTCTTCTTCGTGTTAATTAAAACCTCAACATGGTCCTTTAAACATCCAAAATAAATTACTCAAGCATTCAGCACTTTGGAAAAAAAGACAACAGGCAAATGTAAAAAGTATCGATGTACACCCACAAAGAAAGGCTGATTTCCCTTTAACACCAGTAAACGGCAAGCATGTATGTATTTCAGTGAGGTACACCCAATAATATTTCAACAGATGTTCCTGATGCACACAAATCGTATTCAGTAACTTACTCGAACATAAATCTTAGCCAGAATCTTTTGAGGTCCCATAGTGATGAATCCTATAACAACGAAAAACAAAGTACCTCTACAACAGACATGTACTGTAGTCTTTACATTCTCAGTCAGACATACGTATGAACGTACCAGAGAGTGTGGTTAACCAGAGGTTATGAATGAGTCAAAAGAACATATTCACAATACTTAGTAAGGTTCTTCACAGTGTAATCTGTTATTTGGTGTGAAACTCAAAAATATCAATTGGAACGACTGATATTATAAGCTGCACGCATCATAATAACAACAGGTTGTAATTTGAAGTTGGTTCAGATTATTGATGTTATTAATGGTAAGACCATCTGAGACCATCTTAAGAAAAGAGTCTGACACAATCTAAATGTGTGAATGCTCAGCAACTGAGATCCTTGAGAGATAAAGAGTTATTCTACAAGAGTTTGTCATTATTATGTCAATCATGTTTTTTTTTCCAGATTTCCATAAAGTCTAGTGAAATAAGAACATACAGATTCAGTGTGAGAGCACCTTAGAGGTACATGAATTTACATGAACTTATGACAAGATCAGACAAGTTAAAACATTAAAAACAAAATTTAAAACTTTTCCTTTTTTGCCCCAAGTTCACAATACAACATGAACATTAGTTGTGCCTATTTCCATGGCTCTGAGCTCTAATTCTCCATGGAGTCCAGGAACTCGTCTTCAGTGATGCACTCCAGCTTCTTCAGGACTGCCTCTGAACTGGCTGCTGGGTAGTCTGCTACTGGGAAGTGGGTTGTGGGGTTGCTGTAAGGGGGAGGACTCTGGAAGGAACAGCAAAGGGTGCGCAGGAATGGCAACAGCTGGGTGATGGAGGACAGGGAGCGCTGAGTGAGGAGGGGGAACTCCAAGCGCTCGGTGGAAGATTCCTCACTCAGCCCGTTCAGTGTCTGGAACAACAGAATGGGATATGATAATCAGATAATCGGTCTTTTTACAAAACAAAACCTCAATGAACATGACTTGTGGACTTCATACAGTGTGTTCATTTGCAAGACAAAGGTGGCCGGACATGGTATATTTTTTAAAATGATGCCAAAACGAGTCTCCTGCACCAAAACTGATCCAGATTTACATCATCATCGAAAATGATTACCATGCATGACCAAGTGTCCCAGTTTAAGAAACTGACAGGAGATAAAGGGAAGAATGACACACTGCTTTACTGTGGAAAATGCTAATGCCCTTAATATTCTACAATATATCTGAACTCATCATATTGCAATACTGTGCTGGTTAAAAAAAAAATCTTCTGCGTGCAGTTTTATTTATCAATCTAAATCATGTTGGAGTGTGTTTTGGAGACTGTGAAGATGTCTGTTTTTTTATTTTTTTATCTACAACATCCAAGAGTGGAGACCTTTAAATAGGAAAGACTGCAAGTTTAATTATTCAAATTGAATTCTCACCCCATATCGCTGCTGTATCCCTTCCAGCACTCTGACAACGTGGGGTATACATTCCTGCTCACTTTCTATCAGCGCAGTCTCTGGGCCACTGTAGCGGTTCACGTCCACTTCAGGGACAAATGCCCAACGATACCTGCACACGGAACAGACAGTTACACAGTAAAAAGGTGAGATAGGAAATAATACTCGAAACAGCTAATGCAACCCCACAGGTCATGAAGAGTTTTTGTAGTTCATATGCCCTGAATTGTGCTCATACATCTGAAAGAGAGGTATCTGCTCTGGAGGAAAAGCCAAAGAGGTGTCCAGAAACTTGCAGGCCGACAGGTACATGTCCAACTCTGCCTGAGAGAAATTCACTGGGCCATTTCTGTCGACGGCTCCGCGTACCACTTTAGCCAACCTAGGTGGTACAAAAACATGTGAAAAGAAAGTTGAGTATTTACAGACAGCATCAGCAGCGTGTTGATGAAATATTAATAAAATGATGATCTCACTTCGAGACGTCTTTATCTGGCTGCAGAGCTTTCTCTAGACGTGCAAATATGCGAATCTGGAAAACAAGAGATTTCCGTTACAATAATCAAAACAGACTTGTACAGAATTGACCCTGTGTAATAGGCCAGGCTCTCACAGGACGGGATCTTACCAGCTCTGTGACCATGATTGGCCAAAGAGATGTGAGGTGCTGAGATGAAATCCGCAGCAGGAGAACACGAAACATCAGGAACATCTGGGCTGAGACAGCAGCGCTCGGATTCATACGCAAAGCCTCAGTGAGACGCTCTGACAAGAGGGGGACAGAAGTGAACACAGTCAGTTTAAATGTCTGTTTCTACCACTGCGCTGAACATGAAAAATTGACATAGACCATCTAGGACCAAACCTTGGATGAGGGGCAGATAAAGATGATACTGGTCCAGTTCTCCACTGAACATGGCAAATGCCTGGCGCTTCAGCAGCATGGGTTTCTGGTCTACATTAGTAAACAGTTTCAGGGAGCTGCTCTGCATGCCTACAGCACGACCAAACACAGCAAATAATCAATCGGTCATCAATGTCCCTGTTATTTGAATCTGATTCCGACCTCCACGATTAACCTTCTGTGTCACAGATTATCTCTCACATTCAGATGAAAATCGTGTATTTATAGCACCACAAATATCTCCTTGAGGCTGTACTCACTCATGAGGTCTTTGAACATGGTCTTCTCATGAGTCAGTAGGTGGTCAATAATGGATTTCCAACTAAAGAGAACAAAAGGCAGTCGAGCAGTGGACATTAGACATAAGTGGTCTCAATTACATTCATGTAGTAATGGTCCACATAAGATTAATGGGGAAATACTGGACAAAAGCCCGGACATGGGAGTACAAAGCTGGGAACAATCTCAAAAGAGCAGTATGGGTCTGCTTCAAGGCTGTGAGGTGTAGCTGGGAAACATTCTCACTGTGGCAGTGGAGACAACACATTAATTAAAATGTAACTCAGATTTTCTTTTAATCTATAATTAACAAAAAAAAAATGCAAAAATGAACCTGTGCTGAACAGCTTCCCAAAGGAGTAGGGCTAAACAACTGAATGAATGATCGGCTATGTTAGGAGATATGAAAATACACCTGCATTAATTGGAACCAGCATTGTCTTGTGTCCTGTTGTTGAGTCCTCTTCCAGAGTTATTCTTACTTCTGAACTGACGCTGCTGTGGGGCCTCACACAGTCAGATCACTCTTATTACAATTACTTTCACAAATAGACCCATTAAATAATTTCCAAACGGTAATAGTGTGAAATATATAATACTGAGCGGAAGACGTCAGAGCGAGACGAAAAACCACCACACAGTTAATGTTGTTGTTTGTGCTACTTGCAATATTTCTTTGGTTACATTATCTGACTGTTTAGCTCACATTGCAGCAGTTTATTTAAATGCTTTTTTTTTCAAAGTCGTGAAGGTACTTGTTTAATATGTTTAAGTGCTGTCCATTTTAAGTGCACTTAAATAAGCATCAAGCTCTCTGGGGCTTTATTTGTTGTCATCGTTCACCACTAACATCTGTTTTATTATCTGCATTATTTAATGCTAAAATATATAGATAAGCTATTTTGTGCGACTTTTTAAGAACACCTCTGTATGTGTGTTGGCATGGGAAGAAAATATAATGGGACGATTATGCCAAAAAAACTGGGATTGTCAATATTAATCTGATAATCATCAAAAATATGCTCAAAACTCTAAAAAAGGCATTAAAAGAAACTGAAATCATTTTACATTTGATGAAGAAACAGACATTATTGTATTGCATCAAAGATAGGATGCACATCTTATAAACATTTTTAGTGAAAAACAATCAAACAATATTAAATAAGGTAATCTGAAATCATAAGGTCCAACTGCAGAAATAAATTATAAATAAATCATGGGTATGCCATCTCCCTGTCTACTTTTGGTTTGGATTTCATTGGATAGGATATATAGCCCTTTTCAAGCCACCACGATTGAATCTTTTATCTTCCCTCCTCTAGTTGTAGAAGAGTGGTAAATAACTGTTTGTGAATGAAGTCCTATCTAACAAAGAAACGTATTGACCTTGGAGCACAGGAGGCATCCATGGTGAAGAAGAGGGGGTCCATGAAGAGCTCAAAGACCTCTTTCCTCCAGGCTCTTTTGGTATAGGCATACCCACTCAGACTGCTCAGCAGCTGAGCACCTGCTTCAAAGCTGGGCATGTTGTAGGCACTAGAGGAAAGAGAGCACGCATTAGAGAGGTGTGTTAAGACCAAAGCCGTTAGCTATAGTTGGCCTGGCAACAGTAATTACCTGTGGTTCTTCAGGTAGGGAAAAACATAGTACATGAGCCGAGAAATGAGAGGAACAGCTTTCTCTTTCTCATCGCTGCGGTAAACCATGTCCAGGAGAGGTGCCAAGATCTAAACAATGAGAAAATGTGCTAAAATGGCAACTCACGATGGATCACATATTCATTCCCTTATCATATATAGAACCTAAAGAAACCTACCTCAGCCAGGAGTACAAGAGCTTGCACACTGTAAACCGAGGGAGCTGAAGAGGAAACCATGGTGCTAGCTTGAGCCATTGACTCTGACAAGATAAGGAGAGAAAGAAGAAAAAAACATTTCAGTGTTGCTTCCAATTCCTAGCTGGGGCTACTGGGTTTCCATGGATGTAGGTGCATGTCTGTGGTCTCAGGTAAAATTTGGTTGGAAAGTTAAAAAAGCTGTGTTCCTCCACGGAATACTAAGTGTACTATAGAAAGAGCAGTGTTTCCATGGCAACGATAGAGATTTAAAAGCTCTGCTGGGTCCAATCTGAGAGAGGGGGGGGCTATCTTGATATCCAAGGGTAATTTTCTCCAGCTGTGGCTGAGAATGGCAGATGAGATCATGCTTGTATTCGTCAGGGGTATTTTAAGTTACCATGGTCACCGTCACCGTCCACGTCCACATCATCAGGTTCGTCTGCTTCAGCGCACACCTGTGGCTGAACTTTGACCTCCAGGCTGCGACTGAGCCAGCTGGTCTGCTCCAGAGATGACCCTGCAATCCCACCCACCGCCTCCAAGATCCGCTGAGTCACCTCCTGCACGACGATGTCACATCAATATCTCAACAGTATCTCGCATACACTCACTGGATATCTCAATCATAAATACAGCAATATATCAAGAATCATACCTGCAGATCTCTTGTGTCCTTCTTATTGTCCAAGTTGGGGAGCCTATTGACGAAGTCATTGAGAATGCTGCGCAAGAGACATCACTAATGAATATAATATTTTCCAAAAGGAAATTAGTAATGAAATGTGCAGGTCAATAATTGTCAATCTCACAACATGAAATATGATCCTTGTGGTTGTTTGTCAATGCATTTATGAGCAATGTTGGTGTGTATGCTCTGATACCGTTTGTGTAAGCACTACCTAAGAGCATTTTGTAATACAGAAGTACTAATAAGAGTATGGAATAAGTACTGATTATGCAGAAACTGACCCCAGCAGTAAGAAGTGCCCAGGTGGGGCAAGGTTGAGTTGAACAGACTCCCGCAACAGACCGAGTAGAGAGGCAATGTTTTCCTGCAGTGCCTGAGCTGAAATACTTCACACAGAAAACAGACATTATAATAAACATGAGCATATGAAGAATGGTCTTACAAAAGCTGATGTGGGAACTTAAATTGTATTTTCCTACATACCTCTGGGTGTAGGCGTAGCTGAACTGCAACATGGGAACATCCACCAGGCTGGATTTCTGATTTAGATAAAAGAATATGAAAATGAAGGAAGAGTTTGATTTATAAACCTGCACAGTACAAGTTTTTTCACGCATGTATGTATGTTTGTGTACCTGTTCTCCTTTGATCTGGTGCGGCTTTTTCACCACGTCCTTGACCAAATGCAGGATGGTATCGATGTGCAAGGTGTTCAAAGATTTCACCAGATCCACGATGGTTAGACGAGCCTCGCTGGCCACAGGTAAAACCTTAAGAAGACAACAAGCCTTTCAGTGAGACGAATGAAGGAGTGAATGTGACCTTTCTTTGTTTCTGGACTCACCACAGTTCTTACTTTGTTTTTCGGACGTCTTTTACTCTTTCTTCTGCTCCACACTTCTCCCAAGGAAGCCATGAGATTAACCCCATACTGGCCAGTAAGAGGGAGCAGGAACTCCAGGATCCGCTGGCGCAAGATCTGAACACACACATCCCGTGAATGGATTAAGCTCTCCATAATTATACATGCGCATGTGTAAATATTTGAATTTAAGTAAGAACATTACAGGATCAACAAATATTTTTGCCGGCACAAGAAAATCAGAAAATCTGTATGTATGTAACACACACCTTGGCGCTTTTAAAGTAAACAGAGGTAGAAGAGTGTCTGCTGCTCTGGGCAGAATCAGGTGCGCGTCTCTGAAACTCTTCCCTCATGACCACCCCCCATAACAGCGCCATACTACTGAGCATGTGCGGAAGTGCCTCGATCACAGCGCTGCGTGCGTTGCGGACATCCACAGGATCACAAGCTACCAAAGACTGGCCAAGAAAGAGAAAAATAGTAAATTAATTATCATAGATACAAGAGGTGCATTTTTGCGTGTGTGTGTTTTTTTCCTAACCCTCTTGTTGTCCAGTAGACAATAGTGTGTAATGGTGGTCAGGCCTTCAAGCAGAGTCAGAGGGTAGTCAGGAGCAATGTTCTCCCTCCTACCACTCAGGCTGATCAGAAGACAAAAACACGGGACAAACATTTAACAAATATGTTTTAACTGTATTTTTGATCATGTGAAATTAGCTTCCAGCTGTAAAGATACAATATGTGAGTGGCAATTTATCACAGTAAAATGTGCACAAGTCTGTTGCATATGTCGTCCAAAAATATTCTTCTTTTACTATGTTTTCTTGTCTTTCTTTACTATAAGTTTTTTTAAATTCTCAGAAAAATGACCCTACACACTACATAGGACAAACTTTAAGCTGCCAAAACGTTGCAGTTTTACGAAGATATGCAAGATGAGTCTACCTTTGATTTGTCTTTCCTCCATCATGCTCGTAAATTTTGACGAGCTCGTCTAAGTTCCTGCAGATCTGATTGATAAGCGGAGCCACAATGATGCTTAATGAGCGACCCAGGTATGGCAGAGAGGAGCACAGCAGCGACACCCAGTGGGGATGCATGGAGTAGCCGTACTGTGGCTGCAGAGCCCTGGCTGCGGCTGAAACGAACATCCCCTGGGCTGTGATGGGGTTGCTTTGAACGTACTGTGCTGCCTTGATGGACTGCTGAAAAAGAATCGCGGTTTGCCACTCGCGAGCCAGCGGGGTGCTGGCAGTCGGGGATTCACGAGGCTCCTGGCTAGCGGCTGAGACGGCCCCACTGGGCCACACATGGTACTCAAGGACGATGAGAGCCTGGAGGAGTTTAAGTAATTCTATTTGTAAGGGGTACTGTTCCGGACCCCCTCCTGCTCCAAGATTCACCAGACTCTCCTCTGACAGGCCTCCCTGTTCCTCCAGCAGCTCCACACCCTTGGCTGCTCCCTTGTCCATTCCCCGTTGGCTGACATACATGGACGCAGAGAGTGTAAGCAAAGCGTACTGCTGCACTTTACAACCTGAAAGGAGTCTGCGAATTGGCTCCAGACTGGCCCCGTTGCCCTCTTGTCCCCGTGCCACACAGCCAAGCTGGTTCACCATCCGGGTTAGCACCTCCACACTCTTTACCTGAACCTCCCTGTTCCCCTGCAGGTCAAGAGGGCCCAGGCTCAGATAGGAAGGGTAATGAGAGCGCAAGAACCGCAGACACAAGGACACCAGCAGTTCAATGAGTAGGGACGGAGGCACAGAGGGGGAGGAGGAAGGGGAGAGCAGGCAGCCGTAGAAGCCATGACCATCCTGAGCCTGTTGGTGGCGCTGCAGGAGGTTGGACACTAGATTTAAATGTGCAGCAGAGCTGGTATCCAGAGAGGTGGAGGAGAGTGCATCCACCAGAGGGCACTTGGCGCTGCTTCTCAGCAGGCTATCGAGCAGAGCCAAGCCTTGGAGCAGATGGCGCCACCCGCCCGCCACAGGATACAGCAGCACGTGGCGGAACAGAGAGTCGATGGCCTCTCTCTTCTCACGCTCCTGTTTCAGCAGGCGAGACCTGGCCATGGCCTCCAGCTCCAAATCCTCCTCATCCTCACTCGACAGTGAATCAGATGCCTGTGTGTGCTCGGACTCAGCCCGCCGCAGTCCGTTGAGCACACCTCCTTCCTCGATGCTGCGGAAGGGCACGGAGCCTGAGCTGGAGTTCTCAGTGGATGCCTGGGCACCACTGGTGTCAGCTGACTCAGTGTGTTCACTCTCACCTTCCTCCTCCTCTTCCTCTCTTTCCTCTTCTTCTGTCTCTTCACTCTCACTCCTTGATAACACTAAAGTCTCCGGAGGTTTGGCGGGATCTGCACCACTGTCTAACTCGGCCCACAGGGATTCCCGGTCCACAATGTTCATGAGATTTAAGGTGGTGACCTCTGTTGCCATGGCATCAGTAGATGCTCCAGAAGATTTGGTGGAGCTTCGACTTCTACTGCTGAGAACTCTCAGGGCACCTTGAAGAAATAAAACACACATTCAGCAAAACAGAATAACCTTATCCAATTATAATTTTATTCATTTACACAACACTTACCAGCAGTAACATTTTGTTTGACACTCTGAATGGAGGAGCGCTGAGTGGAGGGGTGAAGCAGCAACAACAATATAGGCTCAAGGATCCGAATCCCATCATTGAGGGAAAGAGCCCGGACCAGCCAGCACTGAGCTGCTGCACTAATAGAGCCATCTGTACAGCTCAGACTGTCCACCACAACGCACAGACACCTGAGGGAGAGACATGCAGATACAGATTTGGTAAAGAAGGAAAACAATTTCTTAAAAAGGACGGTGATTTCATTCTTTATTTTTACAGCATGTTGTGAACAATTTCACTTTGTCAGAGTAAGCTCAATGGGGTTCAAATGAGTGCCAGCAGTGAGGCTGTAATGCTTATTACAAACTGGAAAAAAAGAGGAAGAGACCAATCCTTACATTCTCAACACTAGTGGACACAACAACGCAAGTGTGGCACTTTGCCCTAAAGGGGATCTTTTTGTTTTTAAAAAGATAACCTATGCTGTTATTTAGCATGCTAACATGTTTAGAGTTTGCATGGTTGCGATTTACCAAGATAATATTCAGCATGTTGTCATGTTAACATGCTTAGTGTTAGCATTCATCCCAAACTTAAAGGGGCTCTGCAGAATGTCTGGGTTTTGCTCGAAGCTGGTCACTGATTACGCTGGCAGACTCCATTTATAAACAACTGCTCTCTGTTAGCAGAGTGGAGAGAGGCACTGAGACGGGGCACTCGAGAACACATAATGTCACATCCTTTGGTCTGTCGCAGACAATCTGACCAGAGACTTTTACAAGTCCATCTGTCCGCTCACATAAGGCCAATTAAAAATTGATTTATAAATTGCTAATTTGTCACAAAGAGCCCAAGTCTGGTGGGAATTAAGTTGTCATAAAACCTAAATTAAGGATCCCAACCCAAAAGTAAAATCATGCTCTTATCAAAATAACTTCAAACTGTTGAACTTAAAGTTTCTAATGATGGGTTACAGAAATAAAAAATCAAGGCAGTGTATCATATTCATAATCAAGCTACAGTTCTTGGACATATTTGCTGTCTGACCACTATTCCACTGTGTACTAACCGGTCAAAGGAGCGATTCAGAGACATGGTCCTGTTGGACTGGATCTCCCGGGTCAGGTGCCACAGAACTGTGAAGCGGTGAAGTGCTTCCAGCCGAACAGCCTGAGGCAGACAAACACAAGGCAAACCTTTGGCTTTGTAACATTTCTCAGTAGGTCTGTCTGTGTGTCCCAGGTAAACTGACACATATAGAAGATGCTGGGAGACCATTTTAATGTGTGAAACAACTTGTGGTTCAGCATGTGTGCAGGTTTATTCACCTTGTCTTTGTGCAAAAGCGCCTGGCAGATGATGTCCTCACAGATGGATGCTGATGGAGCCAAACAGTGAAGTCTGTAGAAGAGTTCCACACAGGAAATGTGTTGCTCCCTCCGCTCTGTATCCAGCTGGCTCCACAGAACCTGGGACACCCTCTGAGTCACAGAAAAAGACAGACAAAATCTTTAAATACCACATTTTAACTACAGCTTCAAGTAAAAACAACATATTTCTGTTCTGTAACTTCACCTGATAGAAATCTGTGCGCTCCTCTATGGCACGAAGCAGAGCAGGGTAAATGGGTGGCACGGTGACCATCTGCAGCCGCCCACTCAGAGGGTTAAAGTCCGATGTCTGGTAGCGTCTGTGCTTGTCCTGGATGACCAGTGCTAAGGACTGGGAGTGGTTGATGAGCTCCAACAGGGAGGCCACTGCAGTGTGCTGGATGTTGTAGTCCCTGGACAGGCAGCACAGCGTCATCAAGGACGTCACCCACACCGGCAGGTTGTCCATGTCATTGCCTATGGAAAACCAAACATTTGAAATGTATTATCTTTCTGCGGGTTACAGGGGCAATCCATTGATTTTACAGATAAAGGTAATTTAAATCATCACGAGGAGTACTTCTGTAAAATAGTTGTTCTGAGGTAACTTGTAAGAAAATGTAAGAAAGTAATCTAATCCAACTGTGTGCCGACCTGCATGACCAAACATGTCTGTATGGAGAGCCAGAGTCTCCTCTTCGCTTAGGTAGACAGGGAAGGTGGTGCACTCTAGCAGCAGGTGGCAGGTAGCAGTGAAGGCCTGTCGACAAGCATCAGAGATCTCTGCCCTGCCGCGGGGCATGTAGCCAGCCGCCCAGTCCAGACAGCCCATAGGCCCCTTTTTCTTCTCTGTGGGGGCTGCTGGGAGCTGGGCATCAGATGTAGAGCGGGATTTAAGTTTGTTTGGGGTGAACAGTTCAGTCAGTTTATCTTTTATTTCCCGCCCCCCTCTGCCCGTTAACAGAGTCTTCTGATCCAGTGAGGCAGCAGTGAGGTCAGGCTGGGCTACTTCCTCTGGTGCTCTCACATCCTCCACCTGCACTAGCAGGTATCTGAAACAAAGTAGGGGAGAAGAAATATTTAGAAATCACACGTTAATGAAAAAGATCCAACGCAGGATATAGATAATCTAATGAAGACTCAGTGGACGAAGGTTTTCAGTCATGCAGCTCATGGTAATTCTAGGTGTTGCACGTAGGCAACTGGAAAACACAGCACCCTGAACTGAAACAAGTCCAGTTGTCGACAATATAGCACATAGTAAAGACTCTTTACCTTGTGGTTATGAAGGCGAGGATGTCCTGCAGACACTGCGTCATGGTGTCTACACTCCCTCCCCTCCTCCAAACTCCCTCGCCTTCTTTGAAAACTCCATTTCCTTCAGCCGTCTGCCCGATCCCTGGTGGGAGATGCTGCTCTGATGGTGAGGCGCTGATGCCTAGTCCACTGTCTTCAGACCTGAGTGTCGGGTAAACACCATCTGCAGGCTCTGGCTCGTCTCCTCCGTCCCTGTTCAGCTCTTCATCTCCATGGTAACCATTAACCTGACCACCATCTTTCTTTCCCTCCATCTCTAGATCCTAGATAGAGTAAAATTGACATGATGAGGCACAGACAAACATCAAAAATATCACTTAAAAAGAAAACGCATGGCAGAAACTGTAAAAGGCCTGACCTGAGTCTTTTTGCTCTCCTCCTCTGGTGACTGTAACTCCATGTCCTCTGTGTGTGCTCCTGCCTCAACATCCATGTAAGCCACAGGCATCTGGATTTTACTCAGGACTTTGAAGCATGCACGTAGACCCTGTGTGATATCTTCCGGGCTCACAGAGTCCATGTGGCTGCGCAGAGTCCGCAGCATGGTGCTCAGCATCTCAGGGAGGAACTGGGACTGGATGTCAGCATGAAGCTCCTGTGGGAACAAGACATGTACAACACAGACTGTGGACAGAAATTTCTGTAGGTGTGTGTGGATTGAGTATCGGGTCAACTAGTGGTGAATAATAGTCAATATTTGTTTTAACCTTACTTTGACGAAGTACCAGATCTATAAAAAAGAAAAGCTTAGTATTTTTTTTTTCTAAATTTGTAGTATTTGTTAAGTTTTGCTACAACGTCACTCCCAAGCTGGCTGGTTTACAGGCCCATCTAAATATTTAGAATTATTCCAAAACGTGTTTTGGGTCCGCATCCGAAAAATTGTTTTTCACAACTAAGTGAACCACTTGTGAGCAAGAGTGTGAGTTGTTTACCAGAGGAAGAACATCAAGCAGGAAAATGATGAGATTGGACATCTCTGTGACAGAGGGAGCAGGGTGGCTGCGGTCCTGCCAAGGAGGCGTTGGTGGGTCATCTTTGTCACTACAGAGCAAAGACAGAAATGAAAAGTTTTCAGATCTCATATTTTGATCCTGTGATGTGTCGCGCTATGTAAATGCTGAACTTTCCCAAAATATATACATTTACATGCTTTATCTAACCATGTAAAAGTCTCATCAAGATTTAAGTCTCTTTTTAAAGAGGGCAACATTAACATCAGAACAACAATGAAGACAATGTGAATACAGAAGTTACTCTAACGTGCTACAAATGAGTCAACAAAATATTCAGCTCAAATGCCATACAAAGACAAGGAATGACACCTCGTGCAATTTCTCAAGCAATTTTAGTGAAAATTTAAGAGCCATCGTTTGGCCATACTGGTTTTTACACATGTTGTACTTCTGTACACAGATAACTTGAATTACCACCTTGTGATTGTATGTCTCTGTACACAGCTATGATGATGAATAATGGGCAATATTATCAATGGACAACATTTTTTAGCAAAATATTATGATGTCGCAGTGACATCTGACCTTTGGGATATAAAATCTCGTAACAGGCCAATTTATTCTAATAAGTTCATCCTTGAGTCCAAGCGGACATTCGTATCAAATCTGATAAAATTCCCTCAATGTCTTCTTGAGTTATCTTGATCACAAGAACTGGATGGACAACCCGAGAAAGAATTGTGCCTCCATGGAGTTCATGTCATCAACCTGACAGGTTTAAGTTTTAGAGTTGACATTGTGACTCACCTGAGAGAAGTGCAGAAGCGTCGGGTCATGTACTCCCACAGGTATTCGCTGTTCATGGTGCTCACGAGCATATTCATGGTCTTAATGATCTCTGATGCATTCTTATTCTCTTTTATCTTACTGTTGTAGAAGAAAACACAAGAAAGCATCATCTGTTTCTGGTTTTCTATGGTTTTTCTTTTGTGTCACATGTTCAGTTAAATATGTATTCAGCAGTGAACAGAGATCTATTGCTCTCACCTTGCAAGCTGGTTGCCTGAGAGCCCTGTGCTGGTGATGTTTTCCTCACCCAGCATCCCTCGACAGTAGCTGTGAAAGGCTCGGACCACCTCCAACAACACGCTGCTCAAGACCACCGGACCTGAACAGAAAAATGGTCACCATCACAGTTAAACATGCCGAGAATAAAGCTGAAACACTAATAAGTGGATCAAGTTCTTCAGCATGTTTGTGTACTGTGTGGCTCAGTGCTGCGTACCTATCTCAGGTTTATCCAGCAGGCTGATGATGATACGAAAGGGCCTGAGGTATCCAATCACATTCTCTGGGTCGCTCTGCACATCCTTCTGTTTGAGGATGTTAATCAGAGCCTGAAGTGACAGAAAAGAACGGATGACAATATGACGCACAGGAGACAAACATACACTGGTACACAGTTCAAACAGACGCACCTGACTAAGATGTGAAATGTAAGTTACCCTTTCTCTCATCTCCTGTACCCTGCTTAAATTAAAATCTTCACAAGAACTGTTTAGTGTTGTCATTTTGTTTGTCAAGTCAAGTTCAGTCTGGCATTAATGAAAATATGTTAGTTCCAGTTATGTGTGTGACAATTTCTTGGTTGGCTGCATTCACTTCTTGAACATAATACTTCACGGTCAAAACAAAACAGGACAGAAATGTTTCCACACATAACCCCCCATAAAACCACAACTTGTCATTTTCACACTTTTTTTTTAACAAACAAGATAAAAAATGGGTTGATTAGTGAACTTCAGAGGAGCTTCTAGAGCCAGGCTAGTAATTCCCCATTTCCAGTCTTTAGGCTTAATTAAACTAACTTTATACACACATGTTGATGTTGATCTTCTCACCTTAACTCTTAACAGGAAAGAATATAAGCATTTTTTTTTTTCCAAACATCAAATTTTTTCTTTAACAACACAGCCAGGCTACACTAAAAATTTGCTTTTTTTCACAGATAACACTGATGTTTTGCAACAACAACCCAAAATGTCAGTATGTGACAACCTGCAAATAAGACAAGTGTTGAGTCTCATTCCGAAAGTGGTTCAGTCTGAGTGTCTGTTTGTGTTTGGTTCAGCCCGGGCTATTTTACTGCAGTCTCTACTCTCAATCTACGTCAGTGAAGCACATTTACCCTCATGTCAGCAGTCATCAAGGACCAACTGAGACTAATTATAGTACATTACAGTGATTTGCTGGAATTGGAGGTCGGCCCTGGCTTGAGTAGAACTGACTCCGTATGCAATCGCACCACATGAAAAATTTGCTTCATGTTTGTCATGAGTACAAGAGAAACATTTTCATCGGACGGCACAACCAACTTCAACAGATTTTCCTGGTAAAAATGGAAGCACTTACGATGGCGTGTCTGAAGGTAAAGACATGAGTTACCTGCACAAGACAATCTCGAGAGAAGGTGCTGAAGTAGTAAGATGTATGATCCTCTGTGCTAGATGAGATGGTGGGGTGTGGTGCCACCATTCCTCCTTTTATGTCGGTCCCTGAAAACACATACCCAGAGGGAAACAACACTGAGTTAACAGAGAAACGGAATGGCTAGTTCAATATAGAAGTATATTTTAATGAGCAGCACCTAGAAGCCAGGCGTAGAGGCGTCTGTTGAGGGACATGTCTCTGCGAAGGAGTGTGAGTGAGGCTGCAGACACCACTGTGATCAACTCTTTGACACTCATGGAAATACTGGACTCCATTGGGTCCTAATAACACAACAGAGAGCTGACAGTTAGCAGAGAAACAACAGGAAAGACAGGGAGTGTAATGACAGGATGTTGGAACAATATGGTTTGAACTTTAAATATCTTGTCTTGGTCCTGTATTTAACTAAATATAAGTCAAAAAAGGATTTGCAAATGTTTGCATTTTGGAATCTGGATGGTAGAATTGGGCACAACTCACAACAGCAATACATGGTGTTTTCAAGCAGCAGCAACAGCAGTTTGCACAGAAGAGAATCACTTTAACTAGTTCAGCAATCCTCAGACTTTTTCTTTATCATGACCCCTAAACTTACACATACAAGACCACAGACCCTCATCTGGTAAGATTTTGTCCCAGAGTCCTTGATCTGTTCACAGAAGGGATATCAAACCCCAAAAGACAGAAAGGAAGTGCGTTTTTGTGTGTACTTACCAGACATTCAGCAAAAGGGAAGAAGTAGAGCAGGATTTCAAGCATGTTCCTCTGCACCAGGACATTTGAATCTTGTAGAGAAAGACACACTGACTTCACCTGAAGACAGACAAAAAACCGAGAAGCTCAGGAGAAGTTCAGACGGATGACAAAACATGGTGATGGAGCAGAGGGTAGAACTGAAACATGCCTGAAGTGTGTCCACAATATTGATATTTCCACCAACACTCTTAATCATTAGACAGGATTCAAACCGTAGGACAAACAGAGTAACTCACCACCAGTCTATGGTCGTAGCCTAGCATGTGTGTCTGCTGCCGCAGGGACGCCATGCGGTCAAAATGTGTGACTATAAAGACCGAGGCGGGCAGTCGCACCATAGGGCTGACCAGCATACTTCCCCACAGGGCGCCGTAGAAGACCTGCTGACCCACCAGCAGTGACAACTTGAGCAGCAACGCATCAGTCCTGGACAGAGAATATAATGGATTGAACTCAGTGACTGTTCAACAACACTTCCACTAAAGAATTGATATTCCTGTGTGGCAATCTGACCTTGTGGTTAGTGATGTCATACCAATCAATTCTGTCAAAACAATCAATTGTTTCAGTGTAAAAGTACTGACAAGAGTTTGACTGACTCAGCCACTATTAGTCTTTGTCAGTACATTAGTGGCCCAGTCTATTACTGACACATCTGTATGAAATTGTAAATTCAAACTCATGTTCAGCTGCATCTTCCGCATATATTTTGAAAGATATCGTGGTCTTGGTCTTTGGTTTTGCACTTCCTGATTTACACTTTTATACCAAGTTGCAACCTCCTGTTTACTGGCACTTTAATTGTGTAAACCAGTGATACATAAATAGTGAGGGATCTCGCTTTGGACAAAAGCGTCTGCTAAATGCCCTGAATGAGATCGACAGATTATGGAAAAATTGGAATGTTATTATTATTATGGAAAAATGGTTTAAAGTTCTCCTACTCTGTACTCTACTCCTACTCTGTTGTTCACAGCTCAGAGCCCTTTGTTCCTTCTATAAGGACTCACTAATGAACATTTTCATTTACAAAAAAGGATAATAGATCTTTACCAACAGCTGGGTTCTGTTGTTTATTCACCAATGTTACTAAAGCTGGAGTTAAAATGTTATGAGGGGATGATTATCAGCTGTGGATTAATACGCATCTGGTAATCTAGTGAGCCTTAACAGCAGCAGAATGGTGTATCGACTCAAAATAAACAACAGTGCCCATGTTCCCCATCATGAAGGGACATGCCACCCCGTTCATTATTGTTCACAATAAAATATATAGAATATTTTCAGGCTTTTCCTTACTTTTTTTTTTAAAGCAAGAACAAAAGAACAGTTTGAGATTACTTCTTCCTATCCTGACAACGGTATGTGCCATATACCTGTCATAAACCTCCAGTCCCTCTTCCAGGCCGGGCAGTAGTCCAGTTATGAAAGCCTGAAGACTAGGCAGCAGAGCCCTCTGCAGCGGGAGATAGTAACGCTCGTAAAGTGTCAGAAGCACAGGCTTCACTGCCATGGCTGCATGGCCCAGCAGCGGGAACAGTCCTGAGCTGAAAACAAGTAAAACACACACAAATTCATGAAGCTGCACATGTGACCAACCAGCTCTCTTTTATGAAGCAAGCAGTCTTTCAGACCTCTTCCTGAGACCTCACCTGTAAATGAACAGATCCTTGGCCAGCCATTTTGTACCAATGATTTTGAAAATGACCTCGTAGGTCTCCAGAGCCTTGAGGTGTACTCCGCTCGGCAAAGCTGGGTGCAGACACTGGGCAAGACGCTTGCCTATGATCAACCGCTTGGGCAGGAGGGAGTAGCGGAGGTTACTCTGCAGAGCCTGAAAGAATGAGACAAAAGAAAGAAAAAGAATGGTTGTGCCATTAACCAAATACTAACTAACTAACATTACATTCCAACATACATGATATGAGAACTATCCAATAAAACACTCTTTCAGACATTTTGCAAAATATTTTGTGCACAATGTTTCAATGCTTATACCAATGACATTTTTATTTCCCTCACATCCTCTGTGTACTTTAAGGGCATTAACATGCACAGACACTCCAAAGTAAATATCTGCTCTGCGAGTTGAAATAAAAGTGGCACATTTATGGTCCAAAATAAATGGCCAGAAGCAATAAAGTTGAGCAATAACAAAAGAGAGACTCACTGAACAAGAACTTCCTCATAAGTACAGATAATTGAAAAACACAAACCAGGTGCTAAGTTGAAACTCACTAAATATCAACACCAAAATATAAACAAGCAGTTACAGTATCTCTATTGAATCAGCTCCACTCTGTGCATCATACATACCTTATTGAGTTTGCCCAGTGAGGAGATGAGATCTGCCCACTCACTCGAAGACTCAAAGTTACGCAGCGCCTTCTCAATGACCGCTGCATAGCTACGGTAACGGTAGTCATTCTGCAGTTCTAACTCCTCGGGATCCATGATACATCAGTCTGATTGCAGCATGTTCAGCACAATATTTCTGGAAAAGAGGCAAGACCAAACGAGATGTGTTGAGGAAAGAGGAAATACACTGATCAAACACACAAGAGCAATTAGCTCCATGATAGTATCGGTCTGTCCGCAAACCTGTCAGACATTTCTCTGCCTCTGAGGCTTGTTTATGGCAAATAGAATTAGCCTATTAGCTCTGTTCACTGACACACACGCTCTGAAGCTGTGGAGACAAATGTCCTCATTCATGGCTGGTCAGCGTTTGGCTGATTGACCTGTCTCTCAGCCTCAAGAGGGAGGCTTTGGCCCCGCAGAAAAACAAGTTATGGGCAGGGCACAAAACTCAGAAAAGAGAGATTTAGTTTGTGTCTCTCTTGGTTACACACTGAAATTTTAAGCAGTGTTTTGTTGGACAAATCTGGGGCAATATCGACTTGAAATCACCTTATCGTGTCTTCATAGAACACAGGCACAGGAAAGCAGGCACATTACAACCTTATTGTTCATCTGGACTTGTGTTTTAGGCTACCCGATGAATAAAAGTCCAATAATCCTCCTCTTTTAGCTCTGTTTTGGTCTCCATCAACTCCTGAGGGAAATGTTTGTCTTTCTGCTGTTTGAATCATACGGTGCACAGTCTTTCTTATCTGAACATAGCTGCCTACTGTGGCTGGCAACAAGGTAAATTATAGCAGTGAGACTGAACCCAACAGTTAAAGTGCTGGCGACTAAACCAAAAGAAAGAGATGAGCTGAAAGATCTATAAAAGCTCTGCACATCTGACGAGAATTACAGAATCGGACGATAAATCTCTGTAGGTTTGAACTAAGAGCACTCACTTTCCCATTAGTCTTGTCATTTGATCCTTTTATTTATAACAATATTGATTAGTGCAGCTTTTTAAAAAGGTCTGGAGGAGGAATTACAGGTAAGAAAAACATTTAAACAATACAGGCAGAAAAAACCCCACCAATCTCATTCCATCTAGAAAGAGTAGCTTTCTTGCTTTCAAGCACATGGCATGGGCAGTGGTGGTGTGTTTCTGTGTGTGTGTCTGTGTGTACATGCAGTTCATTTGTATGAAGCTGAACGGAGAGATGGGGGGAGTAGGAGGGCAGGATTAGAGGAGCACAGACATCTGGACTCCTCGTGCCTGAGCTGAGAGGAGCTTTACCATTGGGGACAAACCCAACAACACGTGCTGAGGGCAGCTTTATATTACTGGAGAAACGAACAGGCTAATATCAGAAAAATAATCAATTCAGTAACAGATTCATCTTTTGAAAAACAAAATACCCAACATTCGCTGGTTTATGTTTTAAAAATGTGCAATACTGTTAAATACTGAATAATGTGCTTTTTTGTTGTTCAGTTCAAATGATAAGCAATATCAGGACGTCACTTCAGTCACTGTAACTTGCTGTGTTCATTTTAGGCACTAAACAAATAATATATGAATGTCATAACAATGAATATGTTAAAGTTAAAACCACAGTGAATATAATAACAGCGATAGTAACTGCATCATGCTGCCTCCAGCACATCTTTAGTGGGATAATTAAAGACCAAAGTGGGTAAAAAGCCTAACCCAGATCTTGACCCACAGAAATGATGCAGAAGAAGAGCTTGGTTTATATCTTGTGGGGGAGAAAAATAAAAGGTAAATGGGCCAGTGAGTTAGACAAAAGTGGAGAGGTAGCTCATTCATCTGGATCAGCCTTTAACACTGTCAGCAGGTACACCTCAGCAGTGACTCTTGAAGCCCTTCCATGAACTAATTACACTCTTGTACTGCAGTCACGTGAAATGTGCTGAACAGGACATTTTGCGGGTAATTGATTAACCTCAAAAACATAACACCTACAGCAAATTTAACATGAAATCTAGCACCAAAATGAAATATATTGGTAAGCTGATATTGGCCTATCTGTATTGGTGTATATATTGCCTAATATATAAAAACATGTATTATAAAGATTATAGTGCACAATACAACAATATATAATATATGTAATATGCAACAATATCCTTAGGATATTTTAGAGTTATTTAATTCCCAGTGAAATTACTGCTTTAATGCACTGATGTCATTTTAGACAAATGCTGAACTGTAAAACATCCCTTCTCTGTTACCTATATTTGTCACAAATGGAATAGCAGCTGTGCACTTAAAAGTCGATATAACAGTATTGAAATATTTTACTTCCTAATATTAGTATCAGCATCGCCCTTCAAAAAGTTTAGTATCGGTCAGTCACTAATAATAACACATTGTATACAGTGCACTTCACTGGAAATTGAATTTGTACCAGTACTCACAATAAACAGCAACACCATCACGAATGTGTAAGAGAGCTGCAAGAAAAAAAAAGACTCCTACCACCTGCACCCTAACCCTTACCTCGGGCTGCATGATACGGTAAATCGTACTATTATAATTTTGACAGATATTAAGATCTGATATGAGTTGCGATTAGTGGGAATTATTAAAATCAGGCTGCTGTGACATTTGTCGAGGTCTGTACCAAAAGCATGTTATCTTATACCTGGAGAACAAGAACTGTGGGCCAGCGCATCTCCACAGCACTACAGTTTTGCATTTTAATGCTACTCTGTCAAACATTTCACCTCCATCAGAAAATTGCAGCTTCTATAGTTTAGATATTTTAATAATAATACTACCATGGCCCTTTTAAAACATGCATTATCGCTGTCATCAATTAATGAACATGTATTAGCCACCTCTAACCAGACAAGACTAAAGACATCAAAAATGTCTAATCCACAAATGCCACATGCAAGACTCGTGACTGCAGTACTTGTAAAATCCCGGCTACAACCCTCTCACCAGAGGATTAAACTATCCATCCTTTTCTTCCCCATTGACTGGCTTGATTTAGGTACGGCTGGTTAAAGACAGAGCATGTTAACGCAAACTCACACTACACAGCAGCCCACACCTGCCTCAGCTGATGTTATTCCTCACAGATCCTGCTCAGATGGACCACCACTCTTTCTGCAAGGAGGCATCTTGTGTGCGCAACCTTACTTGTACAAGCAAATGAAGAGCCACAAAAAAACAGCTTAATCACAGGTGACAGGCAGATAACCAAATGGTGTAGGCGAAGCAGAACTGAATGTACATTCTCACTTCCTCATCGCATGCATCAGCAAAACAGCAAGTGCGATAAAAAGCATGCATTTTCTACAGGCTGCTGTCATATAGAGGAGTGTGTGCTTTGAGGGTGGACACACGCACTATAGCACACAACAGGTCACCTGACTGACACCACCATCACAGGCTTTAATGTGGCGGTGTTTTGCTGTGAGAAAGCAGATGAGGAGACTTTACACATGACCTGTGGCCAAATGACAGTTGGCTACTGCAGCTTTTGGCCTGTAAACATATCGTGGCATCATCAGAGCCTACTTATGTAACACAACCTCAGACCACCGACTGGATGATAACATCATCGACTCCACTCCGAAAACAGGCGTAAGATATTTTTTACAGCACGTAAGACATTTTTTTTACAGCACGCTAGCTCGTCAAATATGTTTTTGTACTGCTAGCTTAAACACATTTTCGCCAATACTAAAATTGAACAAGGGACACTCGGTGGCATTGCTAGCTGTCCATTTAAAACGAACCGTAAACGTGATACTGAAACGTCAAGGTTTAGTTTTTTGGGGGAGATATAATAAAGTTATTCACTACACTATAAGAGGACATCATATAACGTGACCGTTAGAGTTAATATCACCGCAGTAAACAATATTAGCTAGCTATCAGGTGCATCAGTGACTCACCGACTAGGAAACAAGCCCAAGATGCGCCGGAGAAAACACTCGCTTCAAAGCAGTCCGACTCGAAAAAGCGACAGCCCCGTCCTCATCTCGCTTCTTTCGTGGCTCAAAGAAAAAGCGCAGCAAACGTGTAATTCGTCCTGAGGATGAGTGTGTCACTAAACATCCCCACTTAGAGAGACAGTCCTGACGGGGCGGGATCCTTAAACTCAGCTGATTCAGAGCCGAACGCAGCCGGACAGTTCACTTCCTGGTAGAGAAGGGGTGGGGCGGGGGTATCTAAAGCTGGGAAAGGGGATGTTTGTCCTCAAACTGTCGTCGAAAAAGTCAATATTAGAATCGCGTAAGCTGATTTCTCACCGAGAGCGAACTAGAAACCAGTTTCTCATCAAACAGCGTTAAAGTACAGCTGAGGACCTCACTGTCAACTCACTGCCCCCAGGCTTTGGTACAGTCCAGGATGTACCGTGTTTACAAACCTCTCACCTCACTGCTAGATAGCTCACAATATTGGAATCACACAGACAGCAACTTAATGAACAACCATAGCTTTATTTATTTGTTTATTTACTGCAAATGGAAAATCTTGTTTTAATATTGTACATTTTTCAGGTGAAATGTGTAATTAAGGGCTTAGTATTATGTAATGTACAAAATACACTCACTTTCAACACACATATTAAATTAGGCATAGCTAAGCAGTGCAATATTGCCCAACATCAGATATTTTAATGTCTGGAAAATTGTGAAAGATTTTTTTTTAATGAGCTGATCCCCAAAATCAATTTTTAATAGAGATTTCTTTTCACAGTTAATTTACCTTTGTTGTTGTGTGTCTATTAACATCAGAGAAGCGTCAGAGATTTTGAGATTTTGCACATCTGTTCAGGTTGAAGGGGGGGAAGTATAGTAGAATTTACATGAGGTCACTGGCCCCACATACTCGTAACAGCAATAAACATATGATTTGTCATATCCTGTCACATGCAATAAAGCTAACAGTACAGTCAGAGAGGTGTCAGTCCTGCACATTTGTGCATGCTGAAAGGAGGTTTAATCAACAGAAATAATTTAAATCACACTGTGAGTTTACCGTGTGTGTAGATGAATGACCCAGTTCTTTACACACCCTTCTCAAATGTTGACAACAAACTGATTTCAGAAGTTACCAGTTAGAATAAGTTTTTAGTTTGAAATTATGAACCTGGAAAAGGTGCCACTACTGTGGTTTTAATTCCATGTATTTTATTTAAAACAGGCTCCTCTCATTACTAAACATTTCCTGTTGTCACCACAGTTAGAGTAAATCATTTTAAAACATTAGTATGTATTTATTCCATCATAATTATTCTACTTTTTCTTCAGCAAAAATAAATTCAGATGTAAATGTGTGAAGTTTGCTCTTTCTGCAACATGAGAGACTTTCCTTGTTCCTCGTTATCTGTCTACGTATCATAGCAGGAAATGCACAGATGAAATCAATCACACAATGATTAAATATGGCTGCATGCATCACATTTGGGTGTTTCAGGTATTGTGCATGTCGGCCCTGTCACTTAAATTGGACATAGATATCAGTTAGATTATATGAAATTTGCCAATCCTATAGCAATCGTATTTTGGGGAAATGTGCAGTCCTGCAGCAGTAAAGGGTCGAGGACAATAAAAATAAGAAGCATCACTAGAAAAGGCTAAACATGTAGACAGTATAGCAAATAAACAAGTAAATGTGCGTGTGGCTGACTCTAAAGTCTAACAGCAGCAGGAAGGAAGGACATGCGGTATCTCTCCTTCACACAACACAATGTGGGTGACACAGCCTGCCACTGACGGACATATCAGTGTGATTATTAGTAGCACCCTCCTGTCGCGATAAGTCAAAATGTTTGCTGTGTGAAAGAGCCATTGTTGCTTTTGCTTCCTTGCAGATGTTGTTGTGCATTTATTCATTTTTCTAACTTCTTGTATGTATACAGCAAGCTGTTGTCCAGCTGCATAAGGTTGTAATCCAAAAAAAGTCAAATGTCTGCTGAATATGTGACAGGAGATCATTATGTCAGCTTCCACTTCCGGGCATTTACGTCTAGATCTGTTGGAAACTTAGAAGTTAGCACCTTTAGTTTCAACCCACCCATTTTTCAAGTGAGCAAAATTACATGTGACTGACAGGTGTGTTGCGGGGGTGTCCAATCACATTGATTATTCAAACAATAAATACTGCTGAATGTCTTCTCTCAGTTTCAGCTTTGGGTTTTGCATTTGCATACTGCATTTATAGTTAAAAAGGTGTAACAAAAATGTAGACCAGAAAGCTGTCCATGGGAGAAAAGCATGAAGGTGAGGGCAATATCGTGGCTTGGACTTGCATGGCTTCTTCTGGGACGGGTTCACTTCTTCAGTGATGATGTAACACATGATGGCAGCAGCAAAATAAACCCAGAAGTCTACAGAAACATTTTGTCTGCCAATTTAAAGAGATGGAACCAAACTGATCGGGAGATCCTTCATCATGCAGGAAGACAACGACCCAAAACACACTGCCAAAACAACCAAGGAGTTCATCAGGGTAAGGAAGTGGAAGGTTTTAGAATGGCCATGTCAATCTCCTAAACCCTTTCGAGCATGTATTTTACTTGCTAAAGGGAGAAGGGATGGGAGAAACCCCCCAAAACAAACAGCAACTAAAAAAGGCTGCAGTGGAAGCCTGGAAAAGCATCACAAAAGAAGAATGAAAAGGTTCAGTGATGTCAGTTGTTGCTGTTATTACAAGCAAAGAATATTCAACTAAATATTAAGTATTATTCACTATAATCTATTTTAAGTCTCCCTGTTCCAGTACTTTTGCTCACCTAAAAAGTCGGTGTTCCATTACAAATTGTGCTATCTTAAGTTTTTTAACAGATCTACATGTAAATACCTGGAAATGAAAGCTGAAACGCTGATCTCTTATCTCATATTCATCTTTTGATGTCCAACACAAGTGTTTTCAGTGTGCAGCCAAAGGTGAACAAAAGTGATACCAATGTCTGCGTCTTTACTCATTCACAACTTCACAATAATGACTATGTGTTGCAGGAACAACCGACCCAACCTTGCAGGATTCCCTCTCATTTAAATACAGCATGATAAGTGTTCCTCTTTATGGACATTTTTTGTCCCTGTGATGTACTGTAAATTTTGGATTTCTAGTCGTATTAATAATATTTCTTTGTATGTCAGAAGTAATGTTGCGCTGTAAATAACAGATTTTCAACTTGGCCTTTGGTTATAACTTGTCTGGGCAGAGAACAGACTGCATGTCGACACCAGGAAGAGCAGGTACAAGTTTGTGTCTCTAGGTGGAGCTCCAGTATTATGCAAAACATTTTTGAATCTGCTTGTATCTGCTTAATCTCAGGTAATGTGGCCAATAAATGATGAAATATCAATAGTGAATCATTTTGAAAAGTGGGTAATTTTAAAGTCTGCAATGTCTCATCATAGCACAAATTATGTGTGTTCAGGAATAAAAGGCATGAGCTGAATAGAGATAACAAAATATTGAATAGCAACAGTCTTTGTTTCCATGTGAGCCCCCTGACATCCAGGTACTTAAACTGACCTGCAAGTCTTATTTATTCAACACGATGTTTATTTTTACTTATACACATCTGAAAACTGCTTTGTCAGAGGAAATAACCAAAACTATTTTACAGTTAGGCTAACCATTAAAATGACACATCATAACACCATGTTCATCCACATAGAAAGAAATCCTAGGAAAAAAACCCAACATAAAATAACATTGAATGCAGGTTTTGGGGAAGAAATTTTAATTAGAAGAGAAAGGTCTTCCGGAAGTGAATTGTTTTTATGTCCAAACAAACTAAATGAACAAACTCTTGTTGTTCTCATGACTGAGTAAACAAACTGGCCTTAAAGAACAACACAGTTTCATACTGTTTTACTTTGTTCATATTTGGCGGACCCTGCCACCTTTCTAGCTTCACACAGTGTTCTGGGGACCTTATTTTCCTCTGAGAACAGTTTGTTTATTCGCTTATGGAAAAACAAAATATTTCTGAGTTTGTACAATTTTGGACAAATGTGATCTCTGACCCCATTTACCGTCCCTCCGGCACAAATTTGATTAACTTTTGTCATATTTTGAACAGTAAATTATTCCTACATTTATATATTCTGCATCACTATTATATTGTTAAGATGAGGACAAGTTATTTTGGCTGTTGCCAATATGAGCTGGTGAAGGAAAGCTGAAGATGTAGAGGTGTCATTTACACATGGGATGCTGGGGAGACCTTTTCAAATGACCAATTTTGTCCCCATCAATGTTTAAAAGTATAATTACTTAATAATGTGCTGAAAAAGAGCATGTACCAATACATGCTCACTAACAGAAGAGATCAAATTAATTTTCAGGCATCATTATGCAATGTTTTTCCCTGCTGTAAATATCTATTTCGACTTAATACCATCCCCTCATTACATCGACTAAAATCATGTATGTTGAAATGTTTCATTCATCTTAGCCCTCATGTCCCCACAACTTTTCAACACACAGTCAAACCCTTAGGAAGAGGCGTGAACGATCATATCTGGTTTTAACACTATAACACCTCAAGATGTATAGTTAAAACAAGCAGTGCTGAAGTCAGCCAAAGGTATGCCTCAAAGTTGTGACTCCTAACCTGCACATTTGGTCCCTTCCTGTCCTGCATGTTGTATATGAGGACATGTAATGTTGTTTATAGTGACCAGCATCTACCTTTTTAAAAAAATATTATTCATGAATTCACTGTTTACTGGAACAACTTGCATAAAAACTGAGAACGACAAGTAAACAAGTAAACAAAAGTATGATCGGCATGATCGGCTACTGTAGACAAGACCCGCATCCCATGATTACAGATCAGTTGGCAAAACGTGCAGCGAATATTCAACATGTTTTGAAGTCTTTTGTCTCCTATGATATCAAGCAGGGTTTCTAACAATCGTCTGCACTTATTTCATCCATGTAACACCAGAGAACATGAGCCCACTCTTATAGTAGAAAATCTTTTTATAGACTAAATGACATAATACAGTGTTTACCAATGGAAAGTATGCCTAATAATAGAAAGGCTTTATTTAGACACGGTGAGAAACAGCAGCATTGGAACAGTACAGTACCTGCCCGCTGTGCTCTAAAAGTGGGACAGTGATAAGCCGGTTACTTCTGCGTGAACATCACTGAAAGTGTGTTCAGTTGCCACATGTCTTACTGAAATACCAGAACTTCTGTTTACTCTTACACCCTTTATGTTTTTGTGTCTGACTTTCACTCGTGAACAAGCTCTAACATTCACAGCATTTTTGGTATTCTCAGAGGGATCTCTATCACCATGGTTACACATGCTGATGCAGATTTGAAAAATGTGAAACATATTTTGAGACCGAACAGCCTTTGAAGCGGTAAGCTACTCTTGGAATTTATTCATACGATCTTATCAGTAAGACTGTTTGCAAGACAAGCTCATTGCTTATTATTTTAAAGCTCTTGGTTACACATATAGTAACTGATGACCAGACCTGGGAGACGTGTTACCCGGGTTCACCACGGTTTGTGTTTTGTTAAATCAGCAAACTGAAAGGTATCCTGGCTATGACTAACGTGAAACAAAGGGGGAGCTATGGTCTCGTGTGCATACTGTACACATGGAGAGCACTGTACAGTACACTTGTGTTTCCACTCAGCCACAACTCAGTTGGGCAAGAGAGGGGGAACAATGGGTTTATTGTTACCTCGGCCAAGAGGGTTGTTTCCACCCTGTCTGTCTGTCTGTCTGTTTGTCTATTAGTAAAAGAGAAATCACAGCTCCTCAACAAATTCAAGTTGTGAGTCATGTTGAATGTGGAACTTGTGGAACTCTGTTTTTCTGCAATTCAACACTTACCTACAACTGGTCATTGATGCATCAATGCATGCAGTAGGTAATGTACTGTGCAGTTTCAACAAAACTAGAAATATCAACTTCAAGTGGTCCTGCAAGATTATGTGCCATCGTGTATGTTTAAGTTTTGCACAGTTCTTCCACGTAAATAACGCAAGATTTAGGTATTCTCTACAATATCAACAGCATGACTGTCCATCACTTTGTATATCATGGTCACCATTTGGATCCAGAAGAAGATTAAAAATCCCCATAGATGATCTTAAATCAAAACTGAAGAGGACTGCGCTGCAGAAGAATACAATATATGTGTTTTTTTTCTTTCTCATTAAAGGTGCATTTTGTAGTTTGGGTTACAAATTTTAAATCTTTCTACAAATTGTCACATAGAGCCCCTTTAAGACTATGATGCGACACAGAGGTCACAATAATGCCACTGAGGACAGACATTTACCTCCAGTAATTTTAATCAGAAGGAGCATGTCTCATATTACTCCTACTTGTGCAGTGTTGGCACTATCAACAAAGTAGGATGACTTCACACAAGGCAGCGAGGTGCTTTCCTGTACACAAGCTCTTGTCCTCCTGAAGTTTGTCCATAAATAGCTTTGCAGGGATTCATATCAAATAGATGTCACAGCCATAACTGCCAGAGATACTAGCTTGTTACCAGGGAGAATCAACCCACCAATTCACGGACAAAAGAAAGCAGTGGTCAACATATTAGAGGTATCCTGCATCCCGTTATCCCCTTAGCACATTTCCTCTCTTTCTTCTGGTCTTCGAATAGAAGGAAATCTGTGCGTTACATAATCTACAATGTTGGGTCATTGTGACATGAGAGCAAGATCACAGCAGGTAACTCACATTTCCACTTATAAAAGCATTAATTTCAGTGTGGTTGTTGCAGCATAATTGCCTTTGAGTTTTTTTCTTTTTGAAAGGAGAAATCTTTGTAAGTACGTACATACTGTGGAGAATGAGGCAGACTTGACCCCCAATTTATATTAATTGGGCTTTTCCAAAAATAGAAAAAAGCATTGGTTCTGTTAAGTGGTCCCTTCTGTCATAAAAATTAATATACCATTATCGAGAGGGTAGCGGTGGGTGAATGTCTGGGCAGAGACAATCACAGGGCAGACCACTGACAGCATAATAGTGTTGGAATAAGTACCCAAAAATCATACTTTTATTAGTTATCATGTTAAAATATCACTTAGGGTGAAAGTGAGAGTCAAGCATCCTAAAAGTATAAGTAAAAGTAAATAATGTGCGCATATAGTTACATGTATGTATACACTGTATACTGTACAAAGTGTCAAATGATTATTGATCTGGCTGATTGTTGAATTCAATATTTAGCATTTATAAATATCTTGAAATCAGTGTTTTTTCACTTGATCGTTAATAAAATCATCCACAATTAAATGCGCGACTTCGGCTCTGATTCAGAAAATAATTCGCAAAGTAACTAGTAACTTCAATAATCACGTAAATGTAATTGAGTAAAAGAACATCTTCCTCTGAAATGTAGTGTAGTGGAAGTATTAGGAAGCAATGAATGGAAATACTCAAGTAAAGTACAAGTACCTCATAAGTGTATAATAAGTACAGTATTGGGAAAATGTACTTAATTACAATCCATCTCTGATAATAGTTTAGAGGCAATAGATGGCTGAAAATAACCGACCCACATTGGAGCCAGCTCCTGTTCCACTTGGTCTGTCTTGCTGGCAGCAGAGTGAGTCGTCTGGCTGGATCTCTGTTGTGGCCTTCCACCCGATAAACCTGAATGGAAGCCTAATAAGGGAACAAAGATGGGTGTGAACACAGATTTACAAACTGCCAATAACCACAAAAATAATAATAGCTGTTGGGTAAGAAATGTGATTATCCAAGGACAGTATGTCTCCAAACAATAGCAGGTCATTAGTGTCTTGTACAGACGTTAAAGTCTGGATAATGATAGTGGCGATTGCTCTACGAGCAATCTTCTCATAGTCTCTGCAGCCTAGATACTCAAAGCTACTGTAGATATTTCTACAGAACAGTCTGACTGTTTGTGTAAACCTCGTAAGGAGGCCTTCGATCTATCTGTGTTAGCAGAAGTAGTGTCTCTGACCTATTTTACCTCCTTGTCCTCTGGCTAGAGGGGAGAGACTGCATCTCCCCCCCCTTGCTATGTTATTAAACAGATAACCATGTATGGGAGCACTGCCTCCTGAAGCTGTAAGATATAATTTGGACACTTGGAAAGGCTTGTTAGGATTATCGTGGCAACACCCTGCGTAGACAGACGTGATGTTATGTTGCTCCTCCAAAATCTTGTTTTATAAACTATCTCAGCGTAAGCAATCGGTGTCTCTGAGTCTTCTTCCTCTCTCCTGAATGGTCAAGTGACCCAAAATTCCACAACAATTGTACATCAAACACACTGCAAATTGGTGGTCAACCAAAGTCATTGAACATGTTACATTTACAGTGACTGCACTTTGACCCTGCCTTTGGAGTAATGGAGTGAGCAAGGTGAGTGAAATCTGACTATTTTTTAGCAAAAAAAACAAAAAAACAACAAGTTTTGGCAGTAAGAACAAACTGTCGAGCAGCTCTGTGAATTCATCATGGGAATCTGATACAATCTCATCTGTCAGACACAGAGACATAGCAACTGAACATCATCATCCTGGCTGACACTGTTGGCATTAGCTGAGAGCATTTTGTGACTTCCAACGTCACCATTTTGGATGCTGCGACTCAAGCAAGGCACACAGACGCCTTCGTCTACTGAATCTCTTAGAATCTACATTCTCACTACCATTGTTTCAAATTTACATTATAGAGGTGCTTTCAAACTGTAGTGTCAACTTGCATCCCCATGACTTATATCTATAAATAGCCTGCGGGGCAGCCGGGTTACACAAAACTGGCAACCTCTCATGAATTTTCATTGTAACTCCGCCATGAAGCACAGCTGCTCTTGAGCGCTGATTCTCAACGACACCACAGGTCTTGTGACTGGGATGACAAGGCAAAGCGGGCCAAAGTGAGCAGCATCCTATTCAATCATTAGGCACTTTGGAGATAAGCCAGGCCTGGATGGGATGGGATCACTCACTGCACAATGCATGACATTGCATCATGCTGATATCGGCATTGATATTCTTACAAGATCATTAAGCAGCGGCCCATCTACAGTCAGGGGTTGCGTCTGCCGTCTTCAAAATCTAAATGCATGATGGGAAACTACTGGCTTTTTTAGACTTATCTGAGTGGGCACTGGAACAGATGGTCTACACAGCTCTTCTTCTGGTCTCTGAGCTTAATTTCATATTAATGTTATTAGCTATAGTTTATACCCTAAAGCTTGATTCTTTTAACAGAATAACTACTGCATGCTTTTCTGTATCAGAGGAAGAAAGGATGCAGCTTGTATGGTTATTGTGTGAGCGTTTTGAGTACGATTATATGGCGACTGCTGTGTAACGTTAAAATTTTTTGACCAGAATTTCTTCGCTTCAGGACGGGATAACAATTCATAGAATGTCTACATATTTCTTATAAACGTGAGACCTATATTCATGAAAAAGTTTGTTTAAATGACAATTATTTTATTCATCATTTCATTCACTTTGCTGTCATTTTATATGATGTTTTGCCACAAACACTGTCTCAAAATAATCAAGTGACAAATTCATGTTTGAGTAAAAGAATCATGTCTTAGGGCCATTAAATCTGTGTTACTTCAGGTTAATTAGCCACTTTTACATCTACATGCAGCTGCTTGTGAGGGAGATTTGCTGGTCTTAATTAGATTATATCGATATCATAATGTGATGTTGCAGTGCACAATGTTAATGCAAAGTTGGATGAAAACAATCACCAATATTTATGTATATAAATATCTGTAAACAAATCTGTATTTTCAGCAAAGCATTATAATGATCCAAGTATCCAAGTCCCATCCGTTTGATACAATATAAAGGTGTAAATGATTAGTTATCTAAATAATAAAAAAAAACAAACAAACTGAAAACACAGTGGTTAATTTTCTTCTGCAGTTACATAAGCCGTGGAGGGTGGGTGTGTTTGGCTTCTCTTCGTGACTTACGGTTGCTGAATTAAAACACACCTTTCCTTATTATATTCTTTATTCTAAGATGCAAGTTGAAACATGTGCCCGGGACAACTGGCTGAGTTACTTCACAGTAGCCTTTTTATTGATTCATTTCATTTGCTTCACTGTCTCTTATATGATGTTTTGCCACGATCACTGTCGCAAAACAATCAAGTGACAAAGTCAGATTTGAGTAAAAGTAAAAAGAATCACGTCTTAACTGGTCTGAATTGAACTTTTTGATAGGTTATTTGTATTTTTTTAGAATATATTTCTTAGGTCCAATAGAAAAAAAAAACAGAAAGATAAACTGAACTTACTACTTTACTATTGTAGACAATATAGCTATCATTTATTTATACCAGACTGATCCCGCCAAGATGCACAACAGAGCAGCACAGGAAATCATTTGTGTCTGCGGCCAACAAACTGTTCAACTCCTCACCCTGAGTGTCAGACACTCTGAGTCAATAGGACAACTCTGGACGCTTTATTGTGTTGAGTTTATACACCAAATGATGTGCAATTTCTAGTAGAATATACATTACTTCTGCATATTTTCTTTGACTTCTGAATGGGAGCAGCTGTAACACAAGCAATTTACCCCTTGGGACCATTAAAGTATTTCTGATGATTCTGATTCCGATGAACCAAGTCAGTTTTATAACGTGTTAACTGAGATGAAATAGTGCGTATGTGGGCTTTATGGGTACACTTATTTTCATGGGTATGCTTTGCTATTGTCATGTTTGTTTGTTGTTATACTTTATGGTGGCTAGTTTAAACATGTAGTCCTTTTATGGCCTCATAGAATAATATAATACATCATACTGATCAGAGGTTCTGATCTGGTCATGACCAGACATTTAGACTCTCTCATTAACTCTCTCATTCAAGTTGCTAATTGGTTAGATAGAAAGTTAAGATTTTTCCACTGTCATTACCAACCTGTATCACTTTCCAGACAGTTTCCTGCCCTCACCTGCTGAGCTCTCACCTCAACAGGGAGGTTGTTACAGTGCGTGTCATATATTGACATGCACGTCCGCACCTTTTCTCTGTAACGTAATAACGTGGGTGACAGCAGCGCGTCGCAAAGCTGTGACGCGTGAGACACGTCTGCTTATCAGACACACGCGTACAAAATAAAGGAGACGCGCAGAGAAAATCGATGCAAAACGGCCAGTGAACTGACTGATAAACCTGCAGCTCAATCTGGATCATCGACCGGCGCTGCCATGTTTCGTCTCGGGTCGCTCGACAAACACGCAACACAGCCAGCGCCGGCTGGGAAATGTAGTTCCTGGTGAAGTGGAAATTTCCAAGATATCTGTCTACAGGAGCGAGTGGAAATTTACTCTGTCTCACTCACTATGCAAAGCTGTGTGTGTGCCTTGCGGGATGTTTTGCTGGAAGTCAACCATGTTAACCTTATTCTCCTCTGACTGCTGAGGCTGCTGACAGTTGTTATCACCAATATGGCAATTAGCCATTTATTACTAGTGTATTATTGTTGGGGTTGTCGTTACCTGCTTGCAAATGCTTCTTCTTCGTCTTCTTCTTCTTCTTCTTATCAATATTATTATGAGTTTATGCACGCACATATCTCAGGGCCCACTCTACATGGGAGGTGTTGCTGCCTGATGAGATTTGGAGATGCGCATCTTCCTCCATATTTCATGTAATATGAAATATGAATTGTTTTTGCAGCGAGTGAACCTAAGGTGGCTGAACTGTGAGTGCCAGTAAAACCATATGGACTATGCACAATAGATACTTAGAATATTATTCATGCTGGGCCATGAGTTCATCCTTCTATTGCTCTAAAATGACAATCATTTCCTCTGATCACTTCCTTTGGTCTGTATGAATAGCTGAGTCTGTGCCAGGCCACATGTGAAACTAAAAACGTGCGCCAAGTATGGACAACATTTTATCTCTTATATGCAATATTACTGACACACGTGATGAGAATAAGAGACATTTTGAATAAATTCTTCTTCAGAGAGCATGCAATTGTCAGTTTCTAGATTGCTCCAGATTACAGGCACCTCCATGTAATCTGATTAGCTCGTCAAAGGTGTCTAGTAGTTTCTTTGTTTTGCAACAGATCAGGGGAATTAAAGCGGTTATTTCAGGTTAATTGGACACGTTTGCATCTACTTGTGGCTGCATGCTGAGGAAGATAGGCTGATCTTAATTAGATTATATCATATAATGATATCGTGTTGTGTTATTACGGTGCATGAAGTTAATACAAAGTTGGATGCAAACAGTCGCCAATCCATGCATCGGTGTACATGAACACCTGTAGACAAGTCTGCATCTTCAACATAGCATTGTAATGCTTTAGTATCCAATTCCCACCAGTTTGATAAAATATATACGTATAAATAGTGTGTTTTAATTCATATATATATATATATATATTTTTATATAAACCTGACAACACAGTTACACAACCTGTGCCTGGAGGGTGGGTGTGTGTTTGGCATCTCTCCGTGCTTGACAGTAGCTGAATTAAAACACACCTGTACAGTGCTTTGTTTTATTATTATTTTTTTAAACTTGAGAATGCATGTCGACACACGTGCCCGTGATAATTGGCTGAAGCACCTTCCAGAAGCGTTTTTTTTTTTTACCACAGATACGTGACGTGCTGGTGCGGGGCGTGGATCTGAACGAGCGCGTTATAAGTGGGAGAGACACGCGGCATTGTTGGACTGGGTGTCAACAGCTCCTGGGACCACAGACAACAAGCAGAGAAGATAACTCGGCTGCCCACCGTTTAATCCGCACTTTTTTTTCTGGACACGGAGCAGTGCTCGGTAAGCGGAGCCATCTATCCCAGGGGGTCTTCTTCAGGAGGGAGTCACTTCTCCTCCTCCTCTTCCTCCTCCTCCTCCTCCTCCCTCCATCCACATCTCTCCTTCAGCCGGGTAACGTGACAGTGTCGTTTAGCATCTTGTATCGCTTGTGCTAACGCGAGCTAACAAAGGTACTTCTTCAGTGCCTATCTGGGTCTAAACAGCGGGGCCGGTGAGTTAAGTGCGTCTGGAGCATTAAAGTGGCTTTTTACTCTATTAAAACGTGTGTCATTGTTAAGCTTGTTGTTTTGGTAAATGGCAGTTTCTCTGTCATTCATTATGTGTGTCCTCAGCAGCTGTAGAGACGTCAACCGGGGGCAGAAATGCTTGAAACACCTGAGTTACATTATATTGAAGACTCGACTGCGTGTTTACAGTTCATATACGAATCAGGAAGTGCCTTTTAAGATGTGTAACAATGAGGAATACTAATGCTCCTTGGAGATGCGCAGCGTTTTTGCAGTCGGATGAATGAGTGACTGTTCTAGAAATTTCCCTCCGCCTCATACAGTAGGAGCATCTGTGCGCTGCCCGCCGCCTGGCCGCGAACTGGTTTTCGCCTCCCCTTTGTACTCTCAAAGGTAGTCTCAGGCTCACTGCCACAGCTGGCCCATTAATTAATGAGCCATTGTTCTGATCGTTAACTATCCATGGCACGCCACTGGTCCCGCCATGGCTTCACCTGCATCCCCACACAGCTGGATTTGGTATTGTGTTCATTGTTATGCCTCAAAGCAGAAGGTGAAGCATTTGGCCTAGCTGTCTCCCTTTAAGATGTGTGAACCTGCGTACCTTTAATCTGAACGGTTTCTCAGTTGTTAAATAAAGGAAGCCGGGGGAAAAAAACCGAAAAAGTCTGATTTGCATAGGTTTTGGAGCTTGCTACACTTAAAGGATAAGTGCGCTGACGAATTAAGTGGTTATCTGCTCAGGTGCATGCTGATGGAAAGACGGCAGAAGTTTCTCAGGCTCCGCTAAACATTTCTGGAGCTTCACAGGAAAACAGGATTGCGGCATTCTCCTTAACAGCTGAAGTAAATGGGGACTTGTTTTAAAACGGAAAATAAAACATTAAAGGGCTCCATACACCTCGTCCAGCCTAATCCAAATCTCCAGAAGCCCAGAAAGCTCAAATTGCGCCGTTCGCGAGCTTGTGCATCCATTTCAGACAGTGTGCTTTTTAAATATTTTAGCTCAGCAGCTACTGTGAAAGTTACGTCTTAAAAAAGGGGTGAGGCTCCAGAAATCATTTGTGAACTAAAAAAACTTAACCCAACTTTCCATTGGTATGGTTGCATGCTGAGGAAGATTTGCTGAGTTTAATGTGATTCTAATATATCATATACGATATTATAATGTGAAAATAAGGTGTACAAAGTTAATACAAAGCTGGATGAAAACAATCACCAATATTTATCTATATAGATATCTGTAAACAAATCTATATTTTCAACCAAGTATAATAATGCTTGTATATCCAATTCCCATCGGTTTCATACAATATATAGGTGTAAATGATTTGTTATTAAAAAAAACACACAAAAAAAATGGAAACACAGTAGTCAGTTCTCTTCCGTGGTTAGACAAGCTGTGTCTGGAGGGTGGGTGTCTTTGGCATCTTGTCGTGAATGACAGTTGTTGAATTAAAACACACCTGTCCTTCATGAATGACAGTTGTTGAAGTAAGAAATACCTGTCCTTGTTATATTTTCTTTATTCTAACGTGCAAGTTGACACATATGCCTTCAAGAAATTAGCTGAAGCACGTAACTTAACCTGACTTTCCTTCAGTATAGGGGTGAGTAAGACAGGATTTTTATTTTGGGTTGAACTTATCTTTTAAGGGTATAGGTAATTCTTCCCTCTCTGGGCTTCATGCATGTCAGCGCTGGTTTGCCTTGCTATCTCTCTTGCCTTCTGAATACCTGGCACAACTTTATTATAGCAGTACTACGGTTTCATCTTTGATTGAGCCTTGCTTTATCTGAGTCAGTGATCAGTTTAGAAAGGGGAAGAATGGAAGAATTACACTTATTGTTTTTGTTTAACTAAAATATACAAATTAGCTTGGGCTAGTAGTATCCCTGTGGTACTGGCAGGGCCATATTTGTAATCATTTTTGGAGCGATCTAAGTGAGGGCTGTAGAAGTAGGTCCTGGCATACTATGATGGTAGTGATTATGTTTCAATTTCACATTATGTAACTTTGCAAAAAAAATGTATGAATCTTTTGAATGACTTTGCTGTTGTTCAGAGCCAGAGTCTCTTGGACAGTTTATGGTGAACACATGGAGTGTATCCCTTGATGATGACATGGTAAAATGCAAACAAAGACTTCTTTTATTGAGAGGAATGGTTATGCATAAAGCCTGGTTGTGAAGACAAACCCGTGGGGTTATTTTCGACCATGCATGGCAGGCTGAAACCTCAAGGGGCCAGACATCCAAGTGTGTGTGTGTGTGTGTGAGTAAATGGACAAAAAACAGATGTGCACACATTACCATGCTTATTTTACCCCTTGCTGGCATAGGAACTCGATTTGATCCACCTCACATTTATGTATTATCTATTGAATTTGAATTATTTAGCAGAGGTTAGTAGCATACAATTAGATGTAAGTTCATGGTTTGACCTCTAGCATGAGGTAATTTTGTGTGATTAGGTAATGTCCTGTTGTGTCCTGTTGCATCTCTCTACTATTCATGGCCTAAACCATAAAATGTAGTGCCGCAATTTTATTAAAGTGGTGTTGATGATAAGTATAGTCAATTAGAGCAAAAACATTTACAGTTTGTATTATATTGACCAAGAAAGCTGAGTTCTTCTGCTTGTGGAATAATGCTGGCAATGCCCATGTGCACCAGGATGTATTGAGCTGATGTCCATATCCACTGAGCAACAAGTTGCTTGGTCCTAGTCAGACTTACTCAATGTTGCAAATCGGAATAATTCCTGACGTTTGACCCCTTCTTCATACAAAGTAATATTGTTATCTTCAGGACAAGACCTCGAAATAAATTACACAGCAGCAACACACACAGGCTACCAGCAAGGAGCACAACAGGCTTCTGCATAGCAATGAAGCTATGATGCTAGCTGAGCTAACACTGCAATTTAAAGTACAAAAAGCACCATTAAAAAACAACTAGAATGCCACACATTGCCTTACCAACAGCAGGAATTCAAAATCTTGAAGTCCAGTAGCTGAAAGCATGCAGGATATTGAAATGTGCCAAAGAATATGTACATAATTGGGATCAATGTTATAAAGATTTAAATATGTGTGACTGTGTCAGCATTCACTAATTTCATCCAATGTTCTACCTTCATTATGTACCTGACTTGACTGTTCCTCAGTATTACAACATTAGTACAACATTGCCTCAAACTGTAGCCAATTAGCACAGCACAACAAAAATAACAACAACAAAAAAAGCCAGGGGGCATCCTTGGAAACCCTGAGGCAAGGATTAGAAATAGAAGCTGAAATAGCCTGTACTTCCTCCTTGACAACACTGGTGTCAGAGGAAGAACAGATTTTGTAGCATGTAACTTTTTTAGTCAGTACAGAATGCACTAAAGAAGTTCTTTCTTATACCGTATTGACTACTCACCAACTCTGATGCGACATCCACAAAAACATGGAAAATTGTGCCTGTATGACTACCTATATACAAGTATGTCTGTTATTAGCGTGAGGTTGCAAAGATAACACGTCAGGACACGTATTAGGTAATGAAAGAAATACACAATTCTTGGCTAGATGTTTTTGTTCCTTCTTGACTCTTCTTGATTTCTTACGTAATTCTCTTAATCTGTCTTTGAAGATTTTACAGTGGCATGGCTTGAGTTCTTTGTGTTAAAAAGATTAAGGAGGAAAGTCATACGTAGGTTAAACCCATGGACTGGCACTGGAAAAGTACTGCAAGTCTTATTTTAGTCCCATGATTTATAGTGTGCTATTTCTCTCCTTAGTGATTTTGATCATTTTCTGTGATATGATGTTCAGTTTGACTCTTGTAAATTTTAATCCCACTTTGCGTTTTTTTACCTGCTCCTGTTCAGGGAGGCTGTTATAAACGTTCAAGCATTTTTGTTCGGTGTGTTTCCCTCTCAAATAAGGCTCTAATGAGGTGTTTTTCTTTGTCTTTGCTGTCTTGCAGGAATATTTACTCTAGGCTTTACTAGACCAGAGGCCCACAGCATCCTCCTCTAAAACTAGAACGACCTCAGTGCCGGTGGATAACCCCCTCCGAAGCACGTCTAGTGAATTTGACCTGACGGTGGATACTACAGCTTCCATCCAGACAGCAAACCAAAGCAGAGCATTTCCATTGCTCCTTTTTTTGACAATTATATCCATAACTTTGACTGTTTGTGTACACTTTTTTTGCAAGGACTCGTATAGTTGTAAGATTTTTTTTTGGATCTGTAAAAATGGGTCCTGGAATGGAAGCAGCGGACATAGCTGTGGTAGCACTGTATTTTATCTTGGTGCTAATCATTGGGTTTCTTGCCATGTGGAAAGCCAATCGCAGCACTGTGAGTGGCTACTTCCTGGCTGGACGCTCCATGACGTGGATAGTGATAGGTGCATCACTCTTCGTCAGCAACATTGGCAGCGAACATTTCATAGGCCTGGCTGGGTCAGGAGCAGCAAGTGGCTTTGCTGTTGGAGCATGGGAATTTAATGCACTTCTACTTCTGCAGCTGCTTGGCTGGGTGTTCATCCCTGTCTATATCCACTCGGGAGTCTACACCATGCCCGAGTACCTGTCAAAACGCTACGGCAGCAACAGGCTGAAGGTTTACTTTGCTTCCTTGTCTGTGTTACTTTACATTTTTACCAAGCTGTCTGTGGATTTGTATGCTGGCGCTCTCTTTATTCAGGAGTCCCTGGGGTGGAATCTTTATCTGTCTATTTTTCTGCTCATCAGTATGACTGCACTGCTCACTGTCACTGGTGGATTGGTGGCAGTAATGTACACGGATGCACTTCAGGCAGTGTTGATGGTAGTTGGAGCCCTAACCTTAACCACAATCAGCCTAATCAAAGTTGGTGGGCTAGAGGGTGTCCGAACTAAGTACATGCAGGCAGTTCCTAATGTTACTGCAATAATGGCCTCTGGAAACTACACCTATTCTCCCTCCTGTCGCATTGAGCCAAAACCAGACTCTCTACGCATCCTTCGAGGTCCCCTGGATGAAGACATTCCATGGCCAGGATTCATTCTGGGCCAGACCCCTGCATCTATTTGGTACTGGTGTGCAGACCAAGTCATCGTTCAGAGGGTACTAGCAGCTAAGAATATTGCTCACGCTAAGGGCTCTACACTCATGGCTGGATTTCTCAAGATCCTGCCCATGTTTCTAATAGTTATTCCAGGAATGATCTCCCGCATCTTGTTTGCTGACGAGATCGCCTGCATTGGGCCTGAGCACTGCATGGCTGTGTGTGGTTCACAGGCCGGTTGTTCAAACATTGCCTACCCACGGCTTGTCATGGCAGTGATGCCCGTGGGACTCAGGGGACTGATGATGGCGGTCATGATTGCGGCCTTGATGAGTGATCTAGACTCGATCTTCAACAGTTCAAGCACCATCTTCACACTGGACATCTACCAAAGTCTTAGACAGAAGGCGTCTCAGCGCGAGCTGCTGTTTGTGGGCCGGATATTCGTTGTGATAATGGTGGCAATCAGCATTGCCTGGGTCCCTGTAATTATTGAAATGCAAGGTGGACAGACGTACCTCTACATCCAGGAAGTTGCTGGCTACCTCACTCCACCAATCGCTGCTCTCTTCCTGCTTGGTGTGTTCTGGAAACGGTGCAATGAGAAAGGTGCATTTTGGGGAGGCATGACTGGTTTCATACTGGGTACCCTCCGACTCATCCTAGCTTTTATTTACCGGCAGCCTCGCTGTGACCAGCCAGATGATAGGCCTTCCTTCATCGTCAGTGTTCATTACATGTATTTTGCTGCTGGGCTGTTTTGGATTTCAGGATTGGTAGCGGTGGTGGTTAGCCTCTGCACCTCCCCACCAGATGAGGAGCAGGTTCGCACAACCACAGTCTGGGGGCTCCGCAGCATTGAAAGAGTCCCCATGAAGGACCGTGAGGAAATTTACAGACTGACTGTGAAGAGTCATAATACTGGTGATGGTAGCCTTCATAAAGAACTTCCCACGGATGTCAGAAAGGAGAAGTGTTTGGATGGGGCGGATGTCAAACTCTTGGTCCCGTCCACTGAACACGATCCCGCAACCCCTAGTTTGGAGACATCCCCTACCACCACCCCTGTAGAACGATTTGGTAATGGAAGGATGGAGATGAGCAGAGCAGAGGAAGGCTGCCATGGTAATGAAGAGACTAGCAGGTGTCTGCGTGTACTGGAATGCCTCTGTGGATGTAAGGAGGGCCCACAGAGCACACAGCAAAAAGTAGTACAGGAGGTAGACATTGCAGAGATGCTTTACGAGCCACCTAGAGTTAAAATTCTGCTCAACTTGGGTCTGATGCTCGTCTGCTCTTTGGGCATCTTCATGTTTGTTTATTTCTCACTGTAGTTGAACCCTGCACTGAACTAAAGGGGACTGGGGGGGGGGGGGGGGGGCTTTTATTAAGCGGGGCGTGACTTGGGGGATTGGGAGTTGCAAACAAACAATGGAATCTCCAGAGATTTGAGCAGCTCTGTCTGTAATATTTACAGTTGTCTTTCTGTAGCTCTCTAACAGGGATCGAAGCATAATCTAATCATTTTTTTAAATGATTACACTTCTCCATATGAGAAAAATTATACTCTTTTATGACTATGAAGCTTATTGGCACTGGTGTGTCCATTTTGTACAGCGCTTGTCGTTAGCTAATCCTGCATTCAGAATATCTACTGAAATTTTCAGAATTGTTGTCCTCAAAGTTAATTTAATATTTGCCTTACACGTATATGCATTTGTCCTCCTTTTTTGTAAGGTAAAACCCAAATGTATTCTGTGATTTAAGCTTTTTTTTTCCACTACTGCTGAGAGTTTGATTTAGTCTACTGGAGGTATTGCATCAAAACTTTTTTGTCAAGCTTACAGCAGATATCTGATATTTACAATATGTGTGTGTTTTGCAGCACAGTAAATGAAGAGATGAAGCACAAGACTAAAAATGAACATTTTTTTTATTTGATAAACAAGTGTTTTCATCTGAGAAGAAGAACTAGCCAAACTTAGTATACAATAGAATGGTACTTATTCGTTTTGATTGGCTGTTAAATGTGTTGTTACTGTGAGGGACTTCATATATTGCATTTTCTACTACTGTGTTTTTGTTAATTTTTTTGTGGCTGTATTCTGTGTTACATTTGAAAACAAACATGCAGCTTTTAATGCACTACTATTGTATCATAACAAAAAGCCACAAGTACCAATGTTTATCTTTCTGTATCACTTTATTTTTATGCGTATCTCTCATGTTTCACATTGTTGAAATGTGTGTTGAGTCTGTTACATTATTTTTACGTGTACAATAAAATTCAGGGCTCACTGGATCACTCACTATATACATTTCCCCATATAGTAGGTTATCTCTTGTGTATCTACTGTGTGTCAATGTACATTTAGTGCACTGCAGAGCTGAAATGTCATTTAATCTTGTTTGAAGTGCATCTTTCATAAACCTCTTACCAAACGTGTCTTATTGTGCAATGGGTTAGGGTTAGCGAAAAAAAAAAAAAAAAGTCAGAAAACAAAAAATATACACGTCCTGAAAATTTTGTTCAGTGAATACTACATTTGTTTGAAGCCATTTGATGTATCAGCTTTGTCATGTTGTACAATTTCAAAGAGAATGATAATGCAACGCAGAAATGACATTTCTGACATTTGTTGCAGGATTAGCACATAACTGGATTTGCATACTCATGACATTATCAAGGGTTCAGCTAGGTGCCTAAAGTTGCTTGCCTTCTGGATTGTCATTATTTCCACAGTGCAAGGTGTCCACACATCAGCACCCCCAGAATACAGACATAAAGATAAACTTTTTGTTCATGTATTTTGGAATTTGACCACATTGTTGAATAACCTCAGTCCAAATGTTGGTGTTATAATGTGACAAGCCAATCCTTATTAATGTCAGGCATATATGATGCATAACATGTGGAGGGTTGATAAGTGATGATTGCTCTATGGGAAAGAGCTTTAAAAACCTTTCTTTCTGAGAGAATATATGTTCTTATTTTTATGGATTTTATTTTTAGAGACTTAAAATAAAGTTTCTGTGGAGACAAAAAGACATGTGGGCTCATTCTTTATGTTGTGACAAAAAACTACTTTATGACTTGAAGTCAGTTTTGCTCAACATTAACATCCACTTGATCTAAAATGATATTTCAATGTGCTTTAGGGCTCATGCAAAGTGATTTGATGACTTGTGTACTCAAGGATATTGCAACACTAGGAACATTCTTTATTGATCATGTGATTATCAGCTGGCTTCAGTCTAAGCATCTGTTTTACTGAAATTTCAAAATGAGAGCAGAATAGCATTGGCTATTTATCACATGTAGTTATGTTGGTATTGACTCTTTTGAATAGCTCCATTATTTCCAGTGATATTTCAGTGATATATCATGCAACTTGTTCACATGTGTAGTGACTGGTTGTTTTCAAAATGCACCCAGTGTGTTCCCTATATATTTTGGGGCTTTCAGTTATTGTTGGCCAGGGTTATATAAACCCCAGCAAGTCTTTATTAATCTGCTCAAAGCCAAAAGAGGATTGGGTGACTGCAGGAGTCTTTACACAAGATTCAACCAATCAAAAAGGCAGGATCAGTGGCTTACAAATCTCCGCTTCTTACCAGTTTAGCTCCATACATCAGTTTGTCCTCAGTTGACCAAACCTCATGACTCTGTAACTTTCCATAATGAAGTAAGGAGATTAAAAGTCACCCTGTGACGATACACTTTGAAATGCAATCTGATTTATTAGGAAGCACAGTGTCAATTCCCAGACTAACCAATTTCATAATGCTACATATGGTTAAGTAATGTGATGACACAACTGTATACCGTGTTTATAAGAGTGACACAGTCAACACTGTGGAACTTATCTCTTTTAGTCAGCTGGTGGCATTAAGGGGTCTTGAAATCTGTTCCTATTTAGACAGTGACTCATATCACTGATGTCCTATGACTCTCCATAGCAACAAGTTAAAATGTAGCATACACAGTGAGGGAAGTGTGTGGGTAGCGAGCGGAAATAAATTCAAATTAATGACTTTACCTTGACCAAAGAAGGTTAATAAGATACTTTATAGTAATTTGCTAAGTGGAATTTTTTCTTTTGGTGTCACCTTACTTTCAGTCCTGACTTGATCTCAGGAAGAGGACACTTCTTTCATGATAGTGCATGGAGGTGTGATTAATGCTGGTGCATCAGACATTCAACCATGAGCTTGAATGACTAAATGTTTCAGCATACAAGGAGGACCTTAATTCACCTCTGGTTGAAGAGAGCTACACCCATTCAGCCGGGTGTCAAGTAAATCACTCACTGATTGATTCATTCAAGAGTAAATGTTTTTTCAATGTTGTTTCTGATCAGACAGTTATCTACTATGGTAACTGAGGCTATATTCCTTTCAGTGCTGTGGTTGTGTATAGACCTACAGTGACAAAACCACAAAATTTTAGACTTGAAGACTATTTCTTTTTTTGACTTAAGTAGGCTTTGTAAATGTCAGGAAGTGACAAAATAGAATATCGCAATATTCTTGACCAAATAGGCCCTACTTTGATATTAATATTGCAAACTCATATGCAATGCGGTTATAATGACTGAAGAGAGTAAAGGTGAGTATTATAACTTAGAAGTAGGCTGGTAAGTGTAGAAAATTACATCACTTTACTGTACTGCAGCCTTATAAAACAGAAAAGACAACACTGTTATATTACAAATTAACAATATCCAGAATCTAATACCATACATAGTCTCATATTATGATAATGATATATATCAGATATCTTACATCATTATAATATCTTCGAAGTGATGACAATTTCTTCTGAGGGGAATTTCAATTTTAACCTCAACCCATTCAGTATATTACTGAAAGCCATATCGGTGAACTTGCTGATGGCACTAGAGGGGAAAGTCAGAGGATGACAGAAGTCACAAGCATAAATCCTATGAGTAACATGAGTCTAGTCAGGTGAATTCAAACATGTTCATCCTCTGGGTACCATGGATACAGTGGGCTATCTGTACCAAATTTTAATGCCAGTCAGTGAAATAGCTGTTGAGATATTTCAGTAAAAGGCAGGAATATCTTCATCATCATTATTGTCAATATTGGTATATTCTGACACCTCTAATTTAGTTTTCAGATCATAAAAATCTGTGCAAAATTAGATGAAATCAATTTGATCTTAATTGAAATTTAGCAGTGTGGAGAAAAGTGGTAGACTGACAGAGCAACAGTGCCATTCCATATAGCTTCACACTTCAAACATGCTACTTATTTGACTTTTTATTACCTTTATTTTAACCTTCACTCGGTTGGTCAAAACATATTACATTTTACAGATTTGGGATTCAAATCTATGAAATATAGCATTTTAGATGGATTTGAAGTAGCTCACCGAACCAGCTACAATAATACATGCATCATACATTTGCACAGTGAGTACTTTTACCTTTGATACTTTAAGCACGTTCTGTTACTTGCACTTTGACCTGAACACTGATCTTACAAAAAGCACTTCTCCTTCCTATGAGCAGATCTACTTCCACCACCTCTTTAAGTTGGACAGATGAATAGTTCTTATGTAATAACACTCATCTAATGAACACTACCTGTGCCCAATAACCTCTACACCTGTTTCCCATGTGCAAACCAGGACTACAGCCAAGACGCAACACATTTTGATCTTATAGCACTGTAATTCAAACCGGTTTGACTCGTCTTTGTCATTTATCATTCTGCATCTCTTGCGGTCTTTGTGAGCTCAGCAAACTACCAAACGCCACCTGACTCACACCCTCCCTTTTTCCCAAGAGGAAACTAATGATATTGTCCTTGTGGAAAAGTACTGGCATCCAGGCCATGGCTTTGTTCATTGTCTATTCTGGACAGTGAAAACACAAACAATAGTCTGAAACAAATGCTACAAATGGCCTCACAGGGTTGGAATGATGATATTATCAGAGTGGATTCATAAGGCTGAATGCATTCTAAATGGCCAAATGGCTATGCCAGTAGCTATGTGTAACATGCATAAAAGAGATGAAGAAATATAGCCAATTCATATGAATGTAAATATGTATTGTATGTTATTTTTACGCAGGCATGCAACGTTGATCTGAATATTAGGACCTATCCATGCATAAGTCATTTTCAAATTGAGGTTAAATATATTTGAACAGCAACAGCATAACAGCATATCAGTGTCAGGTGAACTCTGTGAAGGATGAGATGATATTTGTTTGCCTAAAGGCACGCTGAGCTAGGTCTTTCCCCACTGGAACACCATAACGTGAATATGACCCATTTAGTCTTTTTGTCACATCCTATTGGTAGCCTGCATCAGTTTCTGCAGTGACCCAGCTGTCTTTCTCTGTTATGTCTTCCTGTTATGACTGTTTGGGGTCTTTCAGGGTGGTGATCTTTCAGCACAGGATGTAAAACAAAGCAATGTTTTCTTCATGCCCATAACTTTACGGAAATTTACGACTACCTGAGAGGTACAACTCAGGACAAAAATGCCACCTATTCAGCTTCATGAGATTTGCTGGCCTGACTCATACACCAAAAAAGTTCTACCCTGAACATAAATATACAAAACGGCTCAATAGATTAAGAGAGCAGTAGTATGAGTAGTATGTGAGCTAGACAGTGGCCACAGAGAAGGATCTGCATTAGTGTGACCAAAGCGGTGAATCATCCATACCTTTTTTTTTTTTTTTTAAGATATTTTTTTGGCCTTTCTGGCTTTATTTCGATAGTACAGGTGAAGAGATAGACAGGAAACAGGGTAAGAGAGGGGGAGTGACACGCCGCAAAGGGACCCGGGCCGGGAGTCGAACCCGGGTCCGCTGCAGAGCCTCGGCACATGGGTCGCGCGCTACCGACTGAGCTATGCGGCGCCCCAATCATCCACACCTTGGCACAAATTTCGTGTTAACTGAGTTGAGGTGCAGGCTTCATCATGTCCTCTCTGCTCTGTGTGTGTGTGTGTGTGTGTGTGTGTCAGTAGTTCAGCCCCGACCTGCAGCTCACACAGACGGAGCAGGTCCGGGGAGATGAGGAATCAATGCAACCTGGTTGCCGCGTTTCTATAAAGTCAAGACCTTGCATTGGTGGGTCTACACCACTGGCCAAAAATTGGCACACAGAATGTCCCGAGCACAGCAAAATAAGAAAGAGGGTGATCGAGAGAGGTTGTTTTTGTTTGTTTCTCTACAAAGCTTTTAAAGTAACTTGAATGTTATACCTTAAATGGTTGTGCTTTCACTCTGGTATTTGTTTCATGCTTACAGGTGTGGCATATTGCCTTTAACTCCATATGTTTCTGACAACACAGAGGCAACAGCTGGGTATGACAGCAATGATTTGCAGTTGGAAAAAAGCTGACGTCTCTCTCGTTCAAAGATGCAAATTTCCCTTTGGAGATGTTTCGGGCCGAAATGATGCGATCATTTTTTCATTAATTCATTCATATTTCATTTATTTTGTTTTATTTCTGCATATGGTTTCACTTTTACCAGGAGCAGGACAAAAAAACTTATATCACCTGCCCCATTCTAAATACTGACAAGGATTACTGCAGGTACAGGTGGCCAACCTCTCTATATTTACCTTCACTTTGTTTTCAGATAATAAATCCAGCAATACATACTCAGATAAAATCAATTACCATCATCTAAAAGTAACTGTAACTCAATACATTCTTGTATTTTTCCTTATACATTCTTTTAAATTGAATAACATTTGAGCAGCACTGCAATTAAAGGAATGGAGTCATGGTTATAAAGACCAAAAACAACTGAAATGACAGTGACAGATCTGATTTGGAGCCAGTCATAATTGTCATACCAAGTTGAAGCAAAATACATATTAGACATAAAAAGCAGCAGTTCAGTTTGTTTTCCCATTGTAAGGAATACCAGTGTGGACTCACTTGTGTTTTGTCTTTTTTTCCTGTTGATCCATTTTGACCAAAACTGTCTTTGTTATTCATCCTTATTAGGGTGGGAACGGAAGCAGCCATGCTGGGAATGTGTAGTGACCTTTCAAATATATGGCAAAAACATAGTCAATACATTCCTGCCATTCCGCGTGCACAGCCCCAACTAAACTTTGACGGCATGCCTGGTATTCTGGCCTCAATGGCAAAAGGAAATATTTACCGCGCTTAGTAATAACAGCGGGGAAGATCAGTGTCTAGAGTCGGGACGTGATGAATGAGAATCAATGAAGCATACACTGGCGAGGCCTTTTCCCGTCAATCTGAGTCAAACTGAGTCAAATGGATCATTGACAACAACATTCTTGATTAGTAACACATCAACAGCACTGCTGCCAGAGTCTCAAGTGTAAACTGCTGATAAAGAGTGGAAACACATCAGTCAGTTATTGATATGAAAAATGAACAAATAGGTGAGGTTACGTGAATTAACTAAAGTTTTATCAGCAGTCGTCACTCTCGTGATCACGATGTATGCAGAGAAAAACGATCCTCGTCACGTTTGTCACGTGTATTGCATTGGACTATGAGCTCACTGCCACACCTCCCAGGAAACAGGTGAAGGTGTGTGGAAAAATTTATGACAGTAGGGGAGGGACATGGTGAAGTCTCCGGTTCAGAGAGTGTATAATATGTATAATACTTGTTCACTTGGGTTGCCAATACAGGGCCGGATCTTCACTCTCCTAATATTAGTTTAGACTTGTCTCTGAAGGAACTGCACAAGGGAAACAGTTTCACAACCTCCCACATATCCATTTCTATATGTATATATAAATCACAGTGTTATTGTTGACAATTAGTATTTTTTCCCCCCAATCTGTTAACAGAAGTTGAATTCAACCAATTTTGTGTAGGACATGAGGCACCAAAATACTGTAAGTTTCAGTGCTGATAAAACACCCAGGACAGGCCTCAAATCTAAAGAAGACCTAGGAGGTGGATTTGCGAAGTACATTTTTACAATTTAAGATAATAAGAGCTTAAGGTAAAAGTAACAGTTCATTCATTTGTCAAAAGGAGTTGTCAAACAAAAACTGAGTTATGTCCCTTTATGCTATATCATGGAAAAAAAATCAAGTGTGGAGGATGAATTTGACGAGTCTCACAGCCTGAAGAAAGATGCTGCTCTGTAGTCTGGTAGTAGATATTTTATGGATTTGCTGAAAATACAGTATAAATCAGATTAAAGTCCAAGATATGAAGCTATGCGTAAATTCAATCAGGAAGACAATCCTTATGTTGCTCATGATCCCTATTTCTCTTTCTCCCACTTCCCTCATAACCATCAGCTAATGCCACCCTCTTAAGCCAATCATATCATTGCTGCCAATCTTTGCATCAGTCCTCCACCCCACTGACCTAGTGCCCCAGGTCTGAGCTCACCAGAGGCCTCTTCACATCCATCCAGTTCAAAGCCTCTCACTTCATGCAGCCCCTTCACCAGTGACTAGACTTCATTAGGGGGCTCTATTCACAGACGTCATGATGGGGTCCAATCAGCAAAGACATTTTGCATATATTTACATATAGTACATTTTACACAAACTCACACAAGTCTCTTCTGATTTTTATATATATATATATATATATATATATATATATATATATATATATATATATATATATATATATATATATATATATATATATATATATATATATATATATATAATTTAAAGATATGATATGTAACCTTTCTGAATTCAAATGTCTATAAAAGGCTAGATGTTCATTATATGTTGTTATGTATTTACATCATCACAGATGTTTCCAGCAGTGTTCAGACCAGAGAAATCCGATTTTACTGATGGTCTCCTGAAATTTTTGGAGAGAGTCAGTGAGAGGAGAGAGTCAGTGAGGAAGTAAGTCTGCTAATGTAAGTATGTAGTATGAATAAAACAGTACCTAGTCTGTAAATGTTTCTGCCTAAGTCATGTAGATAAAAATGTTATCAGCACCTGTCCTGGTTCCATGCTGCTCATGTTCTTTGTTATATTTTGATTGAGAGACCACCTAGTGGCAGAAATTATACATTGTGTTTAAATGTCTTCTGTTTCTTGTCTCTTGTTTATGGTAGATAACTGCATGCATGTATATAATTAATATAATATTCAATATTTGGCAGCATTTCTTTTCAGTGAAACTAATGTACTGCAAATAAAGGTTTTGTACCATTACCAGGTTGGTTGTAATCTATATTATGGTTGGTTATAATCCTAAACATTACCCTTATCTGTCGGCAGAAAGCAGTCAAATTGGGTGTCAGTCTGCAAACATTCCTCTTTCATCAGAGATTTCCATCTTGAAAAGGAAATGCCAATGTTTATCCTTGTTTTATGCTATCTCTTGTCCCAACTGTGTAGTTTTTGCTTCTTCGACAACGATTCATGCTCCTGTGATTTTCTTGCACAAAACAAATACGATCTGCCAACCTTTGTCAGATTGTGGCTTCAAACTTCTCACAACACAAATTGTTTGATAGGAAAGAACATTTCCACCCAATAAATTTCAAAAGGGGACATTTGACACACTGGAGCTTTAAAGGACAACACAGTTTCATATTCTTTTACCCGGTGTTCTCGAGACCTTGTTTAAATATTTGAGTTTGAATTTCTTCTCCAAATCTATTTAAATGCAGCCTTAAGTACATACATAGAAAACTGCTATACTTCGGCTCTATCATGTCATTGTTTATAACAAGATAGCCATGTAAAAGTTAATAAAATGGCAGTTCTCTTTCCTGCTAAAAAGTAAGCTATGATGTTTGTGATTTGATGGCACTGATGATGCTTTGTCTCCGTCATGATTTCATCATTTTAATTTTTATTCCATTATATAATCATGTAACCCATGCTGACTCTGGTGATGCACAGAACCCTGGTTTATGTTTATGCTCTATGAATGACACAACGCCACGAGCACACATATCCACACACTAAGACACTTAACATGTGAGGTAACAGAACAAGCGTCCGGTGAATGTGTTCCTGCCCATGTGTGCAGTAGGCACTGGTATATGGTGTTAACTAGTGTCAATCTGCATTTCAGAGTTTATGTAACACTCATGCCTCACGGGGGTTTTATGCTTCATTAGCTCCAGTGGCACTGCCCTCTCTTTTGCATATGTCAGTCTTGCCTGGGGGTTTCCGTTGGTGTCCTGGGCCATGTCTGACCCCAGACATTTAATCCAGGCAGGCTTGTGATGATGTCATGTGGCCTTTGGTCAGTTCAGGCACAGTTTTGCTGTCTTTAGCTTGTTTACACCCATAGGGGGCTGTACTTCACAACTTTTTTTGATGTACTTTGGATCTGCCAGGTATTTGCATAATGTGGGCCCTTTTGCATATTTTCTGTGATCACACACTGTCATCGTACATCCTGCTCCCTTGTATAAGAAAAGTGTCTCTTATTTCTTGTGAATTTGAGGAGATCAAGAATACATACACAACGTTATCCAGTGGTGAACTTGCCCTCTGGAATACAGTGATAAATCCTGGTGGGCTGCTGCATTGCGAGTCTGATAGACCCTCAAAGCCATTACATTGTAACCAAACTTCTGGCCCTGTCTGTCTCTGGGGTAATCTTATATAAAAGTAAAGATATATATTTGATGCAATTATTATTCATGCATTCTTGTATGTTGTGTCCTGCTGCTCTTGTTGTTTGGTGTTGCAGGTGCTGACTGGATGGTTGAAGTGTATAAGCTTCTGAGGCCAGTGTGCTAGAAAAAGTTGGCTTTTGATTCTCATTCTCAACTTGTCAAATACTCACGCTTTGGGATTGTAGGACAGGTCAGTCACTCTCACAAAGCGTCAGTATTTGAGGAGTTTGGAGTGAGACTCAAAAATAAACCTTTCTTACAAATAGGACCTTTAAAAAAACACCCTGCAACCTCTCTCTCTGTGTGGGAGAGATTGTCTCCCAGACTGACCTGCTGACAGGCTTTTTTGTGTTCTCTTGGTTATCTGTATATACATTTTTGTAAATAAATCACCTTTCTCAGTTTCCAATATGTCTTGTGTCTCCATTTTTGTGCCAGCTTTTGAGCTAGGCTGTGACATAACATAATAAGGTACCATTTATAAAAGGTTTTTACGTTTTAGGTCATTGCTATATTCATGGTTCACACATGTTTTACAGACCATGGTTAAGCCGTTGTAAGAGCAACATTTAGTTTGCCAGGGTGTGAAATATCGCTCTGGTTGGTCAGACTATTTGCTGATTTGGACCAAAGGGTCCTTTACAAAGGGCGCCTTATTAGAAAGATTTAGAAACTGGTCAAGAATGATAATAAGAAATAATGCTAGAATGCTATAATAATCATTGGTTAATGTTATTTTGTTTATTTCTCAAGGAGAGTACATGTTAAAGGTGCAATATTTAAGAATTTGCCAAATGTTGAAGTCATACTCTAAACAAAGTGGGGTCAGCATATCATTAGATTGACAGCTAACTGCTGCTAACTGCAGTCAGGATCTGTAGCTGCCATTATCTAGTTAGCTTAGTTATCATTGAATCTAGTGGTCCAGAGTGAGAGCTTGGAAATAAAGAGTTTTGGCATTTACATGGTAAGCACAGGAGCATTGGACCAGAATAGACCAGAGCTAACTGAGAGAGATAGATAGAGATCGCATGCTAATGTCAGTACTTATCTCTGCAGCACAATACACACATATTGTGACTGCTATTTCTTTACAGTTTGTTGATAATTTAGGTTACTTTTGGCACGTTTTCAACTGAAAGTCTTTGCACATTGCACCTTAAATGAACATTATTGTAACAATGCCACAACTAGTCAAGAGGCCAGTTCTGTCGTTCCTGGCCAGGTGTCAAGTTGGCAACCTAAAATGAAGAAACAAGCATGTCAGTTACAGTGAAGCAGGACAAAGACATGGGCAGCAATAAAAGCAGAGGCTATTATGGTGCAACAAAGCAAAAGCAAACAACATAACAACTATCAAACACTAGCAAAGACAGATAAGAACACAGACAACCATAAGCAGAGACAGATATAAGAAACAGGACAACAGTAATGACAGTAACACTAATTTAGGTCAAGCAATGGGGAAGTTTTCTTGCATTATATCACGTTTTTTTTTTTTTTTGTGATTGCAAAAGATCTGTCTGCATGAGGGAAAGATAACAAAGCTGTTTAGGTTGATGCAGTATCTTGATCCTTCATTGTGAAAAGCATCAGATGTTCTGGTCCCCTGGTGTCAGTTCATTTCAACACACATTGTGTTGTAACGTGCTTTCGCCACACTGAGCCAACAGAGAAATTCCTGATCTTTTAAAGAAACATCAAGTTGTGAAACTTCAGATTACTGAGATGCCATCAGGACGTGCAGACGCTGGAAACTGACCAGAGTTCAAGAGAAACAGAGAAAAGAATCCACACTTCAATATTTTAGCATGCAAAATCTCACATTACAATATTTGCACTAACTCCTTCTCATGTTGCATTTGCAAATAGAATGCCTGGCACCATCCTATTGCACACAATCTCAGGGTCTGATGTTCCTGTGTTCGTCCACCGCTCCTTCAGGTGATGGAAGTTGACCAGTTACAAGGAAATTTTCAGATCCAGTTTTTCTGTGTGTGTGTGTGTTTGTGTATCTGTTTGTTTCTATGCTCTTTGTACACCCATTCCTCTCTTGTTTCACTTTGCAGAGCAGAAAGTCAGTGCAGCATCCACCCGCTGGCACCGCTGCAAAACACAACTGATCTGGGAACGATCAGAGGCGGTGGGAGTCGTCCGCTCCAGCGGTGCAGCTCTGAGGGGGAGAAACGCCGCCCCTCCAAACACAGGATCCAGTTTCAAGCATTCTTGTCAGCAAACAGATACAAAGCTGAAGTGTCCTTGAGCAAGACAATGGACCTTTAAAGACTTCAGTGCTGCTTTGTGGCTGACACTGATACCATTTACATTTAGGGCAATTATCAGAGACGCTTTTGTACAAAGCGACTTACAGCTGCACGTAGATTCATGAACCAATGGCAGATGCTACCATGCAAGGTGCCGACCAGCACACCAGGAGCAGCTTAGGGTTCAGTGTCTTATCCAAGGACACTTTGACATGCAGAACATGTCTAAACCCCCACTTCAACTCCTTACATAAACAGATGCCACACAACAATTCTAATTTGATAATTTGACAGTGAAGCAAACAAATCATTTTACTGCAGAAATGTAAGTGCAGAATGACTTCAGAATATGTTGCATCATACTGCCATCTAGAGGAAATTAAAGTAAAAACTAGAGACCAGGCTGTAGACTAAAACGCAATGTTTTCTTGTACTTTTCTCCCTCCGTGTGGGCAGACTGGGGACTACAGGGATAACCTCACCAGACAGCTACTCTCTAACCGGTCAGGTCGATATTCAATGATGTCGGACCCTGTTTTGCTGCCATAATTTGGGAAAGATTTGTGTATTTTCTTGGCAGGGTATTGTGACCTCCAGCACTCCCTTTCCTTTATCAGCTGCAGGAAATAGCAGCATTTTGTGTACTTAACACTTTCAAAGTCACCCTCCCACCCCGCTGACACACAAACTCAAAACCGACTGTTCAGCCAAGCAGAAAGATAACTAATGACTTTGTTTCTGACTCTAACCGGCTGTGCTCGCCTAACAGTGCCTCTTTATTCCTTTTGTTTAGTTTCCCTCCAAGGTGTCTTGATCTCCTGACCAATTTAACCCTGTGGCCTTCTTAACTCAAAAGGTATGTACAATACAGAAAAAGCTTGTTAACGAAGTTCTTTGCATTGTTGGTTGCACTTGAATGGGGCCTAGTAGTTAAACTAAACAACTTTGAAACAGTTGAAGGTCACTTTTTTTGGGCTCTTTTACACATTGCGCAATGTTTTAAAAACTCTTACATCACAGGACCAGTGATGGAAGAAGTTTTTAAATCTTCTTCTTAAAGCAGCATCGTATAACTTTTTTAAATCTTAAAATAGCAGCTTCCAAATCATGTTGATGGTAGAGTTTCTTGTGACAGGGACACCATTCACTTGTCACTTGTTTCTGCACTGTGTAACTTTAGTGAGAGGGTAGGATCACAACGTTACACACGTTTACTTCAACATACACGTTTTCAACACTTAACATTGTTATGATGCAATTTTGTTTGTAGTCAGTGCCTTCATTACATCTGACTGTTGCAGAGAAAACTAGCATAAAATCATCCTGTTTTCCCTCCAACTAGATGAGTCCACCCGATTGGTCCAACCTGACCCTTCACTTGGAGGAGTCCCTGACCAGTGCTTTGGGTAACTTCCTGAACAACTGGAGAAATAACGCGACGGCCGCAGCCAACGCTTTGGACAAGACTCTGGCTGAAGAGAACTTCAGCAACGTCATCTGGTATCTGGCGGTGATGATTGGCATGTTTGCCTTCATTATTGTGGCCATGCTGGTGAGCACGGTCAAATCCAAGAGGGGGGAGCACTCCAACGACCCCTACCACCAGTACATCAAGGAGGAGTGGACGCAACAAAGTGACATCATCAATAACTATTCAGCAAGATAATGCAGACAGAGACACATAACCCAGAACAAATCAGACGTATTTTCGAAAAAGCGGTTCTTTTTCAGTAGATGCTGGTCATGGTGTTCAAATTTGTAAAATAAATAATAAACTCAGATTGATTTTGTCTACCTACCTTGTGGTTTGGGTCTTCTTAGATCTGTAGATCTTTTAATCCATTAACATCAACAATACATTAGAATGGTCGTTCCCAACCTTTGATGACCTACCACCACTTATCTTCCATTTAGATTAATTCTTAAGGAAATGTGGTCCAACTGTCAGTTATATAGAAGTGATCATCGTTATTAATGCAATTCCAGTGACCCTAAAATGATAAAGTTAAAAATGGCTGAATTCCAGTCTGGACCACTAGCTGCATGGCTAATTGAGCTAATAAATTAAAAGCAGCCACAGTTCCTGGTTTCTCTGGTGATATGCTGCAACCCGCTTGTTTCAATATGAGTATAAATTAACATGTGGCCACTTTTTTACACATTGCACCTTTAAATTTAAACAATGTACAGCAATGTAGGAACAACAAGTTACATACCATGACTATTTATTAACTTTCTGGAACTAAGCTGAATCAAAGCTAATGAGTTCACTGATAAGCCTTTTCCACATGAGATAAATAAAGTGTTCATAATAACGCTTATAATGGCTGAACCACTTTCAGCTGCTTCCATTTTCGGTCCTGGTATTGTGCATCCTGGCTCGCTGTCACGCTATCTTCACTTACTGGGGGACTTGAACAGAACAGAGCCCTTGTTAATGTTATTAGTAACACCTGTGATTTTTCCACTGTGACAAGCCAAAAATGTCTGCTGAGAAAAAGGCTATGTACGACAAACCCCACACCACTTACAATCCCTTTTACCTGCTTATTTTATTCAGATTATTGTAATCATTATGTTATATTATTTTCCCAAAAGCCACATATACCACATATCCCCCTTGCAACTGGACATCAAGATTCTGGGAGGGGTATGACCTTAACGTTCATTATTTAGTCATACATGATTACTACCTGCAGAGGGCAGAAGAGGCTCCTTTCCAAGCAGCTAGAGAACAACTGAACTTGAGAGCAGAGCTGCAGAAGGTTGAACAGGGAGGGCCGAAATAGAGGTGCAGCTGCTGTTGCCTTGTTCAATAGTGTGATAATGTTGTATGTAAAGGTTAAAGGGGCACTATGTAGTTTTGGGAAAGAAATTGAAACGCAGTATTTTAATGTTTGCAATATCAATGACGTAATAACACAAACTTATTCCTTTACTGAATGAACAAGCTGTTCTCAGAGGAAAATAAGTTCCACGGATGCTAGAAAGGTGGCAGGGTCCGCCACGTAAAAACAAAGCACAACAGTGTGAAATTGTCCTGTCCTTGAAGATCAGTTTGTTATTCAGTTTATTCAGTCATGAAAACAACACTATATAGTTTTGGAGACATTATAGTTGAAGACTCCTTGACATATCTGTGTGATTTATTTGTTTATTTATTTTTCAGTATTAATTCAAGTTTGCTTCTTTTTTAAAAAATCTTTTTTTTTATTCTTTGTTATGCTTCTTGGTCTCTCTTGAAACATCTCTTTATTGGCATTAAATGGATTGTATTGCAATTTAATGTGTGCAAATAAAATACTATAACAAAAAAAAGAAAGCAAATTGCACTCAAATCAAACCAGTTGTTGTTATATACCAATAAGAATGTCTTCAGCTCACACTGCACATGCAAAACCTGTGAGACCACATCTGCAGAGCTACACACAGACTATTAGAGTTGCCCTTTGCACACCTGTTGGCATTCTGAGCTGTCACTTTAAATACACCCCGCCATTTTCCACTCCAGCACCAAACCACAATCTTAAACCCCTTCAAACCCTTGAACCCCCAAATCTTCAGGGCTGAACTCTCTCGCCCCCGAACACATCACCCACTCCCCCAAAGAGACATCACAGACTGCAGGAACTGTACTCACGTTTAACCACCCCACCGTTGTCCTCTACTATCTCACTTGTGGTTTTATTTTTAGTATTCAAACAACTGGTCTCCTAAAAATGGGCCTGTCCTGCATGGGTAGGGGAGAGGAGCTGCTGCTATGTATGGTATCCACTCCCCCCCCCACCCTCCCCGGCACCTCACAGGGCCGACAGTCCTCCTCTTTCGCCTTTGTGTCTGCAGGGAGAAGGCTTGAAGGAGTGTTGGACAGTTGCTTGCTCCTGAAGATGCTAGCAGAAGCTGGATTTCTCTGCACAGCTTGGGATGCTTGAGAGCTGCCACTGACGGACCAACTTTTAAACCTCTGAAACTTTCCAACATTTCCCTTTCGGCTCTTGGGTGACCTTTTTTATACTGTGAAACTAGAACCAAACTCTTGACTCCTGGGGTTGTGTGGTCTGTGTCGCACCATGCCCTCCCTGTGGTTGTTCCTGCTCCCTGTGCTGAGCCTCGTTCCTCTGGCCCTGGCCGAGAAGGGCCTGGAGTTCCCACAGTACGATGGGAAGGACCGCGTCCTAGATATCAATGACAAGAACTACAAGAAAGCCTTGAAGAAAGACAGCATGGTGTGCCTGTTCTACCACGGGCCCATACCAGACAGCAAGGAGCAGCAGAAGCAACACCAGATGACCGAGCTGGTCCTGGAGGTAAAGTATGAGGATGAACGCAGGAGGAGAGATAGAGGAGGTGCAGGGGCAACCCCCAAAACATAACGACAGGACAAGAAGGAGGGAGAAGAGTAGAGACGAGATTACAAATGCTGGAGAAGAAAGGACACGAGGTCTGATTTAGCAAACAGACTTATATGAACGATCAAGAGTATAAAAACTCCACATAAGAGCTCCAGTAATCTGAGAACCAGTGCATGCATGGGTTTCCTCAAGGTCAACGTGTATCTATATGTGCTCGACAAGCGCACAGAGAGTCCAGTGAGATGCAGCACTGTCACTTAGGCTTAACTTCAGCTTAATTCAATGTGCGCTTCTATCCCCGAGAAATGCGTCCGGCTAATTCTCCCTGTGGCTCCCCTCCACTGGCAGAAATAGGCCGAGAGCTCATGTGTATGATGTTTTTGAGTAATGAATGTGAAGGACACCATACACCCCTCATCTATTAGAGTTTTTGGTTCACGTTTGGTGACAAATGTAAGACAGCTTGAAGGTCTTTTGTATTCAGGCTCAGGCACGCAGCTGGATACACGTCTAATTGAGAGATTAAATGAATGTCTCTGTTTGAATGCCATTCAGCTGGAAACAGTGAGCACGGTGCCCTGTCTCATGTTACACGTGGCTGAGGGTGAGCTGCTCTCTGATCTGCTGAAGGTAACCCGAGCCCAGTTGTGCAGTCCTGATATTAGCTTAACTTATTTTACACAGCACAGGTGGGCCATGCTACTGTAGAGTAGACTGACTGACCCTTTGTTTTTTGTTTTTTTGCTTTAAAGCAACATTATGTAGAAATTGGCATTTTGTGTGATATGATGCCCCCCTACAAAACCCAGGTCTGTAACCATCAGTCAGACATAATGTAGGTGCTGACTACAAACAAAACTTGTTGCGTAATAACAACATGACATATTGAAGTCTTATATGTTGAAGTAAACATGTATGTTACGCTGTGATCCTACCCTCTCACTGAAGTTACACAGTGCAGAAACAAGTCATATGGGGGATGACTGGCTGAGACAGAGACACCATGTTAAAAGACACTAAACCATCAACATGAATTAGAAGCTGTTATTTTAAGGTAAAAAAAAGTAAGTACGGAAAGTGATCCAGTTGTCTTTGTGACAGCGGCACCATCAAAAATACCATTTGGAAATACTAGGGTGGGAAAAGTTGTCTGTTGCCTCTCAAATACATTTGCTAGTTTGTCAAAAATATGTATAACCTGGGGTCTAAAACTTTCAGTTTACTTCTTGTAAGTATACAAAAGCTATAATTTACATCATGCATTGTTTGCTTTCATGTCTGCTCGCTGGCAATGTTCTTCTTCACTGCCATTGTTGATATGTGTGGAACCATGTCACCAGCATTGTGCATGTTCATCCTTCACAAGAGCAAACTCAAAGTTCAGTTCACGTGGATTCATATAAAAAATTAAGTAGTTCAGCAGTTTTTCTTTTTAATTGCTGCTCTGAACTAATACCAGTAGTGAAAAGGCAGTGAAAAAGTAATATTAACGCATTCGGTGCATTGAGTAATCGATATGAAACACAACTTCCAGTCTTTAATGCCAAGTCATACATAAGAGCATTGTTAACTTTTGAGGGAATTAATGGCGCTCATGCTCACGGGTTAATGAAAACTTTTAACCACACAGTAGTCTGCACGTATACATCTGAAGCTATTGAATCTGAGACCAACATGTAAAAATGATGGTGCTAGTAGTGATCAAAACACCACAGGAAACCTTAAACCTCACTGATCCTGAGCTTTTCAGTTGTAGTGTGAACAACCTTGCTGCCTTTGAGCAACCCATCATTTCTAGAAGGAGAGTCTCGCTAAGCTCGCCTACTGTACTTCACAGAACTATAGCCAGAACAATTACATATACTCTTACTTGGTTATATTTAGATCAAGTCAGTCTGGGTGGTTATGTAACCGTGTCTCCATGGCCTCTGGGCCGCTGAGCACCTCTGTCACATTGCCAACTTTGGTATTAATTTTTCTTTCTTAAGACCTTACCTGACACTGCGGTCAAGCTCCTGGTCATTTCTTTTTCCAGAGAAGCAGCCTCCATGAATATTTCATCTCAGCAGGGTTTTATTAGTCCCATCTCTGCTTAGTCATACGTCACCTTATTGAGTCCTTCATGTTTTTTTTTTATCTTTTGGTTGCAGCTTGTAGCTCAGGTTTTGGAGGAGAAGGACATTAGATTTGGGATGGTCGACTCACACAAAGATGCAAAAGTGGCAAAGAAACTGGGTGAGTGTGTAAATGCAGCTTTTATTTGGGTTCCCACTCTGAGCCCCCTATTCTTGAGCACTGATCTGTAATTTCCCTCAATCACAGGCCTGGAGGAGGAGGGCAGTGTGTATGTTTTCAAGGATGATCGGGTGATCGAGTTTGACGGCTTGCTCTCGGCTAACACCCTGACGGAGTTCTTGTTGGACGTGAGTAATTTAAGGGCGGATTCCCAGCTGCTGCCACCCATCAACACCGGCCTTTCCAATGTCACAAACCCTCTGTACTCCTCTCTACTCTTTCTCTCCGTCTCTAGCTGCTGGAGGAGCCGGTGGAGGTGATTGGAAATGCTCTGGAGCTGAGAGCCTTTGACAGGATGGAGGAAGACATCCGCCTCATTGGCTACTTCAAGAGCGAGGACTCTGAGCGTGAGTGTGCGGGGGCTGTTGACACGAATATGATCAGAACCTTGTTAGACGGGTCTGCGACTGAGCTCTCTGTGGCTCATTTGAACCCGCTCATCTTCCTGGATTTACAGATCCATTTTTACCACTACTGCACACCCAGCTGCCACTGTCTGGTCCAGTCTCACATGCTGTGGAAGAGCTGAGTCTAGAGTAGTTTGCTTGTGGCGATGAGCTGCAGCGACATCCCGTCTGACCAACTGTGGGAGCACTAAGTAGAGGTCAAAGTTCAGCTATTTCTGCTCTCTGATGTGCAAATGTCATGTACACAACAGCCAAAGAAAGCACAAACAGATGTGTTATCAGGAAAACCAGAGAACAGCAAAACATTGTGTGAACAACACTGTCTCCTTGTTTCCTCCTCAGACTACGAAGCCTTTAAAGAAGCTGCAGAGCAGTTCCAGCCCTACATTAAGTTCTTTGCCACTTTTGTGAAATCTGTAAGTAACCGTAGTACCAGCACTTAAACACATGACTATCTATATCATTGTTACTCTTGAGTCTTTGTTGCTGGCCAACAGGTGGCCAAGGAGCTGACTCTAAAGATGAACGAGGTGGATTTCTATGAGCCCTTCATGGAGGAGCCGGTCACCATCCCAGGCAAGCCTCACTCTGAGGAGGACCTGGTGGAGTTCATAACAGAACACAGACGGTAAACGAAGTTCAGTGTTGTGCAGAATGCTTCAGCGAATGTGTGTTAACCACCCACCTTGTGAGTTTTAAGTTTATACGATTATTTATCAGGTTTGATTAAACTAAAAAAAATCAATCTTCCAGCGCACATCAGTTGTCGGTTATTATTTATCAGGTGTTTGTGCTCTGTGTTGACAGACCAACTCTGAGAAAGCTGCGTGCAGAGGACATGTTCGAGACCTGGGTGAGTGACGTTTAAATGTAGTTTCCCCTGATACTTATAATCACCTGACGTTTATCATCATTTGTCATCTTATCCTCAGGAGGATGATATCGATGGCATCCACATTGTGGCTTTTGCTGAGGAGGAGGACCCCGGTAAGAGCATGTTTAATGTCATACCACTATTTGTTACCAAAGGGGAAAATCGTGGGACTGTTGAACACAGGCAAATGGATCTCTTGTTCTCTGATATCTAATTGGTCAATCAAACTTTTTGAGTAGCACCTGTCATACAGGTAAGTGACTGTTAGCTAATGATAAGACAGAACAATAATGAGTAAAGATTACACACTAATGAGTAAGAGAAAAGGATAAGAGGAGAAACTTCAAGAGGCCATTGGCTGGATAAAACAACAAAGTTATAAAGTTTCATGAGATGTAGAGTTGCTGGTGGGTTGAATTTTGTCAGGCTAAATGTTCCATCTGGTTTCCAGTCTTTGCTCTGACTAAGATAAGATAACTGGCTGCCAGCTGTAGCCTTACAGTTATATCTGACCTAAAGCAGGAAGACAACTTTCGAGGTTTCCCTCCACTAATGTTTCCCAGTGGTATTGCAAAGACACAGTTAGCAACAGGGCTACCACTAGCAGCCTCGCTATCTGTGCTATGACAAGGCAGATGGTTACAGTTATAACAAGGCAGGTTTTGTTTCTTCCTGATCTGGTAGAAAGAGTGCCAGTTTTGAACCATCTAGAGTCCTGCTCGTCAGATGCACTTCCTTTGGGCCATAATTCGACTCAATCTATATGTGCCTGGTGTCATATTTTGACAGCCACTACTCTGTAGATTCAGAAATTACTTCAGAATGGCTAATAACATCAAAAAAGTTCTTTAAACAAATGAGAGGGGAGCCAAACTATTTCTCTAAATCAGCTGATGTGTTCTTTTCGCCTGGTCCTTGTCAGTACTTATGCAGCAGAGTCTAATTGTCTGATATTGTGTAAAACTGCTTCCAGATGGATACGAGTTCTTAGAGATCCTGAAGGAGGTGGCCAGAGACAACACCCACCTACCTGAGCTCAGCATCGTCTGGATTGACCCTGATGACTTTCCACTGGTGAGACATGACACCTTCTAGATACAGAGCCAGGCAGACTAGAAATGCAGAGAAAAACAAAACAAAAACAAAAAAAAACAAAAAAAGCAAAAAAATTATATATATATATATATATATATATATATATGTATATATACAGTATATATACATATATATATACATATATATAGCTCACACGCTGCAGGTCTAATATGACTGTTTTTCTTCAGCTTATCCCCTACTGGGAGAAGACCTTCAAGGTGGACCTGTTCAGACCACAGATTGGAGTCGTCAACGTTACAGATGTAAGTAAAAAGCTGTCTGACGTCACGTGAACGTTTGTGAGTTTCTACAGACGTTATCTGACCTGTGTGTGTGTGTGTGTGTGTGTGTGTGTGTGTGTGTGCGCGCGCGCGCGCGCGCGAGCAGGCCGACAGTGTGTGGATGGAGATGGACGATGAGGAGGACCTGCCCACGCCCAAGGAGCTCGAGGACTGGATCGAAGATGTGCTCTCTGGCAAAGTCAACACAGAGGATGATGACGATGACGACGACGATGATGACGATGATGATGATGATGATGACAGTGAAGATGATGAGGATGATGACAGTGAAGATGATGAAGATGAGGATGACAATAATGGTGATGACAATGATGAGGAGGATGATGGTGACAGTGAGGATGAAGATGAAGACGATGATGATGATGAAGATGATGATGACGATGACGACGATGAGTAATCCATAGCATAAGAACAGTAATTGTTGACTCTTCAGTTTTAACTGTGCAGCAAAACGACTTTTCACAAATGTGTACTGAACATGTTCCCACTAATGACAACCAGTCTGTCAGTCTGTCTGTTGGACTTCTGTGATGATGTAAATAAACCTGGAGTGGGTTTGGGGATTTAGAATAAAAGACTTATATAGTAAAATGTCTGGTCCAGACATTTATCTCACCTTACACGTGACAATTATTTATATATTTATATATGTAAATGGTTGTTGATAATAAAGGACTGTCGACGTCAACTATCACTGTCATCAAATCATTTTGCCCTTGAGTGGGACCCCATCAAAGAGGGGAGTCTGCACCGCACCATGACTGTGATTGGTCAGCTTGGTAGAATCGCATTTTCCAGCTTCTCTCTGTGCTAATACCACTGTTAATATTATAGTGACCTGTAGTTTCCCCTGTAAACACACCGCCCACATGCAATGACTGTTGCAGTCCCTCCTGATCTGCTGCTCTTCTTGGGTTACACTTCTTCTCCAAAGCTGCTTTTCGCTGCCGTAGTGTCTCTGTCCTGAAGAGAGTGGACAGGCTGCATGTTGAAACAGCAGGCTGACTCTGCAGAACCAGCCCGGAGCAAAAGCACATCATTGTCACCAGGTACAATTCTGAATCGAACCTAAAAAAAGTAAAGTTTCAACATTTCCATTTTAAGAACATCTCAAAAGCAAAACTATCACCGACAAAATCCGATTTGTGTCAGTTCGTGGTCCTTGACATGAAAAAAATTCGAGAACCGCTGGGTTTAATACACTACAGTGTAAAAACCTTCAGACAAACGCTGCTTACTAACTATAAATGTGGATCACCATTCAATTAAAACTGGATTGGAATTTAAAAGTAACTAAGTAGATTTACTCTTATACAGTTCTTAACTTAAGTATAATTTTGACAGACAAAAAAACAAAAAAAACAGAGAATATGTAAAGTTTATTGGACGCATTGTGTTGTTCAAAATCAAAATAGTAATTCCAAACCTTTTGAGCTACAAAAATCAACATCTAGTCTCTTTTTCCTTGTCACTTCAGAATAAGTATTAAGGTCCAAAACACAATGTTGTCGTGGCAGAACCTTTTCTCCCTTCTCCTGCGTTGATTCTCTCTCGACTCCTCTGTGTCTTATCCGTCGTAAGAGGAAGTTTTACTTTCACTTTGAGCACTTTTTGCTGTCAGTACAACTTTTTACTTTAGAGAAATGCAGGGCTTTTTCTTAAAATGGACTTTCTTCATGTGCTTATGTAGGCTGTTACACTTTGGTAAAGAATCTAAGGGCTTCTTCCACCATTGAGCACCACTTTCTGAATGTAATTTCTTTAACTTATAATCTGTTCAATTACATACGTTGTGGCTCATTGTCCTCAGTGTCAATAAACCAAACTGGGCGTTGAATATGTGTTTCCTCTCCTGCTTTCCGGTGATATCATTTACGATCTAATGTTTAGTTTACCTAGAAAAGGTACATTTTCTGCCTGGGGGGGTGACCGCTTTGAAATTGTAAAACCCCATGCTGACAGTCTCCATTTTCAGGAGCCTCTAATCTTTTCTTTCATCTCTCTCTACTTCCGGTTTCTCCATCAGGTTTATCTCTCACCTGAATTAATGGGCCAGCAGCAACTGCGCAGGGAGATAATAACACCATTATTGAACCGACACTGGAAAAGCTGCCCTGAATACAAATTCTTCACGTCTCTCTTCTCTTTTACCTTCACTCACTTCACTTTGGTTTGTTGTTCTCACTGTCTGTCTTGTGTGGCTCATTGCTCTCTCTGCCATCACGCACAATGAGGAAATAAAGTGACAGGTGTTCCTGCCGCCGTGGGTGGTTTGTTGACTTTACAAATGTAACGGCACAGACATAGATCTATCTATCTATCTATCTATCTATCTATCTATCTATCTATCTATCTATCTATCTATCTACAGTCAATCCCTCAGTCATTTCAGACCTTCATCACGTAAAACTCATTCAGTTGATCCACTTATAAATCCTTGTTACATAAAAAAACACAACAATAATCAAATGCTTTGAAAAGGTCGATACAAATATTTATTGTTGTTCTTACTTTTTTTTTTTAAACAAATGTGACTTTGACACAGCAGCTGTGACTTTACACGTTGTGTTGTATAAAAGAAGACAGAGACAACTTGAGACCCTCAGCTGCAGGACATTTAGGAAAGCAATCTCTTTTCTTCATCATTTTCCCTTTCTTTCTCTCTCTCCCTCACACACACGCACACGCACTCTCACACTCTTGCTTGAAAACTGCACATGTATGCTGAGCACATCCTAAATATGTAGAACTGAGGCACATGTGTAGTCAAGAACTATTCACAACCATAGACACTCTAAAAGCCTAAACAAAACTACACTGTCAGTGACCACAGTAACACTTGTGTAAATATAAATTTACAACGCAACAGGCCTCAACAGTACAAGGGGATTTTTTAAAAAATACAAATATTCAAACAAATTAAACAGTCTGATTGACGCTCAGGTCAGGACAGTGTTGCTGCTCCAGTAGCTGCAGACAGGTGGCAGCAGTGAGACAGAGAGGAAATACTGACAGCAGAAAAACTGACACTGGGCCGAGCTATTTATGTAGTGAGTTCCTCTAAATTATTCATCTTAAACACTTGTTTGAACAGTTGCCAGCATGGGATAAATGCTTGTTAATTTTAGATGGGGGTCTAGGGAGAATATCCCAAATATTCTGGAACTGATATGAAATATATATTCCTCTATGCTCATGGCTGTGTATATCTGCTGACAGGTTTACATTGTGCTGAGAGGTGATGTGTTAATACTACCCCTTCATGATGAATTAAACTGTGCAATATGTAAGAATTTTGGTTTAAAACATTTAAAAATTAACTAACATTTTCAACTGAGAGTGAGGAAATAACAGTTTGGTTGTGACGTCTAAGACGTTCATGTATTGTGTTCAAGTTAGCATGCTAACAATCTAGCCCGAGGCATGAAAACCTCTTACTCCAGCCAGCGTAAACACCAACACTCCCCTGGTAGCTGCACGGCTAACTGAGCTAACAAGCTAACAGTGGCTATAGCAGGGATGTATTAACAGAATACAGTCAGCAGCAGTTGGCAGTTACTCTGGTGATGTGCTGCCCCCAGTTCAGTGGGTGTGGAAATTCAAGTTGGACAAATTCTTACGTATTGCACCTTTAAGATTAACATCAGGAGGGAATGTTTTTTAAAACTAAATAGCACAAGGGTAGCAGTTTTAACACAAGATATGGAAACAGCCGTTGGAACATTTAGCCTCTCTGCTGGCCTACAAAAGTTTCAGTGTACACTGCACACACTTGACTGTACAAACATAATGAGCACTGTTGGCCATACTGTCTCTGTTCAGCTGTGCTGTGGTTGGCTTCCAGTCCAAGAGACTCCAGTGATTTGTCTGACATTTTCATCTATTTACAGTCCAGTTATCTCCACAAATACAGTGCGGACAGAGAAGGTAAAAAAAAAAAAAAAAACAACCTTTAAAAAATCATCTGAGCACAATTTTGATATAAAAAGTACAGGTAAAGGTAGGTAAAGGGATAAAGTATATTCACATATAAATACTGTACATACATCTGGAATACATGACAGTTAAATACTCGTTGCTAGGACTGACAAAGAGCATGTTTTCTTGAAAAGGGTGTTTCAGGGCATTATCAAATGTTCTCACTATATATCGCTCGGGAGAAAGAGGAGACAGGTTGAGACGGGTCCCCGGTGTACAAACACATTTTTGCATCCTAAATCACACGCTCCTTCCAAATCACCTCTCTCACGCAGGCACACACTGGCACGTGCACATGAAGGAAGAAGGAAGTCTGTGGGGGTCATCTGTCGTGCATAGAGGAATACCTGAACTGTGTTCTGTAAAATGTCAAGACAGAGAAAGCCAAGCCCGTCCCCGCCCCCTGTTCTCTCTCTTTTATGTCGCCCGGATCAAAGACACAAACTCTATGTGAGAAAGTTACATAAACAAAAGTACAAAAAACAGTACAAAAAGCCTTGAAAAATTCAATCAGTAACAGTCCTGTAAGTCCAGTTGAGCAACACTGCTCTGCCTGTTAAACTGAGGTTTCTGATTGGAGCAGCAGTAGAAACTTGTGAGACTTGGGGTCGATGTACTCCTCAGTGATGCGGATGTAAGGGATGCCTTTGATGGTGATAGCCAAGCTAAAGTCAAGACACCTCAGCAGGAACTCCGTCCCCTCCTTTATGCCGCTGGTGACCGAGGCCTCGCTGACCAAAGTCCACTGGTCGGCCATCCAGCGCTCGGGGCCGTACTGCAGGGTCGGACCAGGGGCCAGGTATGCTTCAAGGAAAGCCTGGGCAAAGGCACAACAATGTTCACCAAGAAATACGTACCACACAGAACATTTGTTTTAAGCCTGTTGGATGTTTAATAGGATATTTTCAGCATTTATAGCAGTAGTTAATAGTTTTGGCCACCACTCCTGATTGCAGTTCCAACTACATTAATTTTAGAGATCTGGCAATATATAAATGTTACTAAAAACAGATAGACCAGGCAGGAAACACAAGTCGCCCGATGCTGCCTGAGGAAGAGTGCCAAGGTTCAAACGTGTCGCAAGCCAGAATATCTGCAGATCCAAGTCTGTGTGTTCTTCATGCTATTAAGCATCTGTGTTTGAGCAAAATAAAGACTAGATCAACAGGTAATTTAGTCCTCCCACAAAAATACCCCATTAATACTATGATTCGGAATCTACTTTTTACATTTAATGCTCCAAAGATAATTGGTTTAAGATGCTTTTAGCTGTCTTGGAGCAGTGTGAGTAAATGTGTTATTCCCTGTATATCTGTGGTTTATGCTGTATTATGTTTTGCACATGTATATGTAATGTATCTTTGCTTTAATTGTTTTGATTTTTTTCCTCAGTGACTGGTGGGGAAAACATATACTTCAATTCTAAGAATAATCATCAAAAGGACATTGTACAGAATAGCCAGGACATATGTGATAAGGTTAAACAGATACAACAGTTATTTGGGGAAGTTTACTGTTTTTTCCCATTTTCCTAGAGACCATGGAACTAATACTCTTTTTACACTGGACAAAAAAAAAAACACCTGACTTTATGTCACACAGCAATATAAGTCTCAATTGTTGAGTGTCTATGGGATCAAAGGACGTAATAATGATCCTTTAGGTATCCAGGAGCGAAAGCAAGTAAACTAAGGTGGGTGCTGGGATGCCCTCTTCCCAGCTTTTGATAGACACGATGGAAAAAGGACGCAGGTTGTTATAAACTGGAGTCGGTCCTGTAAACACCGACTTCTGTGGCTTCAACAACACATAAACTTGTGTTTCAGTATTATACTTGGAGGTTCAAAGCCAAACTCACCTTTGGGCTCATGTTATTCACAAGGCAGAAGGCCAGGTGCTTCTGGATGCTCTCCATGCTGTGGCAGTGCTGCCTCCTGGTGGTGCGGAGGTACTTCTGCAGGGAGCGGGCCATGGAGGGAAATATGGCCAGAGCTGCTTCACGCACGTCCATGATGTCAGACGGAGTCGCGCGCTCGTCCTCTTTCTTCATCCGCCGCACGTGTGTGAAGGCCTCCTCCACAGCCACCACCAGCCTGAGCAACATGGAACAAACACACAGCAGTTAGCGTAATGTCAGTTCTCACACTTGTGTTTAATGAAATGCACCAAAGTCCTTTTCAGACATGGAATACATAATATTTCTGGCTTCATCCATCATCTGTCAGAGTAATGACCGTAGTCATTCGGATGTGTCCGTTCAGAAAACCAATTCTTGTAAAACATGTAATGTATAAGATGTTATGAGATCATGAATCAACATACAGTACATTTTAGGTACAGTTTCAGGCCTACAGTATGTTGGTAAACATCATGGCACACTCTGCCTTTATCAACCACTTTAACATAGTTTAAAACACTGTCAAGGCCATCAGAGAAGGATCTTTTAAAGCTGCTATAAGTGATATAATTCTATTGAGGATGAAATTAATTTAAATAAAATGATGATTAAATAGCTTTATATCAGTGTTCGGTCAGTGTCATGTTTCTCCTCCCCCTGCTCATGCAGTGAAACATAAGACTTAATCACCGCAAAAATCATAGAAAAAAACCACACAACTCACCTGGCTCTACGCTTACGGACTCTTCTCTCGTAGTCGGCCTCTTCGTAGTAAAGCTCATTATGGGCGGCGTCCTTGCGTTTGCCGGCAGCTGTAACCATGCTCCGTGACTGATTCCCATTACCGGGCTGTGCTCCTGCTGTGCTTCCCGGGGCTGCACCAAAATAAGAGGACGGAGGCAAATTAGTTATATCGGTCTGAGCTGGAGGTGGCAGCCGCTGACCCCCAGCAGACGCTGATTAATGGGCTGTGTCTCAATCTCAGCGGTGGACAGAGAAGGTCAGATGGGAGGAGAGTGCAGGTTTTAAACATCACAGGAGGTGTAAAATCAACCTTGTTGGCCAGCATTACACCCCTCTGACTTTCTTGAGAAAGTGTTAAGGAGAGTGGATGTTAATCTTTGTTTCTTATCTGGGGCATCCGGCCAGATCATGTATCTCACTCACAGAGAACGTTAATTATAGGATGGAGCAAAGAGGCGATTGCCACTGGAAGCATTCACGTTCCTCCACAGACAGTCAGACGCAGAAACCTTGAGGATTAAATATTCATCGTTTTACACTTCAAAGGCCGTACTTGTCTGATCCGTGATTTTACTGGTTTGTGCAACAACCCCATAAAGCTAATGGAGCGTGTAGAGCAGTATATTAGAGTTCCTGGGGTTTTTAATGTGGGGGAGTCTGATCTGGTCCATATTCATGAAGAGCAGCACAGTTTGGGGGAGGTTATATAGACTAAACGCTGCAGGTCAGGTAAGGATATAAATCATTAATAATCTGATCTGCATATGTGTGTCTTTATGCATGCGTGTGCAGGTGAGACACACTGATTGTAGGTACAAATCACCATCCTGGTGCATACTGTGGAAAGAATGAGGTGAGATCATTTTGCACAGGGAGCATTGTAAATATTTTCCACTCAAAATACGGGTAAACAACGGCCTCTTTAACTTCCTGGCCTACATATTCACACTCGCAGAAGAGCTGCCTGTGAATGACTTTGAATGAGGGAGAGAAAAGGGGGTGGAGGAGGGGTTGAAGCGAGCAAAAAATGAAATAAAGAAGGGTTGTGTGTGTGTGTGTGGGGGGGGAGTGAAAGTGAGCTGAGCTGGAGACAGTGCTGAGCGGGAGGAAGGAGAGCGATGTGGGAGTATGTGAGGAATGAGCGTTACTCTGATGAATTATTTAAGGCTTGAAATTCCACGGCCCTCTGGAGGCCTCTCCTCTGTGCCGCACTTTGATAAGGGGGTGGGGTGGATGTAGGGGAGGCGCTATGAGGACACTATATCCTGTATCCGTGCCATAGATTATCAAGTCCACAGCGTTGTGAAGCGCATGGGGGATTGATGTGTGGCGAGTGGGAGAGCCTTTTGGAAAGAGTGCAATATGTGGCATTACGGTATGTGTGTTTATGGGAGCAGGGGGGCAGTATGTCTGCTGTGTGTGTATGTGTGAGTACTTGCAGTATATACATTATGGTGGAGGCTTCAGAGTGCACTAAAGATGGAGTGAACCCGACCGTGAAATTAGTGGCTGCCTGTGATAAAGTGCTGTGTGGAGAGATGATGCCGAGCTGTATCTGTACTTACTGTCCAAAAGGTATGTTCTCAGTTTGTTTCTAAAAGCTGCTCGCGGAAGAGATGGAGATGGAAAAGAAAACATCACAACAGGAGAGACGAAGGTGTAGAAAACCTGCTCAACCAAGGAACATGACAACAAAGGAATGTAACGTAACATAGGTGGTAATTATCAGGACAGATGAGGCGACTAACCGTCGACGTTGTAGACCTTCAACCCGGCCAGGTGTTTGGCAGCCCGGTGCTTTGAGGCAGAGAGAAGTGCTGGGTTATGGATCGGAAAATCCCTGTAGTAATACTCCAGAATGGACAGAGCAGCCCTCTGAATGCTGTGTGAGATGAGAGAGAGAACATTCAGAGACGCTAGAAATGCAACTTGCATTATGGCTGACTTATATAAGACACTGAAGAAACCTCCTTGCATCTATCGAACAGTGAACAGAGATTTTAGACAAACAAATACCTTTCTTGTGTAATCAAATGTTGCTTTAATTAAAACATAACTGTGTTGTACTTCTAGACAACCGTTAGACTTATGTTTGACAGTTCACTAATTGTTATATCATTGTTATAACATTACCCACAATGCAACTTGATCGATGTCAGTTGGTTCAGAGACTCGGATGTGTTATTGCTCATACAACAACCTCTGGGGTTGAAAAATAAGGTCAATGCCTAAATGCCAAAAACTGCGGTTCCTTGAATGACGAATTATCAGACAAATAATATAGCTTGCTGTGCTGTTAACTGCACTAACAGAGCGGAAAGGGAAGACAAATAGCGGTGTTTTGGAATAACAATCGGCCATGTTAGCGTTAACCGGCAGGTGAGTCGAGGAGAAGACAGTTTACCTTTCAAACATTTAGGATTTGAAAGTGGCTCTGTCTTCACTTGAGGTTCTCCACCTCTGCAACCATGTATGCACAGCTTTGTTCTCTTCTGTCTCACTCCAAATAGATTTTTTTTTTTTTTTTTTTACAATTTCAGATTTGTGGTCTTCAACCAACTGTGCTGACATCATTTGAGGCTTTTGTGATTTTGTGCAGCTCCCTCTGGAGCCACAAAAGTCTTTATCTCACTTGGAATGGTGCACTTCCCATGTAAGTCAGTGGAAGCTGACAGTCTCTATGGTCTTAACTTCCTGTTGACCATCCTGCAAATTAATTCTAACTACCATACCATGAAGAAGAGGGTAAATTCTATCAATCCTGGTCACACAGACCTTATCTAATTACTACTGTGCCCGTCTCCTGTTGTCGTCTCACACGCGATCAGAGCAGAAACAAAGTAAGACAGGCACAGGGTGAAGGCCTGTGTCCGCCACTTTCTCATCCCGCCCGCCAAACTCTGAGAATAGCTCGCCTTGAGCAAACTAGACGAGGAGGCTGATGAGTAACTCAATTACTGCCTGTGCCAGTCTTCCCTGTGGACATTTATTACACACATACTTCAATGTGATAGAGTGTAATGGCCGTGACCAAGTGCCAGTGTGTGTTTCTCAACGTGCACTGAACAGAAAGGTCATATTCAAACGAGGAATTGCAAAAGGATTATGTTCACAGTATCTTTCTCAGTTCTTTCTCCATCACAGACTTGTACGTAAAGCACAAAGAGGAGGGGATTAAACTGAGGGATCAGTCGTACCTGAGCTGCCCGATGTTGTAGTGACGCGTCTCTCCATCAGTGGAACGCATGACACACACGCTGTAGCAGGGCTGGAAGTGACGAAGCTCCAGCAGCACCACGGCCAGGTAGTGGACAAACAGCTGGGAGTCGACGAGGGACACGGCAAACTGCACGATACCATGGTAGTCCTCATCCTGCAAAGTTTTTAACTGAATCAGTGACTAAAATTGCAAACAAGAGAAAAACTGTGTGCTAGAAACAACAAAAAATGGCACCTTAAAAAACACAGCAGAGCTATCTTAAACCTAAAAGGACACTGCACAAAGATTTTGTAAAACATATGTGAGTGACAATGGAATACAATGCTGTTTACTGGGTTTAATGAAAGCCAAATTCAAGTCAAAAAAGTAAAAAAAAAAAAAAAAATCGAAATATAATGTAAATGCAGAAAATGAGAAAAACAAAAAGCTCTCAAGCAGCAGCCAGCATTTCAAGTAAAATGTGTTTGTCATGAATGACAAAATATTTGGTAAAAAATGAACCCAATGCTAATTTTTTCTTAAATCCATTTATCAAATCCATATTGTACCACGCATTAAAACCCACCTGGGCGTCCAGGATCCGGACCCCATAGAAGAGCCAGTAAGACATGGTGAGCAGGAGTGTAAGCGTGGTGAGGAAGGCACGGTACACACACACTCTGGGCAGGCTGGCACGGCCCGGTCGGAGGAACAAGGCCCAAATGGCCACCAGGAGGATGAGGAGCTTGAAAGCGATGGAGAGGAAGAGGCCTTCGCAGGCTGCGCCGCAGGCCTGCAGCCTGTCGGGCCACATGACAACCGGAAGAAGCAGGAAGACCAGAGGTGTTGCCAGCACCAGCAGCCCCACACACAGGCCAACTGCCAGGGGGAGATAGCGGCGGAAGCCTTGGGTCCGGTCCTGAATTTCTTTCCCCAGACCGACCACTTCCTCCTGGGAAATACTCAGCTCGGAGGTGCCGGTCACTGCAGTGGTGGTTTCCCCCCAGTTATCATCCTGACGGAAGGAAGAAAGAAGAGTGAAGCCATGGGTGTATGTTTTAATATGTCTGACTGTCTGGATACAATAGTCGCTCTACTGAAAGGTAGTTCAAACAATTCACAGTGGAAAAAAAACATATTTTTCCGCATACTGGGCTATTTATCCATTGAGATTGTTTTAGTCTGCATTTTTTAGATATTGGCTGTAGGCAAGCTAGTTAGGTTACAGTTCAGCCGAGGATTGCGATGTTTACATGCAGTGCTGATTACCAGCCTCTCATCAATGAGTGGATGTGCATTTAGGTCTGTGCATATGATGACAATATGGTGCAGTTCAGTAGAAAGAAAATAGTTCCTACATGATAAAAAAATAAACCAGGTAAGAGGAAAAATGTGTATTTATGATTGTGGGGTTAACTGGTTTAACACTGATACCAATTCTCCGACAGCTAGCTGCTAACATTGTCTGACTGCCATTTGTTGCTATGCATAAAAAGCTGTGTGCTGCACCTGGGAGAGTACTGAGGAAACAATGAGCTGAAAGACACTAAAATGCACCACAGAGCAGCAGGGCTCAGATTTGGGTGATAATCCTCTGTGGGTTTGTCTCTATGAGTGACTCCTTCAACAATACACATGTACTTGATCAAATAAAATACTTCTATAAAAATATATAAAATAATGGGGAGTGCATCTTTAAATGTAATTTATCAAATTATCAGCACCACAGAAAAAAGTCTGTAGTATGTTAGAGTAGATAGTTTATAACCTGGGAAAAGAACACTGATAGATAATACGAGGGATAAGAGAGATGTGCTTTCTGTCCGTAAATTTTAAATGGGTGACAAAATGGAGTAAATTTAATCAGAAACTGGCAAATCAGATGATAAACATTAACCCAAATCCGACAGGAAACACTGCCTCCATTATCCCGTCTTCCTCCCGTCTTTATGGGAACAATCGGCTCAGATGTTACGCGCCGTGCACACAGCACATCCTGCGCGCTATTTAGAGATGTTAGGTTTTCCTGGGGTTCTGCCTCATTATGACAGGCCTTTTCAAAGTCCCACTGAAGTAATATAGGATGACATGTCGGGAAGTGTGGTGAGGTTCACGTGGGCAGGAAGACGCACACACTGAATCACAACAACAAAAGCTGGAGCTTCTCCGTGCCCATCACTGCAAATTACAGTCATATTTTCGTTTTCTTCCTCGGCAGCCGGGGTCATTTTAAGCATAAATCTCTGCAACAAAGAGGCACGGGCAGTATAAATTAGCGACAAGTCTGCTCCAAAGAGGCATTTATTTTTTATTTTTTTTTGTCCGCCTGTCATTAATTCCGCTAATTAGCCATTCATTGTCTCCCCAGAGTGCCACTGCATAGTATATCTCTCCGACTGCGACCAATCACAGGAGCCGCAGCTGCACAGAGAGGCGCAAAGGCTGGAAAAAAAAAATGACAAGCTGACAGATAAGCCATCACGGCTTCACACACATGTGCACACACACAAACACACCTGAGCACATCAAAGCTCCGAACTGAAGCCATATGGGCCTGATGACCAAATCCAGACAGAAGACGTCCGCATTAATCCTCACCTGTCTACTGTGCCTCACTGTAAACTGTGCCATCCCAGGCTATTAAGAATTTAAAAAGACCTTCTCCGATTAATAGGAGCCCTTCCGCTGTTTCTGGAAATGGAAAATAAGAAGTCAACATTGTATTTGCATAAATCCAGTCGGGGGAAATGCAGCAGGAGTGTGGTTGCGTTACTGTTCACAGCTAATTAAGTCAGCCATGCTGGAGGAGAGGATGCCGAGGAGGCAGAAGATGAACGAGCGTGAGGCGAAGCGAGGGAGGGAAACAGAGAGAGGGGAGGGTGGCGGCGGTTAAGGTGTGAGAGAGACGTAAATGAGCAGAGAGAGGAGGAGGTGGAGGTGGAGTGTGCAGATGCTGCATTTAGCGTTTAATTCCCGCCGTGGTGTCTGCCACACTAATGTGTGAAGCCAGAGGTCAGCCTTGTAAGTGCAGTGTCACCTCCACTTAGTATCAGAGCTCATTTTCTATTCCTCTCACATCTCTGCTCTGAAGCTCGCTTTCTTTCTTAAGTCAACTCTTTTTACAGGGCCACAACCTCTTGAGCATCACCTCATGTCATTCCCCACTTCAGTGACAGAGCAGAGCGGGCAGAACAATATCCTGTTATGCCCGACAGTTCAATCTTGATTGTGGGAACAGAAGTCGACCAACCAATATTGGCTTGAGGTCCAGTGCGGAGCCCTGGAGCGGCCGCCATCAAGGCCATGTTTCACTGCGTCAAGGGCACAGAATTCTATCGCACAGATGCAAACTGTCCCCATGTTTTGGGTAATTAGCACACACCATGTACGGTGAGTGTGGGTACTGCGCTGAACACACAGGGACACTATCAACACCCGGCTAGCTTGTGTCTTAATCTGAGTGTGTAACAGTGTTGGTGGATGAGCTGTGCACGTCTTCATGCACGGCGGGTACACTTGGATTGTGGCATGTTGACTGTTCACCACTGTGTGCAAACTTAGCACATGCACACAATCAATCAACCCATACTTTTTATTTAAAGTTAATAAAAGCACGCAGCCTGGTCCCGATACACTTTGCATTTACAAATTAACCAGAACATGGACAATAATTGTGTAACACAAATTAGTGAAACCAGATACATAATTCTTTCTCTTTATGGCCTCTCCAGGGCTCCGTGCTACATATTTTGAGAGCATCATCTAATATTCAGGATATTAGTTGCCACTTGTGTGTGTATACGCTATCTTTTAGAGTATGCATAGGGGGCTGCATTAGAAAATATGTAGGTTTTGTTCCATTTTGCTCCTCTGTTGATGTTAAGCTTACTGTTCGAAACCCGATAAACAGCCTTTGGTTGTTTGTCAACCGAAAGAGAAAACTATTCGAGCTGGAGCGACTAAATGTTTTATTTGACTGTATCTAATTAGCAGCCTGTGAGCTGAGACGCACAGTTTTGTTGCTGCGGACTGCAAGAGGAAGAAGATATTCGCTTATTTTCCCCCCTGTATTTTTAGTGTGGTTGAACATCTTTACTAAGAAAAATGGACTTCACAAGACATTTTCAGTTGTAGTTACTGTGGTGTGGTACTGTGGGCTTAACTTAATGCAAGACAGGAAGTAGTTTGAACACGACAGCAGGAAAACCATAGGTGTAAAAATTAATATTAATGATGGCTAATTAACTGCTTCAGTTTGCATGTGTTGCATGCTGGCTCACTGTTACAACCTTTTCACGACTTACTTGAACTTGAACACAACAGAGCACTCACCACTGCTATCAGTAACACCTTTGCTTTTACCTGCTGTGAATCAGAATGTCTGCTGTGAAAAATCTGACATTTTCGACAGTTCAGATGGGCATGTTCCCTGCTGGTGTTAGTTTTGCAGTCTTAACTGATCTCAAAAGATTAGGGATTCTTTCTTTAACACTTTAATTTATCAAAACTAACACCTCAATATTCAGCTCCTGAAAGTGTTGATGTAGATTTTGGTGGTTCCCAAAATCCTCCCACTCCAAGTGTTGAATCACAACACAAAAATGTCCATTGAAGAAGCGCCCTGCAGAATCTGGAGTCACCGTTTTTTAAACTGCTGTGATAAAATGTTAAGTTTTAGGTTTATCTTGGTGTAAGTGATATCACTAAGTTGTTATGTTGCAGCATAAAAATCCTTTTCTGGACTCCAGGCAGGAAAGTGGTAGAACAGAGTGAGTGAGCATTAATCAAAAGCTGATCAAAAGGCAGAGGGAAGCACTGAGGAAATACAAAATGTGAAAATAACTATTACAGACCGACAATAGACAAAGGGGAAAAAACATCGACTAAATACACATGAGGCTAATCGGGGACAGGTGAAACTAAATAGGACAATCACAAGGGAGGGAAAACAAGACAAAGACAGGAAGTAACACGCCATGGCACATGGGGATGAAGCTTACAAAATAAAAGAGGAAACAATAAAACTGAATCCAAACATCATGACAATAGTCTGCAAACGGTCTGTCAGTAGAATAGCCTGTACTAAACCTTAAATTAATAGCTGCCGCAGGTTTTAATACATGTGTTTCCTTTCTTTTCACTTTCATGCTAATGTCTCAGTTAGCAAGATAAAAAACAGCATATCACCTACCAAGCTAATACACTCTTAAAACCAGCCATTAAGTCTCAGTGGAATAATCCCCAAGATTAATGCTCCACTAATCGGGCCTGATCTCCACACACAGTAAAGCGAGGAGAAAACAGTAAGTAACGGAGACAGCGCATGAAACAGAGAAGGGTTACAGGACAGAGGGCAAGCGAGGCAGATAGGAAGAGAGAGAGAGGGAGGGAGGGAGGGAGGGAGGGGGAGCTGCTGCTTTCTTGGCATTCTTGTCATCTGGCAGAGGGTGAATATGGATTATGGTTATAGGCCTGTTCCACCCTCACAAAGCACAACAACATACTGATTAGCACCAGAAACACACACAAACACACACAAGACAGTCTGCCAACTGTAGAAAACAATGGCTAAGCCCCACTGGCCTGGGTGGAGGTTAAAATGACATTAACACATTGGTGTGCTGGAGTTGGTGAGCAGATTAGTGTCAGTGTTTATGCGCCTGTGTTCAGATGAGCCTTACAGTAGAAGCCATGCGACGGAAAACACATTATTTTAAAATGCCAGACAGGTTTTCTGAAATTTACTCCAGCCATGAGGAGGTGTGTGTGTGTCTTCATCTATTCGGTGACAAGGACAGAAGAGGCAAAGCGTAATGAACCAAAATATGAGTGTGTGCATCGCCCCCATATGCTTCGGCGTTGCTCGCGCTAACATTGTGAATCGAAGCTGCTGCCTTCTGGCACAAAGTCTCAGCGTCTCAGTCTCACAAAGCAGCATGGACAGTCTCAGTAACAGACTTGGCGCTCCCTCTATGACTCACTCGCACATTCACCGAGGCTGTGGTCCAAGACCGTATCCTTATGTCATAGGCATGCGTGTAAACATGGAGGATTATTCATATCAGCTTTCCACAAAGTGGCGTTTGGCCGGGATGCTCGAGCTAATCACAGTCTGTGAGAAGGTCTCTGTGCACCCGAGCCTGTTGGTGTTACAGCAGAGCGGCGGCTACCCCGAAACAGCACCGGCTGGGGTGCACGTTGGTAGTGGTTCTGGTAATGATGGTGCCATTTGGACCCACTTTGCCTGGAGGGCTGAGGCAACACAATGGCAGATTACCTTACACTGCGGACAATGGACGTAAGCTACAAGCTGACAATCACATGACATCGTGGAATGCGGCTGCCCGGCCAGGAGGGCATGCTGAGAGAGACGGCAAAATAGGTCAGGCCTCTCAGAAATGGCCTGACTGAAGACATGTTCACGTCCTGATCATGTTAAATAATATGTTATTGTATGAAATACAATACAATCACAGTTTGCAGGCAACTTACACTTCACAAACACACTTTCTCCTTTTCTCTAACACACAAACCTACAGTACATAAACTGACAAAATGCTCTCCTTTAACTATAGATACCAAGTAGGTCAGAGCCTGTGGCAGCCCAAGGCAGAGTTCCCTCTGAAGAATAATATCTTTAACTCTCTTGCCTTCCTCGTTTGGTTGTCGTATTCGCTCGTCACTCAGCCTCCATTTCAGTGTACCTGATCGACTGCAACGACAGGAATAGTCTGACATTTTGTGGAACATGTTATTTGCTCCCTTGCTAACAGTCAGGTGAGAAGAACTGCCAGTCTTTTATCTGTCCTTGGAGTATGAAACTGGAGCCAGGAGACAGTAAGCTTAGCATAGAGACTGGAAACAGTTGGTCTGGGTCTGTGCAAAACTAAAGAAAAAACACCTACAAGCGCCTCCAAAGCCCCTTAATTTTTAATATGAACAATATACTAATCCTCACAGGAATTGTCACAATTCCTGGAAAGAAATAGTCCAGCATATAACATCCTGTTCAACCACAACGTCCTGTTCTTACACTTTAGTCTTTTACAGATTAAAGGTACAACATGCAAGAATTCTAAAATAATTAACTAAAATAACAGAATGGGAAACAGTAACCTTTCTTACATAATGTCAAGGGTGTATTAATTGTGTCTCTGTGTTGTGTTGGAGAGATGTCTTCTGAAGTTAGCATGCTAACAAGCTAGCCTATCCTGTCTCTTAATACCCATCTCTTGTTCACCGAGAGGATGCTGAGGCTGGTTCTGCCACCCAGCAGTCTGGCTTTAGTTCTGGTTTCCTAATGCCCTGACATAGGGATCTTAATATCAAACCGATATGAGTGTAATCAATCTTATACTCTAACTCTCTGCAAGACAACCAATAAGCGCATTTTCATAAATATCCTGAATGCATCTTTAATCCCCGCGGCTGACTACGTTAAATATCCTCTCTGTCTTTGAGCTGCTTTATCGCATCATTCTGCTTCCCTCCTTCTACTTAAAAACCTGTTTCGCTTGCAGAGCTCAGCAAAATCAGCTTCATGGGATGACTGGTACCAGTTTGCTCTGCTTGCGAAGCTATCTGGCATGACAGTTATACCCAATATCACACACACAAACACACATGCACACACTGTAACCCAGCATTGTCCTTACAAATCCGTCGAGACCCACAAGAGGGATGCTAATCCTCTGACCTATTTGATCACTTGTCACCATTGTTATTATGTGTCAGGCGTTGTGCCAGTGGGCAGCCAGCTGTGTGAGGATGAGTTTAAAAGGTCACGGTGCAGAGTTCATGGCCGGATTACTGGGCCGTCTCATTTATTCTAATGGAACGAATCGCTTCTCTAAAGAAATAGCCGGCATTCCTTCACAGTTTAGACATATCGTTTTTGTCATGTGTGCAGTTTTGTGTTACTTCTATGGAAAAGTACCTGGGGGTCATCGCCAGGATCCGCCCCTGGTGAGGGTTCTCCCGGCAGAGGTTCTCCATTGTGAACAGGGGATTCCTGGGAGGGGCTGTCAGGGGGGTTGATGACGACGGACCTCTCAGAGCGAATGCTGTCTTTACTGCTGGCCTTGTGCCGCTCACGGCTTCGATCCCTGGAGTTGAACAGACACACAGATCAGGGTAATCGTAAAACCAGAAACATATACTAAAGTACTCGCATAATTCTTAGCGATTAATCTGGAGATTATTTTCTTGATTCACTTTTTTGTCTATAATAACACAATTTTGCCAAACCCTTATGACCAAAGAACCATTTGTGCATCAATGATTTACTTACAAATCATTTCAATTCTAAAGTCATGCATTAAAGTATCTAATGTTTTAAAGTGCTCAAGCAACAATACCAGATCACGCGTTACCAGATTAAAATGTAGGCATATGTTTAAATTCCTATGTAGCATATTTGACATTTACACAATAAATGTCACATTATGTGCACATATAAGCTGTATATAAGCTGACTTTCATTTGGAGAGGAGGGGGATGGTAGTGGCAAGACAGCAGGATGGCTACAAAGCCAGGGACCACCGTTCAAGACTGTTTCCAGTCATGTTTGTGGCCACAAATCTAGGCAGGCAAAAATTTGATCATAATCAAGTGTTTTTTTTTTGTCTAAACATAACAAGATCACCACATGAAATTAAATATTGAACCTAAACAAACATAAAGCTGTTACCTGAAGTTTTAACATTTCCGTGTTTTGCAGAAATAAACAATTCCAACAGCTATTCTGGTGACTGAGTTACCAATATGCACACAAAACAAGCACTGTAATGATACATTGGTCATTTTATTTACAGAGAATTCTCAAACATTTGCAAAAAATCTGCCTCTTTCTTTGTCTTTATAGTGGCAAACTGGATATATTTTGGCTTTTGGACCATTTCTGACAAATCAAGACATTAAAGGATGTCTCCATGGAGTCTGCAGGCCTGATGATGAATCAATGCACAGGCACAATACAATGCTGATTATTTAATCATGATAATAACTGTTGGCTGCAGTCTCGCATGGCAAAAGCTGGTGGAAAGGAGGGGAAATTAATATTCCAGTGGACAAACACAGGAGGGAGTAATCGACAGGACGGGAATCAAATGATTCTCTCGTTTGCAGAATAGACAGAGTGAAATAGGTTAGAGCCACTCGGCTGTGACGACCCTAATCCACAAGCTCTGCCTGTCTCAATCTCCAGCTCGTCCTCTCTCTCATCTGATTTATCTGGCCACGACCAACATGTGGCCGGCTCACACCGAAGACAAACACAACAAACCCAATTTTCACGGAAGGGCGTTGCATCAAATACCACAACAAAGGCGGCTGCTAGAGGTGCAGCATGTGATCCAGCAGACATTCCTATCATGGAAAAAAAAGCAGACAGACAGCGGAGGAGCAGACAGTCAGATGGGAGGGCAGACAGACAGGAAACATACCCATGTCGGTTTGATCTCCCGGAGCGGCTGGAGTGATAGGAGTAGCCCGAGTGGGTCGACTCGGTGTCCATTCCAACGGAGTTCAGAGGCGCCGATTGGCCAGGGATGTGAGGAGAGACTGGTCAGGTGGCAGAGAGGGTAAGTTGGCAGCAGTGCTCAGGAGGAGGAGTGGGTTTCTATAGAGACGGGCTGCAAGATTCCTCGACGACTGACAGCTACTCCAGAGAGCTGCTTTAGTAGCCACATTGACCTGAGAGACAGGAGAACAGAGGGTATGAGGAATGACTCCAAGCTGCTTTCTCACAAATAATGAATTTTGGAGTTGCTCGTGCTCATTCTCACCATCCAATGTATTTAAATTGAGAGCAGAATCCCCAGTTAACAAGATATCAAAGTCATCTCCATTTGTATGAAATGTAGCCTACTGTAAGACTGGAAGGTCAGGAGGATACACAAGACTGTCTTTTATATGAAAAGATATATCAATCCGGCAGTACGGCTGATGGTCGTGACATCCACCAAAAGTGCTTGTTTTTGCTGCTGACAGTGTCTAACATCGTTACCCAATGATCTTATTTGTTAAATGCAAAGATCTTTTTTTTCTTCAGAAACACAAGTCTCCCTCGAGGACAAGTCTCGTTCTGAAATCTCGCAAATGGTTACAGGAGTTGTTACAGGAGGACAACAATAGAAAGAGTTGGAGAAAGGAGTTTGGAGCTCACCTAAAGGAAATGCAGCAAGAATCTATTTCCAAGACCTGTAGTAATCATTTCTATAATGTTGTTGACAGTTAGAATAACGACTTCCGCCTACCAGCGACATTAACAAGCTATTTTGGTGGACAAAAGGATTATGTTCCATCCATCGCAGTCGTGTGGTAGCCACCAGCTGAGTGTTGGGTCGGTATGAATCATTTACACACCAAAACATTTAAATATATGCTAAAAATAGCAGCATTCCCCTTGTTTATCCCTGTCTACCTCTGTAAAATGCTTTTTCCTTGTCTCTAACAGCTATATATAGCTGGCTACGGGATGGAAAATCCAGTCTATTATGTGGTGTTTGCACTGTAAACAAGTCATCCACAAGTCAAACTTTATTTGGAAACACTGCTTTATAACTAGGCATTAAAACACCTCATTCAAAACACGTTTTCAGGAGGAATGTGACTGTTTTAATTGGATAGCTCTCGCCGTTACGTCTTTCACGTCTATTGTGCATGTCTGTGCTTCATAAGTGACTTCATGCCACCGTTTCGGCGAGATGTCTGTTTTAAAAGAAATAATGCATCTCAGCAGACTTCCTGGTTTAAAAAAAAGTTAAATAAATAACGTTTTTTTTTTGCTGAGAAGGCTGCAGACGTACTGAAGGAGCTTCTGGGTGGGGGAATGGAGGGCGGTGCTGCCAGTTTCAACACAATAACTGTTGAAATGAAATGTGTTTAAAATGTGACTAAGGCTACAACTAACAATTCTTTTTTTCAATGTCGATTATTCCTTGATATTAGTTGCGTCAGACATTTTTAAAAATGTTGTCCTCAAATGTTTGCTTGTTTGTCGTCAATGCCAGAATATTAAGTTTACTGTCACCGAAGAGTAAAGAAACCAGAACAAATTCACATTTAAGAAGCTGGAATCAGAGAATTTGGACTTTCATCTCTTAAAGAATAACTCAAAATGATCAATCGATGATTGAAATTGATCGAAACTGATACCTAACCCTTGAAATACTGAGGCCAACTCCAGGAATACAACTCTTGGGTGTAAATACCAAGGCCTTCATTTATTCATTTCTGGCATAAAGGCAGCCCAATTCAAGTGTAATTGATCTAAAAAGTACTAGAGTACACTTAGAAATAGCCACCATGTGTACAATTTGGATTGTAGAAATTGAAATTTCAGACTGATAAAACCAAATCATCCACACAATAAATTGATAAATAAATCAATAGATATACAAATTAAATGGAGATGGTCAGAAGGAAATGGCGGGAAATTACTCTAGTGTCCTCTCTGATAACATAAAAACATAAAAATATTACAAAATGTGGTCCTTTCACAAATAAATTCTCAGCTCTATGTCCTCAACTTTCCATCCTGTCAGTCATGTTTAGGTCATTATGACGTTGTCGGACTGAAACTATCAGACTCACTTCCTGGGCTCTGATGTGGTCTGTGTGATGCATGAGGACGCCTCGGTGCCTCACCATGCATGACCGTTCATTTAGACTTCAATCTTCTCCCTGTCTGTCTCCTGGCTGTTGTCTTGACAACCGCCTGCCAATCAGCATCCCCAAGCCCCGTCTCATTTCATGAACTGGAATTATTCTCCCTCCCGTCATTTGCAGTCTATTTGTTATCTCGGCAGCAAATGGTGCATATGAACGGAAGAGAAATAGCTCATTCAGCGTATCAGGACGTGAATCCAGACAGCGGCGTGGAGATGATGCTCTGCAAACGATGCTGCGCTGTAGCTGATTCCCATTAAGATGATACAGATGGGTTTTTTCCCCTCCAGCTCTACCCATTAACGGAAATACGGCCCGTGCATATGATGAACCGCAGATTTTCCATTCAGGATCAACGTACAATGCATTTAAATTGTGTAATATTATCTCTGGCTGTCTGTAGGATTATGTGTATCACACAAAAGCTAGAATTTGCATCATCCTGCAGACCTGTATAGTAACCTGCTGTGCAATGAAAAAGCACAGTTACTCTGGTGCTATTAAAAGCAGGGGGAACACGTGTTGAACAAGGCAGAGCTGCATTTATGCAGGACTTTGATAAATATTGTACAACCCGCAGCATCAAAGCTCGCGTCGGAGCATCAAATTTTAAACACGAGGCAGAGTTCTGATGGAGGAAAGTCACATCTCATCAGCTCGCATCTGCAGCGTCCGCTGTTGCCTTGGCAACAGTGGAGGCAGGAGGCCCCATCCAGCTGCAATAATCAATCACCCCTCGCTGCGAGTAAATTTGCGTGATACACTTTATGCGTGCGTGAGGGTGGGGGGGGGGTGGCACAGCGAGGGGGCACAAAGAGCAAACAATGGCCTCTCATCACACCCAGCAGCGCCCGTGTGGTTAAAGGAATAAGGCCCGCAACGTTGAATAAAAGCTGTTAACCCCCTGAGTGCTGATCTCGGAGCGTGTGGCAGCGGTATGTGGGCCACGATCATCCCTCTGAGCAGCCACTCATCCACGAGACGAGCATGCAGGGGCACAGTGAACCAGGCCACGTGGAAAATCGCAGCCAGGGGGTAAGAAAAACTATCGGTTACAAACCAACGGATAACTATGAATAAAGCATGCGGGCATAACAACGTGTGTTAGAGATGTGCGGCTGCTTGCTCACTCTGGTCCATCTGAAAAAAAAAAGGGGGTCCTCTGAGAGGGTCTCTGTGTGGAGAGCTGATTCTCTAGTGAAGCGTGGTTGCTTCAGCGCAGACCGTTCTGCTCGGCTGCACCGGGAAAAGATTCACAGGGGCAGAAAGTGACACTAATGTAAAACAAACACTCATTAACATGTTTGTTCAGCGGATGGGGGCTGTTGCACAGTGGGAGCTACTGTAATTACGTGTGGTCGGGATCAGAGAGCTGCTGCAGACCCATTTTTTATTTTTTTTCCAAAGAGAGAATATAAACAAGACCGCACGATTGCAACATCTATGTGTGTCTCCATGCGCAGAGCTGTGACATCTGATAGGTCGGGGTCTTTGCAGCATTTTGCCCTGCTGATCCAACTCATCAATTATTGATGACCTGACTGAGAAAGTGGGATTTTGCTGTGCTCTCCCTGGCTTCAAAGACCTCAGCCTCCAGTCTGGATGGGAGAAGGAGAAGTGAGGAGTTTGACAGTCCGTTAAAGCGCCCGATGCCGTGTTGGCACCCTAAAAGGCACCAGATCAGCCTCGCAGCTCATCTGAAGCGCATGCTGAGGTCTGGTTGCCATGGCATCTGTGCCCTCCCTCACACCCATCGCAGCCCTCGTGCCTTCCTTCCTTCATGTGCGCCCTGCCCTGGTGGCATCGTGCCATAATCTGCCAGATGCAGCAGCTGGCAGTCTGCTGTGCCGTGTGAGTTCATTTCCTTTAACGTTTGTTTCACAATTTCAATGCAATCTACAATCTACGACATACAGGACAGATATCACCTGAGGGCCTGACTGTTTTCATTTTTGATCACCCTGCTGGTTGCTTTTTTGTTCTGTACTAGAGCTGCCACGATTAACTGATTAGCTATTAACCGTTAGATTAACAGCTAAGAGACTAATAAATCTACTTTGATAAGCCATTACAGTAAACGGAATGTTCTGGGTGCTGTGGACACAATGAGACGCTTGAGGACGTCATCTTGGGTGTTTTGGGAATCACTGATGAAGTTTTTTTTTTTTTTTCTTTTTTACCATTTTCTGAAATTTTACAGACCGAGCAACTAGGTGACATTTTTCAAATGCTTTCTTTGTTCAACCAACAGCTCAGATGCCAAATATATTTAAGTTACGATCAGAGAAGAGTGAGAAAGAAGCAAATAGTCAGACTTGACCTGGAACAACTGAATATTTGTCACTTTTATAGGAGTCCATCCAGTGGTGGACTCAGGATGTCTGAGTGACGAGGGAGAAAAATAAATAAAAATGGCGCCAGCTGTGTGCAGTGAGGCACCAGTGTGCAGAAGTCCTGATATATTTATGGTGAAGACAGGGCACTTATTATGTTTTTGTCCACTGGAAGGGCACTTTCAGATCGTTGTTTCGAACATGGGGGCACCAAGGAGGTCAACCACTGAGCCTGGATGATAAAATATTCCGATATCGATAAATTGGCTGATATACAAGCATTTTCTTATACGATCCCTCAAATGAGCTTATCAAACACAAATATATGTGAGTGATATTGAATGTTAATGGCATCAGTAAAACGTCATAGTAAACTTCACTTCACTGGTGATTTATATATCGTACATTATCTCTTTAAACATTATAATCACTAAAAATGAAATGTTTCTTATTGGCACTACAAACAACATAAAGGCTGATACAGATATATCTGTGATGGGCCAATACCGGCTTTTAATCAAGAAATACACACACACACACACACACACACACACACACACACACACACACACACACACACACACACACACACACACAGAGTGCCACAGTCCAGTAAGCTGGATAAGACCTCTGAAACAAATCAAAGAAAGGGGTAACACAGCCTGTGCCAGTGTTATTTATAGTGATAACAATCTCTGATCCCTCCATGGACTTCAGATAACCCAGAGGAACAGCTGCTGATTAACATATTATCACATCTCTGCATAATCGGAGCCGAAGATTCTCAGGCATGAAACTCCCGCGGAAACCTTTTCTCCTTATTCATGACCTCCTCCCCTCACGTCCCCCGTGTGCTCCTTTCATTGTCGGCTGTGTCACATTTGATACTTGGCTCAGAAACATTTTTCAGAGGGCAAACCTGTGACCTTTGATTGACTGGATCCAGTCCGAACCACTCCCACCCTGCTGCTCTGCTCACACACACACACACACACACACACACACACACACACACACACACACACACACACACACACACACACCCTGCAGTAAAAGGAGTAAGTTAAGACCTGACACAGTCCTGTGGAATGCAAACTTAGTCCGCCTCTGATCCGCTCATGTGGAACTAAATAAGAGTACAGTGGAGGGAGCAGGGAGCCGGGCAGATACCTCAGCACATTCCTGCTTTAAGAGCACTGCTTTTATGCCTGCACACACACACACACACACACACACACACACAACTGCTCTACAATGCAGCGTGCCATCCGAGCCTTGCAGGACCCTATAATGCACCTAGCCCTGAGGTGGCTCCTCTTCTCATTACACTTGTGACACGCTGCCTGCCAGCCAGCCAGAAATGAGGGATTTACAGAGGGAACAATGAGGGAACACCACTTTCCCTCCATCAGTCAGGCTGGAGTGGCTTTCCAGGGGGAGGACGGTGTCCCCTGAACCTCTCTGCACAGCATCTATCAGCACTGCTCAATAATGAATGAGTGTAGGTGCTGCACACTTTCAGCGCAGCATCTTCACCACCACCACCATCATCATCATCATGACACCGAGATACCGAACAAGGCAGCATCGGCAGTGTCAGAGGGAGGCTCGTCATAGTAACACCTCATCCAGCTGTGCAGCCTCCAGACAGCTGCTGCTGCTGCTGCTGCTGATGGCGATACACACCGTCAGCCCGCAGCAGCAGCAGCAGCAGCAGCAGCAGCATCTGAAAAACGCCCTTTATTTCACAGGCTTCGGGCTCTCCCCAGGAGGAGAGAGGGACGCGGTGTTGCTTCTCTGTTACACACGGGCAGCTTCGGTTACAATAGATCTCGTTTCAGCCGCATCCTTGAGCACCATTAACCACAGGAGACACCATCACCTCCAGAAATGAATGCAGCATTCTTGCGTATTTTTTTTTTTTTTTTTTTTTGTAATCTCATTACGCACACATCGCAGATACAGGAGCCAAGGAGAGATACCTCACATAAACGCAGGATAGGAGCACTAAATGCCTGTCTGATGAGAAGGAACCATTTTTTTTTTCTTTTCCACGACGGCAGCATTGAACTTGATCAGTAATTCCTGCGAGGGGGTTGTGGCTCCGGCTTATGCCAGTGATACTCCCGGTGCGAAGAGCGCAGCATCGCGATGATCAGTCCATCCACCTACCTTTAATGTCCCAGATGCGTGTCGGGTGTTCCTCCACAGGAGTCAGCGGCTCGGTGAACCGCTGCTGCTGCGGCTGCTGAGGCGCGTCTGTACCGGGCTGACAGAGCAGGGCAGCTCCCCTCATACGAGCCTGGCCATTGTGGTGAGCAGCGACACCAGGGAGGGAGGGAGGGAGAGAGAGAGAGAGAGAGAGAGAGAGAGAGAGAGAGAGAGAGAGAGAGAGAGAGAGAGGCAGCATGGAGGTACAACACTCGTCCGAGCCCAGCCGGCGGGTTGCGCACTGAGACGAGTCGTTTCACCCGGAGGCCGCAAGAGGTCGTCCTTTAAAACAGGAAGTGGGTCCATGTTCACCGGTTTGGAGAATTTTTGTTTCGCTCACTGTTGCTTTACTTCGATGCTTGTCTTTCACCGTGAAGAGCAATCTTCATGATGAAGCCCATTTCCGCACAGATAAGGAAAAAAATGAGTTATTTTTGAGATTAAAAAAGTCCAAATAATTGTGAGATAAAAGACTCAAAACTATGAGATTAAAAGTCAAAACTGAGACAAAATCCATAATTATGAGATAAAAAGTCATAACTACCAGACAAAAAGTAATAACTATTAGATAAAAAGTCATAATTATGAAATAAAAGAGTCAAAATTATGAGATAAAAATCCGAAACTGAGATAAAAGTCTTAACTATGAGATAAAGTGTCATAATCATTAAATAAAAGAGTGAAAACTATGAGACTCAAAGTCAAAACTCAGACAAAATCTACAATTATGAGATAAAAGTCATAGCTATGAAATAAAAGAGTAAAAACTATGAGACTCAAAGTCATAATTTTAGGATAAAAAATCAATACTATTACATTAAAAGTAATTATTTTGAGATAAAACGTCAACGTGCGTCTAATAATTATGACTGTCCATGGGAATATATTTTCTCATACTGGCAGAAATGGGTTTCCATATAGTGAAGCGTTTCTGTAATTGCAGTTTTCAGCTTCATCTTCTGGAGGGGGGACGTTTGTCTGAGCTCACCTGAGTTTGATTCGATGTTTTAGTCACAACTAATTAGGATCCCAATTTAAAGTTTGCATAGTCAGAGAATATGTATTCTTCAGTCGGGGAGACTGTAGGAGTTCATTCAAGTGAGAACTTAATTAAACTACAACAAAACCATCCAACTGAACAAACAACAGGAAACAAAAATATGATTATTCAAGGTAGAATTTTGAATGTGTCATTAAACATGCTTTCGTGGGGTTCCTCTTTTTGCTCTCATTTCCCCCCACTATCCAGAACATCTTTATCAGACAGTGCCCTTGACAGAGGCACTGACCTAGAGCTTGAGTTGGTCCTTGGTGCCGACTGGGGGCGGCCTACTACTCCTCAAGGACAGGTTAAAGCAGAGAAGTGACAATAAACGTTCCCAGACACTTTCAGGGTCGTGACACATCACCTGTGGACTGGCGGCAGACAGAAGATGAATCGGCTACTTCAGGATATTTCATTTCTGGCCGGACGACAGAGACAAATTGAAAAGGAGAAAGGTCATTTTTCACCTCGGTGAAAAGGGTCACTTTTACACCAAGGACAGAAACACACAGGAGAGCCATGTTAGTAATGTTAGTAGACACATTGCTGTGTTTATTAAATGTTCAACTGATGTTTGCTACATTTAATTTTACTGCATTATCAGTTAAAAAAAACCCAACATCAACAACAACAATAGCACCAGTAGCTAATTCACATGATACAGTGCTGAGTTGAAGTTCAGTAGCTGGTTCAGATCCTTTTTTTTTTTTTTTTTTTTTTACATTTGAGAGTCAGCAAAAACATGTACAATTCCATAATAACTTGGCAAATTCCATCTTTTGATGAATCTCATGTCGTATGATTGAGAGCTCCAAAACAACTTGTCGTGAAATTAAGTGTTTTTTAAAAGGCAAAATGCACAAGGCTCACTTTGGAATCAAAGTTATGAAAAAGTGAACTTCTCCATTATGAAACTCCATCAGAGGGCAGTGTTGTATCGCCACGTCACTGTTTGACGAGTTTGCACCAGACTGACCAAAACCAACACTGACATTGAAAGAGAGAATGTCCAGAGTAAGTAAGTACTAAACTGGGGAAATGGTAAAATGGTGGCTCCAAACCTGTTCACACATGTAAACAGATTTAAGGAGGAACTCATTCCCAGACACTGTGGTGTGTGAAAGAGCTGTAACTTACACAGCCTGCAGTTTTTCGGTCTACTTTTAGCATTTGACCCACAAAACTATCCAGAATATTAATAACCATCTTCACTGTCTTTGGAACCTCCTGCCCCATTTAATCTTAAAATCTGATGTCAGGCCCGGCCTCTCTCCCTCTACTTCCCATCATACCTATTATATCCAGTGTGTAGACGGAGTGTGTAGAGTGTGTAATGTGCGAGTGTGTAGACAAAGGGCTGTCGCTCTTGCTGCTGGAGTGGACACGAACAATACCTCGAGCCCCTTGGGCCACATTACACCGCAGAGACTCGCATAAAGGGACGAGAGAGGGAGCGCAGGCAGCCCCTGACTAATGGAGAGAGAAATCAAAGGGGTAAGCAGCTCATATCCACTGAGTGATCTCATAGGGAAATATAAAAGCAGCATGTCAAAACACTGAGGAAAACCTGCCCTATGATTTATTTTTGCTGCCTTGAATTATGCATGTTTCTGTTTGGATAAGTGAAAGGATGAAACAGAGAACGTTGCTGTTTGTTTGCTTGATGCTGATGTAAAGAAACCTGGTGCAGAATGGAACTATAAAGGCAGATTTCATCTCAAGATGTTGTGGTGGGACTCCAATCCATTAATCCCACAACACCAAGCTAAAATGTACTTCTACTGTTTTCTGTCTAATCTTTTAACTAAAACAGAAATTCCGCTGCTGTGATGCGAAATTGAGACTTTGACCGTAGGCTGCTGACTGTAAGATGATCGTGCACTATGTTGTTTGAGTGACAAAATTCAAACTCATAATTTTGATATTGATGAGGTAAGAATACAAACTCAGAAATATGTTATGTTTCCATGATTGAATAAACAAGCTGCTCTCAGAGGAAAATAAGGTCCCAGATCACTGTTTGAAAAGAGAAAAGTGGCAGGGTCCGCCACATGTAAACAAAGTAAAACAGTATGATATTGTGTTGTCCTTTAATGTCAGCTTATTTATTCAATTTATTCAGTCATGAAAACAAAGAGAGTTTGTTTATTTAGTTTGTTTAGGCATAAACAATCAGTCAATGAAGATCTTTGTCTTACAATTAGAATTTCTTCCCTCAAAAATAGTGCTTCTTTAACATAGTGTTGGAAAATACTCCAAAATGTGTATCTGGCCATTAAGTTCATAACTGCTAATAGAGTTAGCATCACAAGGCGCCTTAGCCCTGTCTTGTTTTCTTTCCCATTACTCTCTCAGTTATGTGGATTTAGGGGAAATGGCTCTTAATGGCTTTAATTGGAACAAAAAAAGGATATAATAATTAATTAAAATCTTAAATACACTCAAAAAAAGCAAACTGGGGGTCTGCTACCTTAACCTAAATCCAGTATGTAACTTATATTATATAAAATCATGTTTTAGAGTTGAACATTTCTAAATTATGTAGTTTTAACAAAAGATACAACAATTTAAATTTACTAGACTGATTTATGTTAACACAACATAATTCTAATGGATTAAGACTGCAAATCACTTCTGTTTACAACTCCGGAGCATGTGTGGCAGTAATGAGCAAATTCCTAATCAGTAGTGCCCCTCTTTAATCATGGTCAAAGGTGTGTCCCTGGCGGGCAAAGAGGAGCAGACATTTTGAGAAGAGACAGCACATGTGGAAGAAGGTAAGCTTAATCCTTTATCTTCAATTGAAAAGAAGGTAATAAAAGTTCAGAATTGTTATCGACAGTTAGTTATGGCCGCCTTTTGCATTTTGAATGACTTTTTTTTGTTCTGCGTGTTTTATTGTAGTGCATGTCCGACTGTCGCCATGTGCAAGCTTGCAAACTAAGGTTAACAGGTTGACGGCGTTGACTCATTTACAAAACCGCTCAAACCAAACAGTTTTTAAAACGTTTTAAAAATAATAGCGGTAAAGTTAAAAATCCCCCAAGTAGCGTCTTGCTTTCGCCTGGAGTCCGACAAAAAGTCGACACTAACTCCACCTTTGGCGAGCAGCAAGTGTTGTTGTTTTTTTATTTTAGTTTTTTTTCGGCCGCCGCCGTGGCAGGGTTTCTCTGTTAACTCGACGTAAATCTCCTCGGGCTGGACCACTGCTCTGGTGCAGCTAGGTTTCTGAGAGTGTAAACACAGCAGTTCGTTGCGCTACGGAGCTCTCCACAGTCTGATGTTATTCACGTTATTGAGGAGGGAGAGAACGTGTGCTACCGTGAGTGTAAAAGTACTGTTGCACGGTTTGTGTGCATTAACGTTAGCTCGTAGCCTGGTGTAGCCACCACCAACCTCCAAGGCACACTTATCAGGTGTTTGTCGTGACATGCAGCTTTGCTATGGATTTTTACAGTATCTCTCGATCGCACCGCGCCACATTCACGCACTTGTAGTTTTCAGTCAAATCAGTCCCTCCACAAACATAAAGAAGCATATTTAATGTACTTGTCCACTGGAAATAATAGAACCAGTCATACATTGGATTAACTATTGTTTTAACTCTCTTTATTATTATGTACGTTAAAGTTATTGTACTTCTCCCTCACCCTGTCTCTCTTTTCTCTCTCAATTCATCACAGAAATTTGTGGCAGTAAACGTGTCCAGTGCCATCATACAAGTCACCACCATTGGCCATACTCCTGTGAAAGCGTCCTCTTCTGGCATCATCAAACAAGAGTGACTGCAGGAAAAGGGAGTCATCTGCTAGTGTCAGGGTCAGTGTAGACAGTAAGTTTGTACACAAATGTAGTGACAAACTGTTTAAGATCAAGTATGGTGAAAAGGGAAAGATGGGAAATGAAAAATGTTAAATGCCCAGATGTTAGATTGTACCATTGTGTGTTACTGATATGTGGAGGTGCAAGGAGTGTAGTCTATCTTTTTCGACTAGATATGATCTACTTAAACATTTAAGACTACATCACCGCCATAGACGACTTCACTCATGCCCATATCAAAACTGTCCATGCAATTTTAAGACGCAAAATGCGTTGCGCATACATTTAAGTAGAGTTCATCCTAAGCAAACTCAAAGTCAGGAGCTCCTGGAATTGAAAACATTTTGTTGTCCTTTGTGCAACTGTAGCAATATTTCTACAGAGAGGGACTTTTTCACACATATTGGCATTCATTTTAAGAGTCATGAAACTGTTACCTGTATGTTTGGGGATTGTACTTTTAAAACAAATATCTATGCAACATTTCACTCCCACAAGAACCGGAAACACAACCCCCATACATTAAATGATTTTAAACCAGGGATAGTGACAACAACCAGAGTTTCACAAGAATCAACTGACAGTGCAGAGGACGATACACTTAACCCAGATGACTGTGTAGTGGAATTAAACAGTGCATCTTCAAATAATGATGATATAAGCAAGACCCTGCCTGACATTATTGAGCAGAACTTTGCTGCAGCTTTGCTTAAACTAGAACATTTCGCACATGTGCCAGGCACAAAAGTTGATGAGTTTCTACAGGAGCTACACTATTTGTTATGCTCAGCTGCATTTCCTCTCACTGTTAACACTATTGAAACTATGTTTCAGAAACATGGCTCCGTACCTGAAAAGTCAGTGATAAAAGAAGTCGCCACAGCCCTTGCCACGTCTCACCCCTTGCTAAAATCTATAGAGAAAGGTGGCTCTTTGAGCACATCATATCTCCGAAACAAATTTTACAGGGAGAACTTTAATGTCATTGAACCCACTGAGTACATGCTTGATGAAAAGGAAAACAAAAGCTTTCAGTATGTGCCTTTACTGAAGAGCTTGCAACAGCTCTTCAATAGGAAAGATGTTGTGGATAAAGTTGTTGAAAATCACAGAGCACATCAGAGTCATGGGGTCACAGGAGAACAGTGTACTTATAAATCATTTCAAGATGGCTCTCACTTTAAGGGAAATGGTTTTCTTTCAGGGGGTGAGTTAAGAATCTTGCTAACTTTGTACATAGATGATTTCGAGCTGTGTAATCCTCTTGGCACTTCGCGCAGGAAACATAAGCTCTGTGGTATCTACTGGACTTTGAGTAATTTGCCACCAGGCTCACATTCAGCACTTTCTGCGATTTACCTGGCAATCTTGTGCAAATCTGATAATGTGAAGAAGTACGGTTATGACAATGTCCTGCATCCTCTTCTTCAAGATGTAAAAACACTTGAGCAGGAAGGAATTTTTGTCCCATTGCTTGGTAAATGTGTTAAAGGCACAATTCAAGTTGTTGCAGCGGATAACCTCAGTGCCCATAGTGTGGCAGGTTTTAATGAAAGTTTTTCTGGTGGGTACATCTGCCGATTCTGCACAGCAACACGGGCAGAGATCCAAACAAGAGATGTGAAATCAGGTTTATTTGATCTGAGGACTAAAGAACTACATGACTCGCATGTGCATTCAGCCCAGCAGAACAGTTCAAGCTGTTTTGGGGTGAAAGGCCCATGTGTAATCACCAAAAACCTTGCCCACTTTAATGTTCTGACTGGTTATCCACCAGATATCATGCATGATGTCTTTGAAGGCATCGTACCTGTGGAGCTTGCACATTGTTTGTCACTGCTGATATCCAAGAAATATTTCAGTCTTGAGCTTCTGAACAAGTCTATCCTTAGTTTTCCCTTCAAGTGGTCAGACAAGACTAACAGGCCCCACGTAATTCCACACACATTCTCAAAAACAATCGGGGGGAACGCTCATGAGAACTGGGCTTTGATAAGATTTCTTCCATTCATCATTGGGCATCTTGTGCCAGAAGATGAAATGGCATGGCAAATTTTAATGGTTCTAAAAGATGTTGTAGAGCTGGTGGTTGCTCCAACACACACAGAAGACTCTGTTGCTTACCTTGAGTGCAAAATTTCAGAGCACCGCAAAAGATACCAAGAACTGTTTCCTAATGTGCAGCTTCTACCCAAACATCATTACCTAGACCATTATCCTGGACTCATCAGGCAGTTTGGTCCTCTCGTTGGTCTCTGGACTATGCGATTCGAGGCCAAGCACAGTTTTTTTAAGCATGTAATTCGACACTCCAACTGCTTCAAAAACGTGCCCCTCTCGCTAGCTTTTAAGCATCAGCTCATGATTTCGTATCACATGAGAGCATCCAGTTTTGAAAAGCCTGTCCTTGAGCTGACAAATGTCTCAACAGTTCCTATTGATGTTTTAAAAACAGACATTGTTGAGAACATTGAACAAAGATTTCCTGGTACCAGAGAGGTACACATGACTCGATCTGTGTCAACCAAAGGTGTAACTTTTAAAAAGGACATGATTATAGCTCATGGGTCTACAAGTGGACTTCCTGATTTTGGACAGATTGTTCACGTTTTTGTTATTCAGGAGAGACTGTTTTTTATGGTTAAGAGACTTTGTGGATGGTATAGTGAGCATTACAGGGCTTTTGAGCTCACGTCATGTCCAACCAAAGACACAGATCTGATTGAGCTTAGTGACCTAGCAGATGACTACCCTCTGGCAGACTACTTTGTTGGATCTCTAAGAATGGTGACATTGAAAAGACACATACATGTATAAGGTATGATGACGTTTTGATTTAAAATTTAATGTTAATTGAACTGCCAATGAAAATAAGTCTCAACCTTAGATAAGTACTCTTGTACAAATATATTTTTATATTTATGTCTTTATATGTTTTTGTTTTTATTCACAGATTGTTGATGAAATGGCTGCTCCAGTGAAGCTCAGAGTCATCCTTGGAGAAAACGATTCCCAGAGACTGATCCTGCAGGACGGAATCCCAGAGACTATTGGTGAACTTGTTCAGCACATTAAGAGGCAGTGTGGGGTAGAGGACCACTTCAGGCTGCAATTTATGGATGCTGAGTTTGGCAATGAATTCACCAACTTGACTTCAGTGTTAGAGATCCAGGACAAAAGTACCTTAAAGCTTGTCTTTGATTCAGCTCCCGCTGCCTCTGCCCTGCCTGGTGGCTCCCCACCTCCACCCTGCTCCACTCCTGCCACATCATGGTCTGGTGATGACTCATCACTTTCATTTAGTAGCTTGTGTGACACAGACATCCTGTCTTCTCCTGAGTCCACCCCTTCAAGATCCTCTGGATGGCCTGTTGTTTTTGTTGTACCCCGTTTCCCATATGATTGTCAGCTTCAGCTGGACAAGGCCAATGCGGCATTCAAAGAAAGTGGAACTTTATTGGATCCAGATGTTAGACTTAAAACTGCCATTCTTGACAGTTTAGCTGAGGAAATTGTTCGGTACAAAGTGTACCCCTCAGACAGTGAGTTTGAAGAGGTTGCTGAAGCCCTTGTGTCATCCCATCCATGTTTGAAAGAGCCAGGCTCTGCCACTGGATATGGTGGCTGGAAGGTGAGCTTAAAGTACAAACTTGCTAACTACCGGAGGAAGCTCAAGCGGCTTGGATGTCCAGAAGTTGAACTGAATTCGCTGACAAATAAACCTGCAGACAAATGCAGTCCTGCTTATGGTGTGAAGAAGCCCAGAAGAGCAGAAGTAAATTACTGCCCCACCTACCCATCTGATGAATCTGCAGAGACACTTGAAAAAATAAGAGAGACCCTGCTTTTAGAAGTAAAGAAAAGGAACAATCAGGGCACAGTGGCGGCCATGATGGAGAAGACCTTTGCACACAGAAGGCAAGAGGTTATTCGTGATGCACCCTTGATTGCTGATTTCAAAACCAAATGGCCGGCTCTCTTCTGTGTACGCGAGGTGGGTGAATAAATACAGAGCGCTCGTGATTTAGTGTAAGCCAAACAAATATGAGTAAGTAATTCAGTGTTGTGTACCTTTTTTTTCTTCTCTCATTTAAGCTAACTGCTGAATTCAAGAGGATTACAACCGTCAGTTTGCTGCCAAAGTTCTTCTCCCAACTGGATGCTCTATCTTCAAAGCTGATGAAGGTGTTTTCCAAGAAAGGGGGCGGTCAAGGAAGAAAGATCAAGAGCATCATGATACCCATCACCCAGGTATGAGGATAAAAAAAAGAAACTGAACAGCCATAATATTTATGTCATGCTTGACATTTTAAGGGAAAATGTAAGAGGGATGAAGGTAAATAAAACTAGATGGAGAGGGGGTAATGTACTTGATTGAAGAATGATTTGATAAAATACGAACGTCGGGCACATTTGACAATGTCCACTGACATTACAATGGTAGTTACTGTTTACTGGGACACATGAATAAATGTCTTGCTTGGAAATAAAACCAAACCACCCAAGGATAATGTAAGTTCACATATCATAAAAATATCAATCAAGTTTTTACATTAAAAAAAAAAGTTAATTTCAGTGTTTGTTCAATGTTTGTGAAATCTTTTCTACCTGTTGATTTTAAAATTGCTTTTTGTTGTCAATTTTTTATTGTCCTACACACTCAGACCGATGCCATTGATGTCAGAAGAGAGTGCATCATCAAAGCCCTGTGTGTCTACTTAAATGAAGAGCCAGAGAACCTCGTGAAAGAATACATGGTATGTAATTTTGTTTTTATTCTCCAGTCCCAATTCTGACATCTGTAAACAACCCAGTTACACACTTAACCCTCCTGTTGTCCTCTGGGGTGAAACTGATCCAATCTGTTTTGGCTGGTCCTTCCTTCCTCTCTTCCTCAAATCTTTCTGTCCCTCCATCCCTCCTGTCTCTAATTTCCTTCCTTTCTTCCTCCCTTCCTTCTGTCCCTCCTTCCCTCCCTCCCTCCCTCCCTCCCACTCCTTCCTCTCTCCTTTCCTTGATTCTATTTCTCCTTTCCTCCATCCTTCTTTCCTTCCTTTCTCCATTCTTTCCTTCCTTCCTTTCTTGACCCAATCAGTTCCCCTCCTCCACCTTTCTCTCTCTTTCTTCCTTCTTTCCATCCTTCCTTCCTTCCTCCCTTCTTTGTTCCAGGACAAAAGGAGGGTTAAGAAAAGACAATGTAATACTAGAATCTTTCACATAAGATAAGTGACAGCTGCTTTACAGAAATTTGTGTGTTTAAAAAATGGGACTACAGTACCATTTTGACATGCATATCCTCTATTTCCCCCCTTTCTTCTGTGAAGAACACAGATGGTGAAAGCAGTGAAGCTGCGATGATGAAGACTACATTTGGAATATTTGTCATTCGCAAAGAAGATGCAGAGCCAAAAGATGGACCGGAAGATGTAGGTATCATTCTGGAGGGCGTGCAAGTTCTGGATGAGCTCGGAAACGTACCACTTGCCGTGGGAATGTTGTTCGCACTTGTATACGCGCTCAACCTCAGCTATCCACCAGAGCTGCGATACACCTTCGAAGCTTTGCAGAAGCTTATCATGGAGCTTGATGGAAACCGACTCTCAAAAAAAATTCAAACACTGAAAACACTACTTGCACGTTAGTCATCCTCATTAGAGTAAACTACTGTTCAGGTAGCAGTGACTCTATTTGAAGCCTTTCAGGCATTTACCTTCAAATATGATAAGCTGTTGTTAATGTGTTTTGATACTTTAAACTGTTGATATTTGGAGGTTAGAGGAGAATAATGTTTAGAAGTGTTTCTTTAAACAAGGGAAGGAAAAAAAAAGTTGTCAAACAACAAAGTTTTCTTTTGAAACTTGAGATGATGCACAATGCTGTATTTAACATTTTTCTTTGCACACAGTTGCCAGGACCGTATTCTGCATATAGCTTCATAACCAGCTTTGATTTGTTTTTTGGTCATCAGAAAGCTCCAAATATAGACACCTAATACTGGTTGTTTAAGTGGTTTACACTTGAAATTTGAAATTGTTTGTATTTTCACAGCAACATGTTTTCAGCCAATTGCTTGAAAGTGAGTTTTGCCATTTCTGGTAAAGTGTTATTCCAACAAATCCAGTTTGCTTCGTGTTTTTCTTTTCCAAAACTTGACACCAGCTTGGGGAAAATAGGTTGACATTTGTATAAATTGTGGAATATAAAAATACTGTTAAATTATTTATTTTATTAATAATTATGGTTTTGTTGACTCAGCACAATTAATTAATGTAACTGTATTTAAAATAATGGTTGCAACTACCCATTTAAATTAAGTAACTCGTAATTATATCATACTAGTTTAAATGGCCCAACAAAAATATGTTAGTATGTAACATTTACCCTTGCAAATCTAGTTGGACATAATCCTAGTAATTAAGTCATAGTAACACAAATGCATCATGTTGATCCAACATATTTATATTTAGGTCACTCGACAAAATTGTTTCTGGCTAAATTAAAGCATTTTGTTTAGGTGGAAATTATTTCCATAATTTTATTACGTTCTGCGAACAAATGATTTTTTTGAGTGTAGCTGCACAATGCTTCCAGATGACACAGGTTGAAAAGACACCGACTATGCATTTTCATTTTGTTCCTTTCCTTCAGTGTGTTACACAAGCTATTGTGCATGTAAAAGATCTTGAAAGTCAAAAAGGTCAAAGTCCACACCAACAGAAGCTCCTCTCTCCCACAGAGAACACAGCTCCTGAAACGCCTCGTCAGTGGTCCCGCTTTTAGGGACATCACATTACTACCCAGAGTCACAGGCTTAAATTATGTATAGCCGCTAATTTGATTGGAAATACTTGATTTAGCACAGCTGCTCTGCTGTTGTTAGCGTTGCTGGCTCAGGTGTGTGTGAGCTGACCAATCAGAGCAGACCGGGTATTCTGGAGAAGTGCCGGCCTTAAAGAGACAGGAGCTAAAACAGAGTGTCTCAGACAGAGGGGGAATACAGTGGGGGACAAGTACAGGAAACTGATGAGTTTATTGAGCACTAAAGCATGTAAACCTATTAGTAACCCAAAATTAAGTTATGAACCTGATAATGTGTACCATGTCTCCTTTAAGATGAAATCCAGTAAGGCCTAGAAGAGGAAAGAAACCTTGTAGGTTCAGAGATGATAAGAAGATAACCAGGATCAAAACAGCACCCATCCCTATTGTATTCACAACATATCTTATTGTCAGCTGAAACTGAATCCCACATTGCGACTCTCTGGTAGTCTATTTTTCGTGTGACTGAAATAAATATATTTACAAATTGGTGCAAACAGGAAACTAAGTCACAACAGATAGGCAGCACATTTAAGATCAAGCACAGGAACGTTTTAGTAGTAATATACAGCAGCATGTACGCTGTGTGTGTCCATACTTCTTTTCATCCCTGTGATGGCAGTAAGAATAAACTGTTTCCCATGATGAAAAGTCAGTGCGATGTTCCCATGATCATGTTCAGCAGTGTCTGAGTGTCTGCATCAGGGTGTTCCTCCAGTCTTGCGGCATCAATCCCCAGAAATCATTCATGTGTCGCGGCTGGTTAACACACAGTCCTCCTGCCTCCACCTGGCCTAAACATCCAGCACGTGGTGCAGGTATGAGATGTAACAAATGGCGAGCCGCAGGATCTCGATCTTGGACAGCTTCTTGTCCGGCGGGAGGGTCGGCAGCAGCTTCCTCAGCTCCGCAAAGGCCATGTTGAAGGCCACCACGCGCACCCGCTCCCTGGTGGCGTGCGCGGATCGATATTTGGCCGTCGCGCGTCTCCTCCGCCGCTTCTCCTCCCTGCTGAGGCCGGCCACGTGCACGGAGCGCGCGGGCTGAGAGTCCAGGAGGGTCTCTGAGTGTGTCTGAGCCCAGGGAGGGTCGGAGCCGGGCGGGTCCGGACTGAGCATCATGGCTCTGGCGTCAGTCTGGAAAGATCCTGAAGAGAAGGTGCAGAAACATAACGCAGAAATGTTCGGAAATGATTCAACTTTAGGACTCATTGCGGGAATTAGGATCAATATTCTTTAACAACCCTTTTATTTCATACAAGAAATCCAAGTAATAAAACAGTCGTGTTCCAAAGTCAGAGTTTAGTGGAGGTAAAGATGTCGTGTTAGAATATAACTTCGGTCACACATATGAATGGTACTTGAATAGACATTTTAAATATTCCGATTTTGAATGCACGTATCAGAAATGCAATTTGGAAAAGGTCAAGTAAAAGTATTCTAAATAGACTTAATACATGTAATTTTATATACATGTATGTCCATAATAAATTCCATATTCAGCATTTTTCTGATAATAACAATGTGTTTTCTTCTCTTTTGTTACATTTTTTTGTAGATGCCTGCCGATGAAATAAATGTACTTATATAATCTGTAACACGTAACTAAACTTTTCAAATAAATGTAGCGGACTAAAAAAAAAAGAATAATAATAAAAAAATAAAAATAAAAATCTATATTAAAATGGAAATATATCAAAATTGTAGTAAAGTGGAAAGTAGTAGAAATAAGCAAAACGTGAAGTACAAATATGCTACATCAACATTATACATAAGACAACACTCAGTGACATTCCATCGCTGGAGATGGAGGGAGAGGATGTTAAACTAGAACCCGCTGCTAAATCCAGTAACTTTTATGAATAAGACAGACATTCATGTGATGGATGGTTTCCCCAAAATACAGTAGCTTTTCACCATCTGTCAGAGGAAATATGCAGTGAAACTAGGTTGAATGAATAATTTACGTGGTGGAAATGAACAAAAGGAGTTGCTGATGTTATTGTACTCACATTGATTTTACTATAAAAGTGGATACTTAGTTTTTTGAAGCTTGCCCTCATTGTTAATGACATGTGGGGTGCGGGTCATGAACTGTGTTGGTTTCTGAAGGGTGCCATGACTGAATAATGCATGTGGTAATCACCGCATAATGAAAACTGTCAACATATAAACCTGAAACAGACAAAACCCCTAAAATATGAGGGGCTCGTGCTGCCCCCTGGTGGCGGCCCTGCACACTTGCTGCCAGCAGAAACTCGGCGCTGTCCGAGGTGCTGAAACGGAAACAAACGCGACTCATTTGCGAAGTCATTTAAAAAAAGGTATATTAAATACTTAAAATACACATTTACTGTCTCAGACAAACTGAAGACTCAAATGAACCAGTGACAGATTAACACCAGCTGTTCTGCCTTGTGAAATGACTTCTACACCGGAAGTATAAGGAGTTACTGCAGTTCTGTGGCGTCTTCCCTGTGTGATTAAGGAAAATAGATGTTTCCTAACAGACTACTGACTCATATCTTTACTTTCTGCGCTATTTTTTAATTTTTTAATTTTTTAATTTTTTAATTAATTAATTAATTAATTTATTTTTACATATTTCATAAAGAGACTTGGGTTCATTGTCTTTATTCCTTTTGTTTTTAATGTAGGTCTAGTTCCGTCTTAAGTTGTAATATTTATCATTTGATTTTTATTTGTACAGGTTAAAGTATTTATCCCTTATTGGAGTTTCTTTTTGGCACATTTCTTTGTGAAGCTTTTGTTTCTCAGTTCTCAGTCATTATGTACTGTATGTGTTTCGTTTGTTATTAGTGATTTAATATGACTTATTTCTTATGTGCAATAAATAAAAAAGTAGAAAAATATGCAACTCGCCGCAGTATTTATAGCCTAAGCAAATACATAAATCTCAACAACAAATACACAAGCCATAGTCACAAACACGAACTCAACAATACCTAGAATAAAATACAGGCGGAACTATATGACACAAAAACTGTCGAACAACATAAGACAAAACATTCATGACTGATCCCTCCTCACTCAGCTGTTTAAGCCGGAGTATAAAGTGATCCCAGTCAGTTTGAGTTTTAACAAAAGCTTCAGATTTTAATCTTCCAATCTATTTAAGGACCAAAACGAGGAGATCGAGTTGAGCTGCAGGATTAGTAAACTTACCTTACCTTGCCAACGGGTTCAAGAATCTCACGCTCTCACAGCCGCGTTACAGACAATCGGTGCAGATACGTGAAGCGCGAAAAGTTACATCTCCTCCTCAGCCTGCATGATGTCCTGGGTTTCACTCCGGCGGAGTCAAACTGAGGAGCTGCATGAACACAGGACGCGGTGCTCGTCCTCCTCCCGGTCCGTCATGGTGTCATCGCATCCTTCGGGCTCACGCTGCGCCTAGTCCCTCCACCTCACATCGCCTGGTGATCGTGCGAGATAACACACACACACACACAAACACACACACACCCTCTCTCTCTCTCTCTCTCTCTCTCTCTCTCTCTCTCTCTTACTAAGTGACGCCACCCTCTCTCGGCTGGATGATGAGTGTTTGCTGTCCCGACCTCACTTTCACTCCCGGCGCATGGAAAGGTGCGGAGCAGCTGGATTTGCAGGCGTTTTTTTTTTGGCAGCCTCGATGTGGTTGAGCATAAATTGATTATAGGCTTAAAGATGTGAAACTGCTTCCGATGACGCCATACTTTCCCGAATCCTGTTAGTTTAAGGTCAAGTGGGCACCTGCGACTAAATAGAACGATTTAAACTCCTTCAAAATAAAGTAAAATATAGATCAGAAAGAGCTCATCCTTTGACTGAAGACAGACTGAATCTGTAAACCACCATGCGCCTTTGCTTTGATTAAAGGTGCACTATGTAGGTTTGAGCAAGGCATTTTTGTCATTAACTGATATAGTATGCCCAAACAAACAAAATCAACACACGCTCTTCGTTTTCATGACATAATAAACCGAATAAACAAACTGATCTTAAAGGACAACACAATCTCATGCTGTTTTACTTTGTTTATATGTGGCGGACCCTGCCACACTTCTAGCTTCTGTGTTCTGGGACCTTATTTTAGTCTGAGAACAGGTTGTTTATTCAGTGAAGGAAACAATAAATGTGTCTGAGTTTGTTTTCTTACCTCATTAAAAATTGAAAATTGAGAGTTTGAATTTCTTCTCCAAAACTACATTGTGCCCCTTTAAAGCTGTTCATTCTGTCAGAGCACGTGCTTTGCCATGTGCAGCACAAACCGAGACAACTCATTAAAGCAGGCAGGAAAAAAAAAGAGACGAACACCAAGTTTAGTAAAGGTTGCAGTATCCGTGCACCAAAGCCTGACATCGTGCCTCCGTCTGTGTTTACAGGCTGTTGCGGTAGGTGTGGCATCACAGCTCTGGCATTTTGTTTTCGATCCGCTCATCTCTTAGCTGCAAAATGTCACCGCTAATCATTGCTAACATAATCACTTTGAGCAGATCACCAAAGGGCCTTCCACCTCTGTGCCGACGGTGGAACATGTTTCCTCCGACAGCATCAGAAATGGCACCATTAAAAACCGAGCGAGGATCATGTGTGATTATTGAGAAGGCCTCGGCATATGGCTAACATCATTATCATTCTCCCAGAGATGTGGCCACTTCTGTCCCGTTGATTGGGAAATAACATCATGGATACGCTCGCTCTTCACGGGGAAGATGAGATGAGATGGGTCATATGATGGAGGCGATTTGCCAGAGCTGTAAACAGTGTTTGCATCTGATTGACTGCAGGACAGTAAACATATTCTTTACTTTGCAAGCCTGGCTATGTTTATGTTTATCATTGATTTGTATGTGTTTAATATTGAGATATAGGGCGTCTGAACTTGTACGCCATTTAATTTCCACTGAACCTAGACTGTTAAACTGCCGGTGTCCTATGACAGTGGTATAAAAGGAACACCTCTGTATTAAGCAATATAATCTGGAAGATGCTGTTAGTATAGTTTTGGAATATATGCCATGATCTCTGTAAGGTTACATGAGGTTATATTGTCCAGGAAACATTGTTTTTTTGTTGTTATTTGCAAAGAAATGAACAATTATCTACTCTGCCTATCTCTGTCTTTCTAGTTTTTTAAAAAAGGTCAGACCTTTCCTTGCCCTACTTCAAACACTGTAAATTACTAGCAACAGATCCACAAGGATGCCATATCACATCCACTGCCCTCCACTCAGACTTCACACACCCGGAGAATAAGAACAGCTACTTCAGGATGAAGTTGTTTTCGTTCAGCATTCATCTTAATCTCACCCATGAGGCTGATTGGGAAACTAAACACTCTGGGCTTCAGTACAACACTCTGCAACTTGATATTAAAGCTCTTCACAAACAGACCCCAGAGAGTCCAGCCTGGCAGTCACACCTCCTCTGCGTTAGTGCTGAGCACCGGAGCCCCCCAGGGCTGTGAGCTCAGCCCCCTCCTGTTCTCACTTTACTGCACTCTGAGACGTCAGCAGAACTCTATTGGGAAGTGTGTGGATGACACGGCCATCGTCAGCCACATGACAAACAACAATGAGAATTCATGCCGGGAGGAAATCAACAATCGTGCAGAGTGGTACACAGACGTCAGCTAAAACCAAGGAGCTAATTGTTGATTTCAGAAAAAAGGAGGCAAAGACACACACCCATGAGCATGGGAACAACTTACTGCCATCTGGCAAAAGATACAAAAGTATCCATGGCCATACTGCCTGACGACAGAGCAGCTTCATTCCCGTGGCAGTGAGACTCCTTAATTCATCCTCCACACTGTATAAGTGTTAGCTGTTGTTTCTTTTATTTAGTGTAAATAGACTAAACTCACTTTTGTTTACAACCCTGGTCTCGTAAAAAGACAATGTATGAACTCTTAACTTTCTACCTTTATTATCAATTTATCAATTACATTTCTGGCCATTTGTTAATGCGATCAGAAAAATGTACCTTTCTGTCTATCAAAAATGTTCAAAGGTCATTTAAAAACATGCACATCCCCCCCAAAATGACCATTCATTACCAGTCAATTCTGTCATCTTTGTAGGTAGGGAAATTCAAACCTTTTAGTGAGGCACTGCAGATGTAAATGAGTCAGTCAGATGCTGGCATCGAAATTTAACTCAATGTGTACGATCTCTAATAGATGCAAAACTACAAAATACACCTATGTGCATCTAGATTATTTTTTGAAGGAGGCAACAAAGGAAAATCTGCAGCTTTGATATACACACTAGTCTTTTCTCTGAAATTGTTATTTTATACATCTATCTTTCAGTTTTCAAAATCTGAAGGCTCCAGCTTTGCCTGCGGAGCTTCACAGTAGATGGAACAAAAAGAAAACACTTGATCCCTCAACATCTGTCGCAACTTTTTCCTCTATACTGGACAGTCCTGATAAGATCAGACACCTGGCCAGGACTGATGATGCAACACCATGAGGATTTCACCACCCAGTCCCTTTCATCTCCAAATGCACTGAAAATCTTCAACACTTGATTCCAGTAGAATGCCTCGTGGATGTATCGCTGCAGGACTTTAAGGTTCTGTGCCCTTTGCAACCCTCCACCTTGTCTCTCTGTGTCCTCTCCTCCCCCTTTTTAACACCAGCTCCCCTGGGTTCGACTCCTCGTCTGTCTCAGTCCGGACACCATCTGTTTAAAGGCCAGAGTCACAAACCTCATCTCCTCCTCCTCATCTGCTCCTGCATGCACATGTGCATCTGTGTATTAGTGAATGCGCATGTGGCTAAAGCCCTCAGTTAAACAAATTAATTGTTTGCATGCTTCCAGGTTTATACTACTGTACATGTTGAGGCAAATGTAAAAACTGCATTCCCGTATGTGTTTTGCATATGTGACCTCGGGTTTTCGTCCAACTTTCTGTCCTGCCTTACTTCCTGTCCACTCTGCACTCACCAAGAAATCAAACAGCGTATATGCAAATGCAATTTCAAGTGGTTTAATTTTAATTTGGCCTCTGTTTTCTCACCCCCCCCTCCCTCACTTCTCCTCTCTGTCTGGTTGCCATCTGCTGTCTTAAATTGTTTCTGCTGATTTGGAGTCAGATGACATCTAATCGATCAGCTTTGTCGCCATGGCTACAGCGATGAGGAAGAAGAGAGGAGGGGGAAAGGAAGAAGATGTGAGACATCACAGCAGTTCTGCTATACTTCTCGAGGTGTTTGTCACAACTTCCAAAAATACTTTCCTTTTTGAATTCATTATTGAGGGAAGATGAGGCACCTCAGACGATAATGTCAAGCTAACCCACTTGATATGCTTAAAAATGAACAAGAATTGACTTTGATTATTCTGGTGATTGTTTTCTTTAGAATAGTCTTTAAGACTATAGAATGAGTCTTTGAAATAACAAAGAAATGTCCCTAAAAGGCACATTATTGGATGTTTTAGCACAAGACGATGTCCTCCAATTACTAAAGGGACTCAGCGTACAATGAAATGGAACTTTTTCTGAACTTGAAACAACAAATGTTTATCTCTTTTTCTTGGTGCATGACTTCAGTGATAAACAGAATAATTAGTGATAGGTCGATCTCCTAATCAATAGTTTCAGCTCGATACTGTGAGTCAGCTAAGAACCCTGACAAGACGGGATCAAATGAGAGGCATGAAACTACGGAGACAATGATCAAGGCACCGAGTGTTAGATACTTCCTCATGATGCTGGAATCAGTCAAATTAAAAGAATAAAAAGGCACAATGCGCTCAACTCAGAATCATTAATGCAGTGAAACGTCAAAAAGAAGAATGAAGACAGCACGTCAGTTAAACTATTCAATGTTGCCACAAAGACTTTTCGAGCCAGACGCCCTTGTTCAGAGTGTGTTCTGGCTGAAGTTCTATTCTGAAACAATCCGGCAACTAAAATAACGGCGGATCGTAGACATTCAGAGAAACATGGGGCCATATTTCAAGATAAAACAACAAATTTGACAACCCATGAGCGTCCGTCAGACAGCCGCTAATGTTAGCATTGAACCACCTCCCAGCGAACATTTCTGTCTGATGATGTTACATGATACAATAGGAAAAGCGTGAATGCACTTTGAAATAGTAACACACACATCTTGGACACATGTATTTAAGCCCGGAAGCGAAACACATTTAATGTAATCAAACAGTGATGTTAGCTGGGAAGTGGTTGATTTACATTTACAGAGTATGACATCAGGGGAAAATGGACGCCGTGTGAATACGTTCTAGTAAGAGGCATGTCGACCAAGGCTGCTAGTAGGATTATTAATACAGATTTGGTTTGTGTCAATACTGCTGGAATAGTCTTGATGATGTACTCTGATTGTAAAGGCATTCTGATCACAGTTTTATCTGATGTTCATGCTGTTTCTTATGCTTGTTGTATTTTAAATTCTAATTCTTATGCGATGTCATACTTTTTTTATACTGTCTTGATGACCATACATGTCAGGTTTGTTTATGTATTTGCATGTTGCACTCTAAGACCCAAAAGGCCCCTCATGGACAGAGAAAGTTGAACTTGAACTCGGCACGGCTCAGATGACTTCCTGGTTACACTAGCTTTTCATTGCAATTCATTGCTAAGTAAGTTATCTTAAGTGTATTTCCTCGAAACATACAAACATAAACATATAAGTCTACAGGCAAGTATAAGTTAGGTTTCTATTAATACACTAAATAAAAGAGTAATAAACTTTTACTTGGCTGAAGTAGAGCACTTCCTTGAAGAAAGTTTCCCCCTCATCTTCTGTTAATTGACAACAGAACAAACAGCCTGTCTGCCACCTTAACAAGTTTTTACACAGTTTTAATTCCAATCTGGCACTTAAAGTTCAGTTTTTGTTTTCATGCCCGGGCACAAAATTCCCAACTGTTAAGGAGGAAAAAGAACAACGGCTTCAGCAGTAAATGGATCCCTTATGAAGTATAACTGATAAAGTGAAGCTTAAATTGAAAAGCGGAGTAGATTGATTTTGTTGCTCGCCGGGGAATAACACCGGGGACAGCCTGTGCGGGCTTCCTTCTCCGTTAAAATTCAAAAGTTATCTCCTTCAAACTTAAAAACAGCGCCTTCAATTCATCGCTTACTCCAGCTACTTAATTTAGACTTCTGCTCAGCCAATTTACTCAGACTGACATTACAGAGGACACCTGTTCTCCAGATCCTCAGGGGGGCAGAGATAAAGACGGAGACTTTCACTACAGTCGGGCAAATTTCCCCCTGAAGCATCGGCTCTTATCTTGGTACATGCCTGCGCTGTAGCGTTAAATAAATATGCGCAAGGTTTGCCTGTCATCCACTCTGTTAACAATGTCAGTCAGGGTTTTGCTGCTAGACGCTGCCACGGCTCAGTTAACATCACTTCATCGTGTTGCCTTCAGGGGCTTCAGCTCAGGAAAGCCTACTTAGCTGACAAACATATAATAAGTGGCTTATTATCCCGATGAGGATAGAAGGGGAGGAAAGTATGAGAGGAAATGGAGGGCAGAGAGAGAGATTAAAATATGCTGCACTGACTGGTCCATTAAGTAGTGCAGAATAATAGCAGTTCACCTTTAGTTGCAAACTGGAGGTGTAACATTTAATAAGACACAGCAAAAACAACAACAGCACTGAAGATGAAATTTCGATGTTTGCAAATGCACCGCGCCGCTCCTCTGTCTCCCGTTCGTTTTCCTCTCTTTGGTGATGCAAGAAGAGGAGCGCAACTCTCCGTATTTTGGGACCATCCGTTGCCAGGAAACTCAGCCACAGCTGTCAGCTAGAGCAGACCGTCATCGCCCCTTTGTAACTGAACTGAGGGCAGTTTATTTGTCTGACTCGAGAACAGCCAGGAGTGCCAAAATGACTGGTCACGGCTCAGGTCAAATGCAATATACAGTAACAGCATTTCATCAAAAGGAATCTGCAGCTGACCTAAAGGTTCCAAGTTATGGTTAATGGAGACAGTCCAGACTGAACAGACCGTCTTTGACTGCAGTATAAGACAAGTACCCAAACGAATATTGAAGGTTTGAGAGATTATGGATACAGACATCAGAAAACATTTATTGAATCTTATTTTTAGGTTCATGCTGTGACTTCAAGAACTCAGAACTATCTCCTGGGGGATATTTTCTGTCTTTTTCATGCTTTTTGGTCCATGCACATAGATAGAAGCAGTGCAACTCAGTGTCCACCAGCATCAGTACAAATCAGGCTGACAAATAATTGCAAAGAAATGCTGTTTTTGTGAGAGACCACAGTGTGTCCACATTTGTGACACCACTGGATACCATACAGAAAACCTCAGGGTAAATTTCAGACTTCACTGTGGTGACAGAAAATTAATCATCTTCAACAAGATGTCTGGAAATCTCCAGCTGTGTTTGTAGTGACCAGAGCTTTCCCAACCCTAACCAGGTATTCACTGTAACTAAACCCAACCAGAGCATGAGCACAGCATTGTGACAGGAGATACATTTGAAAAATTGAACCAAACCAAACGTAAAATCTAGACTTATCTGTTGTTATGCCGAAAGACACTTTGCCAACATTTGTATTTTTATTTGTTTAGGCATTGAAAAACAGTCAATGAAGATCTTCCTCTTATGATTACATTTCTTTCCCAAAACTACAAAGTGCACCTTTAACTTCAGCAGCATTGTTGTTGTTGTAATACTCGCTCTGGCCACACGAGGGGGAGATGCACCAGTAAGTTATGATGGATCCCACTGCCTTTCTTTGGCAGGACCAGCAGTACTCTACCTCTGATTGATTGTTCCTGCCAAGAAGAGTGATGACACCCATCATAACTTATTGGTGCACTTGAAACACTGCTTTCACTGCTTTCGCCATTGTCAAAAATGTGATCTTAAACCTCCCAACCTCTGTTTGTAATTGTTTTAAATAACTATATTTCATTACTGGTCAATTATTTTAATTGCAGGACTGTATTTTCATTTTACTTCCACTTATTTAATTTGATCTGTTAAATCATCAGGAACAACTGCACAATTTCAGGGGTTTTGTTTTTCTTCAACAAATTATCCTCATTTTTTTTAATGGCTTTGGCTTTTTAACCAGCTCATTGTAAGACTGCTTTTCCACTCCTTTGTGTTGTTAAACTCAGTGTCATTAAACCACAAATGATCTTCAGAGTTCAAATAAAGGTTGGCTGACTGATTTGCTTCATCCTCTTCTGGCCAACATGAATATCATCATAAGACTTAGAGAACCTGCGTTCACAGTGGAGAGAAAGAAACTTAAATGATGCTGGTACACGTGCGCTTCTCATCTCATCTTTCGTGTACTGAAAAGATGAAGACTTTCCATGATGCAACACCATTTTGAAGGCATACATGTGCATACATGTGGCACACAATTTCTTGTTAGCTTCCTCTGTCACCAGCCCTCTTATCAGTTTTCACTGTCTCCTACAAAACCTGAAGTTGCAGCTTCCTTTTCTGTCATTGACTCTGTTCCGATTATACGCCACTCATTGCCGTTGACCGCTGTTGCGCCGTCACAAAGAATAAACAAATGCATTAGAGATTTTCATCTGCTCTGTCATCTGTGCTGCATTTCAGAGGATGCAACCGGTGGTTTAACATTGTCAACATTCGCTCAAATTTTTTTTTAAGGATCCACCAGATGTACCCTCATGTGGCCACTTCTGTTTCATTAGGAAACCATTACAACAGCTTTTAGTTGAAGAGACGAAACCACAGAAGCAGCTGTTTGATATAAACCTATAAAACTGAGCTCCTGCACGATCTGGAAATGATGTTTTAACCAATCACTAACTTTTATTACATCTTCCAACTCCAAACTTTGGATGAATTTCCAAAGATTTCAAAGGACATGGCTGAGTTTGCTGATGTTTTTTGAAACACGTATTTTAAAATCCGCCTGTGTAGAAATAAATATGGGATAGGTGTAGCCCTGAGTTATGACAGTGACACAGGAGAGGAAGTGACCTGAACAGCAACTGTTTTGAAGCCTCTGCAAACCCAAACTTCCTCCAGCTGAAACAACTCGATGGACTTTTAATTTGCATCCCTGCCAGGCGGCAGCGCCAAAAGCATCACAGTAAATCCCGGAGCTCTGTTTACTGGTGGTCACTCCCCTGATTAGATCAGTGACATTCATGAATCTGTTAAAGGTTGCAGTCTGCGTGCTTTACACCGATTCACTTCTGCCAGTGTAGCCACAATTCATGCCTCACCATCTGGGTGGCTGTTACTCACTTTGGCCTCCTCCAGCTCTGGCAGATATTCACACGCTGTGATTAAACCATAAACTGCAGCGAATCAATCTCCTCACTGAGACAGAAACTGGACACTGTTGTCTTTTGGTGGTGAAAGCTAGGTGGAGAATTTCTGTTTGGTGAGAGATCCGCTGGGCATGCACGCCAAAAAGACACCCTGCACCCATCCCAGCTGCGTTTTTCTTCTTTTCAGTCACATTTTAACAGGTTTTACAAACACCGCACCACCAGTCCAACGCTTCCTGTAACAGTGGATCCACAATGACACACAAAAGTATTACACAAGAAACTCCTATAACATCCAAATTTATATAGAATCATTGATGGATGCAAATATTTATTCTCTGTAGGAGGTGGTGTGTGTATTTGTGCCTATCTCTGTGTGTAGTGTGTTTGTGTGTGTGTGAAAAGGACAATAATCTTGAGGTGACAAGCTGAGACTTATATGTATTAATATTAATAATGTGTTTATCTATTTTGAATGTATGTATTCAAATTAAAAATCCCAAAGGAATAGCATCAAAACATGTGTCTCAAAAATATCAGCACTTTACCAAGAAAAAGCTAGTTTAGATCCTCTGTTGACCTGGTATGCAAAAATGAACAAAAGTATAATTAAATAAAAACTGGGATCCGAATCAGGAGCCAAAAAACATGACTCGTTTAGACAGACTTGTCTTTGTCACATTTACAAGTTATCAGTGTTGTAGTGAATAAAGATCACCTAAACTGAGACCAAGTCATGACCGAGACCAGTGTGAGTCCCACACTGCATAACCATAGGCACTTCTAATCAAACTTCTTGATCAGAAATATCCACATTCACATGAATTGGTCGGTCAATATTATGAGCTTATATTTGGCTTGCACAGATATATTGGTGTCTCTTCTAATCTAACAACATGAAACCTTTTGGTTTTATGGAACACGATGCAGAAAAAGGTTCTTGGGATTATCTTAAAGCCGCTAAATCTCTGGTGAAGTTCACTGTGTCAGTCCACTGATGTCATTTTAGACTATAAAGTTTCTTGTTAAACTGTGAAATACACTGCGTCTGTTACATATCCACAAGAATAATCACATTTGAGGGATCAGTGAGACCAAGACCGATCTCCAGCACTACAACATCACAGGATGAAGCATAATCTGAAAGGTTTGGTTGAACTAACTGCTGCATTCTCACATTGACCACATGATGGCACTGTAGTCATTCAGCAGCTCTCATGAAGACAAACAGCCAAAGTCTTCCGTGTCTCCACTTTTTCATGCCCCTGTGTATACCCTATAATTGCCTGGTTGTGGTTCTGTGTAAAGGAGCTCCTAACGGTGTTCTGCAGATGTTCCCTTTATGTTTGTATGTCCACATTAAGACAGATAAACCAGAGCAAGCACTAACTGAATACCTGACACGTGTTGTGAAACATCTTCAGGGGTACAACATGCACTGTCGCAGCAGATTATGATCTAGGATCATGTAGCTCAGTACGTCACAAACCACGAAAACATGGCTCCGAGCAAAACACGCGATCCCCTCCCGTCACAACAGACAGACTCTGCAGCCAGAGGCTTGATGTGAAGTGCAGCAACAAACCAGCATGGTGATGGTTGGAAAAACACAGAGGCCTCAGAGATGAAAAGACAAGGCCTCGTAAACACCACAAGGCCTCGTGATTTTATATTTGAACAAAGCAGTTTGCCAAACTCCTGTAGCTACCGATGCTTCAAACTCAAATCTGTCTCAATTAGTGAGGAAAATGAGAGACAAGGAGGAAGAAAGATTGCTGACATATCCATGCGTCTGACTCACGTGTGCCCATGTGCTATTACTGCATGTAGGGGTTGTTCATTATTAACCCCTCCTCCTCCTCCTCATACAGGCTGGATAACTGGGATTTGGTCCCAGATGTGTGCCAGCTCATGTCTGCCTTTGATGTCCACTCTTTTTTTTTTTTTTTTTAACAGGGGAACATTTGTGAGCGTGCTCGACCGCAGGCAACTGTTTCTTCAGAGGACGGTAACGTAGAGGAAAAACAGAGGCTGGAAACCAGGAACGGTATAGTGAGAGGATCGCTCAGCCACATCTGCTTCATGTGGTTCGAAGACCCATCACTTTGAAACATCTTGCGCGCAGACAGACACGCACGCTCTCGAATATCCACCGTATAGAAAGACACGCAGGCGACATACGGTCTGTCTCTTTTCTGAGCAGGCTATAATGGGAAAAGCACACATCATCGTGAAATAGAGGATGCCTGTGTGTGTGTGTGTATGACAGTTTAAAAACAGGCAAACTCTCCAGCTGGTTCCCCTGATAAAAAGTACATAGTCCTGGCTTCAAGTGGCGAATAAATTCCACTCCTCATTTCAGTGGAGGCATGTAGGTGTGTGGAGTCCTGGGAGAGATCCTCCCCCGTGCAGGCTGAGTGACTGATGAGCTTGATTGCTGATTGACAGCATCTGAGTGTGTCGGAGAGCTGCATAAAACAGCACCTCAAGTCTTGCTTGATGAGCACACCGACCACGTGTAAAGCTCGTCATTTGCGGGTGACATCTTAGCTTCAGTATGGGTGAGTGTCCTTCAGACCCTGATTGCTGTTACGTTGTAGTCTGATGTGGGGCCAAGTTTTGATCTGATTATTCTTGTATTTAGCAGGAAAGAAGGTATTGATTGTGTATGCCCACCAGAGCGCTGGCTCATTCAACGCTGCAGCTAAAGATGCTGCCAAGGAGGCTTTAACAGCTCAGGGCTGTACAGTTGAAGTGTCTGACCTGTACGCCATGAAGTTTAAAGCCACTGCTACTGCTGAGGACATCATTGGTACATAAATATCTCACTTGCATTACAAAGTCCTGTTTTTGGTTGCTCTTCAGTTTAGCATGAAATTTATTTATTTATTTTTTTCTCTCTGTAGGAGATGTCAAGAACGCAGATCACTTCTGTTATGCGGAGGAGACCAAGGTGGCGTGGGAAGCAGGAAAACTGTCAGATGACATCACCGAAGAACAGCGCAAGCTCACTCAGGCAGACCTCGTCATCTTCCAGGTTAGAGCCTGAGTGACGGTAATGTGTATGTGGTTTTTTTTTTTTTTGTCAAGCTGTCTTCATTTAACTAACTTGACAACTCTTCGCAGTTCCCCATGTACTGGTTCTCTCTCCCTGCCATCATGAAGGGCTGGATCGACCGGGTGCTCACGCTGGGTTATGCCTTTTCACAGGAGAAGCGATACAGCCAGGGTGTCTTCAAGGTAAGGGTTCAAATCAAGTTTTCCCTATTAATGGAAGGCTTATTTCCTCTTTGATTTTCTCTGCCTAGGACAAGAAAGCCCTGCTGTCCTTCACCACTGGGTCTCTTGAGTCCATGTTCAGTGCAAACGGCATTAATGGAGACATGAATGTCACACTGTGGCCACTGCAGGTACTGCTGCAGGGTAAACTGGCTAAAACAAGCTGTAACTGGGTTGTTGACAGTGGTAACATTTACACTGTGTGTTTAACTTCCAGAATGGCATCCTGCACTACTGTGGCTTCCAGGTTCTGGCTCCTCAGATCTTCTGGGCTCCTTCTCATGTTCCCCCTGAGGTACGCAGCACCATGCTGGAGGGCTGGCGTAAACGACTGGAAGGTGTCCTGGGAGAAGAACCTCTTGCCTTCACGTCTATGGACTGCTTCGACAAGGAGAAGGGTTTCCAGCTGAAACCGGAGTTCCATGAGGAGCACGCTGCCAAGGAGTTTGGCCCAACGGTGGGGACCCACCTGGGCAAGCCGCTACCACCAAACCAGATGAGGGCTGGAGTCTGAAGACGGCACTTTTCAGTGTCGGGTCTTGTCTCTGTCCTGTGTCTGTCTGATCAATAAAAGCTGACAAAATATGGCGGTTCTTGGAACACTGGTAACTCTATGGTTGAGGGCTGGGTTCTTGTGCTGGATGACGTACTGCCTAGAAATGTTCACAGTACAGACCTCTGCCTTAGAGATGCAATCATTGTTTGCACAATATTTAGTCTTGGGGGTAAAAATAATTCTCCGCTGTTCAGTTTGAATGGAGATCCAGTAAATGCTACTGGCAGCTGCAAGGCTTTTTATATTAAAAATTTATAAGCAATTGTCTTGACCAATGGTAAGCATCAGGCCATATGTTTGTCTGCCTAGATCTTTTTGTAAAGATTTTTCTTGATGTGTATTCAAGGCTTTTTCTGCACTAAACTGAGGAAAGTCAACTCTACCAGAATTGGTTTCAGATGGTAAAATATTTCCAAGGCTGTGTCTTATCTCTTCTGTTCTCAAACATTTACAAAAACGCATCAGCAGTCTCGCTATCGGTTCCTAACCCTGTCTTCTGGGCCAAACTGTGACGGAGAGCAGAGGTAGATATAGTGAATGTAGGCACCAGGTGCACTGGTCTAGCTTTGCAATGTTGACTTAAAATTGTTTCAAAAAGCTTCAGCAGAACCAGAGATCACTTTGTTCTACTGTGGATTCATTTGCTGTCAGAATTATAAGCTGATCTCTTCAGGCTAGAAGAACATCAGTGTCCTTCAGAACAGTTAAGTCTTAGAAAATGATGGTACATGAGTTGTCAAACTAAAATTACTTCACTTAATCTTGTTTTGGTGGCAGACTCTCATGCTCACTGTATTGAAGTCTATGGGGGAAAATCACATTACATGCTGCTTCCTTTATGGCCACAAACTTTTTTTTTTCACATGAGTAATACTCCAAGACCTGTAAACACACAAATGTTGGTGTTACCCTTTAAAACACATTTTGTCCTATTTTAGAGCGATATCCTGGTTCCGACCCCTCTGATCTGCTCTGCCTCTTTACGCCCTCACTGCTTTGAAGGGGAAGAAGGGTCTCCAGTTGAAACCTGACGTGCATTTGAAACATGCTTAACAAGGAGTTTGTTCAGACAGTGGGAAGCCACCTGGGAAAAACCACCACTCCTCCTCCCCGACAGCCAGATCAAAGCTGGAGGGCAGTGATGAACACTGCCCTTTGGGTTCTGAGAGCACAATAAAGCTTCATCTCTTGCTGATTCCTGTGGAAATGTTGAATGTTTGGGGCGAGCTAAGCCGCGTGTTTTTGCGCTGGTTGTTTTTGATCGTCTCGTGCCGTCAGGGAGAAGCTGAACTGAAGTGCTCTGTGCCGTGGATGCAGACACGCCGACGACCAGGCGGGCAGGTTTGGCCTCTGCGCAGGAACATAAGTGGCCGAGCTCTTTTCCCAGAGAAGCAGCTTTTGTTTGGGTACGGAGGAAATGAGACGGTGGGGGTGGGGAGGGGAGGCTGGAGTGTGCACACTTAAGGAAACGGCCTTGCACTCTGATGTCCAGAGCACAGCCTGTGACATGTAGGAACTTGCTGGTGTGCATATTTCACAGCTGAGGTTCCACAAGGTCACTGGGTGTTTGTTTGAGTTTAGTCAGGTCTAGCTCCATAATCACCTGGCAGGCATTTAATTTCCTTCTTCTGTTGTCAGAAAACAGAAGAAATTCAGTCACTTCTTTAGCGCGAGGTGTTTCAGATGTGGGAACCAATTTGCTTCAACCGCATAACTAAAACTCTCCTGCTCTGCATCAGTAGCTCCTCAGACTAACATTTACAAAATCCTACCATTGTCAGTTTGAGGCTTTTGAAGTTTCCTTTTTCTGTACCCATCATTGTCCCAGACAGAAAACCCATAGTGTTTGAGTTAGAATCGCAGGGTTTTGGGGGTCACTGAGTGTTTATGTTTGTAAGGCTTACGCCGCAGTCTGTGATCTGCTGTCTATCCTGCTCTCCCATTGTCAATCTTAGGTCTCCCACCCTGGCTGCGGGGAAGGCCATTTTTGGCTGCATCAATGGGAGGAAGTGGGCACCGTCTTATAGCAGGCATGGGACAAGAGTCTCCGGAAAAGCGGCCCGGCGTCACTGACAGCTCCAATAATACAGAGGCAATGAAATTAAAAGAACTAGCGATTCAGTGTTCAAATTGATACTGAAGGTTGAGTGGACCTGACTACCAACCAAGTATTACACCAAACACACTGAGCACATGGAGCTTTTTTATTAACAGTGAAACAGGATTGTGTTGAAGGAATAGTTTGACATTTCAGGAAAAACAATGATTTGTTTTCTTGCGGAGAGTTCTGGTAATTTCAGACAGACGGCTGTTACTGTTGCAGCAACACTGATCTTTCTGTATTCCTAATATGAGCACAGAATAAATATCATATTAGCATTTGTACAATATGTGTCATATCACCTTCAAGTGACATGGAGGAATGCCAGGAGGTGTATGGGGTGAAGCACTGTGGCCGAGTGAGGCACCACAGTTCGAGGCAGCGTTTTAACATTTTCAAGCACCAAAACATATTTTGGATATTTTCAAACCAGAGGTCAGGACATCTTCCTGCCATGATAGTGTGGACAGAACTGGCTATTTTTACAAAAATGTTGGGAACATTTCCAAACATATTTGTGGCAACGGAATCAAATAAGCCAAAACTTGAACTTCTCCTGAACCCTGACCAACAGGATTGTGTGTCTAAACCTAACCAGATCATCAGCACATAAAGAAACAAAGATGATTTGTTGATGGATGATTCGACATTCTGGTGATTGGGTTGGTGAGACTGCAGGATGCAACACGGCCACCACAGATCATCACAAAATCTAGATCACAACTATCTCCGATAACCTGACAAATGACCTGTATGTACGCTCCATTTTGATCTGCCTACACTGATCACATCACGTAGCCAAAAGAGAGCGGGGTTGCATAAAACAGACGTAATGGCTAGTAGGATGACACTATTAACAAATATTCAGATAAAGTTTTTTTTCACTCACATCATGTCTGTTGTTTTATTGCCTGGAGCGGATAGTCAGACTTTAAAGCTGAGTTGCTCCAAGAAGGTAACCGCTGCTCTCAACCCAAGTGACAGAAAAAATGTTTGCTGAGGACATTTCTGCAAAATAAGATAAGTTAAAGTTGAACATTTCTTAGTGTTGCAATCTTATGTTTGTTTTGGTTGAATTTCTCTCTTGTCACACCACTGTTATCTGCTATGTGCGTAAACCACTTGGTCAGGGTTAGAAAAACACCATGGTTTAGTTTAGAATAACCCTCCTGGACGCCACGATCACAGATTGAGATGGTTGGACTTCTCCTGAAAAATAGCTTGTATTGGTTGCTGCTTGAACAGCTGGAAATGTCCACTGGTCTCCTTAAAAACACCCGGTTTTGACGACATGAAAATAGCTGGAAATGTCCCAAAAAATATCCACTGGTGTGACTTGAACTGCCGTTGGCCGTTTGGCTTGTAATAACATCTCCACGTTCCCCAGCACCTCCCGATGTGAAAGGTGTCAAATGAGCATAATGTGAACGTGATACACCGTGTTTGATACAAATGTCCACCTCAGACGTTTTTGGTTAGCAGAAATGGGCTGCCTCTCATAAATGTATATAATGCTCTTGGAAAAACTGGACCTGCACTGACAAAATCCTCCTACCAGCACCTCAAAAGCTCCTCACTTATTAACATGTCGTAAATCAATTGCTTATTCTGAAAACAACATGTTGTGGTTTCATGGGGGGGTTGGGCGCTGCGCCATCTTTTCTTCAGGCAAAGTAACTTCCTGGATTCTCCATTGGTTGCCTGGCAACAGCTTGCACGGAATAAAGAGCTGCTGGTAGGTGGACTTTATCACCATTGGACGGAATTTTTGGCTAGCTGTTTCCCTCTGCTTATGCAAAGCTAAGCTAAACAGCTGTTAGTGGGTTGCTTAATAATTTCCATACGAGCATGGAAGTGGCCGCGATCACCTCCCGGAACTGTAATAAAATGTAAATATAATACATTTACATAAAGACACGGCTCCCTCGACCTGAGGCGAGATTCGAGCGATAGACCTGAGAAGGCAGCGCTGAGCCACTCCTGATTGGTTGTTCTTCGTTGACTTTCGGGTGTTTTGATTAGCCTGTAAATGGGTCCCTGTGTTTGCACCAGATGTCATAGGGTTAACAACAGGCCAGCCATCAAATGCTGTGACCCAAAACAGACTGGGTGGGGTGGGCGAGGGAGCCAGAAAGAGGGGGAGAGAGAGAGAGAGAGATGAGGTTGGCTAAGAAGTGAGGCAAATTATTTCTATCATCCACCCTCTCACTCTTTCAGTGGCTGCATTAAAAGCTAATCAATTACAGCTCAACAGAAACCATAGCTTATTGAACTTGGCCTGTGTGTATATGTGTGTGTGTGTGTGTGAGTGAGTCCATATGTGCACACTCGTGAGGAAAGTGAGACGCAGCTCAGGGTAGCTGAATTAAGATTGGCAGCAGGAAAGGTTTTTAATGAAGAACCTCACTGGCGTTTCCTTTTATACTTTCCTCAAAGTTCAAACTGACCCCTTTACCTTCACATCACAGAGTGTCCATTGTGTGTTTCCCTGTGATTTGGAAAGTGAGGAATTCACTCTGACATCTGAGCACAATCATCCCTCAAAGCACACATCACAGTAGCCTCTCAAATCGAGTTTCTCGGTGAAGTTCTCATCGTTAAAAAGAAAAGAAAATATGAGATTGTGAGCAAGAAAACACTTCTTCATGTTTGCCTCTCTCAAGCATTCAACATTATTAAACTAGATTTACCTCAGGGAATAACGTACTTGTACATGGACTGCATACCTGAGGCCAAAATATTTCAGGTTGTTTTGCCTTTGCCGTGACAGGAGATAAAGTATTTTTATGGCTTAATTTTCTCAAAAATTTGAGGCTTGACGTACACGCATGAGTCTGAAAATGCCTCTGTGTGTGTGTGTGTGTGTGTGTGTGCGCATCAAAGATAAGTCTCTGAGGGCCTAACGCTTGTGATCACAGCCTGAACAGCTGGTGAGAAAAAAAAATGATTAAAAAAGGATGGACTACGACAGCTGTGGAGGAACACGGCTGCAAATAGAGCCAAGTGGCTCTTTACGAGGTCCCAATAAGGGAAGAGAAAAACACGGGTGAAAAAATAATAACAACCCCTGCCTCCTTCCTCTTTTCATGAACTCGTGCAGGATGTGTCTTTCATGCCTCGCTGCTTTTCATCCTCATCTCCATCCTTCTTTTGTGTTCTGTCCTCTCCTCTCACCAGTGCGAAAATACACAGGAAACTTTTACCACAATGGGACTTTTTCACACATCTTTTGCTCATTAGGGATTTGAACGCTCACTGGAGGCGTACTCCTCCGGGGAGCTGACTGTATTTTACCACACATAAACAAACACTTTCACAAATCAGGCTACTGACGTGCGCTTCGCTGGGATCGACCTGGCAGCAGGCGGGCCTGCGCTGTGCGGCTTTGAAACGCTTACACGGAAGGCCTGCCATTGCGGTTTTGATGAATGGATGGACATCAGGCTATTGGCCTCCGCTCAGGCTCTGATGTATGGAGTGCCTGGTACTGGGGAGGCTGACGTGAGGCTGGAAAGCTGTTTTGTATTTACGAGTCGAGGTTTGAGCATGGCTGGGAGGTTCGGGGAGGGCTTTTGGTGGTTTGGAGCGTCACAGTGACAGGGTTAAGACTGCAGTCAGCCACTACGCTCCTCTCTAAATCCCTCTCGATACCGTAATGAGAAGCAGATCTCTACTATCTCCACCAGTGACGGGAGAAGCAGACACATGGTGAACATCCTGGCTCCGACGCTGACTCTCCCTTCCGTTCAATCTCTGATTCAATCTTCTCTCTGGCTTTTGTTCCGTGCGTCTCCCTCGGGTGTTTCTCCCACTGTCACACATCGGTATAAACAATGAATGGCTACAAATGGCCTCATATGTTGTCATCTGTATGTAATAGATGGAAGTGAAGCTCAGACTAGATGAATGGCAGTGCTAGTGCCCCTCGCTAGGAGCTCCAGGCGTGCAGGGCTCAACTCCAGATGCAGTCTGGGTTGCCACATCCTGACCGTAATCCCCCCGCGGCGCCGCGTTCACTCGTGTGCATGTGATCGGTGGGGAGACCGCGAATGGGAACCACCTGGGACAGCAAAACAAAAGGGCTCGAGGTGACTTGCTGATTTTTATCAATAATTTTGCGCCACAGGGTCAATGATATTTACAGTGTATCGCCATTTAGATCTTTTTCCATTAAAGCCAGTCAGACTTCACTCCGCTCACATGTTTATCTACATCAGTTCTCGTTTAAGTGCGTCGGAGGTGTGTTTACATCCAATAAACTCTGCACTGTTTGGTTTTCCCTCCGTGCACACGCTCCTATAAAACATGACATTTCTTGTTTGCAATTGGGCTTCACTTTGTTGATGTTGGAGTGACCTGTTTACCACCGATGCAACTTAAAAAGCTTCAAACTCGTGTAAAACCATGAACTCGATCCCGGTGACAGAACGTCATCACTGAGGCTCCGGTGCACAGCCACAAGCGAGCAAGCCAATACCTACACGTAATGTAGCCGCTGAAGCTATCGCTGCAGGCGTCTCCAAAACACCAGCGCATTCCAGCAGGAGCTGATAGTCCATTTTTCATTTGGCGTGACAGGACAATAGGGGTGAAAGTTAGCCACCTCATCTGTGAACCCTGTGTCATCAGCGTACATCGGGATTGTGAAGATAGGATTACTAGACTAGAGCTACAGCCCCCAGGGAGGACAGTGAGACGGACACCTTCTCATGCAGCCCGTGGACAGATTCTGTCATTCACTAATCCATAGTGGACACTCGCTGTCCCCCAGAGCAAGACTTCTCTTCAAGCTTATCCCCATCATCTGCATGATCCCTATGACCTGGCTCATAGTAATGAACATGATGTGTGTGTGTGTGTGTGTGTGTGTGTGTGTGTGTGTGTGTGTGTGTGTGTGTGTGCAAGAGTGCCAAAAGGGTGGGGGTCGGGGGTTGGAAAGGAACCTGTAAGACTTGGGGAAAAGCAGAACTTGGACTTTGTTTGAGTTACTGCTGCGTGCTGAGATGATAGACAAAGTCAATGGACTGTATGAGCCACAGCCGGTCATGGTCAACAGCTAAGCTTGAAGGCACTGACAGATTCAATGAGGTCACCGAAAAAGACGGAGAGAAATGGGGCTTTCCCGTACACATGTGCTGGCTCGGCCTGGCTTGGTTTGATTCTGCACATCAGGACAGCGTGGCAGAGATTTTAGGTGTGTCATGAATGATGCACTGATCATGAGTGGTGGTCAAAGGATTGACAGTCGATATTCTACCTTTACACTTGCAAAGCTTAGTTCAGATATAAAAAAACAGTGCAACATTTAAAGTGCCACCATCTGATCTAGAGGTAATTTTGTCTGTGCAAAACTAATGAGCTCAGCTTTACTTTGTATTTAGTGCAAATTAGAGCAAATGTTAGCATGCTAACACGCTGAACCAACACACATGGTAAATGTAATAACCTGCCTATCAACATGCTAACATAATCGTTAGCATGCTGATGTTAGCATGCTGATGTTAGCATGCTGATGTTAGCATGCTGATGTTAGCATGCTGATGTTAACATGTAGCTCAAGCACAGCCTCACAGTACCACTAGCTTGGCTGTCAACTCTTTTGTAGCGATGCATCAAATGATCACATGTACATGAAAGGTGTTGCACGTAGTGATGGACCCACAGAGTGTATTCTTCTGACTCCGCAGCTTCCCGCTTCAGAGCCTTTCAGCTCATTGTTGGTTTTACAGCCTGTACCTTTGCAGTTTCGGTTCACTCTCGATGCTGTCATCAGCGCTGATCCTGGCCACAGGCAGCATTTGTTTTCAGTGTAAAAGGTCTAAAAAGCCCACTGCATACCTGCCAAGAATAAATGGCAAACATGGTATGATAGCAACAAGCTAATACACATAGTACAGCAATTAGCAGCTCAAGAGTTGGATTGTTTCCGCCAGGAGAAACCCAACTCCCAATGAATGCTAATGTTGCTCTGTGTATAAATATGACAGTGTTTGCCAATAAATTCACCATATCAGCAGCTTGTTTCTGCTGTCGTCGAGTGGCTTGCAAAAAAATCCGGTTTGGTAAATAATTTATTTCACATGCCTGCATACATAACACAAGGCCTCTGTGTATTTTCTCATCTCTTTGCATGTTTGACATTCGAGCAGTTCTCAGGTTTCACCGGCCTATTCATGTGCTGGTGTGAGGGATGCTCTGTCAATGCGAGGAATGCCTTGATTGCTACATTTCCCGCCAGGGACGCAGCCTTCCTGCCAAACACGCACCTGCACGGACACATCCCTGAAAAAACACAAAAGATCACCTCATCACGAGCTCGCAGAATATCACCGCTGACAAAACGCTGGCTGTGAAAACCCAAGACAAAGTCCAATTGAACAAAATAGCTGCCAATCTTTTGTCCTTTGAATTTCAAAAAGGTCTTTTCCTTCCTCACGATCACACACACACACACTCCTTCACGAGCTCCATCCCCTCCCTGTGAACGCCGCATTCAGCTTCACTCACACGGGCCCTTCTGCTGCTGAAAGATAATTGTAAATGAATAAGTAATTAAGCGAAAAAGATGAGTGAGGTTAGGAGAGCAGGAATGTGAGGGAGGGGAGAAATGCAAGAGGGAGCCTCAGAGCGCGAGGGAGGTCGACTGTTGACGGTAAAGATGCGGTCGAGAGTGAGCTTGAGAGGGACCCTCTGAAAGGGGATTTGCACGAAAATAGACTGTGTCTGTCAGACCCCCCGCTGCGACGCAGGGCCAGACGACAATAGAAACAGCAGTCATTAGCAATAACTCTCTCAATCTTTCTTCCTCTGTTTTCCTCAACTTTTTTCTCCCACACTCCCTCATCCACCATCCTCCTCCTCGAACTTCTACGTCACCGCCACCCTGTTTCCCTCCTGCAGTCTCCTACCCTTTTCCATCCTCCCAATCTCTTGATCTGTTTATCCTGTTTGTGAAACCATGTACGATGAACTAGACCGTAACCAGAACGCCTGAGGAGTAGCTGAAAGAAGCCATACTGTGTACATGCACTCTGAAAAAAGGCGAACACTTGAGTGGATAAACAAAACCCTGGATGCTGTTTTGAGCATGAACACACAAATACAGTAGAACTCTGCGTCCCCGCAAGGTTGTCTTCTTCAAAACTTGTGCTGGGTCAAGTCAGGTCAGGTCGAATAACAAATATGTCTTAGAGGGATTTACAAGGAGAGAACCTTCTCCCAGAACTTGCAGGCACGCATTATGTGCCGTATTATATCATAAACAGACGTACAAGTAGTAGAATAACGAAATTACTGTTAGTGACTTCATTAAAATTACAAACAGAATGTGATGTTTTTGTACTTGTGTTGCAAAGCTCAAGCTGTTTAGGTTGATGTGGCGAAATTATTAGCAGTTAGCTTATTTAGACATCTAGTGGGGATGCAGCAACATCAGCAGTCATTAGGAGTCATGTTCTTATATAAGTCCAATATTCACTCTCTTTTAGCTCTGCTTTTGGTCTCCACCGACCTCTGAGGTTTATATCTGGATCTTCAGCTCGGTTAGATAAAGACTGTAACATGACATTAAAGCACCTACAGCGGACTGTCTCTCTTTTTTATTCACCTGGCTCCTGTGGACAAACACGGTATGTCAACATGGCAACAAATCTTCTTGCTGAAGGTCTTGTTTACTTATGTATATCCTACTGAGGCATCAGTATTAAAGGGGCACTACGCAGCTTTAGACAAGAAATTTGAGCTCAGAATTTTAATGATTACAATACCAATGAGGTAATAATACAATCTCATATCATTTTTTTCATAAGTGAATAAACAAGCTGTTCTCAGAGGAAAATAAAGTCCCCAGATCACTGTTTGAAGCTAGACAGGTGGCAGGGTCCAACAAATATAAACAAAGTTAAACAGTATGAAACTGTGTCGTCCTTTAAGGTCAGTTTGTTTATACAGTTTATTCAGTCTTGAAAACAAAGACCGTTTATTTGATAAGTGTGTAGGCATAACAAAAGCTGTAAATGAAGATCTTTGTCTTCTGATTGAAATTTCTTCCCAAAACTGCATGAGAGCGTATGAGACTATTTCATAACCAGTACAAAATTCCTTGCAGCGTGTTTTATTGAAAAACTAACTTTGAAAAAATGCATGCAAACAGTAATTTAATGAATTTTGCTATATGCATTAAAATCTACTTGCTGTTTCCTCACTGCGGCATGTTTGTGTTTGCTGATGAGCCATTGCATCACTTAAAATGCATCTTTAAGTCATCTTTTCCATCCTATTCTAACTAGATTCTTAACAGGAAATGTTCCTCTTGCAAAAGGTTTGGGAAAGCTGGATGGCTTTTTCTCACCCAAACACTTCGAACACACGCAAACACCCCTGCTGTTCCCAGTCCAGCCTCCCTGTGAATGAGGACTCCAGAACAGAGGTTGGCAGCGGTCTGCAGAACTACGGATGCTTATCAGAGAGGCTTACAAATCCCCCCTGATGCTCCTGATATGGAGGACAATGGGTGTGCGTGCGTAGTGGGAGCTTTTCTTTAAAGCCTCATTGAAACCCACTTCACTTCTCCGCTCTTTAATGAGGTCAGAGTAGCCTGCTGGCTGCATTTCATCACTGAATACAGGCCATACAGTCATAATAAACTTCGGTGGGGTGACCTGCGCGGGTAAACGATATCTTTTTCCTGAGAAAACATGCAGGTCACACTGCACCAGGTCATATCAATACTTCAATCATTGGGCCCGACTTCAAAAGAAACTACTTTCACTCATGAGCCATTTCAAAGAAAGTTATCACCATTTGAAAAATTCAAACATCATTAATGTGCATACGCTTAAAAATCCCACCGTTCCTTCTCCGCGACTCCGTCCCGGCGTTGGACTTGTGGGGTTAATTGCCTCGGTGGGAGCAGCTGCGAGGCCACCAGAGTTGCAGGTGAGCTTTCAGCGGCTCTCAGTAAACACATGAGCCTCCCACACGGCTTTGTGCTACTTCCAAAGGATGTGACTGAAATGAGTCTGAATGAGACTCAAACAACAATGAAACGATAAGGTCTCCCGCAGCTGACGCTTCTGTTAATAGTTTCAGGACGAGCATTGTATTAACACACACAAAACAAAATCAACCCCTTTGCACCTGATGCTGAATAACAGAAACTGGCATCCGATTAAAATTCAATCTTGAACATGATTTCCGTTTTTTTTTTTGTTCGTTACTTGGAGGGCGTTTTCAGTTACCTCTCTGGGGCTGGATGTTGGGTTTAACCTGTTTGTGGGTTTTGGGTGGAAACAGGAGACAGATGTGGTTTACCGACTGTCTGCAGCTCTGGTTTCATATTTAGGTAACCGGGGCGGGGCTCTGCAGGGAGGACAAGGAGGTTCCCCTGTAACACGGTTTCATGTGGTTAATGTGTATCGTGCAGTATGTTTACTATAGGTCAGAGTTCCACTGTACACAACATACTGTGGTTACAACGTTTTTTGCATAGCAGTCACTAAATGATGAGACAAATCTAGTGCAATGTTTAAAAGCTATGAGATTAGGTTGTATGTAGTATGTTGTATGTAGCGACTTGAATTTGTAAAATCTGCTTTACAGCCCACTTTCTACTGATTTCATACATTAAATCAGGCGTGCTCAAACATTTTCCTTTGGAGGGCCAAAACTGAAACTAAATGCTAGTTCAAATGCCAAAAGTAAGCTCCTGTAGTATCACTTTATTAAAGGGGCTCATGGAAGCAGTTAACATGTCGGATTGTCTTCAACTTTATGAACACTCTGGAGTGCCTCGTCTCAGTGCTTCTCTCTGCTCCGCTAACAGATATCAGCAGTAGCTAAGGTCAGTTTAGAAATGGAGTTCACTAACGTAAACTAATAACCTGCCTACAGCGCAACACAGAAGTTCCACAGAGTTCCCTCCACTTGCTGTGTTCCTGTGAGCTCTGCCCAAAGACTACCCTAAAAATATGAAAGAGCATAACAGCATTTTAATTTAATTATTATATTTTTAGCTCAAAATGTCTGGTGGACCAAACTGTCCTTAATGTCAGGCCAGCTTTCTCCCATGAGCCCCACTATGGGCAGCCATGCATCAATCTATATGCCTTGTACATTGATAATATAGTATATAATATCAGGCTATATAATGTAAATTATTTAGTCACACTTTACAGGATTGACATGACTGAGGAAGATAGAACAACATATACCTGCATGCGGTTTAAAAATAAAGGTGCAATGTAAAAAAAAAAACTGTGGTTTTAACTAAAAGTCACAACTGTGCTGATGTCATGTGAGAGACGTCCAAGTGTCGTGTTGACGTTTGAAGTTAGCATGCCAACATGCTAGCCCTGGGCCTGAAACCATCTTTCTCCCAGCTGTCCAAAGCTCCTGTGCTAACACTGTGAGCACCAACACTCCCCCTGGTAGTCCAGCTAGCTGCACGGCTGACTGAGCCAACAGGCAAACAGGCAGCAGCAGTTGGGAGTAAATCTGGTGAAACGCTGCCCCTGTTCGTTTGGGAGTGTTAATTCAAGGTGGCCACTTCTCATGTGTTGCACCTTTAAATGTTGTATGAACTATTTGTTATTGGCAAAAATATAGCAGTCCAACAACTAAACAGCAACAACTACAACAAAAATGCATGCAGAATGAAAACACGCAGCATTAGAAATGTACAACTGCTTCAGTTTCCATGGGGTTTTACAAAAGTGTTGCATATGAGATCTCACTTTCCTGACAAAAATCATCATGATAGTACTAGTACAGAATATGATTCCGTACATACTTTAGAGAATGATAAAATATGGCCGCGTGTAGACCTGTACGCCAGATTAAAAAACAAACTTGTTGAATGTTGCCAGACATTTTTATCATGTACAGCATCTGAACTGGGTCATTTAAAAAAGCCAAGATGTACTTTTTCTTACACATAATAAAAGTTCAAACTCCACGTCAGACGCCCTGTATAACATAATGATAATGATTACATAGACCTCCTATATTTAAGGTGCAGTGCATGCCATCTTATAGACACGTATAGGCCTGTGTGTCGTATAAAAAACGTGCATGAAGCAACACATCTAACGTTCAGTACTGTGAAAATGTGTTGTGTATTTTATCTGATGCGTCTCAAGCAGGAAATTCCGCGTGCTTTTTTTTTTTTTTCCCCCTTCTTCTTCTTCACCTCCTCTTGGCCGAAACCGGCGAGCTGGCTGGTGTTTACTGAGCGCCTGAGGCGATGCCATGTCAATACGCATAGCTGTTAGGACCAGCCTTGGAGGCGTAGCTCTTCAGAGTATCAGCAAGTGTAGAACAGGGAACAGGCTCAGATTCATTGAAGGAGGTGGAGGGTAGCGCACACAAGTTCCCTTCCCTGCAGAGGAGCCCGAGTTATCTTTCAGCGGCAAAACTGAGCGTAAAACCGATCCGCTCTTTTAAAAGACGAGACTTCAGCGGAGGGAGGAGGAATTATTAAAAACAGGTAAGCTGATTGACTGAGCTCACACGGAGCGTGTGTACAGGTAGTGGACGGCTTTTAAACAACACTTGAAGCTCCAACGTTGGTTTAATGCGCGCGCAAATAGTCCTGCATTGATATGAACTAACTGGTTTAAAGGTATTTAACGATTTTATTAACTGGAATTATGGACACCAAACGAGGACAAAATTATTTCATGAATATATATATATATATATTATTTTTTTTTTTAAAAAAAGAAAGACCCTATGGAAATATGTCAATGCAATTTTCGCGTTTGTATTTACTTCTCCATCTTCTCAGCGCGTCTGTGCGCCGTTTATCTGCCTCCCGGTTGAAACACGGAGTCAGGCTACTGTGTGCCAAGCTGACATCTGATAAGAGGAGTTTGTTTCCAGCCTGAGCTGATACACATCAACAATGACAACAATGTGACATTGTATGTGTCTGCCGTCAGCAGGAGTCTGTGTCCTTTCATGGATTCGGTACTTTTCGTGCGTAATGACGCACAAGGCAAAACTCTTTTTTTTTCTCCCTTCTTTACAAACACTTTTATCTGTGCGGAAAGCTGTCTTGAAAAGAGTTTCTCCCACACTGAAGCATGTAAATAGAGTGACAGGAGAAACTTCTGAGCAGCATGCTGCACCTGCACTATTCTTCCCGGCTGCATTAGCACATGAAAATAGCCTTCAATCGCTTTTATATTGTGTGTATTGAGTAACAAAAGGCGTTTTCGGCTAATTTGTAACTGGATGCTCGCGGGGGAGAAAGGCCAGAAACACACCCACGCACACACACGGACACACACACGGACACACACACACACACCGAGAGAGAGAGAGAGAGAGAGAGAGAGAGAGAGAGAGAGAGAGAGAGAGAGAGAGGTGGCTTGCTTCGTGTGCTGCCTCTGTTATCTGATGGTGTGGGTGTTAAAAGGTTAATTAGCTTGAAGCCTGTGGGGCTACCTGGCACCTCCAGGTAGTTTCCATATAATATGAGGGAATTAGACAGAGATCATTGTGAGGGATTATCTCTGCATAGAAAATCCCTCCACTGTTAGAATGACTAGCACTCTCCAGCGTTTAAAAATAACTGAAAGTAAAATAACTAAACGTCAGGACTTTGACTTTTCTCCCAAAGTGCTTTATCCGAGGCAGCAGTCCAAGAACCAAAGCAGCGATGAGTAAAGTATCCAACAGTAATACTTAAAGCAAAGAGATAGTGTTAAATGTTACTTTGGGGAAAAAAAGAAAGTCACTCATTCAAGTAATGCTTGAGTAGAAGTCTTACAGTATTTAAATTACACATTCAGATACATACATGTGTATGTTTATACTGTATGCTATGGGTCCACTATTCATCGACCTTGCTGATTATCGCGTCTGATACCAAGCACTTCAATGATTGGAATCACTGATTGTTATTGGACTGCTGATAAAATACATTAATTTAAAAATGCGCCTCTTTGACTCTGATGCAGCATGCAATCTGTCAGTAGAAACTAATGTTAGAAAATAATAAGTAATGGAGGAAAGACAATAAATAAATTGTACTTAAAGCAACACTAAGTAACTTTGAAGTAATTCTGGAGAAAGATGGTTGATTGATGAGTTTCACCCCCAGGTTGTCAAATACGCTTTGGGTTAATGGTTCAGGTCTGAACACCCAACTTGGTATTTGATTTTGATTGGTCCTTGACTGTCTGGGCATGAGGCTGGTGTACCTTGTATAGCTTGGATCCACTCCAGCTCCCCGCATCCCTACGAAGGATAAGTGGCTACAGTAATGGATGAATCGAAAGAGACTTAACTATCTTTCTGCAGAAAGTTACACAGTGTATAGTACATCACTAAATGTTACATTCTGTCCATATTATTAAGATCTATTACTTTTATGAATTGCTATACCAAATGTGTTTTTGACTAATCAAGAGATTTAAATAGCCATAAATCTTGTATTTGCATAATCAATAATTTCCAGCATTTCCCACAATAATCTAGTAAACCCCTTCCACATGTTACATTATTATCTGTTAGATTATTTCATTATTATCACTGGTGCACTAACATGTAAGTAGCATTAATGTCACAGCTGGTGTAGGAGGAGCGTACTTTGCATACTGTTAAGCATTTTAATATGTAACATGCTGATCATATGTTTTGTATATTTGAAATACGGAGCTTTAACATGCAGTTTAGAGCTGGAGCCTGTGCCACATGTACAGAGGCTGTGTCCTTGCCACAGTGGCCCAGGGTTCAAACCCAGTAAGTGGCCCTTTGCTGCGTATCACCCCCCATCCTGTTTCCTGTCTCTGTTAAGCTGTGCTGTCAAGTAAAGGCTGAGAGAATGCTTAAAAAAGAAATGGAAATGGAGCTGAAATGTGGTGGAGCAGAAGTATTAAACAGTAAAAAAGTGGAAACACACAAGCTAACTAAGGACAGATAACAAAGACAGACCTACGGCACACCAGACAGCTGCACATCCTAATACATTCCAGGTGTCCTTGTGTATACTTATTTTCACTTTGGCCTCTTCTTTCATCCTCCTCTGTGACTCTGTGCCAATTATCCCGTGTGCAGCACGACTCTCCCACACACACAGACAGACAGATGTCTGACGCGGTCACATTTCACTGCTTTCCGCCGTGCTGTGTCACCCAGTGGTCAGTGACCCTCTTTTTAACCTCGCTCGGACCATCTCGCAGGCGTCAAGCCTCCCGCTGATCCCTGCGCACAATTCACTCTGTGGGCGTACGAGTCGGTGGAGTGGGGGATGGGGATGGGGGTGCGAGGCACGGCGGGTTTAAGCCGTGCGTGTTCTGGTTTTGATCTATTACCTCTCACCTCTGATCTCTCACGCTGCGGCAGGCTGCCAGTCAGGGGAGCTGAGAGAGACATCACAGGCCGGGTTATTGGCATGCAAAGCTGCTCTAGACTACCGCCTCTGTGATCTTCCATATTGCTGCAGTCACCTTACTCAGAACCTTAATGCGGCCCGTATTTGAAATTGTGAGCATGTGTTCCCCTGTTATAAGATTCAGATGTTGTGAAAATGACGTATTCGCAGTCTTGAGCAGCTTTTTCCTTGATCATGGGGTGGTGACAGCTCCTCTCTCACCCTCTCCTTCAGGAGCAGAAGAGAAAACATGGGGATTTTGATGTCAGAGTAAACATTCTTCAAAATGGCATCAGGTTTCCCACCCTGCCCAAATGCTTTATCTTGGAATGCCCGGAACGTTCCGGAAATACACCCTGTTTGGACTTCGCGATCCCATTTCCTTATGTCTAATCTGCGCTCTGTGCTAGTGGAGCTAATGTAAACATTTATTGTACCGTCCCCCCTCGACTGCACATCAATCACAGAGAGCCCCTTACGTCTGTGACATGGCAACAGAGAGCCTCTATCAAAACTCATGAAAGCAGTGTTTTAACAACTTAACCACATTAAGATTCTTCAGGATCCGGTGGCACACCGCAAGCGGCTTTATGTTTTATTAGCTCATGCAGTTTGGGTCCACATGGGTAAAATAAACCTTGCTTTATGTCACAGAAAATTGCTTCTTAAATATGGGACCAGAACGTGACGCATTGGGGTCTTTATCTGGATAGATGTACGCTGCGAGGACTGATGATTTAATGTCTTGTTTTTCCAGGATCTGTCCCAGTCAGAAGTGCTGTGCGTCTTCTCCCAAGGCTGAAAAATGAGTCTGAGCCCCAGCGATCTGGATGACCTGCTGCAGTGGTTTGGAGACCCCAACATCTCCAAAGCCTTCAGCAACATATCGAGTGTGGAAGCGGTGGTGTGTGACATGGCGTTCAACCGCAGCGCCCTGCTCTACTCCATGTGCATCCTCTACACCTTCATCTTCATTGTTGGGTTGGCTGCCAACGCTCTGGTCCTCTGGGTGAACATCCGCGCTCAGAGAGACTCCACCCCTCGCCACGAGACGCACATGTACATCGCCCACCTGGCGGTCGCAGACCTGTGCATGTGCGTCACCCTGCCCGTGTGGGTGAGCTCGCTGGCCCAGCACGGCCACTGGCCCTTCGGCGAGGTGGCGTGCAAGCTCACGCACTGGCTCTTCTCCGTCAACCTCTTTGGCAGCATCTTCTTCCTGGCCTGCATGAGCGTGGACCGCTACCTCAGCGTGACAAGGCAAAGGGACAGCGAGGGAGGCGCGCGCAGGAAGTTGATCCGTCGCGGAGCGTGCGTAGGGGTGTGGCTTCTTGCTCTGGTCGCCTCCCTTCCTGATACCTACTTCCTGCGTGCTGTGAAGTCGACACACGGGGACGTAATGCTGTGCAGGCCGGTGTACCCGGGGGAGAACCACAGTGACTGGGTGGGGGGAATGCAGCTGAGCTTCATCCTGCTGGGCTTTGTTCTCCCCTTCCCCGTCATTGCAGTGTTCTACGCTCTGCTCGCCAGGGCTTTCAAGCGCTCCTCTTCCTCTTCATCATCATCTGCAGTGGAGCAGGAGCGCCACGTGAGCCGCAGGGTGATCCTGGCCTACATCGTGGTGTTTCTAGGCTGCTGGGGGCCCTATCACGCCGTCCTCTTCGCTGATTCCCTGATTCAGCTGGGTGTGGTGCCGCAGACCTGCGGCCTTGAGAATTTCATCTACGTGGCCTTACAACTCACCCAGTGTCTGTCCCTGCTTCACTGCTGTTTCAACCCCATCCTCTACAACTTCCTCAACAGAAACTACCGCTACGACCTCATGAAGGCGTTCATCTTTAAATACTCCACGAGGACGGGCTTGGCGCGCCTCATCGAGGCTTCCAACATGTCCGAGGCCGAGTACTCTGCTGTAGCTGTAGACAACCCACCACAGATCTGAAACATTCCTCGAACACTGTTTCTAAATCTAAATGGCTAATGTAAACTTCCGTTTCAGCTGATTTGTTTTCATCAGAATCTGTCCGCTCTCAGCCTCACATATGACATTAGAACACAAGCCGATCCAGCATCCTTTTTTTACAGGAATCTACTTGAGTCATGTAGAGAAGCGTGAAGACAGGCTCAGCTTTGATGGACTGAATTTAAAAGCACTTAGAAAGCAGTTTTGTTAGAAACTGATACTGAAATCGCATGAATATCGTCGCTCATTTGTAAAGCCCAAAACAGTGACAGTAAATGTGTAACATCATTGCCTGTACTGTGTGTGTAGGAGTGTGTTGTGTGCGTGTGTGTTGTGTGTGTGTGTGTGTGTGAGTGTGCACAATCTGCCGGGCATTGAATACTGATAGTATCATAGTTATATTGTTAATCTTTTTGTATCACGTTGTATTTATATTCTGTACATGTGCCTCTTTTATATTGTAATTCTAAGTCCTCACACGCTGATGTCTGCTCAGTGCTCCCCTTCATGCAGCGCTGCCTCATCGTGTTCGTCGAGCCACTGACTGGCTCAGTGTTGTCGTCCTGCTGCCTCGTTGGTGATCATAACCTCATGTCACATGAGCTGAACCCTTCAGACGAATAACTCAATTTTGAGTTCTTTCAAGCAACTTGCATTTGTAAGTTTTCAAAAAAAAAGAGAGAAGAAAGTGTGTGTTCTGTGTTTCATTGTTTTGGAAATAAACTTTTTTGGAGTCGATCGGAGTCGACAGCTCGGCTCAGTATGAAGACTTGAAACTGCTAGTCTGTCTGCTGACGACAAAAAATATCCACCCACAAGAACCTCCAAAGCTCATTAATCAATAGAAAATGTCTTGTTTAATCTGTGTGAACACCATAGATGATAATGTGTTTGACCATTTCTTGGCAGGGTGCAGTGACTTCCTCTTGTATCTGAGCGTTTGTGCTAAGCTAATCTACATGCTTTAAAGGTGCAATGTGTAACAGTTTTTGAATACTTAGCACAAACAAACGGGAGGGAGGCATGCTGCAAACTGCTGAGCTAGGTAGCAGTTAGCGATCCAGACTTTGAGCTCATAGTGGTATTATGAGACAGGACTGGCTGGGGCTAGCTGATTGGCATCATCAATACATAGGTGACTTTAATATAACTTCTACAGATTCAGTTTTTTCCCACCATCCCGCTCGCCATCTAGGTGCTAACATTAGCATTGTCGCTTGTTAATTTGTGAGCTTGTGGCTATGTTGAGAGCAGTTTTTAGACCAGACGTTTCAGTTTTGTGAGTTTTTCGTTCTGCTGATGAGTTCTAACTGTTGAAAAAACCTTGTGGGTGTAAAATAATTTCAAAAAGGCAGTTGAAGCGCCTGCCTCAGCTGATCGTAATCAAAAAGTCCAGGAATGTCAAACATGCTGGCTTTGGCTTCATATTTACCGTACACTCTCTCATACATCAAGCTGTTCACACAGATCTCAGCAAGAAATCAAACTTATTTCCCAAACTTCCTCTCAAGAAAATCTTAACAGTATATCTGTACATTGTCCGGAGGCTTCGTTCAGGCCTACTGAGCCAGAGGAGCAGATAGATGTAGCTCCTGTCTCTCCTGAAAAGTATTACATAATATACTTGACTGTCACCATATTTTGCATCAGTGCTAATAGTGGCAAGAATGCACATTTCCATGTGGTAATAATCCTGCTGTGTCAGCACACAGGCCACAGATGGCTAAGACTTTTATTATGACCAAATAGCACGAGTGAATAGCTTCACTACTCTTATGGAGGCAGCAGCTGTGGTGTACAACAACCAAGTGTTTATTAGGGACCAAATAACATGAGACATCATAGCATCACTTTAGAGAGAGAAAGAGAGGGAAAGTGTGTGTGTGTGTGTGTGTGTGTGTGTGTGTGTGTGTGTGTGTGTGTGTGTGTGTGTGTGTGTGTGTGTGTGTGTGATTGTGTGCACCACTGCTTGACACCAAGAGACGACATTTTTTTCATGTCACACACATTGAGTTATACACTTTACTCTCTGTCCGTTGTAGGAAAAAAAACGTATTCCTTTAATCGTCTGACATAGAGCACATTGTGTCATGTGAATGGTTACACATGTATGCTTTTACACTGAAAAGATTTCATGTTGCGATTTGCAAAGACTGGAGACACGAACATGTGTCTACAAGAACAGAGGCATTCCTTTGGTATTGTAACGTGTAACATGTGTGCAATGTGTGTGTTTTGTTATATTAAATCCATAGAAAATGTTCCGCCTTAGTGATTTCTTTGGTTCTTGTCACAATAATCTCACAGCTTAATATCCTCCATGCTTCGAGATGACTAAAGTAATGTGTTTTATGGGAAGCTCTGGTGGAACGAGGTTCGTAAATGCTTTCACTGCCCCATTTGAGGCATCGGATTTATAAACACAGCAATCAAACTCATCCAGACATTGCGAAAACACTGCAACAGCATCACTTTGGGTGGTTTATCACAGCTGTCGCGCGTGACTTGTTGCACTGTACAGTGGGCTAATGCCTGACAGACAACACACATTTTTATACACAAACACTGGTACACCAACTGTCTTTAAGATATAATAGAAATATTTTACCACTGACTGCATAAAATATGGAAGGAGCTTCTGGTTCTGTGAAGTGAAGCCAACAGAATAGAGCATTGAACCCGCATTCTTCCTATACTCCAGCAGGGGGTGGCTCCACAGGTTTTACAAAAAAAAAAAAAGTATGATTGTATGTAAGCTTATGAGAGAATGATCCCACTTCTCACTTGATTTATTATCTCAGTAAACAGTTTCCTCATGAGTGTATGGTCTCAATCACTTCTATCAACTCTTTTTCAATACAGCATGATGTTAATTTCTTAAATTATCATCCTATTAAAGGTGGGTATGCTTTAGGGTGTGGCTACTTCGTGATTGACAGGGCCCTACCATGGCGTGTCCTTGGGTTTTCAGTCAAATGTAATCAGGATATCCTCCCAAGCACCACCCTCACATCTAAATATAGTCACTTCTGGCTCCATAAAACTAAGATGTTGACAGCCATAATGCCAAACTCAAGGCTTAAAAATGGTAGTACACAAACCAATGGGAGTCATCACAGTTGCTTTACACTTGGATGTTACTCAAGCCAAGTTAAAGACAGGGTGTGACTTTTGCTTTTAACCAGCAGGCTTGGGTGAAAAGATTTAAATAATTGTGTTCATTCGCATGCAATACAAATACTGGTGAGACATTTAGCAACACAGTAATGAGACATTTTGGCCCCTTGAAAGTCCCATCATGGCCTCCATAACTGCTGGGGGGAACTTCACATTTAATTCATGAGTCAATTTGATTTTAATTCAGAGGGCCAATTTTTATTTTTTTATTTTATACATTATCATTATTATTCTTCTTTTAATGTGTGACTACTTGCTGAGTTTAAAAATCTGCTTTCATCCACTTAATTAAAATAAAGAAATTCATTTGCTGACATTGACATTGCTCGTGCTCAGCTATCATCAAAAAGTAGCATAGCTTAGAAACATGACATGCTTCCCAAAATCCTACTTTGAAAATGCTCAACATAACTAATGAAAACAAACAAAACTGAAATTGCTCTCAGTAGAGAGCATACCTCAGCCGAGGCCTCAGCAGTCCCATTTATTTAATTGAAGCCTACATCAAACACAAACACCCTGTATCACCCAGTGCCCACAGCTGCTGGACCATAATCTCAGTTAACCAGATCAAGAATCCACATCAAATTATACTCAATCATAGATTCCAGCCACCTAATTATGCCTGATTTTTTCCATCAAGATGCATGTGATATTCCCTGAGACCCACAAACAAACAGGGGTGAACTGAAATAATAATCTCTATCTGCAGGCCTGGTCCCTGGTGCTACCTTTGTCTTTGCTGCCTGTTGCACCTCCAACTGTTCTCCTGCAGAACTGAGGGCAACAACTCATCAGTGTTTTGCTCCTTTAACCCCAGTACTTGACCCGCTCCGCTGTGGGAGGGACGACATCCTGCCACTGTTATCCTCATGACAACCCTCCAGTCTGCCTTCTTGCAACCAGCTGCCGTTTGTGAGAACTTCAGCCTCTTCAGGCAAAACCCTCTCCCCCCATGGGATGTGTTTGGTGAGGAGGACCATCTTGGTGGCCAAGGACCACACATCTGGGTGGAGGGATGTGGTGATCTCCCTGCCAAGGATAACCATCGTTTTTGCCTGAGGAGAGTAGTGCTGATGCAGTTCCTTCCAGTGTTCCCTCCTCTCCTGGGGAAATTAATGAGGTTTTCTTTTCTTTTTTCACTGAGTCATGATCGGTTGTCTGCCTAAAATAAAAAAAAAAAAAAAGTGTTAACAATAAAACTCCAGCTGCAGTATTTTTTCATATTATTTATGTTTGCAGGCCTCTTCTTTCTAACATCTGAAAATAATTTGGGACTTGCACATCCTCTCTTGATTTGGAGTAGTTCACCTCTTAACCACAGAGCCATGAGCTCAGCCCATTTTTCCCGCATTTGATCACGTCACCAGCTGTAGTGCCCTTGAGACAGTATAATCTTGCTGACAGGATGTATTGTAGGTTGGACTGGCAACAGAAGGGCAGCCCTGGTGCCAGAGTGTCATAGGTTAGCCCGAGGAGGAAGCCGTGAGAGGGATTTCCAAAGTTCAAGCCAACTGAGTGATCTGCTGATGAGCTGATCCAGCTTCCTTCTTCCCTCTGACACTGCCTTGATCTCCCTGTGGCTCACCTCTGTCACAACCATTGTGTGAATGATTTCCCCCTCGTCTGACCTGAACCCTGTCAATATCTTCCTGATGTTGCCACCTGCTGATGGTTCACTCCAGGTCAGTGAACTTCCAACAACTCAGTCACTAAGCAAATGCAGTGTGTAAACAAGTTGGCTAAGTAGATGCTGGAATGCAGATTTCTTTGCTTTTGTGAGAGCCGGATTAACCTGGCGGTATGCCCTTAAGCAAAAGAATGAACTGTGAGCCACTGCTGATCCCTGTGTGTTACCCAACTTGTTATGGTTATAAGCTGATCAAATGTGAATTTGATAATATTCATATACGCATCATGTGAGTATAATATCAACTTAGGTATTCAAGTTAATAATAGTCAGTGTGGAGACTGAAGCCCTATAAAAGACTGCATGGCAGTCCTACACATTCCTCTGCAAAATGTGGTGCTTACACTGCCCTTAACGCAATCTGACAACCAGAAGTGAGCTTGGAGGTGTGTTATGCTAGTTGCTGCTAATGTAGCCTCGAACCTCTATCCGCAAGAGCAAAGGAAAGGACCAGAGAATCTCATACGAGGCAACGTTTAAATACTAATCACTTGTTTTAAAAGCCAAGGGACTAATGGAGTAGTGTAGCAATGGCACATTTTCAACTCCAACCCAGAAGTTAGTTTCGCCCTAGTTCCCCCGATTAAAAAGCCAGTGGGATTTTTCAGTTGATTTTTGGATTACCGCTCTGTTAGCTCTGTGGTGAGCACAATTTTATGATTCCACATAAAGGTGGAAACATAAAGCAATGGACATAAAGCAAGTAAAATGCTAATGATAGGCTATGGAAGAACAACACAGCCATTTTGACAACACAAAAAGCTTTAAATATCTCAAGTCAGGTACTTTATGTCACGCACGCACGCACGCACGCACGCACGCACGCACATATACTGAATAAACTATATATAATTCCAGAGCTTGTGCTGTCCTGTATTTCAGAGCAAGTCCTGTTATTCCAAAGCATCCCACTCATACAGTAGATGTTTAGGTGTTGCAGTCATGTCTGAATACACTCGGGCGGAACAGATTGTAACACACACGTCTGTTCTTCCACCACTGAGCAGCCTGTGTTTTACTTGGCATGCACATACGCTAAGAAGTGTTTTGCTTCCTTTTACAGTTTGCCAGTTATGATTCTCCTCTGTTCCCATTACAAGTTGCTTATACAGGACGTGTCAAACACATTACGCAGCCAGTCATCTCCGCAAACCCAAACACTGTACTGTTTGTAAAAAAAAGCGTAAAACTGGAACAAAGTCTGAAAAGTTCTCCTCCTTATAACACTTAACTTCTAAGACCCAGTCTCACTGTGTGCAGGTCTCTGTTGTCACATGCAATAAAGCTGTCCTCTCCCAACCAAGGAGAAGATTTGCAGCAAGTGGTTAAAAACTGGATAATGGAATCATCTGATGTCCAGCTCAGTCCTGGATTTTCCAATAAATAGTTCATGTGTGAGTTACAGCACATTCTTAATGGAGCTCTCTGTTTAATTTGCTTCAAAAGGCAGAGGGTACGGGCCAGAGATGAAGTCAATTAAGGGAGTGTTGCTTTGCATGATGGTAGTCTATACCTTATGCTGCGGAAAGATAACATAAATGAATGATGAAACAGGCAGGAGGTGCAGGGTGGAGAGTAATTTAGAACAACTGGATATTTTTATGCTCTCTGCAGGAGGAGCGCATTTTGAAAACAATCCCCCAGCGTGCAGCTGTAGATGCAACTTACATTTTTTCTGGCCCAGTTCCAAGCAAGTTCAATTCCCAATCAAGTCTGAGCTCGCTCCGCTCGGTCTGGCAGGAATTCCGCATGAGGACTTACAGTGAATAAAGACTCTTGAATTATTAATGAAGAAGCAAGCGGCAGCTGCTTGTGCTCACAGGGAGTTTTTGGTGTGAATATAAAGAAAGTCAAGAAAGAGGATAGGGTTAGTTTGGCACTCCATGACTCCACTCCCGTCAGCAGAGGAGGACAAGTGCCGTGGCCAGATGTTGGGCAGATGTTTAGTCAAAGGGGAAAGAAAAATTAGAGTTAAACGACCAACCTGAATCTGGATCAAACAACACCAATGGCACACGTCAATTTACAAAGTCACGGCTTATTTAACCTTCCGAGCGAAGGCCTGATAACATGAAGAGGAGGGCGGGTTCTTTGTGAGCGCTGGAATTCATCAACAGAAAACTTGAGGTCTGACCAAAGCTGGAGTTTATTTTGCTGTGTTCAGGACTAATGATGATACTGTTAGGGTCTTTACGAGCCAATGGCCCATGCACGATATATTTTCCATTGTGGACAAGGAGAAACAGAGTGAAAAGCCCAGCAGCTGAGGGACCCAAAGGGAGATATTTAAAGAGTCAACTCAATTCCAAAAAACATATTTTTTTACTCGCCTTTACTGGTATACTTGTCCATGTCTTGAGACATCTGAGATTTCTGCCTGAACAACAATACAATGAAGCGGAATTTAAATTTATACAGTGGGTTCTGTGGATTATCTGGTTTCTGTTTCTGGAAAAATGTTGCTGTTGAATTTTTTAAGTGTCATCTTTCATTGCTGCTAGCACCATAATAATTAACATTTCATTTGTGACGTGGGTGTGGAGGCAGAAAAACCTCCAAGACAGTTTTCTCAAAACCAGGGCATATAAAGAAAGCTCTTCGAGAGGCTGGCAGTGAGAGTGAAGTATGGGAAATATGATGTTTTCATAGTTTGTAACCCTTTATTATTACTGGACACAATTATTGGGAGATTCACATTGAAGAGAGCACCCGACGTGTACATTGACGGGTACTTACACTATCACTACAAACAGTTGCAAATGAACTTGACCAGCAGAAACGTAACTTGAACTGGAGGGAAGCTACGGTGAGCTACAAAGCCACTCAGTAAAGGTTTCACTTATCATCATTTTTACCTCTCTAAATCCTCCATTTTACTGTATATTTAGTTTTCTGAAATACATTACAGGATGATAGTAAAGCACTTGGTGGCATGTCTAATCATCTGAGCATAATATTTTCAATAAATTGTGTCCAAAAGACTCAATGCTCTCTATTCCTGCTGTCGCCATCCAAACAGTGGCACTCCTGTTATGCATTGTACATTGTGTTAGGATCCAGTGTTTGTTGCTATTTTCTTGGAGGGGAGTGATACTATTACAGTACCCTCCCAGCCTCCATCCTTGAAAAATATGGCTCCCCTGAAGCACAGTTGGAATTTGAATAAGGTCCTAGTTATTCTCCTTTTAGCTCTGGTTTGGTCTCTGTCAGCTCTTTAACAAAATATCTGGCTATTCAGCTGCCAAGTGGTCCACTATGTCCACAGCTATAGTCGCTCATGCTGTCAAAACGTGTACAAGAATAATGTCTCTAAAACAGTATAACCATGTTTGGCTTAAACCCATAAAAGCTCTATGTTTCTTAAACTCCCAGTCAGAATTCTTGGCTAAAAACATCCATCGGTGCCTCTTACTGTTATTTATGGTCCAAACAAAGATTAGACACAGAGTGCTCCAAAATAAGCTTCGCATGTCCCGTGAGTAATGGGTGGTGATGCTCTCTCCTGTTACCTACCACCCCATGCCCGATAATGCTCGGCCCCTCATAAACCATCCCACAGCTTATTGTTAGTGTGAAAGCTCTAATCTCTTCCAGAACCACAAATGTAACTGTATAGGCAGGACACACATGTCTGTGAAGGCTGATATTTGGGAAGCTGATTTATACCACAGTCCGTGCCCAAGCTACGGATCCGGTGTTTAGACATCACCTAATTCATCCGCCATCCCGCCGGCTTTTGCTCAGCCTTTATGTGCAGCTTGAAGTTCACCGCGCACTCGATCAGCTCGGCTGCACGCTGGTGTCAGGGCCCATGATGAAACTTCAGAGACGTGTCGGAGAAGAGAAGGCAGCTGCTGTGCAGCTTATAGCGGCACACAAATCCACACAGACCATTTGCCTGTGTTATTATACAGTTATCTTTCATACATTTCATAAGCACCCATTAATGTGTTGGATGTTAGAGGGAGGTTTATTATAACGTCATGTCGCGTGACTTTTATTCAACTACTGTTTATTCAACATATCTTTCTACTTACCATAGCATGTTAAGTACCCCCTTGAACAAATAGTATACTTTATTGTATTAAAAATATACATTAGGTATAGAAAATATAAAGTATACTTTTACTTTTTGGGCTTAATTTAAGTGTATTTAGAATATATTTTTAAAAATAGTACTTTAGAATAGATGTAATTATGTTTAACTTCACTGTACTAAAAACAAATGTACTAATTGAAAATACTTTAAGTGTGTTTTTAAGCGCACTTTGTTGTAAGTATATTACATATACTATAATAAAAAGTATTATCAATTGCAAATAATTAAAAGTATCAATTTAGTGTACTTATAGAGGGTATGCTGTTGTCATGCCCTTTGTAATACACTGTCAGTATTTCTTTTTAAACTGAATACTTTGTCAGTATACGATAATTTAACTCTATTATAGATATATTTTAGTAGATTTACAAAGAGTGCACCTAACTGTATACTTGCTGCCAGTTTTAATGCAATATTTATCATAAGTTTCACAACCTCATCCTGCTTAATGGCACAGACACACACAGAGCCAAAGGATACAAATTGCAGTTGATAGAATGGATTCTCAAACAAAGCACGACAACACAAAGAACTGCTATAACCAAAGTACTACTATATACTAAGCTCAGAAACACAGTAAGTACACAGTTTTGGTATGTTCACCACAGTTTTTCACCCCATCAAATCACCCCTCTCATCCTTAGATGCATAATGAATGACTTAACTACAGCACTTTGAGGCTGCCTGCAGGTAATGATAGCTTATTCTGGCTCCGGAGAGAGAACGACAGAATGCAAAGGTGTCGACGCACTTTTATCTCAGCTGACAGTAAGTGTTGACAGTGACAGCTAAAATCACAAGTAGTGTTTATGTGTGTCTCTGAAGGGGCAAAAGAAAAACAGCAAACTTTTGGCTGCACGTGATGTTTTGTCTGTGATGGCGCTCGAGCACCGTCACAGACGTCACAACGTCCTCCGCTGGTTCCTGTCTGGGGTCAGACTCTGGCATTCCACTGAAAAAACACAGTTGTTTATTCAGACAAAAACAGGGCGTCCCACTCAAGTCTGCATGACATCACTGGACCAGAACCTTGTTTAATAAGCTTCATAAACTTTGTGGCAGTTTCTTCTTCACAAGACATGCCACATTTATGAGATTCTTCCTGAGGACATTGTCTGTGTGAGACAATTACAGCCCTGAAATGTTACTCTCTTTAGGGACTTTTCAGGAGTCTTCCTCATATCCACTGGCTTTGAAATGTATATAAAATGAAGGTCTGGGCCCCTTTTTTCACAACAGTGAAGCATGAAATTCTACAACGAAGGTGAAAACATGGAAATCCCCAAACTACACTCAGCAGACTTTGCTTTCACAAATGAATGCAGCGTACACAATGGCAATTCTGTTTCTCTGCATTCTGATGTTCACATTACAATCGCTGAGCGTTTCTTACCCAGTGTGAAATGTACCACTTGAACACCTGCCAATACTGGCTCATTCAACACAGAACATAACCACACAGAGTAAACTGTATGTCTGCCAAAGATGTACCTCATCTTATTTCACTTTTGCCTGGGAATTATTAAATGTCATTAGAACGCCTGAGTTCTTCAAAATCCTCCATGTAAAGCAATATCCCCAAGTCACTCATCTCCCAACAGAATCATCGGGGAAGCAATGAAAAAGAGATTACATGGAATGATAATTGTCATTTGACTGTGTATGGGTGCTCATTCTCAACACCTGCTGATGACATTACCGGGTCAGGGGTGAGCCTGCTCTATTCTTGTGAGAGCCATGGAGAGCTTTTCATTCCATACGATCCATAGTCAAACTCTATTCTCTCTTGCCAACAGTCACCTCAAAATTACATTGCATTCATATTTGAATTTGGTCTTTTAAGTTTAGTAAGGAACCATAATAATTACCTGGTGTAGGTTTTTCCATTGTAGGAAATGTTAAATTTATGTTAGTCAATCCTAATGTTAGGGAAAGGTAGTTGTAGTGTTGAAAAAATAATTGTACTGATACATTCGGCATATATTTGAAGCTTTGCTTATTAGACAATGTTTCCTCTTTATGTTAAAGGTGTAATTTGTAGAATATGGCCATAATTCAAAGGCAGCTTGTCACCAGATTAACCGACAACGACTGCTCTTTGCTACCTTGGCTATAGCTAGCTTCGCCAGCTAATTAGAATGGATAGTCATCAAGCAATTGGTCCCTGTGCACTCAGCTATCTCTTAGTGAACGCAGATGTACAGTCGACTGGGACTTAACACAGCCTGTCAATATGGACGAAGGTGAGTTTGACGACTGGGAATAGTATGGAGGTGATTTACACTGGCTCTTACCAGGACTACATCTTTGTAGCCAGAATATTTTCACATCTTACTCTTTATTTATTTCTGCGAAACAGGGGCTGATTGTTGAAAGACAAACCATTCTGTGTTTCAGTGGGTTAGAGAGAAACTTGAATTCAGAAGTTGTACTGTTATATTTTTCAGTTTGGAAAGGAAAAGTTTTGATTTTCTTGACATTTTGTGAGGCTTTTTAGTCCATTTCTTATACTCAAAGCTAAGAGAGCTGGTGGAACTTGGCAAACTTACCACTGAGTGAACACCCAGCTGAAACTAAAGCAGGGTACCATACTATCGCCTCTTAAGGTGGAAAAGTGGTATGACAGGTCAAGACAGGCTGAGGCAAGCTTGTTAGCAAGCTTAGTTCAGTAGACATCACTGCAACACAATACATACGTCTTTTGTGTAACATCAACACTGTTCTTTCCTCACATTCTTTTGACAATGTTAGTTCATTTGAATAAAAATAAGAATTGTAATTCTTGCCTTATCTTACAAATTGCCTCTTTAACAGAAAACATAACCTGGGTGGCATTTGGGTTTCCTTCAGAATGTATTTTCTGTTCGACTAAACCATGACAGCACCTTCAGCTTTTCGTGTTTAGACTTCATAGCTGTGGTGACATTGCATTTCTCCATCTTTACATCAGCAAATCACATTGCTCATACAGAACTCCATTGTATACACAGAACGTTAGTTCAACAATTATTGTCACTCATGATGAGTCAGTGTTTATGTCTGTCTGTCATTAAAAAGAAAAGAAAACATATGTGTCTCTTTCCCTCTCTGCCGCCTTTTCTTTTCTGGATAGCGGCACAGATCGAGCCTGGTTGGTATCACTTTACAGGGAGTTTCTCTCACAGTGACACATACACACAATTCACAGCCTGAGGTGAAAACAAATGTCTGTGTGTCATTCAGCAACCACCTCGTGGTGTCTTGGCTTTAACAAGAGGAGCTCGTCATCCTCCATAACACCGCAGTTAACTTTCCCCCGCAGGAGTGAAACTTCCACTGCTTCCCTGGAACTCACTCAACTCTTCTTCCATTATGCTGTCCTGGTTGCAGGCTCACTTTGGCTTGTACAACCTCTGATGCACATCACGAACCCCGCTGCAAAAAGAGGGAACACATTATGAGCACGCACACGCAATCCGTACAAACAAGATGAACTACATTTGACTGCTTCAATTAAAAAAAAACAACAACTTTGATTCAAAACTGAGATGCCTGTATCTGATTGTGGCTGAGGTTTCCTGCAGTAGGAATAAAACAATAACCTCAAAACCGACCTGATTGCTGTTTCTGTAATCCTTCTCTGTGTATGAAAAGGAGAGTTTCCTCGCCACTGTTTTCCTAAGCTTGGTTTCACAGGGCTCAATAAACTTTTGTGTGGCTTGACAAATGAGTTTGTGAAACGGCTCCTGAGAAATAAAACAAAATCGCAGGGAGATGAATGGGAGAGGAAGTCGTAGTTTCCGGGTGTGGATGAGGGTGGTTTGGGTGGGGAGGCTGAGATCTGACACGCCCAGTGTCTGTATGTGTATGACACCAAATCTCAGCATTCACCAGCACAATTGACCAAATGAAAACATGCCTCAGATTGTATTTCCCCTCTGGCCAATAGTTATGAATAGGAGATTTTCAGAGGCTGAACTGGTTTGTTCTTTCTCTGTCCCCCTTTCACCCCGGCAGTGGTTTTAAGTCGCCCACATGTATCTATGACCTGTCTTATCCACACCAAGCCATCGTTGTTGTCACAGCTGCAGCTATTTCATTGTTCAAGAACAAAGATATTGAAATAGGGAGCTGTAGGAAATGCAGTCGGGGCACCCCTATACATTTTTTTAAAGGGGGGGTCCAGATGGGGCCCCTGGACACCTTGGGGTGGCCAAAAAAATTCGGGAGGTGGCCAGTAGATACACTAAAATAACTAATGCAGCGATTAGCACCACTCTCATTGCCATCGTCACTGTCATTGTTTTAGTATAAATGGTTTAATGTTTTTAATTTTCTGGCTTTGGTGTTTATTTTTTATTGTTTTAATTTCCCTGCTAATCTGTACAGAATGTAATGTTATTACATTACAAGCACCATGTAGCCTAGCTAAGAAAGGTGCTATATGCATAAATAATATCATTATTGTTGTAGAAAGCCATTTTTCTGATGTATACATTCTTTATTTGTCATTTCCACAAACATTTATAACAATGCTCAGAAAAATAACGTAAAAAAACAAAGATATATCAACAAGAACTATAATATAGACTGTTATACTGAGGTTTGGTGAACAGTAGAACATAAAATGAATAAATCTGTAATTCAGACATATGTTGTGGAAATGTATGTAGACTTTACATAACTCATTATTCATTAATTATTCAAATAATCACTTTTCATTCATTTACAGTGATCTTCATTTCATCTTCAGCTGTCACTCAGAATTGAGGTTATTTTGATATATTTTGGCTGAAAAGCCAGATAATAACAGAAAACCACTGTCAGCAGCCGAGTTCAGGTTCATTCAACATGTGCAACCCTGCAGCGGCGTGTCTTTTACAGCTTTCATCTCATTTAAAAACAAAATATTTCATCTTGGTCATTTACGGGAATGTCCAATTAAGTTACCATAGTAACACAAAAACATCAAAGGACCATAATTTGGGGCCTGAAGCCAAAAAATGCCAGAAAAGATGACAGGAAAGATGGAGGGAGTGAGCAATGGATGGAATGTTAGTCTGTTATTGTGTCTGATTTTCTAATCTGAGTGGAAACTCCCGTAATGAAAATGAAGACCCTTTGAAATAGACAAAAAGCATCAAACGACAAAAATTTACGAAGGAGCATAATTTATTTCAGTGCACTTTCTTGAGGCTTTTTGATTTGCTTGTCACAGACAAGGGGCACCATGAGCTTACACTGGAGTTTGTGTGAAATGCAAAAGATTCAAGCTAAACTCTGCTTAAGGGTGTAGAAAAAGCATTACATAAACCTTATTTTTGGCCAAAGTCACTAACTCTGGAAATCGAATGGCACAGTTTGTCTATGCCTAAAATAAAAGCATGGGGGCGTTGCCAAGATGGCTGCCGAGCGGTAAGACCTGCATAAAAGGAATTTTATACAACTGGATCCACAAATTCGGGCTGCACCTCTGCCCTTAACTCTTCATCTAATTCGGTTGATCACATATGCTGGTCATGTTAGTTGTTCTATGCTGTCTTCATGTATGTTGTGTTTTGGTGCTGGTTTTGGTGCTGGTCTATGCCGATTTTTTCAGCAGGGTTATGACATTCCCATCAGCCTCAGCTGTAGAGTACTTTGTGTTTTGCCCAAAGCAGCAGTTGTAAGCATGCTAACACACCGAACTATGATGACTACTTACAGCCTCACACAGTTGCTAGCATGGCTATGAAATGTTCATGTTTTAACATTGATCTCAGGCGGCTATACGGCTGGACACAGCTCACAAGTTGCCAAATATTCAAGAGGGCTCTGCACATAGTAATAATAATAATGAAATCAGTAAAAACAATGAGGTTAAGACGCATGTTAGAGCACTTACCTGTATAAAACAAAGACTCATTGTTTATTCATGCAGAAGTATTCTCAGTGGACGGACTGGTTTTGGCAGGAATCACATTTTTGCCCTTCATGCATCATAGGTCTCACCAGATGCAAAGTGGTAAAGGTTTTTAGCCTGGTCTGTAAACTCATACCTGTCTGTGATGTAGATTGATGGATGAACATTTTCATTGAGGTCGAAATGTCACAAGTAAAAGCTGCAACCCAAACTGGGCTTTCCATCCCAGCCTTACACTCGGTATATAGTTTGTAATTCTATAGGGGAAGTGGGGGGGGTTTGAACAAACACAAGTTGGAGAGAGGAGGCGTGCGTAGGTGTGTGTTTCACCACTCTCAGCTACAGTATTAAATAGCTCTCCTTCGCATACCTGTCAACTTGTAATCAATAATGCTAGAATAACACCTGAAACACAACAGCCATCAGTAACCTGTCACTCACGCGCACCCGCACTTATCTGCACATGCACGCTCACTCAAATGCATCCATCATCCATGACTGTCTAGTAGCCGCTCAGACAGCACTCATTTGAACAGCTCCAGAGCTTCCAGGCATCGTCCATCACCTCGGCCCACCGGGGGGTGGGGGGGTGTCCATGGCTGGGACACACACAGGCAGCGAACCTGATCCACACCAGGCCACAGACTGGACACACACAGACATACCTCTGGGGCTGGACAAACACAAACACACATAAAACCCAGTTCACCTACAAGCGCACACAGGTGCCCTTTTACATTGCTCTGAGCTTCGAAAACATTTCACCTCCCTCGCTGTCATTACACAGTGTAATTATTTTCAGTCCTTAATCCACATTCTTAATTAAATCCTCCAACATTTTTCCACTTCTTTCCCCCCCATTCTCACCAGACTCTTCCCCTCCTCCTGCTTCTCCCGCTATGCGGATTATGTTTGCAATACGGCGTATAAATAGTGCTGAGTAGGTGGCCTTGTAATGGAAACACAGATATACAGATATCAAAGGCTCAGCCCCCTTCTTTCAAATTCTGTGCACATTAATCAAGACTTGTGTTTCGCAGATGTGACTGAGCACATGTGTGCGCTGCTGTAAAGACGAGGTATTAGCCCCCGTGCACGGCTGTCTGGAACTGCGTGCATATACGTGAGAACATATGGCAGCACAGTTTACACTTTCTCACAAAGACGGGCTCAGTAAAAGCCTTCAGTTAGGCTTAAAGATGTTTAAACGAACAGCTCAATCCTGCACGGATTTGTGCCTCCGTGCGACATCTTCAGCCTGTTTCATTCACAAGCTGGAGTGTAATGACTAAAAAGAAAATGAGAATGTAACCCAGTACAGAGGTAAAGGTGTTCGTGACACACACTTCTGAGTAACATTATCGACTTTGCGCTTCCATTAGCATCAGTCATGAGACGCTTAGTGTACTTTAGAGTACATTTAGTTCCTCTTCCCTTATCCTATTCCCATGACCTGGTTCTTCTCAAGTGGTAGAGAGCACTGTCTTATCTTGCAGAGAGAACAAGTTTATTTACTCTCAGTATCATCATAAAGAGTTTTAGTTAGACAAACATAAGGGTCTAAAGTAGCTACTAGGTTTGTTTTTCCCCTGCTATTTTTACAATGTTAGCTATTTCTTTTTCTGTTGTTACACATTGTTATACATGAAGTTTTATTTTAACCCCGGAGGTGACAGACCATGGTCACACTGTGACCATATTCCTCTGATATTAAGTACTGCTGTGTTCCAGATCTGGAAAGTTTGATCATTTCATTGCTGCCTGATTGATCACCAAGAGAAATGACAACAGATAGTGAAAGTTGGGAGGGACACTGGTTCCTATTGGAGGGTAAAAAAAATATAATTCATAACATAGCTTCTGATAGACAACAGCTAATGTGAGCATTCAACCACTTCCAACCTGGCAGTACATTTGATTGTGTTACACGATACAATACAAAGGGTGTAAATTCAAGTCAAATTATCAACGCACAGCTTGGACACTTCTCTACACACACACATCTAACCCTGGAAGTGAAACATACTGTATGTAGTCCTGATGTCCCTCCAGATTATCGCTCTATAGTGGAAATCATATTTTGAGTTGCTGATCAATTCTGGAAGAAGTGAATTAATAGCAATTGGTCAGATTCCCTAGGTTTTTTTTTTTTTTTTGTCTGTTTTGCAATTTGCAATCTGGTTTGCAGCAGCATAATGTCATCCCAGCATTTGAGCTTTCCCCCTCGGCAGTGGGGTAAAATGGCTTCTGTGTTCAAATTAAAGAGCATTTAAGTGCTATCAGTGCCTGTCAGCCCAGAGCAAGAGTGATCAGCATCATTCAACAAGCCTTGTGCGCGTTCCAGGTCGGCTCTCACCTTTCCAACAAGCCTTTTACAGCACTGCGTTGTAGATTCTTGTCTTCTGTCTTACCTCCAGGGCTTGTGGAAGGCTCCAGCATTTGGTGTAAAATGATTGATGGGGGTATGATCTTGTATCTGAGCGTGTCTCTGTTGAGGTGTCAGCTATGATGAAGGTGAGATAAAGGGGTTGATGGCTCGGGTTCAGGAATGAGGTGTCGCTGTGGTAACAGTGAGCTTCAGCATTACCTCATTTCTTTCATCGCCAGGGAGCGAGAAGGGTCCTAAAAACTTACTCCTCTATGCAAGAAGTACTGAGTATCATTACTTCACAAATAAGTCATATTCACATAAATGTCACCATTAGTAATGCAGAAACATCCGCCTGGTTACATCATGTTTTGTGATTTAGTTACTGTGCAGTGTGAGTCAGAGTCGAGTGAGAGAGTCACAGTTGCAGATATAAATGTCTTAACTTGAATGCCATGGTGATGAAAGCGGTGTCAGAGCTGTGGTGTGCACACAGTGACTTGTAAAATAGAAGCAGAAGTGTGCGCATAACCCAAATCGGCCTCTGGAGTTGAATGGAAGTCAAAACTCAAGTAAAAGGACACCACAGCAGCCCAAGGACAGTCATAACATTGCTCACACACATGGAAGCCTCACAGAGGATTTCACATTTGAAATGTATATTTGTTGTTTTTTGATATCTGACAGTAGTTTGACAGTTGGCTTGGAACTTTTAAACCTAAATTATCTGACTTTTTGGGAAAGTTTAGGGCTTCGGATACAAGCTGCAAAAACAACATTGATATCTGATGAGTTTCTACAGCACACTTGGTTGCAAACATTCGCCTATTACATAACACACAGACACAAAGCAACACTGGCATTCATTTGGGGTTGTTTTTCTTGCTGCCAGATTAATGAATATTCACTCTCCTTGTAGCTCCTTGCTCCTTTAGACCAAGTAGAAACACGTCACGACCCACCCGCTGGTTTATGGACTACAGCTTTGAAACCAAGTTTGGCCTTCTAGTCACCATTTAGGTGTTTGTTGAGCCAGAAGTGACCACAATTAGGCGAGAAGGTGGAGCTCGGGAGGATATCCTGATTGGATCTGACTGGGAACTGAAGGATATGCCGTGGTAACAACTTGTCAATCACAAAGTAGCCCTACATGAGAGCGTTCCCCCGTTTTATCATCTTTTTTTTTTTTCTCTAAATGGGACCATAATTTGCTAAACTAACATCAAGCTACATTAAGGAGAATTGACACTAGCAATTGAGAAAATAAACTGTTCACTGAGGTAATATATCAATATGGTCAATGTGGTAATTTTCTCATAATCTTACCCTGACCCTGAATTCTTTTTGCGACCACTGGAATGGCAAAGATCTGCCCTGCTGGCCATCAAATATCATGTGGGTCGAGGCGATTCCACATCAGCCTCATTTATTCAGACCCAGACTCCTCTAATTCCTGAGCGGAAATATCTTCAGCTCAGACTCTTTAGAAGCTAAACGTTCTACTTTGTTCACTAAGCTACTAACTAACTTCTGTCTTGTGCAAGTACTATACAGTAGGTGGGTTTTTTTATATAGCTTTTTAGCTGGAAACAGCTGCTGGTTGCAGGCAAAAATGACACTATTAGTGCGCTGAAAGTGAACTGAAACTGTAAAGTTGCGGCGAAAAGATCATAAAACACTATGTAGAGCTGAGGGGGATTGCGAAGTCTGGTGACAATTATCGGTGGGTTTGTTACAAGCAACCTCTGTCGCACAGCCAGACCCACATCTCCACAGTGCTGTGTCAGCACTGGAGAAAGGTCTGCCTGCACCAATTCCTATTGTGGAAAACGCTCTGATTTGTTTGTATTCTGAAATACTTAATATGTAGGAGTTCTGCATTAAATGCCCCAAAACAACTGGACCTTTGTTATATATTCAGTTGAGCTGTGTACTGCCATTATCCCAATGTTTCTAAAAATGTCCAAACCCTGAGAAATCCAAGAGTTCACTCGAGGTAATGTTGTGTTCCATCTGGTCGCTTGTTGCTACTTCTGGGACTTTTACAAGGAAAATAAACATAAATGAAACACCTGACAATGGAGGTCACCTCCGCAGATCGCTGCTGCAGTTAGGTTGATAAACAGGAGCAAAGATAAATCCACTTTTTAATCCAAAAGTTACAAAGCAATCTCTTAGCTCTCCCCCCATCTGTAAAAGGCTCTGGAGCAGTGCAGAATCTGTGACAAATTGTATGTTTAAACCAATCACATTCAAACATTTTGGTCAGCACTATACCCAGGATACAGTGATTGTGGCACTGATATACTTAAGTCTCAGTAATATAAAAAGTAAGAGCTACTAGGTTCTTTGTATTGTTAGCAAACCTGTTAGTATGAGGGGAACATTCCATGTTCAGCTTATTGGTTGCTCGGACGTTGTTGCTGTTTCCCGTAGTACTGAGGATTTTGAAAACTGAAACATGATAACGTGATCAATAACTATATCCAGGAGGCAGACTAACCCTTGCACATTACACAATGCAATCATTTAAAGGTGCAATATGTAGGAATTTATGTTTTTTGATAAAACAAATAGTGTATAGAATGTACAAAAATAGCTTTTTTGAATTTGTGTTGTCAGTGTATTGTGTTGAAGAAATATCTGTGGAAGTCAGCATGCTAACCAGCTAGCCACGGCCCGTTGGAATAAAGCCCCCCTTGGTGGCGGTACAAGCACCAACGCTCCCCGTTGCTCTGAGCTCCCACTCCAAACCATTAGCGGCTAGCTTAGCTAACTGCAGCTACAGTTGGCAGCAGTTAAAGGTTAATCTGATATGATGACCCCTATTTATTTTGAAGATGAATTCAACATGTGGGCAATTCTTACATATCACACCTTTAATCTACAATTATGTTAAAAAACATTCCGTAAAGCTTTCTTTATAGAGTGAAGAATCACTGAGTTGAGTTGTCTTTTTCCAGATGTTATATTGTGCAAGACAGATGGCAGGAGAGCTGAGGGGCAGAGGGGAGTTGCTATCACACTGTCCACTCCAACCTGCAAGGACATCTGGACATGATATCTGCTGCCTCTTCTCAGTAATGACGCAACAGGAAAACCAACAGTCCCACCCTTGCAGCCCATGTGTGCATTTTCCTGATCTTTGCCATCACAGAACATGTCAAACCCTCATGGAGGACTTGACACAACCTTAAGCAATTCAAGGTGATACAGATTATAGTCCACATTTACCCATAAATCACTTGGGGAACAAAACTCAGAGACAGCTCTGGACAGAACGCTGAAAAGTAGCCCCTGATGGCAATGAGCTGCTCTCTGCTATATATAAAAAAAACAGTAATAAAAAAACATCCAGGACAGAACATTGAGATGTTGCCAAGGCAATGACATGAGTCACTTTTTGTTTTTCTGGTATTATAGTTGAAGATGCTTTTCACAGGTTGCTCTTCTCCTTTGTCTCCAAGTAAAGTGATACTCCCACCGGTCACTACCATAATCATGGCAACAGTTATCCTATTCTTTATGTTTTAACGGGTTTTAGGTGAACATTATATTCTACCTTTGTATCACACAAAGGATTCAACATAGCACGGAGCACAATATGAAACAAGCATGAAGACACAAACACACGCCCGTATCGCTTTTACTTTCATTATGAATCCAGGAACTTCCCAAAAGGGTGGAAAATGCTTGTGAGCTGAACGTTTTGAATATCAGAGATTTGGACATTTATTTCCAGCGAAAGTGCCAAGAACAGTGCAGAGGAACAATGTGTGTTGAAAACAAGAGATGCTCTTTCAGATTCCAGATTTAGTGTGGATGAACTTTCCCTCACCTCCAGAGGCAGGGCAGGGACACAGCAGAAAAAACAGGGAGCGGGCCAGGGGAAATTCCTGCCAGGGATCCATGAGTGTCTTAATACCACAGGAATGCACGAGCCAAATTGACATGACTGCCATGGCAACTACAGATAAACCCAGTGCTCCAACCAGCATCACGATCGTTACTGTTTGTTCTTATTTGTTTGTGAATAGCTGCCATCAAATCAGCAGGCTGTGTTTGTTCTCAGTTTAATTGCTGATGTTGAATACAATGTGTTTGTTTGTTTTTTCGGCTTTTCAATCTTCACCTCGTCATTACAGAATGTGTGTGGTCTGGTAACTAGACTTACATTATGCTGACATACATAGAGAGCTCAAAACTAAATGAAAGTGATAGCAATCAAATAACAAACAAGCGTTTTCCCAAACAAAGGAGCATTTCTTTAGATAACAAAATTCATTCCATAACGAATATTTCAGTGACTGAGGTTCACACAAGGACAAAGTGTAATATTAGTAGCCCTGTAAAGGCCCCGCTCATAGAGATGTGGAACAGCGGAACTCAGAGACATGGCAGTTGAAGGCAAATAGTTGTTTACTTGGTAAAAAGCTCAGAACAGATTTTGGTGACAGGTAATGAGTCAGCACGGAGGGGAAAAGCAGGCAAGGGGCAGGCTGGTGGAACCAGGAACATGCTGTGGTCAAGAACACATGCTGGGTCATTAAGATTGGGTAGGACATTACACAGACTGGCAAAAGACTGGGAAGCGAGGGCTGGTATATTATGCGGGGAATGGGGAGCAGGTGTGCTGCTGACTGGTGAGTGAGGGGATCAGGTGACTGGGAATGCTGGGTACACAGCGAGGGCAACTACAGGACAGGTGGGGAATTCCAGTGACAGGAAAATGCCAAATTTGCTTATTCGCTTCTCTCCGAGAGTAGGATAGAGGCTATCAGGACTTATTGTCAATGAGCTTTATGAGTGCTGGTTAACAAATGTTGTTATATTTGGAGAGAGCTAGAGGCAGCTATGCTAGCTTTCTTTTTGCCCTGTGTCCAGTCTTTGCTCTAAGCTAAGCTAAAACTAAGCTAAGCTAAGCTAAACTAAGGTAAGCTAACTACATGTAGCAGTAGCTTCATATTTAACATAAAGGCTTGAAAATTCTCATCTAATGTCACCAAGTGAGCAGAAAGACGTATTTCGGAATCACTTACGTCTGATTGTCATACATCATTATCTGGCTGAACAATGACAAAAAAAGTTGCTTTGTAGGAATTCTGATTGGTATCAGACGTAGCTATACTAGAGAGTGTCATTTCCTGGGAAACTGTAAAAACAAAAAAAAAAAGTTGATGACTCACCCTGACCTCTTGGGCGTATACTAGTTTGGCGTCCAGTTAAACGTTTTTAATGACAGTGCTGCAGTGGAATGTTTACTGGGTGAACCTGAATCATATTTTATGAGAGAAAATATTTTCTGGTTTTCCTCCAGCCACTTTCCAATGGACAGATAGCTTTACTTGTTCTTAAAGTAACCGCTAACCGCTACTGATGGTAGCTGCCTCTGTCTCCTCAGAGGCTGAGTTCTGTCCCGGTTCAGCCTCGTTCACCAGCTGCTTGGCAAGGTAAGAGCGATGTGGGAGGGACAAGTACCTCCCTGGCTTCCCGTTTAACAGGACTGATGTAAATATGTGGAGTCATGTAACCATCTGCCAGCTGCTTCACTGGAAATATGACTAAGAGAAACTAACAGCCAGTCTATTCATTCCATTATGAAGATTTTAATCATTTCAGTGCTCAGCTGAATTTTATGTTAACATTTCCATTTAAAAACAACCCAGTATACATACATACACATTTTGACATCGTTGTATTTATATTTATTTTATTGCGAAGAAGACCAGTTGTTTAACAATCGGTCATAGAAAGAGTGAGACTTAATCTTACAGTTACCGTAATGAGTTACCCACAGGACTGGTTATTTTCCTCAGGAGAAATCCACCCTAGTGAACAGCTTTCGTTTTCCAGCGTCAGGCCTTACATAACCCGGTGAGGGAACACCCTGCCACCGCCTGAAAAACAACATTGATTTGTTTCATTGCTGAACTTCATCGCTGGGTGGATCTCCTCCAAGACTGCCAGCGTTTCTGTTTGTCTCTCGGATTGTTTCTGCATTAGCGAGAAAAGAGATTTGTCATGGCTCGTGTTGATTTGTGCTTCACTTTGCGCTGCAGAGCTCCCCATCGTGGCTGTGTTCCCACTGATGGATCAGCTCGTGAAGTCTGTTGGCAGAGGGCCCGCTGATCCCTGCACCTCAACTGTGATCCATATTTTTTTGTATTCTATTCTTCTTTCTCAGTGCCATGGGATGTTTCCTGGTTAGGAAGATAAAACACAAGTGCCTTCCTCTATGGAGCTATTCTCAAGCTCGGGCTTCAGGAAACCAGCAGGGGCCAGGTTAAATACCCTATTAATCTCTGAAACCTATTAAACTCTTTCATTTGCCTTTCATGGATAGCACTATGGATAACTCCAATAATATTTTAATGGAATGCTGTTCATACACACTAACCCAAATTACAGCAGCTTGCACCAATATAGCTCTTTGTCTCCCCTCCTCTCTCACGTGATGAGTGGAGTAGTACTGTATAGCAGAGTCCATTATTAGCTGCCATACATGCTGGCTATCTGCCAGGCCCCTCTGCTAAGCCACTCAAAGAGGCCTTCAGCCAGCCAAAAGGCCTGAAGCGTTCCCATGCCAAACAAAAGCACATCAGCAAAGTCAATATTAGCCTTTTTGCGCTGCCAACCAGCAGCAGGAAAAGCAGAGTAAAAGGAGCAAAGCATATCTAAAGGCTGAATGAAAACACTTAAGATAGTAGGAATGCCGCCACAATAAAACCTAGAGTTTGGCTAAGTGCTCCCTCAGGTCTGCGTGTCTCCACGGGGCTGTAACCCATCGCACTTCCGTCCATTCTCTGAGCGAGGTTAATTGGACGACACCATGTCAGGATGTGTGCGCAAGTCTTTAGAGTCACTCACACTGGCCTTTTTAAAAAAAAAATGGAACAAGCACTTTCCCCTGATAACAGCGCTGGGCTTGTTTCACTGACAGGATTGAAGAGTCCGAAGCAGAATAAAGTCAGCAGGAATCCGAGCTAGTGAGAGGAGTCATAAAGTTGTTGTTTGAACACTTTGCTCAAAAAGTGACTTTGGACTTCCCCTTGGCGTGCTGAGTGTACATAGAGCGATAACGGTCGGGATTTGTGCGGTTTGGTCCTCGATAAACAGCAGGAAGAGAGCAATACTCTGGTGTATCATATCACGCAAGCTGTGGTTTTATTGCATTATGAAATATCGATGCTTGGATGCTCCCTTCCTTTACTGAATTTCTCCGTGTGTGGCTGTTGAATCGTGGGCTCACTTGCGATAGAAATCTTGATCTCAGTGAGATTACCTGATTAAATGAATGTTGCAATGAACAAAGGTGAAACTGGAGGGATTACCACTGCCCTTTCATTTTGAAAACCATTCGCTGCTAGTCGATGACTGATGTGCTTGAGCATGCGATGCATCAGAACTACCCTGACATTAAGCGACATCTTCCTTTGTTGAGTCATCCGAATAATAAGATTAGAAGGCTTTTGCTTTTATGTTTTGCAACTTTTTTGTTGTTGTTTTTTTTTCCTGTAATTTTTCCTTGTGTTTTGGGCTTTTAGCTGTTTTTCCAGTGACCCTGTTCACACCTTGTATCAACATCCATCCTGAGTGGTCCGATCACAAGCGCTCACACTTGACATTTACGTGGATCTTGACATGATTCTCAGTTGACCACAGGTGATCTGCTCTCACTTGAATGGGACAAACAGACACAATGTTTTTTACACAAAGAGAGAAAAGACCTTAATGTAAAACATTTGCTGAATCTACCAGAAGACCCAAGTTAATTTCATTAATTTGTCTTTAAACAATGCTTATAGGTTTTCTCCGACATCAACAACCTTTATTTTGTTCGATTTTTTCAAAGGAATCTGGGGCACCCTCATCCACAGGTGATAAGATGTAACCTATATTGGTTTCTATATTTACTTTGTTGTTCACCATCAATAAAATGTCATCTTCCATAAATTTGGTGTAAATTAATGAATCTGTTGAAATGGAGAGTTCAAACAGCTGCTACAGGCTGGTAAAGCATCTGTGACAAACTGACACTTTTACAAGGGAGCAAACAATTTCATGTATTGCACTGAATACCGAAAGGCTATAATATCTTAGAATTTGCCGCTGAGCAAAGTCTTTTTGGTTTTTGAAGTTTCTCCTCGAGCCACATCTCTCAAAATTGTGTGATCTGTTTAGGGAATCTTGGGATATTGCAGTTACTAGCTCACTGATAGATCATTTGAAACAGGCGGTGAGTTCACAATCATCTGCCTCTAACACTGGCAGGTTCAAAGGCCACAAACACGTCATTTATGCAACAATGAATCACATGTAAATCAGAGGACGTTTCATCAATGCTGCTCGTTGTAGTGCTCTCTTCTTTTGATGTCAGTTGAATGGGCATCCTTTAATGTGGCCTCGAACACATGTGCGTACACACTGCTAAAAGGCCGTGGTGGCATGCTGCCCAGATCATCTTCTAATGAGTTCTCAGTGATCAGGTCTCTTAAAACATTTTGAATGTGTCTTAAATCAGTCCGTACTGTACTCACGATGGATGTTGATACGAGGTCTGAACATGGCCAAAACATCTGCACCCACTCACAGCCACAGATGCTAATATATGCGGAGCATTGTCCTCTGAAGTCTACACAAAAGTACACATTGGTGCAATTCACAAAATTGTTTGTTTTAGTAGCTGTAGGAAGTTTGAACTTCCTCAGTAGTGACAACCACGTGTGTGACTTCCACCCTCTGATTATTCTAAAACTATGATTTTGACAGGAATTGTTTGTATCCTGGAGCATTTTTCCCTTTTGCCAGTTAAACTGATGGTTTGCGTCGGCGAATTAAACACATTTCAAAGTCTAAATGTTACTTTTGCCTGCAGTCAGTCATCGTGGTTCACTGACTGCTCTACTCCCTGGAGAGCCATCCAGGTCCAACCCTGTCAGGAGACTGTTTGACCTCAAAGGCAGGAAGAGAGAATGTCATGGAAAGTTAGTCTTTGTGTTTATTCAACAAGTGCATAAGTTTCAATATGGAGATGTGCATCCTGGTTACCTATCTGTGCTGCGGTTGAAATCCCTCAATGAGTCTTCGCTGAGGACAGGGGTTTGGGAGAATTTTTCGATTTCTTAGCTCTCTCTCTCCACAGTGGGTCCAGCAGCTGTTGCAAACACCAGATGGGGTCAGGATCCACACTCCCACTTGGACCATGTGATAGTGATGGTGATATTTTTCACTTTTTTTTTTAAATAACAGAGTTATTTTTCTCCAAAGGAGATGGACATTCTGTGCCAAAGAGTTGCATAAATTTCTTTTTTTTTTCTCCACAGCTGAGTAATGCTCTGCAGCAGATGTTCGTCTTGTATTCGTAGCACCAGCAGCACATTAAACTCAGCAGAGGAGTGAAGCCTCATGATTCACAATGCAGCCTGCAAACTATGGATAAAAACCAGGGTGCTCTCTGTAGAGCTAGGACAAATGCTTTTTTACTTTCACATTTGTTCAAAGTATCAGCGTAAAAACACATCAAATGAATATATTTAATTTTAGTTTCAAGCATGAGACAGCAAACGAAAGTACAAAAAAGGGATAAATATAAAGATTTCTCTGTCCGATCTCAAAAAGGAAATGTTATTAAACCGAACCCCTGCACTCTCGGAGCACATGTTGTGAGAAAATATTAAAGCCTGCTGTGTTTTGTTCAGCGGCTCCCTTGCATCCACAATCTCCAAATATTAAAGATTAAACCAGGTGGATTAGATTTTTTATGAAATCGGGGAGGTAAGTTCTGCTCCCAGAAACCTCCTCGGTGGGCTACTGGTATTAAATCTGAGGATAAAAAAAAAATCTAAATAAATCTGTTTTTTCTTCTTTCATAACCACATGCTGTCATTTTGAAATGTCAGCGGTGCCGCTGCGGTTTCAGTTCTGGCCCTTTGAAGCGACATTCTGTCCTCCATAAAGCACTGAATTACGACTGGTGGAAGGGTCCATTTCTCCCTGGAGGGTTTTTTTTTTTTTTTTTTTTTTCAGAGGCAATTACTGTTATATGCAGGCCACCGGTGCTCTGAAGTGTGCTGTGGTCAGGCTACATAAAGCTGAGGTCATGTCAGGGAATACACACCATGACACAAACAGATTTAATGCTTATTGAATATTTGACATAAAGCTAATTATTGTGATGACAGTAGCTGATATGGTCACCTAGCAAGACGACAACTAACCACACTGCATGCAACGCAAACACAGTCGTTTGCAGGATGCATCCCAGTGAGGAAATGTATGTGTATGTGCATGTGTGTATTTGTGGCTCTGCACGATAAATAACTGTGGTGTGACGATGGTCAGCAAAAGTAATGATGATACGTAAACAATGTGTTAGTAACATTTAAGACATCTAGGTTACATGATGCTTCAGCTAACAGATCTTCTTACTCAACTTGCCCGATTTGTTGAGCTTAAGTAATTAATATTCCCTTGTAATGTTATATCTTCATCTAATAAGCCAACAGTAATATATAGGAAAGTAACGAGGCCAATGTAAAACTGTTATTGCTATCTGGCAATACAGAAGTATCCTCTGCCAGACCACCAGGCTACAGAGCAGCTTCTTTTCTCAGGCTGTGATGCTCTTCAATTCATCCTCAGGTATCTGCCATAAGATGTCATTTTCACTATCCAGCCTGGCGACTTGCATTAAGAATAACTGTAAAGTTTGTCTTCTTGTCTGCAGCTCTTTGCTTAAGTTCATCAGTTCAAAGTGAGACTGTTTCACTGCCAGGTACAGTTTCCTTGTAGGACAATTAAAATACAGCTTAACTGGTTTCCAGTTTTACTTTTGTGTGATGGTGTGACATACAATATGATATATATATACTACACACCTGAACACCCCAAATCCTGCCATCACATGAAAAGCAAATCGAATAAAGTCCACAGCTTTAAGATTTCGCATTTCCAAAGTTTAAATTTAACAAGGTTAATGATTACAGGTCGGGTGAACACAGTGAGCCCTTGTGGCTGGTGCATTCCCTGTGAGCGCACCATGAAAAGCTTCTCCACAACATCTGGTGAGCATTGACAGGTATGAAGGGGGAGGCTGACATTTCACCTGACATTCACAAGTTCTAGTGAATCCTACAACACGTTCTCATACTTTGACAGCTGACTAGGTCGACTGCCAGTGACTATGATTTAAGTTGACTATATTACTAAGTTGAGATAACACAGCTGACTTTTGGTTTCACACTGGACAGGAACAGCAGTCTCCTGTGTGAAAATTCTTTGACCAAATCTTCCTCCCTGTCCAATGACATCCTCCTTTGCTGCCATAATATTACTCCAACCGCTAGAGGGCACCCCTTAACAATAAACAATCTTAACTTGTGATACGCCCATGTGGTCCTTTATTCTGATACGGACAGGCTCAGCCTCCACCCTTTTCTTCTTGTCTCCTCATATCTCGCCATCGAAAACTCACCCGATGCAAGTTTGCGTGCCGAGCAACCGTACTGAAACATGCTCCATGTGACCCCCCCTGTGGCAGGAAAACAAACTTGATTGGGAGCATTAACCTATAATGGGAGGGAGGAGGGAGCACCCTCCCCACGCTTCCCTTTCCACTCACGGACCCCGACCACGGTGACATAAAGTACAGGAAGGGAGAGGCTGCGAGGACACATGTTCCACGCTCTCCTTCCGACCATCACAAGAAAGAGGTTTATCGCTGCGTGTTTGCTCAGGAGGCTAGTGTCAACTGCTGGAGGGAAGCAGGAGGAAGGTTTCAATCAAGATAATACATGAAAAGTTTGGATGTGTACCAAGTCTTTAATAATCGACCACTGCACTGGAAAAAGAAAAAAAAAAAACAAAACTTGGAGCAGCTCTGCCTCCGCTCCTGTCCCTGCCTTCTACTGCAGGGGTCAAAGGTCACATAAACCCGACTTATCCAAGCGTACAGCTCGCACACTGCTGAATGCAAGTCTACACATCTTGAAGAGCACTTAAAGCACACACTGGAATTCTTTCCTATAACTAATCAACGCAGTGTTTCCTTTGCAGGTTAGCAATTGTAAAATATCAGGCTGTTGTTTCCAGTCGGTTCTTCATTGTGACTGAGCTCGCCAGTGGATTCAGCAGGTAATTATTTCACAGCCCGTAAACGACGCACTTCAAAAGACTGTTGATCAAGTCCAAACACGTTCAAAAACACGCCGCTGTGAAGCTGGTAATTAGCCAACTGTAGGGGCTAAATTTAAACCTCCAGCGACACAATTGAAAGTGCTGATGAAGCTGCATGCCAACTTATTGAAAAGCGCTAATACCTCGTGGGAACACTCTGAGATGAAAATAAATTAATAAGTGAAAGAACAGTCTGACTGAAAAATAAACAATCACATTAATTAACAGTTCAACAGCCAGAAACTCGGAAAAAAGGGTAACACCTAATACATACGAGGCCAGGAATGGTACTGATTAGTCTTCCACTTTCCAACAAAAGACACTTTTTTTAATTGTCTTCACAGCTGACTGAGATTCAGGAACGCGTGAAACGAGAACGTTTTCATCCGCAAGCTCATTAGGACAACCGACCATACACGAAGACTGTGAAGAAGTACAATATGTACAGTTACGTTCCCACACTTAAGGATTTTGATCATCCAAATAAATTCAGAAAGTCTCGCCATTAAATCTGGAAGGACCCACCCTGTACACTTTTTAAGACGAGAATGTATGGAGAAGAAAGACTTAAAGGAGACATACTGTGCTCATTTTCGGGGTCATAACTTTACTTTGGGTTACTTGCAGAATATGTTTATATGTTTGCTCAAAAACCACATCGGTCTTCTCATGCTATCCGGTGCTGCAGCTGCAAACGCTCTGTTTCAGCTCCTGTCCCTTTAAGCTCCCCTCTCCTGAATACCCAGTCCCTTCTGATTGGTCAGTCCGCACATGCCTGACCCAGCACTGCTAACAACATCAGAGCGGCTGAGGTAAATCAATTCCTGCATGCCAAACTATCCGCTCGCCTGAAATTTATGCAAATCTGTGACACGGTGACATGAGGAGTGATGTCACAAAGACATGGAATACAAACTGATGAGGCGTTTCAGAAGCTGTGTTCTCTGTGGGAGAGAGGAGCTTCTGTTGATGCGAACTTGGACCTTTTTAACTTTCCAGATCTTTAACATGCACAAGAACCTACGTAACGTGCTGAAGGAAAGGAAATACATTTTAAGAATGATAGGGCTTCCTTTAAACAAATTAGCAATAACTTTATTCATCTGTACAAATAAAGAGCATGTGCAGAATATACAAAGGGATTCACACCACTGAGAATGATTATGTCATCGTGAGCATTTATTTTCAGAATATTCAAGGTGTCGTAAATATTGTCAGGAGGAGATGAGAATGTGAGTATGTGTGTCTTTTGAGAGCATGTCAACAGTGAGCAACAGAGAACAGCTTGACACCATCCCGAAAATGACTGCGAGTCACATTCCTGACCTCCCTCTACTAAAACAAAAAAGGTGTCTTTAATGGAGACCTCCAGTGAGCAGAAGCCGCTGGTTGACTGAAATAATGTGCTCGGCGTTAGAGCTGTTTACAGTAAGTGTGAAGAATGTGTCGTAGTGGCAGCTGCAGGACAAAGAATGACCCCATTTAAAGACAAAACACACTTGCATCAAGCAGGCCGGTGCAATGCATCAACCTTGAGTGCGACCTCTGTGGAAATGAGCCGCTCCAAAATGCTCATCTAACTGAAAAAAACTCGTTTAATTGTCCTAGTTAAGGAGATAATTGTCATTAAATGAGCAGCAGTGAATCTTCATCAGACGCTCTCAAGACTCAGGAGACACCCTGAAGGACTTTCGTGTGTCCAGACTTATAAAACTGTTGCAGCTATGGCACCACTCCACAAAACGAAGCTTTTTTTTTTTTTTACTACCTTCCTCAGAGACTTTTGAGGCCCCGGCTCTTTGTGACGCCAGCTTGCTCTGCCTCAACCCCGCTCAAAAATCACATATATCACGGGCCCTGTCGGCCGGTGCGCGCCGTGCCACCAGTGTTTCCATCATTGCCGCAGTAATGCAAAACGTGGGTGAAACTCATAAATGTCAAATTCTGTTTAGCCAATCTGGGTGTATGAGTGTGGCTCTTTGTGGGCTGAGCCTCAGCAGAGCGCAGCAGAGGCTTTTTAAAAAACCTCAGCCATCTGCTTCTTATAAATCACAACAACTTCCACGCTCATCGGAGGAGCATTCATAGCATTTCAGTGGATTGTGTCCAAAGACGATAGAGGTGACGAACAAATCATACAGTGTATAATGAGGCCTGATGTGCAGAGAAGATACTGAAAGTTTAATATCTGGAGATTTATGGGGCCTAACTGTGGGAGATAAAACAGGATTATGCAGGTATTATGGGACATCTGGTACTAATTCAAACGTGCGTATTCCTTATCAACTAACCTGACAACACATGATGAAACTGGTATGATTTCACAGTTGTGGCATTGTTGAATCATTCAGGACTGTGGAGTGTTTCACCTGCCCCAAAAGCACTCATCTTTTTTTTTTTTTTTTCATTTCTGTAAATGCTTTTCTTTCTTTTGAGGAATAGATTCATCACAGGTCTTTGGCAGACATCAGTAACTCTGCAGGCTACACTGCCTGTCCTCCATCAACCCAGCTGCTTGAATCAATAAAACCTACTTTTCTAAAGCCCAGACGCTTAATATAATTAAATGTCTGTGTCCTTACAGCACCAAGTATGACAAATGTTGTCCTCTGTGTGGCCATTTCTAGGCCTTTTTAGTCATACTGGTGCACAACTTATATTTGAAGAGATGGCACAGCAGAGTGACAGAGACAGATGGAGGGTGGTGGCTGACAAGAGGAAGTCTGTGTATCTCATAGAGACATTAAGACTTGAGGGCTGTGGCCAAATACTGAGAGAAAATAGAAACAGGGAGCATGTTGGATGATTCGAATTGAGAAATGATTCAAAAGATTTTGAAATGTTGCACTTATTACAACTGTTAGCCTCATGAACTGTGTCCCACATTACTTAACAATAGACTGATTATAAAGCTGTCTCCCATATTACACAACAAACTATTACTCAAAACAACCCAAAGTAAATCTGTTTTTAAAGTTGCATTCACAGAATTTTCACAGAAATTTACTTCTCAGATAATTCATTTTCAATTACTATTGTTCATAGTACAGACACATAAAAAAATGCATTTTTGCAGAAACATGTTGCAGCTAACCATTATAATACACTTAATTTATACTTTGACAAACAACCAAAATCAAGACAATATTTCAGAATAAACACTCAACAGACAAGCTAAAAACAAGGACGCCTCGTATACGGTGAGTTAAAACATTAAGACAGGGCAGGAAATGAAACAAACAGGGCAGAAAAGTATTCAGGGGAAGATAAAGTCAGATAGCAAAACAACAATCTTCTCCTCACTCATCAACCAGACGTCCGCAGTAAACCCGCAGCGCTGGGCTGAGACGAGAGTTCATCACCTGTATGAGATTTGCGCCATCTAGCGTCAAAAAGTAACCTAATCAATGTCTTATTTTGAAGGCGGAAGTTTAAAGCCAGAACGTGGGCCGGATGGATGCATCAAGTTACACGCTGACAGGTCGAGTGCGACCGGAAGTAAGGAGTTTTTCCATCAAAATAATTAGTAGGTGCACAAAAAATAACAAAACAAAACAAAACAAAACCAAAACACACACACACACACACACACACACACACACACACGACAGAATGGAATTTTGCAAAAATGTTTCAACCTTGAAGGGCCAAAATCGCAAATTAATGGTGGGCTATGGGCCAAAAGCAAGCACCAAGTGTATCATAATACCCAGATTATGAAAATAATTAGTAATTAGTGATCCTACACGTTTAAAGATGATATATTTTACCGCAGAATATAATCAAACAACAGGCTATGCTGTAGATTGTACAGTATATGGGCTATGCTTATTTCAGTACTGTCAGTTTCACTTACTTAATTTTACAAAACTAAGATATAGAATGCAAATGCCTTTCTGGAAAGTCCACCATTGAATCCTATTTTTTTTTAAATGGCCACATATCTATGGAGTCATGAATGCCAAAAAAGGGGAATGCATACAGCAAAATAATATGTAAATACAAGTGAAAACATAATAATACAGGGTAAAATGATGATTAAAATTATAAACATCAGTCAATTACTGACTACACAGTGGCATTAGATGTGATGGTTTTATTTTGAAGGTTGTTGCCGGAAGCTGCTCTTTCCGTCGTGGCTAACTTGAGCTGCCGTTAGCTATGAATGTGTTGAAGAGAAGTGTGTTGGGGTTGTTAGCAGCCAGGCTGCATGCAGGCACTTCCAGCAGCAGGAGCATGGCTTACAGTGCGAAGATCGGTCCGTCCATCCTGAGCAGCGACCTGTCCTGTCTGGGCAGCGAGTGTGTGCGGATGATGGAGTGCGGGGCAGACTACCTGCACCTCGACGTTATGGACGGGTCAGTTTATCAGCCAGCCAGCCAGTCAGATAACATAAGCTAGCATGCTAACGGCTAGCGAGCAAGTTCAGTCAGTGCGTGGGAGCTCAAGTTGGCTAACGTCAACAAGCTAAGCTAGCATGCCAGAAGTTAAGCAGGGGAAGCCAGTGTTTATGTAACTGACTTTATCTGGCTTAAGTCTGTCAGTGAAGAGGCTCTCAAGACCTCAGAGTGTCAAACATTTTCTTTCTTCCAAGTCTTGACATCATGCTTCTTCCTCCTTCCTGCTTGTTTGGACATTTTCTGTCTTCCTCCACACTTAACTTGCATAAGACATTGGTTAGAGGCTGTTTTTGCAAGATGAGAGATTGCCATCACGACTCAAAGTTAAAAATGTCTGCTTTTGTTTCCCCATGAAGCCACTTTGTCCCTAACCTCACATTTGGCCATCCCATGGTGGAGTGCCTCAGGAAGTCAGTAGGCCAGGACCCTTTCTTTGGTGAGAGAAAGCACGCTAGACTTTAACAAACACTAACCCAGTTATGCCATTGAGTCATGAATGCCTCTGCTGTGTGGTTGGGAGTGCAGCATTATAGTGACAGTGGTTACCGTTGCAGACATGCACATGATGGTGTCTCGGCCGGAGCAGTGGGTGAAGCCCATGGCTGCGGCAGGAGCCAACCAGTACACATTCCACTTAGAGGCCACCACCAACCCTGGAAACCTCATCAAGGAGATAAGAGAGAGTGGCATGAAGGTGAGACCGCAGTGCTGCAATGCATCGAAGCTCTAATGTACACGGAGTAGAACGCCACTCTTGAGAAACTCGTATTGCTATTTCTAGGAACTGATGTTGGGAAGTATTCGCAGCAGCCAAAGTACAAACATGTACGAGCTGAGGTAACTGTGTTTGCCTGCCTGTGTTTCGCAGGTGGGTTTGGCCATTAAGCCTGGCACTACTGTTGAAGAGCTAGCACCCTGGGCCAACCAGATCGACATGGCCCTGGTCATGACCGTTGAACCTGGCTTTGGCGGGCAGAAGTTCATGGAGGACATGATGCCCAAGGTGAGGACAGAACGTCAAGGACCCCGTAGCAACCACAGTAACACAAAGTAGGCCTCAAAACTTTACAATTATTAACACCCCCTTTGATGCAATTAGGGATGTTCCTAATGTCCTCACAGCTAAGTTCCCTGTTGTTTTAATTGCTGTTACCACTCATGGAGTACTCTGAAAGTAAGAAAACACTGAGAAAAAGACAAAAATTATCCCAAGTTAATCTGTAACTTTTGAAATTGTCAAATAAAACATCTCATGGCCCTACTAAATCCAAGACATGATAGTTAACCACCGTTGTTAAAATCAGTAAATTGAAAACTGATGAGCATCATTGGGGGTTGACAGAATGTATTTATTCGAATGGCAATCAGACACAAAAGACACCAATACAGATAATCAGAAAAATGCTGAGTGTTGACTCAAATAGTTGGCCAGATAGATAATCGGTCCATCACCAGTTACCATACTGTCTACGCTTTTAGAGGTTGTCTGATTTTTAAAGGCAGATATAACGATGCTAGTTGGGAGAATGATGTTTTGCCTTTCCCCTATGAATACCATACCCTGAAATTACATACTAAATGTGCAGTGCCAATCCTCTCCGAGCCACTGCAATTACAGATGCGTTCTCGCATCTTGAACAGGTTGTTGTTAGGGGAGACCACGGTGCTTAGACACTTGTTAGGTAATCTGCAACCAAGATATGACACACTCAGCTGAGAAAGGGCAGGATCTGTAAACAGCAGGGTGGTTATTATGTTCCTGTTTAACTCAGGAGGAGACGTATGTAAAATGAAAAGTAGCTGTAGTGTCTGGACTGGAAAACACAGACTGACATCACAAGTACAAAATAAAGTTTTTCACTGTCATTGTTAACTGAAATAAGTCTCTGCCAAACTACAGAACTACACAAACTGGTGTTGCGTAAGCCCTAAATAAAGATGAGTGTCAGTTCCAGTGCTTGCCACTCTTAAATGTCTACATCAGCTCTCAGCCCAGATAGAAGAACTTGTTCACCAAAGCGCAGTATTTCTGTCTGACTAGAATTCAAATTTGGTCCACAGGAAGGCTTTTGATTTGATTCACAGCTGTGTCTTTTTTTGGCGGTCCTGCTAACACTTGAAAATCGTGTTGCAGAAATGGAGTTATGCAGATTTCAAGCTCCGTCTGTTATTGCTCTGCGTTCCCAGGTGAGCTGGTTGAGGAGTCAGTTCCCTTCGCTAGACATTGAAGTAGACGGAGGGGTCGGCCCTGACACCATTCACAAGTGTGCAGAGGTAAGCAATACAAACGCACTTATGTGTCTAGTAGACTAAGAGCCTAAAGTTCACATCAGGTTCTTGAAGTGAACGCTCCTGTCTGCTTCAGGCTGGGGCCAACATGATCGTATCAGGCAGTGCTGTGATCGGCAGCGACGACCCCCGTTCCGTCATCGCACTCCTGCGCACCGCAGTGGCCGAGGCAATCCAGAAACGTTCGCTGGACCGCTGAGACATCTGCCTGGTTGACACTCTACCTGCCCGTCCCAGCAACACAACACAGCAGCCAGTGGAAGAGACATTTATGTGGTAGAGGTCAGGGGTCACAGTCTGACAGCCAAATCCATATCAATTTTGATGTGAGTGAAGCTGCACAGTGCCTCCACAAAACTCTCTGGACTTCATCCTGTCCTGCAGCAATCTCCTCCGTGAACAGATAACTTAAAGCGAGTCTCCTGGGGCATTGAGACGATTATTACTCGACTGGAGCTGAGGTGACGCTGATTTCACATCTGTAAACATTCCTCAATATTGTTTGATTTACACTGTACGTTTGAAGCATACATTAATAATGGAAATAAAAGGCCCAAGGAGCACTGTGTTAAATAGATTTTTTAGTTCTGCAATGTTTCATACCTCATTGACAGTTTTCTCTCATTTCTGTTTTGCTAAAAATGGACTACCCACAGGATACACTACGGAATAGAAATAATGTACCTTTCAGATATTGCTCAATTCAGATTTGGTTTTGCAGATTAAAAGTCATCAATGAAGTGTGGATTCTTTGCAGTTTGACTTCAAATGTGGTCCCTACTATTAAATTTGAGTAGAGAGATGGCAGACCTGTTGAATCTTCATGAATATAAAGCAACCTAATGAATGAACCATTGATGTTTTACCTTTGGATTGGCAGATGCAGTACAGGATATTGTTTATATTCTCACCACTCTTGAGTCGATTACTGAGTGCAGTAGAGTTCTGCGGCTCAAGGATGAAAATGAATGATTATTACCCCTTGTTAATGCAATCAAAGTTCATATGTGTCTTGCCTACCAGTCAAGAGCGTAAAAGGAAAAGAACGGAATTGAGCATTTCTAACTGCACTCGGTAATCGACTCGCTGAGTCTTCCCCACAACAGGAAACTGCAGCTGGAGAGTGATGAGTTGTGTTCACTTTACAATAGAAATCCGGCTAAGCTAGCGGAGGTTTGATGCCTCGAGCTTTGTGCTGAGATCCTATTTGTACTGTTGTTGCAGAGTGGTGCTGTTCTGCGCATTATTTGTGGCTTTCTGATGGTGGTTTCTTGCTGCACCACACTACAATGTATTATTAATGTGCAGTCTTTTCTGAGGTTGCTAAAACTACGTAACTACATAGTGCACCTTTAAATTTCAAGACAAGCTTAACTGAAACCCTATTTAAGAAAACAGTAAGTATAATTAATACGGAATTAATATAGTGGCGAAATGTAACTTTACTTGAGTATTGAACTTAAATACAGGGTGCAAGTCTTGGTACTTTACCAGATTATTTCCACTCCACTACATCAGAAAGGGAAATATTGTAGTTTTACTGAACTACATTTGTTGCCAGTCATTAATAATTCAGCAGATTGAGATATAGAGAACACCAGAGTTTACAGTTCTTTACACTACCGAAAATTGCCACTTCTGGCCTAAAATGTTTTCAGAAACATATTTTACTGAACTTGTACTGTTCAGCAGTAATATGAGAAAGTTTGATACGAGGCTGCCGTGCGCTGAGGACAGAGAGGGACTTGCGTGCGCTGCCATGCACGCTCAGCTGACACGGCTACAGAGGAACAGAGAAGCTCAGATCTCAACACGCTCGTAAGAAGTGTGAGGTTATAATCTGCTCAGTACACTGTCACAGGCACGCCACTATACCTCTATATAGCAAATAGCTGCTGCTGCTGTATTAATGTTGAAATCTCAGATATTAAAACCTTAAAAAAATGAGCTCCACTTGAGCATATACATCTATGCAAGGCTAACTACACATGATCAGTAATAACTACTCCAATAATATAATCTGTAATATAACACTCCCAGGCATAATTGGAGCTTTTACTTTTAATGCCAAGTTTTAGGGTTTCTTTTTTTGCTCTTTATTCTCTGGGTCTTTTTTTAAAGACTCTCAATGTTTAAACACTTGGAATGAATTTATAAAAACCTAGCTGTCCTTCTGGCTTTTACTGCTGTCTCTGTTTTCATACACTAGATGGCGACTTTGGGCAAAAGTCCCTCATATTCAGGGGGGATTCCTTGTCAGTGCAAGCGAGCATATATTCAATTGTAAACATATCATTGATTTATCAGCACGAACACATATTTTTACACTGCTCTCGATTAGAAACACAGTGCTGTTATTTATAATGCATTCAACATCAGTAGGTGTTCACACAGCTACTCACTGTGGAGTGGTTGTCTGCTGGGAGAGTGGTTAAGGCAAAATGACTTGAAAATGAAGTGTACTGTGTGTGTCTCAGTGTGCATGCATACAGCACTGCTTTAACATTAACAACCACCCACTCGGTTTAAATCAATGCATTACTAAAGACGTGTGGTTGTTAGTCAATCCTGTGTAGAAGTGCTGCCACTGACCATTTAGCCAGAGTGGGCAGAAATTCAAGCCTGTGAGCTGGATTTATTTATTTATTTATTTTTTTTGAGGAATCAAAAATGTAACATTTCATCTGTTGAACTTGGAGCCCTTTTTTTTTTTTTTTTTTTTTCCTTAGGACACCCTGAAAGAATAAAGCCACGTCGACAGGATCGCTCATCTTTTTGTCTGCCGAAAGAATTCCTCCTGTCAATGAGAATCACCCATGACATACTTCAAACTGCAAGCAGCTCACTCTCAATAATGCAGCACATGTCTTGGAGGCAATTCGCAGACCGGCTGAAATATTGATGCCTCAAAATCTGTATTTCCATTTCAACATCACACGTAGTGGCGGATGATAATGTCATCATCTCTGCCCATCGGATTGTTGCGTGTGTGTACATAAAGGTTCGCGTAAGGAGCGCGCGCACGTGACCGCGGAGGTCGTGTATAATGCATGCGTTTGGTGCATCACCAGGGAAATCTCCTGTGACCGATTTCTCTTCTAATGGGTGATGACAGCCGTTTTGTACGCCTGTGTGTCAACTGCCGCCTCGCAAAGACAGCAACACAATTCCGAGTGAGGGAGTAGTCGGCACCTACACGTGCTCCACACTCCTTAAGCCGTGTTGAAGTCTCACAATCAGTTAATTGACGCTGTCTCCCCGCCCCGGATTATCTTGCACTGTTTACACACTGTTTGTTGGTGGGAATTGTTAATGCAGAAGGGCAAATGTGAGAAGCGGCTGTGGTGGAGCCAGAAGGATTCAGACATGGATGGGCCTGAACTTATACATCAAAGCCACTCATGAGAGACTGTTCACTCCGGTGCCATGACAACCACATGGACAGGCACCATCACTAATAATTAAAAGCAGTCATAGATGTGGCCGATGACAGTCAGGGGCATAGAGTAATAATTACTTCCCCTCCGGGTCGCATGTGTGAATTGCCCACATCTTTCATGGCAGAACAAACACAGGGAAAAAGGTAAAAAAGGGAAGGAGAGAGACAAAGAGAGAGAGCAGATATTTAAAGTTCAAAAAAGATTTTACACCAAAAATAAGTCAGAAAGCCATCATGTATAGCTTTTGATCTTTAGAGGACTGCTGTGAGTGTTTCTGTCTCCGGCAGAGATGTGAGCAGACTTCAGCTGAGTGCCACAGTGCGCAGCATGGGTGGAACTCAGGGAGGGTGCAGGTGGGGGCGATCGGCCTGAGAGAGCGCCCTCTTCGCCGCCCTCCCAGTGGAGAAAACACGATAAAGTGCCCTCAAGGGTGGCCTCCCCTGTCGAGAAAATGTGAAAAAAAGTGCCCTTTACGGTGCCCTTCTAGTGCAGACAAGGTGATAAAGTACCCTCAATTGTGCTCGTCTAGTGGAGAAAATGCAGTGAAGGACCTCTCTTCACTATAAATCTACCAGGACTTTCTGTGCACTGGTGTCCTTTTATTTATTTATTTATTTTTTGCCCCTGCCCCTCAAACATCCTGAGTCCGCCACTGCCAAGTTCCCACCAAAGGTTGCAGGGCCTACCGCTCACACCCACAGGAACACACCACCACCACCACAGGGAGCCGCTACATCCACTTTGAGTCGGTGTAAAATTCACATGTCGAAATTTCAAACCAGCTGTGCCTCATACATACTGAAACCAGTATCTTTAACCATATTCATAATCATGCAAGATAAATCAGTGAATGAGCAGCCCCTTGTATATTATACGCTGTCAAATATTCAACAGGCTCATCCAAAGGTCCTGTTTGAAGTAGCTGCTCGTCCCGCGGGAACATGGTTTTTACATTTCCTTCCCCCTTGTTTTTTCTGCTCTTGCACTTTCAGCTGCCATATATTTTTGTTGTATCTTTTCCCCTGCTGTATTCTCTTTGCCTCCGTGATTCACCCTTCCCCCCGTTCCGGGATCATTATATAGTAGAATTATATCTTTCTGCCTCTCTCCTCATCTCCAGCACTAAAGGCACATTAGTGAACTCGCTCTGCCTGCTCCTGCTCATTCATAATTACTTGGCGTCCCACAGGAGAACAAGATGCACATCGCTGATTAGCTCGCTGTTGTTACCACCTTTACTTATGCAGAAGAGGCCTCATCTGATTGAGTGTGCATAGTCTTATTAACAATTAAAAAACAATTTGCTTGGAATAATATTACAAAAGATCTATTTGCCCTGCAGCATGGTAGGCTACAGTAGATGAGGGATTCCTGATTTACAGAGGCGTGGGTCACAAGGAACCTATTTGCCCTTGCTGCTCCTCCGCCCCCAGTTTGCTATACAACTGTGTAAAAGCGCCTGAAGAAATAATGGTTTCACTGTGGTGGTTGCATTATGAACCTTTTCTTTTCTTACAGATGATAATTACACATTTCCCTGTATAGATCTCTTTTTATAGCCACAACTCTACATAGTTGGTCCGTGATGGAATCAAGGAAATGAAAGTCAGTACAATAGATCAGAGAGAGGTTTTCCACACGCTGACACCGTGTAAGGTTATCTGGTGGGTCCATCACTTTGGTCCAGACTAAAGTATCTCAACAACTATTGGATTGCAATTAATGTGCTGTGCAGACAAGATGTTGGCCAGACTGTTAGTGTTATTCTAATGACGTAGATCCTTTGACTTCTCCTCTTGCGCAGTTTTGTGGTTTTAAGTGAAATGTGTCAACAGCTATCAGAAGGACTGCTTTTGGATTTGCCGCAGACATCCATGTATGTCCCTCTAATCCTGGACCGTGACAACTTTGGTCACCACTTATCCGGCACATAATTTCTAAAAGTTTAAAGTTTGTTTCCTTTAAAGGCAGGAATCGAAATCGAAATCAAAGCCGCTGCTGGGAATATGCCTCAAGGCCAGGTGAGCTATCAGGGTACCTTGTAAATCTAAGTTTTATTTTTTAGTGCACCTGCTGTGAGCTATAGTACAAGATAACTTAGATATGCTGTTAGTGTACTAGTTTTATACTTCTAGACATTTTACTGTTTAAAGATCACCTTATAGTGGTATGAACACACCAGCACCGGGAACACAGGGAGAGGAAAAAAGATCCCGAGGTAAGCAAAAAACTTTTTGCAGTTTGCACACTGGAACAACATATTTGTAAAGTAAATGCAAATCTGCTGGAGGAGCGAGACGATGAAACTAAACTACTTAAATGTTTGATTCAGAGAGAATGAGAAAGTGAGGGAGACGTTCGAACTATTAACATGGCCTATTTACGGGCTCAGCGACTGGGAAAGTTTCGGAGTGAGATCATCACACATCCACAGAAGTCACAAACTGAACTCCCACTCCAGCAGCGAGTGGCGTCGTCCTGCCTGCCCCGCACGCCTCACCAACTGACAGCTCGCACATGGCGAGGAAGGAGAGGAGAGCGACCCCGGCGCTGCTGGCAGAGGAGCTGCTGACTGCTCTCTCTCTGCTTACTCTGAGCAGCATGCATGGGTAATGAATTACAATATCATTTGAATATATGTCTCTCCGCTTGTCCCTGATGGTCGCAATAAGTCACAAATAATTTGCCGCTAGTCGCTTTTAAGAAATACAGTCACAAAAGGGTCTGAAAGGTGGCAACCGTGTCACCAAGTTGGCAACACTATTATCAGCCCTGCAGTAGCTAACGTTAGCTTAATCTCATCAACACTGTATTGGTTAAGTCTGTTTTGATAGTCAGCTCTTAGTAACTATTAAGGTAGTCACTTAAAAGAGCATCGACTTAAGCCTGATTTCCAGAGATTTTTAAATTTTTTTGCTAAGCTACTCAGTGTCTCAGATAACTGTTAGCGATGTTAGCTAGTCACTTATAGCACCAGTGTTAACATGATTTCCAGAGCTTTGCTAATGATAGGTCACTCACTCTTTACACTCAATGCTTTGAAGAGCCAACGAATTGACGTAAACGGTCTCGACAAAGTGAGCAGCATCAGTGCTTACGTATGATGGTGCGTCTCTTCCTTCGAGTAGCCAGCTAGGCTAGCTGACTGGCTATTGCTAGTCAGGTTGTCTGGGATGATACTGATTGCATTGCAAATAGTGGCCCTCATGAGTATTCTGTCAGTTAAAGTAAGTGGTGTTGCTAGACGACTCGGCTATTAAATGTGAAGCTGGGGTGGAAAGTGGTTGAGGAAAATTCAGGAAAAATGTATCGACTCTTATTTTGTCGGACCTCGGGTGACGGTTAAAGTGGCCTGCCTGAAATGTAATGTCTAATGCCATTTCGAGAGCAGTCATGAAAAGCCTTTGACAAGTTCATTGTGTTTTGCCCAGTCATCAAAGCTTTGAGAGGCCCTGATACAGCACAACTATAAGCGCGTACTAATGTATTTCCCATCAGCCTCAGCCGTACATTGTGGTTGGCGTCCATTGGTGTGCTAAATCAATCGACTAATACGGTGACTTTATTTTAACTCACTGCACCAGCCTCACAGAGCTGCAAACATGGCTGTCAACTCCCAAGACTTGTTTAAAAAAATGCTTCAGGACTAGTATGTCTCCTCCATCCACTCCTGTTTACCCTTTCACAATAGTGAAAAGTCCTGCATGCGACCAATCATGAGATTAGCTTGAGTAGGAAAGGTCAAGAGAAATAGGCCCAGGGAACAATTTCCTCATAAATTCTAAAACAGGCTTACTCGCAAGGTCATCCCACCTACCAGGTATTTAAATGCTCATTTAAATTCTGAACAAAACAAATAAAACAACGAATGCCTGGAACAGTTAATTAGCTCCGCAGCTGATTCTCCGGGCTTCCACGGGCCCTCAGAGAATAGAGAGACTAAATGCAGCGGTCCCAGGGGAACGCTGCCTGGTAGCAAACTTAGCATGAGTTTACTCCTTCTCAGGCAGAGCCAGTGGAAGTGCACACACGGTTTTAGTGCTTATCAATTATGGATGAGATGAGAATATTCCAGCGTGCGTGTCAGTTTGCGTGTTTGTAAATTTGTGCATGTTTTTAATCCATAATGAATGATGTGGGACCCTCTGTGTTTTTGTTGTTTGGCTGTCTGTAGGTGTCTTGTGTGTTTTGTGCGGCATGTGAGTCATGTGATCGGCCCGCGACGATCGCGAGCAGCGTCTTCACATCTCCTCCGATGGACCACACTGTTTAATTTTTCAAGCAGAATTTACACCGCCGTTAGAGACCGCCGGCTGCTGCTGATACATCAATAACAAACTGTAGTGCTGTTTTTAGCGGTGCAGGTAGTGCGCCCATCTCCTCCGACCGTTCGCAGCCACGTTTCCTCTTTACTCGAAACAAACGGGGGGCTAAACCTCCACACGCCATCACGAGTTCTTGTATTACCGAGATTTCTCACTGTTCTGACTCACACTCGCATCACAGTGAGTCACACCGCGTGAAACGGAGTGGTATACAAAGGTGACTGCAACAAGCTGTGCACATGCCTCAGAAGACCAGTCACACTCTGCAAGCTGTTGATACTGTGGCTCCTTATGTCTTCACTTCTCGGAATAGACCAACACATCCGTCCTGCATATAGATAGTGGATGCTGAGCTTTCCCTTCGGTTATTCACACCTGTATGATGTTCATCTGCACCGGTCTTCATGGTTCTCTCTCTCTGTCCTTGGCCACGATGAATCCAATGACATGCATGAGAAGAAATGTCCCGTCTTTGCATTCTCTTCAGCGCTTCCTCCCTCACTGGCGATAAATCATAATCTATTTGCCTGAATGCTGCCCCGCCGCTCTGGATCGTTAAGTACTGTCTGTCCATGTGTGCCCTCCGGTGTCTGCATCCTCGGTGAGGACTCTGGATTTGTGAGCGTCGCCTTTTTACTTACTTTTATGCAAAACAGATCTTTCCTCATAGGGCGTATGTGCACTTGAGCAAAATGGAGACGGAGAACCAAAAATTAAGGGGGAAAGTGGGACAGGGAGATAGTGCTCAAAGGGGGAGGATTCAGTGTTGTTGCATCCTGTGAAGCTGCAACCGAGCTGGCTGACAATAACATCAGCAATATCAGTGTGCCTGCCATCAGCGCCGGGAGCATCAATAGATCTCTGGATGTGGGGGCTCTCACATTCGAGACTGATTGTTTTGTCAAGAGGCGACCAGAAGCTCTCGCAGGGTGAACCTGCACGCATCAGAGCGGCCTGAAAACCATCCAGTGATGGACTATGATTTTCGTCGCAGTGAATGCTGTTTTCCCTTTTTGTCACCGTGATTTATGGCACGGGTGGCAGCATTTGTTCCTGGCTTCATTGGGTATGTGTGCATTAATATGAATTCATGGGAGAAGGAGCTGGAGAGAAGTTTACGAATGGCATGGACCGGTGGAGGACGGCAGTTTACAGCCTAGGAGTTATGTTTGTGTGTGTGTGTGATAGAGAGAGAGAAAGTCCATCTGCATTGGATGACTTATGAATGGTGAGATGTGATTTGCTGAGGCTGTCAAAAAAGTGCCTGGTTAACTTGCAGGAGGCCCTCTGAGCATCATTTATCCTCTGACATGCTGACCTGCTGCTTCTCTTTTCCTAACTCAGACACACACACACAAACCCACACCCCCACACAACTGAACATGCAGGGTAAATAAACCTTTACGCTGTCGAGGGGCTCAGAGGTTGAAAGCCCACGCCGACTCTACAAGACCCCGCTGCCCACAGGGCATTGACCTTGACTTTATGGTTGGAGCAGAACTAGGTGGTCGGTAAAGGCGCTGGTATCGATATGTTGTTTTCATTTCCAATGCTGCCCTCTGGAATTATTGCCACCCTTGGTGAACATGAGCAAAGCAGGCTGTGAAAACACCTCTTTGGGCTTCAGCCTCTCGGTCTTTCACTCAGAATATTCACAAAAATGTTATTGGAGTGAAATTAACGGAAGAAAAAAAACAAATTAAAAGTCAAACACTTCTCTCTCGAAATGCTTCTGGCACAATTGTTGAAAAAAAATCGTGTCATTAAAATCTACTGAAGGATATTTACATCATCGTTACATCAAACTCCTCATTGATCTACCGTGACTTCCTGTTTCACTGGGGTATAAATATGGGATGACAGTGGGGGACCAGTTCCCTTAGACATCCTGTATTAGAATACAGGTTTTAGCATGTCCCAATGTGAAGTATGTGAAATGCATTATGTAAAAAGTACCAGGATGCCCTACAACATCTGGTTGCACTTTGCAGTATACAAGCCAGCCAGCTGCTTTTCTGGCTATTCTGACCCGCAGTCCTCTGCGCAGCGGCAGTTACGTGACGTATGTCACGGTGTGTCGGGCGAATACGCACATTTGTCAGCTCACTGACAGAATGGCAGACTGTGCGTTGAGCTCGACCTCAACCTCATGATGTTTTTCGAGGTCAAGGAAAAAAATCGTCGGGTGAAAGACAGGAGGTGGTTGTCTTTTGACTGCTGGGCTGCAGCCGCGGTATCGTGGCCTCCACCAAATAGTGGCAGACATTAAACACAACGCAACAAGGAAGGTTAAAATGAGCCACGGTTGGATTTTCCAGCAGGACGAGGATCTGAGGCGGACCTCAAAATCTACACAAAAGAACTTCCAGAGACCACAGAATAAAGGTAGTGCCATGGCCATCACAGTCCCCCGACATAAGCGCCATAGAAAAACCCGCAGGATAAGCTAATGAGGAGTCCACGGGCGCTTACCTCGGGATCTGAAGATTCTTTGTAGAGGGAAGGTCTCAGATCCTGTGCCATGTACCTCATCGCGCATTAAAGGAGGAGACTTGAAGGTGTTATTATGGCAAAGGAAGGCTGCAGAAAAAATATTCAATTAGGGCTGTGAATAATCGTGGCCACACATATGAGAAGAGTGTTTCTGTCAGTTGCAGCCCTTCACTTAAAAAGGCTCGACTCTCGTGAATATATTAAATGCACGATCTTGAGGATAAACAATCATGACATTTTATTTGCATCCGCTTCTTGCTCATTTTCGCCCAAGGGTGCGAATAATTGAGTGCAAAAACGCATGTGGCTGAAAGGAAAACAGGAGGATGCACTGAATGTATTTTATTGCAATAGACTGACAATAGCAAAGTGCCTTTTTTTTTTAAATGGTCACGATGGCAACTAGTTGATAAGAGTGACAAAAAGGAAAAAAAAAAAGAAGAAACAAACAAAAAAACATGGTCATAGAAAAATACATCACTGAAAATAAAGCATCACTGGCTGAACTGAAAACATCACCACAAACTATTATACAGCTAAAGTCAGGAGCCAGCACACAGCCAACACATGCAGCCCTCGAAAAAGAAAACGCAGCGACAACACTGTGAGATCGTCTGGAGGAATCTCGGGAGGCGGCTGTGGATGGCATTCATTTAACACCACAGAGCACACCGTTCACAGCTCAACTGCACTGCTCCGATGGCGACGGCGGCGCAGTGACGTCACGCGCCGCGACTTCGCCCTGCACACTTCCTGGCTCAAGTCTAGAAAAGAGTAAATTCATTTTTTTTTTTTTTTTCCCTCGGATAATGTGATTTACACGCTGAAGCTGGAGCAGCTGTTCAGCGGCACCGTTTACACAACCTTCATCTCTGGGAATGTTCAAGATTTATAAAAGGCAATCATTCAACCAACAAAACAAGCTCCGGTAGTTTTGCGAGTGAAAAAAAAAAACTGAAAATCAGCTCCCTATTAGCGTTTACTGCCAATGCAAATGCGAGTCAATAAGATATGCAGCCATTACTGTCAAAGCGCATAAGACATTTCCAGCGGTTCCATCAATTATTCCTGGTGATCTTACAGAAGGGCTTTCTTGCAGTCTTTGATATAATATATATATATATATATATATATATATATATATATATATATATATATATATATATATATATATATATATATATATATATATATATATATATACACACATCTCACACCTCAGACTTGCAGTAGCAGGCCACAGCAAATATCAATAGCAGAGACAGAGGCTGTTTATGATAAACGAGAGGTAGTCTGCACACTAAATATTAATGAGACAACATGTTGACCACAGGTGTGTTAGGCAAACGCCCATGTGTGAGGAACAGCGGCCATATTTACAGAGATCATGACTGCTCCCCCAACAGACTATTTACATACTTTTCTTTGTGCCCAATCACATTATTGTACATTTGTAAAAAATGTGTATTATACAGTACACAGTATGTATTCATCATGGGCTATATTAGCCAGTGTTATCATAGTTGCCATTTGCTCGGAAGCCCCATTTAATTTCCCCGTTTTCCCGGGACAAGTCTAATTCTGGTTGTTTTCTTGAGATCAAAGTTACTTATTTTCACAAAATAATAAATGTTTCCCGGAAACAACAATAACACTTTCCTCACATCTCGAGAAAACAAGCTTTTGTTATCCCAAAGATAACAAGATTATTTCCTCAAGATCTCGAGAAAATTGGTTTTGTAATCCTGTGATAGCGAGATAAATGAATGCGTTATCACAAATTATCCCTCTTATTACTTGTAGCCTAATGTTTATAGATCAGCGACGCCATGCTGGCATTCCTACATGGGATCAAGTGTAGCAACTGAGAGTAAAGCTGAAAATGTCACGTCGAGGAATATCCATTATTAATAGTATAAAGCTCATTTGGTTTGCTTAAAAAAGTCCCAAAACCCACCCGACAGAGCAGCGTGTGGTCCATTCTTATAAATCTAATAAAGTCATTTTGGCGCGGCAAATGATTTTGATTTCTCAGGAAAACACATTATACCGTGGTGTTGACATAAATAACTTGTTATCGGGGGAAATTGGAAGAAACCATTTGTTTGGCCCATGATCGTTTAAGGCTTGTGAAACATGTGAGCTAATCTTTTATACACGGTGGATTGTTTCTTCTTCCTCTTTATGCAGTTTTATAAATCATGTGTTCTTATTCTGGAGTTGTCATTTTCCGTTTTTCTCTCACATGGCCAAAGCGTTGCCTCATCAACCCCTTGAGAGCTCGCAATATTCAGTGTGTGGACCACTCATCTTTTTCCATTGTGAGCTGCTTTTATCCGACACCTTGAACCCAGCTGAGGTTCGATGCGCACACTATCCCAGTTCTCTGCTAAAGGTTACTTTATTCACATCGATATCACTTTCGTGGAACACTTGTAAACACAGGGGTTATAACGACCAGTCGGGCAGCTAATCAATGGGCCTTTTTTTTTTTTTTTTTTTTTTGCTGAATGTGTAAATCGGTCAACTAAAAATCACCACCTGGAATAATGTCGTCCACTTGAAATGGACTATTTACCTTGAAGCAAAGGAGGCTGAAATCTCAGGACTCGGAAGCTTGTGTCAGCATCAGCTTACATAACGTTTGGCTTCTCTTTTTGACATAAATCTGTTTAATGAAGTGCTGCATAAAAGCAAAGCATTAAAAAGACAAATATGAGCAATAATATCAAACACAATCTCCACAACACCCATTCTTGAAATAGATTACTTCACAGGTTCAAAGGGCATCTGGAATTGGCAGTCAGATATTATAAATGACGAAAGGGGGGTGGGTGGGGGTGGGGGAGGGGGGCTTTGTGTCGACTCTCAGTTCAGGATGTCGGGGTGTAGGTGGGAGGGGGTTTTGGGCACTGCTCTGTCACACAAACACAATGCTCAAAGAGTTCAAAGTTTACAAAACATCAAAATTCCTCCTTCAGTATTGTCATGCAATATACATGTTGACACGATTGAGACAACGATGTCAAGTTTGTCCAAGAGTTTCCATGTCCAGTCTGGCAGTGAAAGGGTTCGGACCAGGTCGGCGGGAGGATTTCACACCTCTCTCCTGGCAGCTGCATTCCAGGGAAGGTGACACAGATTTTTCAACCCTTCTGCCTCGCGTCAGGGGAGCCGAGGAAGACGGCCTTCAGCTGGAACCCACGATTAGAAGACAGTTTCGGCGTCGGTTGCCTTTGATCAAACATCCTACCTAGGTGTTACATCACATTTCACTAAATAAACGCGACTCAAGCGAAAAGCATTAAGTGAATTGATTTGTGTGACTCGTCTGTTCAACTATTGTACATGTAAAGCCACAGGTAATTTTCATTATAGGTATAGATATACAGTGTTCTGACACTGACCAAACTTGACAATCTGGTATGAAATGCTACGGACTGCAATGCGCAGGACAAATCTAGCATTTCTACATCTACCACATTGCCAACACACAGGCTATTGACATAATCTGCTTGGTGCAGTTGCCTGGCAACACAAGCAGCAGTGTTCTTAGAGAATTTCAAAGCAAAAGAGGGAAAAAAAAATTCTTACAAAGCTATGCAAAGTAGTATAAAACAATAAATAGAAAAATCTTTAAAATAAACACAAAAGTCAAACATGTGCCCGCGCCCGTCAAATTGTTTTCTTATAATGTGCAGATTATATTTTTAGAGTGTTTCACGACACATCCACGCATTGGTAATCTTAACAAATCATCGCTTTTAAATTAATCTGCTGATCATCTTTTTGAAGACAGGACAGGGGTGGTCATACTGGGCAACATAAAGCAATGTGCAGAAAAAGGTCAGTCAATAGCCTCCACTGTGTGATTTAAGCAGGACAATTCAACTGATTCAACGTGAGTGTAGAAATTGCCCATTTTGCCCACAAGGCCCATAAAACCCACAGCAGGAAGTGGGCAGACATTATTTACAATCTGCCTCAGAACCAATCCCACCTCCCCAGTTAAAACTTCACACATTAGCTGCAGAGGACAGAGTGGGAACGAGGAGGTCTTGGCACAGGAAAAAAAAACCAAAAACAAAAAAAATCCTACATGTCAATGTATGTATATGTTCAGAAGGAGAGGACTGTTCATTCAATCTCCATCGTTTCCACGTTCCTCCCTCTCTCTCTCTCTCTCTCTCTCTGTCTGGCTGCCTCTTTTTCAGAGATGGAGGAGAAGCGAGGAGAAGAGCGGGGCAGTCTCTCACTAAGGCCAGAGTGTCTGGCAGTGTTTAAGTGGCGCACGAGGACCTGTTTCTGTCTGCCAAGGCAAATTCATTGTGGAGGCAGGTGGGCCAAACACACATACACACATCCTCAGTCGGGACACAGACTTGTGTGTCCTTGCCTTTGTCTCTATGCAGGCTGGCAACCAAATCGTCAGCTACGGAGTCAGTGGGCGCAGAGAATCACTATGGCAACCAACATAGTGGGCCAGGCTGTGGCTGCTCTTGGATCAGTGCGGAGACTTTTTTTGGCATCCATTCAGCGCCGGAGTCGATTATAGAGTTCCCTCTCTTAAATGTCCTTCCCGGGATTGGCCGGTGATCTCAATGTGCGCGTCTTTTTTTTTTTTCTTTTTTTTCTCTCTTTTGAAAAATAGACAAGTATTCGGAGCAATTAAAATCAAAATGCAGCTATGAGATTAAGTTTCACGGAAAACAAAAAACAAAACAAAAACAAAAATGAGAGAGAGGCTCGTGATACTCTCTTGACCATCACACTCGATTAGTTGTGCTAACGTGGCACACCCATTCTAACCCACACACACACACACACACACACACACATCCACACACACACACCAAAACACACACCGTTGTTAACATAAAACAGGCAGCCACCAGGGTAGGAAACTGATTGACTAATTCAACACAGCAGTGAACGACAGTAAGGTCTGAAAGTGGAGTCCAGATCTGCTCCCTGGCATTGTGTTGGCTGAAATCCGCAATGTGCGCGAGGGCATTAGGTAGGAGGGGACCTCGCTTAGTCGACGGAGCCGGGGTGTAGGCTGAGCGCAGGCGGGTCCAGACAGGTGGGCGAGTAACTGAGGTGAGGTTCTTTAATCCACAGCAGGGGGGCGCCGTTCTTGCCCTCTTGGCTCTTGCTGTTGTTGCGGCCCTTGTAGCGCACCAGCAGCACGGCGATGAGGAGGATGCCGAAGATTGGGAAAGGGTAGAAGAAGACGAAGTAAAAGAGGGATTCGTTGGCGCACACCACTGACTGGACGGTGGACACTGTGGACAGAGAAGGGACACGTTTTCAAAGAGTGACAAAGCTTTTCGCAGATGCAAAGCCTTCACGGAAAAAAAAAACAAAAAAAAAAAACATGACTGTCTTACTTAATGTTTTTACACCATTGCCAGCCTGTTGGTAAAGCTAATAAAGTTGTTACCCTAATGCAGAAGCTTACCACAGCGTTAGCCTGTTAAATTCCCAAGACTGTGGATTATTGGGTATATATCTCATCCTGCACAGACATGATTTTTATCCCTGACTAAAACTGAACATCTGTCTAGCCAGTGACACGTGAGGTGAGACAGCTGTTGTCATGGATACAGACAGTCTGTTGTACATTCTAAACATAGATACAGGCATGACGGGCTGAGTGCCTGCTGAGGACCCGAGTTTACAGTTCAAGTTAGGATTTCTGAAGATAAGACACGAGGTCTGAGATAAGGATTCTTACCATCTTTGTAATGCAAGATAGGACGAACAGTTTGGATTTTTATTTTTTTTTCCTCAGAAATGAGGCCCCCTGTTTTTCCTGACTCTTTCATTATGTGGATTAATTAAATGTATCTAGTTGTTGAGACTGCTGAATGAATCTATTTGACATCCTGAGATCCAAGCACTGCTGCTGACACAGTTATACACTCGACTTTAATGTTAAACAGTGGGAGGCAATCTGTGGCTCTGCTTTTAACTGGGCTTCCTCCTGTCTTCAAAACAAACGCTGCAAGTGGGGACGCCAGATGATCCAAGGCACGGATGACACATATAGCTCCGTAATTGGCCTATAATATCCTCTCATAATATGTACTGTAACAAAAAGAGCATATTAGGGTTGGGCAATATGACAATATATATGCTATGGGATGAAGCATCCACAGAAGCTGCGGTTAATTACAGCGTGTGCTATCTGTGAAGAGCATCACCTGTCTTCAGCCGGCAGTGTAATATCAGAAGACTGCCTTTGATGCAAGTATAGGTTTGTCACTGTGTTCATTTTCACCTACATTCAGAGAAGCTCAAAGGATTCAGTTAATTAAGGACTTGCCTTGTTGCAGCACGTTGACGAAAGTGAACCCAGAGTTGTTGGTCGTCAGGCGGTACCACGCATTGCGGGGGTTGAGGAGCCACTCCTCCACGTGGCAGTAGTATCGGCCTGCGTCTGTCGGCCGCGCGCCCTGAATGGTCAGGCTGTACAGCTCCGAGGTCGTTCTCTCAAACTGCAGGCGGGAATTTGGCCCCATCTCGTCTCTGGGGCTGCAGTTTCCATTGCCGAAGACGGCGTCATGGCCGATGGAGAACACGCACTCCCGCTCTCTGTCCTCCTCGGCCGGCTGGTCGCCATCGTCCTCGTCCTCAGGGCGCTCCACGTACCAGGAGACGGAGAAGCGGGAGTCTCGGGACGACTGGGACGGGATGCTACAGCCCAGTCGGATGGAGCCGGACTCTTCCACGGTCACGTTTGACTCCTGTTCCTCCACCTGCAATCGAATCTCTGAGAGGTGGAAGAAGATAGGAAAGAGGAACAGACAAGGGCATAAAAAGTCGGTAGGATCTGAATTGTGCAGTATTTGTTAGGGCCTGGCAGCAGAATACACTCGTTTCAATGATGCTAAAACTAAAGCTTTTCAAGGATCTATTCAAACCACTGATGTGATGATGTTTAATGGATTCAAAAATCGATAAATTTCCCTTTTTCCCCAATTTTTTTCTCAAATGATTGCATAAACACAAACCTAAATATCTGCTGCTGATCAGAAGAAATTAGCAATTTAAAGACGCCGGCCTGGCTGGAAACAGTTGTAATAATCATCAGATCATCAAAATCATCTAACGCCGTTTGCAGCCCTGATCTGGACTTCAAATTCAAATTGTTCTGGTAACTGGAACACCAAACTTTCAAAATGTGCACACAAAAGGCCAAAGTAAATAAATCCCACTGTGCTGCCCACAGCTATCAGCAGTCTTTCAGCTCTCCAGCCAGGTTAGATCCTACCCCAAGGCTAGCGTGTCTGTCTGTCTGGCTGTCTGTGTGGGTATGTTACAACCCTTAAGGGATGGTACAATGACCCAGTTCCACTGCAGTCTTTTTTTTTTTTTTTAAAAATGGCAGTAAAGACTCAGCTCTCTTGGGCTCCTCTCACACACACAGATTGGAACAGTCTTCTTGTTAAAGCAAAATGAGAAGCAGAAAGGACAGCAGGAGGGCAGGGAAAAAAACCACTGAGTGCTGGCACTCATCTCCCCTCATCTTTCCTCCCTGACAAACAGATTTCTGGACGACGTCCTTGGTGAATGTATTTTTTAGCTCCTTAATGAATATCCACGATGTTTATACTGCATATTTGACTCATCCTATGTATCATTAGACGTAAAAACCAATATGGTTATGAATAATATACTTGGGCAAGCTCCCACACACAACTTTGTGTTAATCAGCTCAACTTACTCGTGAAAGGAATCAGTGCTGTATACAAACAAAATATAAGGTTCCCGTAATTGCAGAAAATTTGATTAGTATGTTTGCTGCTCCTCAATTAATTGTTGAAGCGGTGTCAGCTTCACTGTCTACACAAAAAAACATTTTCCATGCCCTATTGGCTTACGACCAGACATTTTGATCCTCACGTTCCAGTTGGACTGACGCCATATGAGGGATTTCACTCTGCATTATAAACAGGACGCCTGGCAGAAGAAGCTCAGAAAGTCACCTTCAGCTGGTGTGTCGAATTGATTCATACAAATAAGGGTATGACAAGGATGGATGGGTAGCTTTTATTTATTTGCATTTGGGGGCACTGAGTTCGATTGTAGAGGCGAGGTTGTGTTGAGATGAAATGAGGTGAGGGGAAATTCAGTCAAGGAGACAAACAGATATGAGGTAGAATAAACCTGAAATGAGTTGGCATTTCTGCACTTCTGGGTCCCTCCTCTTGAAGTCAATGGGTGTTTTTGAATAGGTTTTCGGTTAAATGCCTGATATAAGGTCTGTGAGTAACACAGGCACAGGCACATTTTGTTGTACAACATAAAAAACATACTGAATTTTTAGTGTTTATGTGTCTTAAAAAAGTGGCTTAGTGAGACTATAGACATTAAATGTCATCACACTGAGCATTGAAACTTATCCACTCGCTTGTTCGTCTTTACAGGTGGAGTTAAGTTGCACATTATTCTAGCTCTAACTGTACGACTTGTAGATCAAAATGTCGAGGTTGCAGATTACAAACGACTGAACACTGCCTGTTTCACCCTCCCCTGTGGCAAGGGTGGAAGTAACTAATTACATCTACTCAAATTATTGTAATTAAAGCGAAACTCTCGCTAAAATGCAACTTCGGCTTTTTTTGTGAATGTACAATATGAATCAAATCTTCATATACAAGCATAATTGTGACGAAAAAGGCACTTTTAAGATTTACAGTATTTTTGTTTTTGGGTCAAACCCATTTTCAATGTAGTGCTATGGGCACTTTAGCGATAGCATCAAAATCTCTATTTTTAAAACACTAAGAAGGCTCGACACAACATGAAACTTTGCTCGTAGTATCACCAGCACCTCTACACATGAACACCAGCATTGAGAACATTGATTGTGTACACAGAGTTTACTAAAAAGAAGAACAACTCATGTTAGCAGATGCTTGTTCTACTCGCTGCCGTCCTGCCAGCAGAAGAGCGTCAATTTCTGAATGTGACGTAACATGGAGGAGAGTTAAGGTATAATGTTACTGTCTTCCCGCAAGAGCTATCCACGCGATATCTCACATGACTTTTCTGGCTTTTTATTTTAGTATTGTTTCTTATATGAGGCTCCTTTTTCAACTTCAAGGTCCATATTGTTTTTCGCTAACAACAAAACGACAAAACTTCTCGACTGGCAGGACAGCGGATAGCGGAACAAGCATCTGCTAACGTGAGGTATTCAAAAACGTTCTTCTTAGTGAACTCTGTGTACATGAAAAATGTGAAAGGACGTCTCTCGATTCAGTGTTTAGTTTGTCCATTCTGGGCCTCTGTAGAAACATAGTGGACATTTTAGAAGAGCACCCGCTCTCTCTTGGATATAATAGTCTGATTCTAAAGTAAGGCAAGCTCAACAATTCTTAGTTGTAGATGATTATACGCCTTAATTACAGACAGTATATTCAATTTCTGCCTCTAAATCCCTGTAAATCAGACACATTGGGTCTCTAAGATGACTGTAAGGAGAGGGGACCACAGGATGTGGGCGGCAGCAGGTACCTCATGGCTTCTAGCACTTTGGATGTTTTTGTGTGCCGGACAAGAGGATTAGGTTCTCTGTCGAAGCCAGGCTCGGCCCTCGGGCACGACGTATGACGGCTGGCACGGCTTCAACCCATTTTTTGCCACCTGAGCTAAGCCAAGGGCCGGTGTAAGGTCATGAGAGCCAGACGTCCTCGATGCCCTTAGCGTAGCATGTGGGAGGCGGGGTGAGGGGGATTTGGAGGAGGGTGAACGAAATTCAACTGGTCTTAAGCAGAGCAGCGTGTGGGGCCAAAATGGCAGCAGCTGCTTCCCTGCTGGGGGAATAAATAAGCATTTTGTTCAAGAAAACAGCACACCTGATCGCTTGCTCACCTGGTTGTCTGACCGAAACCTGTGTGAACCCTGAGGAGTCCCTGGAGAGTCGATACCAGGCTCCGTCTGGGTCGCTCATCCACTCCTCCACCAGGCAGTAGTATGTCCCCGAGTCACTGGTCTCTGCCCTGTTCAGCGTCAGCACGTAGAGTCGAGGTGACAGTCTCTCGGCCTGCACTCGGCGCCGCAGTCTCTCCTCGTCTGCGTAGGCGCCGTACTCGAAGGCCCCCGAGCGTTCGATCCTCAGCAGGAGCTCATCGGCCTCTGACCCGGTTGCTCGCCTCACGTACCACAGCACGGCATGCTGGGAGTCCTGGTTGGTCTGGGAGGAGATGGAGCAGTTGATCCTGACGCGACTGTCCTCCAGGTACACCCGAGACTGGTTGGTCTTTTGCACTCGCAGCTTGCTCTCTGCAGAGAAGGAGAGGGTAGAGAAGAAGGGAAAGAGAAGACAGTCATTCCTTTGGGTGCAGGAATATGCGTGCGCTGGCGACAGGTACACAATGCAATTTCTGTTTCGTGACAGACGACCTGTAGCTGGGTTTATTTCTGGTGGCATCAGGGCAGGGAAAGATAGTGGCGCGCGTGGGCGGGTGAGGCAGGTGACAAAAGCGAATGAAGGAGGAAGGAGGAAATGTCAGGCAAATCAAAGCTAAGAGGACGGGAGGTCTGTTGGTATCACAGTATAAATGTAAGATAAGATGCAGAGCAGTAAAGAGACAAGGGTGACAGAGAGAGTTGGGGGGGGGGGGTTGGGTCGGAACGCAGGGCTGTGGATATAATTAGGTAAGGTACAAGACAAAAGCAGGGCAGGGGGTCTGTCAGTCTGCCAGACGGAGAAGCAAAGCGAGGGAGGAAGGAATGTGGTTACAAAGCCGAGCGAGGACAGGAGAGAGAGAGCAGACAGGAGAGGGTGGAGATGATGTAGAGGTGTGACTGAGATGTCAGGAAGGAGCTGAGGCTGCCCCGAGTGCTCCGACAGGATTGGTTACGGTGACGCCGGTTGTGGGATGGGATTAGCTGCAAGGTACATCAGGTGTGACCGCTACCAGGGACTCACTCGCTGTCAAATGCTTGAGGGGAGGATTATTCATTTTGCATGCCATGGGAGCAGCTGGACTTTACATTCAGCATTACATGACTTGAGCTAGACCACTGTGCACTCTTTGGGAGAAACAAGTGTAACATTAGAAAATTAAGATTTGCCTTAAGAAATCATGGCCTTAAGTATTTATCTGCACTCGACAAATACCCCGCAGCCTGAATGATTAACGCCTGACTGACTATTCCCCATTTATGTGTATTCACAATGTGAAGTTTCAAGCATCTATAACTGGAACTGGCAGACTTGGCAAAGAGGATCTCTATCAGCAACTTTAACAATTTTTAACCTCTGCAATAACAATTTGATTGGTAGGAATTTTTCAAGTGTTGGTACACTGACAGTGAGCCAACAGTCGTTTCTTGGCTGAGGCCAATTTGGGGAAACAAATTCCCCTAATTGATTTGAGCAGCAGGCGTGCAGCTGCAGACTGTCGCTTTGCCACCTCTTCCCAGCAAAATGAGAGTGGAATACCTACTTTTGGATCAGAGGATCGATGGCTGCCAGAATTGTCAAAATAACACACATATCAGGTGATTTGTGAATGCGCACGACAACCTACAAGTACAAAGGACTCTTTGTGGGTATGTATTTGCACAAGAAGCGTGTTAATCACAGTGGCTCATGCAATTACTGCATTTATACAGCCTTTAAAGGAGACATATAATACTAATTTTCAGGTTCATTATTTCATTTTAGGTTACTACAAGAAAAGGTATACATGCTTTAATGCTTAAAAATCTCAAGTGTTTTCATAATGTCTGAGACGCTCTGTTTTGGCCAGCTCACACACACCTGAGCCAGGACAGCTAATCCTGAGTCCTGTCGGCTCTGTCAAGTTTTCCACTTCCAGTTAGATTAAAAAAAAAATAAAGGCGTACACTATGCATGTGTGTGGCTTGATGACACAGTGTGATGTCACAAAGTCACATAATTAAAAGTGGGACTTCTGTCAAGGCGTTTCGGAGGCAGTATTTTCTGTGGGAGAGAAGACATTTTGTTGGTGGACTTTTTAGCTCTCAAGGTCTTTTACACAGACTAGATCAGCTATTACACTAAAGGTCCGGAAAAATATGAAAAAGCATGACAGGTCTCCTTTAACATTTAAAATTTGCCTCTTTTATCAAATGAAAACAGGAGCTGATATTTGTCCTAGAGACCATCTTACGATGGCCACAGCTGGCCACAGCTGCCCACAAAGTGAAAACACTGTCCCCATTTGTGGCTTGTAATTAACCAGGTTTTGTTAATAACTCGTCATCTTTATGATTTGCTTGCATTCTTAAACAAGCCCCTGCATCTCTGTTTCATCCTCCTAGCTCATGCTAAGCTCTTCTATGACTGACTGACTGATTGACTGCCTGGGGTCGCAGCCATCTGCCCAGACAGCCTCACCCTTATCCACAGATTGCTGTGCGTGTGATGGCTGTTTGTGATCCTGTATATTTGCACTGCACAAATGCACACTTTCGTCTGCAAACGTCAAAAGATGCTTGGCTGCGAGGCATCATCAGACCACCCAGTTGTGCAACGGCATTTCGAGCTAGTATCTCAAATTAGTCATCATCATTGCCTCTGTACCCACTAGAGACTTGGTAGGAAGCCTGACAATCTTCCCATCCGGAATTACTGCCGAGCCCCGCAGAATCCTGGCAATCATTTTTTTTTTTTTTTGCAGGAGAATTACCTCCGAACCTCCTGAAGTGGAACCATGCAGGATTGGATTGGCACAGGACAAAGCAATTCTCTGCCGATTCCCATTTGAAGTTTGAATCCGCAGCCAGGAGTAAAACTGGGGGCTGAGGGCCTGCTGCCGCACATCAGTGTTTACAGGAATGCCTTTTCAAAGTGAAAACAGGCTAATTATTCAAGCCCTATTAGGTAGAATCATGAGCTATTACAAGTTATAATAACTAAGCACGCGCTCAAGCAGAGACAGAGAGACTAATAAAATGGAGATGCAATGGGCAGAAAGGCAGAAGGGAAATAAATGGAAGAGAAACACTGTCCTTTCATGTCCCAAAACAACCTTAAAGTCTGCATTCCTTGCAGAAATCCTTCTTGCTGTGAAATGTCTCAGTAAGAGAACAGCGACATCACAGACCGGCCTGTCACATCCTCGGACACGTGTCAATTCCCACGGCGAGCGCGAGTTTTTTTCCTTCAACTATGGCACAGCCAGCCCACCACGGTTACATCAATGCATCTGCTGACGCAAGCAGGGGAAAACGAGCTAAAAAAAAAAAATGTCTTTATGACTTCCATTAAATATGCAGTGTTTGTATACGTGTTGTATTGATGAGGGGCGGATTCACTGTGCTGCGGGGTACGTTGTTAACAAGGCCACACGCGCCATGTATGAGCATTCCCTCAACAGTGAGCGCAGTCAGCCTGTCGATACATATTTTAAGCGCGATCGCATGTTCTCCGCCGCTGTGTTTCTTTAATGAGCCTCACGGGTGCATCCACAAAGTAAGACAAATCCATTATTGGAAACACTTGTTCTCACTGCTCCGCATTAGTTCATGTGCCAGTCAAACCTGGCCTCAGCGAGAGGGAAAGTGCATGCAGGCTCATTTTACATGCTCTCTTCCCCTCTCCTCCTTTTTTTGGTTTTGTTTTGTTTTGCTGTCTTTTTAAATTTATTTTCTCCACGAGGAAAAGAAGGAGGTAATAACTGCCTGTATAATCAGGCACAGATATGAAAAAAAAAAAGCTCCTAATTCTAAAGTAAACCTTAAGCATGAAAGTCGACAGCTTCTCCGACACTTCACCTGCCTCTGCGGTTACCAGGGCAACCCCATCTCCAATGAACACTGAGGTATCGCTGCGATACTTTCAAGGACCTCATTGAGCTTATCTTCCAGTAACAAAAATCTGCTCTGAACAAGGCCACTGCCGCTTGTTTACAGCTTGATTAAATCAAACTTAATTAAAAGTGGGATTCTTGCCCTGCAACGTGTCTGAAAAATATTTTATTGGGCGGCAGAGTAGAGATCTAATGATATGAGCAGTATGCAGACGGAGTGCCTCTCACAGATACTTGTGTGTTTCAGCAGTTTCGCCGGGCATGTAGCGTCATTACGGCGCACACAAATCTGTGAAGTCGCTAATTGGCTCATTGAACCCTCGTCTCACCCCTTACCCGTGTTTGCCCAATTTGTCTCGTTTAATAGCTACAGGAAGCGCAGCGTTGAGACAAAGCTGTCTTCGTTCCCTTTATTTATCAGCGGAGGTAAGTACACAAAGGCTACAAACAGCAGCCTGGTTTTGATAAGACAGAAAAGACAGTGGAGTGAACCCCCCCCCCCCCAAACCCCCACAACCCCCAAAAGACACGCTGCACAACTACGAAGCAGAGCAGATGAAAACAAGTTTGAGTCCGGGGGGAGGAGAAGTATACGGCTAAGGATGCCACTGTGGCAGGTCAGCACACACTAACCACAGCTCTCTCCCACACACACCCATACACACGCGCGTACATACACACGCGCGCGCTTGTAACAACACTTTTTAGAATAACATCAAAGGAGCTTGGAAACGGCTTGGCCGAATGTTCAGAGGAGGAGAGTGCAGCCTGAAATTGTAAATCAAAGAGTGTTACCCTTTATTCTCCGGCTACAGAGGAAATTCGATTCATTTTACACATCTCTGTTTTACGCTCCAGGTGAAGTCTTTTAACACAACGCCGGCCCTCAGCGTCAAAGTTGAGATCTCCGCTTCGAACATCTGCGCTGCTGGACTCAACGGAGAGGGGTGAAAGTGCACGCCACGGTTGATAAAACACGATGAAGTGCCCCGTGGGGTGGCCGAACAGTGGAGAAAATGTGATATTATAGATAATTTTCTGCCCATTGCACCTCAAACTTCTTGATTCTGCCACTGCTGCTGTCACTGATAACATCGCAGCCTCTGTTTGGGCCAGTCATCACCTCTTCCCCCTCGTTCTGTGTTAGCATGATCCACGTCCCTCCTGATCGCACTCCGCCTAATCACCTGACACTAACATGAATATTCATCGGCCTCACCTGTGGGTTCTTGAATATTCATGGCAGCTAAATGAAGTGCGAACGGCAGAGGTGCCGGTGGGGTCTCCGACTAACATTTTGGCTCTTTTTAAATATAGTCTAATATGTGCGTAATGACCACTGAGCTGACAACTCATCCACTGGGCCACAGATGCAATGCTTCCACTTAGCTGAACGAGGCCAGAGTGGGCCAGAGAAAGAAACATAAAGAGATGAGAGGGATGAATTAAAGTAGATAGATGGGAAATTTTTTCTGAAAGAAGATAGGATGAGAGAAAAAGAAGGAGAGTTTAGGGATACGTATCACCAAACTGTGCAGATATATTCACAACAGAGAGCGGAGGAGTGAGAGCCTGGGAGAAAAAAAAAAAAAATGAGAGAGATGTAAAAGACAGAAAGTGTGAACATGCTCCTGGGGGGATTTTCAGAAAAGCAGCAGGCAGTCTCTCAAGCTCCACGCCAGAGGACTTAAAGTCTTAATGGCTGCCTGCTCCTCCTTTAGCATTAGCATTAGCACAGCCACAGGCTAATCCACAGCCAGGACCCCGAGCGTGTCAGGAGGACTGAGGGCTTTAGACCCCCCCAGTGGAACAGCTCACTTTGGCTTGTTGCTCCTCGACAAACCTCTGTGACTACAAACACGAAAACACACACAGAATGCTGCGCTGCCCGGCCGCGTCTGGACCTCTGTCACTGTGGGCGTGGATCAGAGCGGGCTGCCAGTCACAGCCAGTGAGGGATGGCTGGGGTTCCCCTGACTGAGAAGCGGCTCCTCTGCCGAACTGGGGGACTAATTTCTATGCTAATGACTGCGATGTATCCATGATCCCATTGTGTCACAGGGATATTACCACTCCTCGTTCCTCCCCTTTCCAGCTCCCCTTATAATATCATTAAGACTGGGCTAATTACGGAGGTCTGCGCACGTAGCGGAAGCCTTGAACACACCCAGACAGAGCCAAACACACACACACACGCGCGCGCGCGCACACACACACACACACTCCTATTCTCCACCATCAGTACGAGCACACTGACGCGCTGACTGCACTTTCCCTCCTCCTGCCTGTCTAAGAGAGTGACTGCTGGACGCAGGCCTGCCCGACGGGAAAATGGATGCGCAAGAGGGAGGGGTGAGATGGGGGGGTCATGGCAGGGGAACTCTGGGAGATTAATGGGCCAAAAAGAAGCTGGCACAGAGCGGAGAGCATGAAGACGTGTCAGACTGAACCGTGCGTGTGTGTGTGTGTTTGAAACAGGTCTGCCAATAAGCATAAAACACATAATGCTCATTAAACCTCAGAGAACAGTGGTCATTCAGGCTGGAGTATGTGTGTGTGTGTGTGTATGTGTATTCAGAACCGCTCCTACTATTAGCTTCTGATTTACATGGGGAGCAGCAGCACTGTAGCTAGCTCTGAGTTACGACTTCAATTATAGCACCAGCAGGACACACACACACGCACACACACAGGTGCTTAAGAGGGATGGAAGGAGGACACAACACAGGGAATCTCATTGTGTCTGCAGATTTGAGTGAACTAGGAAATGAGGCCTAGATTGGATTGGATTTGACAGAAAAATGTGCCTGCGTGAGAGGGGAGGGCGCAAGGGTGAGCTCTTGTGAGGAGGAAGACACGGGGAAGGAAGGAACCTGACCTTGAGTGTCTGAAACCGGTGTGATTAATCAAAAGTCTCTTATGAAATTATTTTCTGTTTCAGTGCACCCCTCAAAGGCTCTTCATTTATCACCCATTATGACGCTGCGGCTTCGCGCACGCGTGTGTGTGCGTGTGAGCGTATGTGCGCAGCGCGTGCACTCCGATTGTTTGTCTAAACTGTGGGAGAAACAGATTGTGTGTTGCACACATACACATTGCCACCTCCTCATTATTTATGAAACTGACAATGGTGAAGTGGCTGTTTGAAGAAAAATGTAAACATAATGGAGAGAATTACGAAGAGGAGGAGGAGGAGTAGGGGGAGGAGGAGGAGGAGGAGGGGAGCAGGGAATTATAAAATATTGAAAAATCACAAGAGTGAGGAAGAAACTGGGGGCGTGCGTGGAGGGGAACATGCAGCTAAGTGCGAGTGAAGGGGAAAGAAGACATTAAAAGAGACTTATGGGGAGAGTGAGAACAAAATGTGGAGAGACAAGAGATGGAAGCGAGAGTGAGAAAGGAGGACATGAGTGCGACAGGCCGGGCCCTAATGAAGACAGACAGCTCCTATCCATGCCCTGATAAGCAGGAATCTCCAATCACCGCCGCAGCGACGCCGCTGCTATCAATAACGGCTGGGTGGCAAGTACTTCGCTGGCATGAAAAGAGAGCGGCACATGCGGCATCTGCTGGTGCCAGCCCATATTAAATGGGAATACACCCTCAAGAACTATCAGAGAGAGACGCAGAGCGAGAGAGAGAGAGTGGGACAAGATAAAGTAGGAGGCACATATCGTCTAACTCAAAGCCCAACCATGAGGGAGCAAAACAAAAAGAAGGATGAGAATAAGCAAAAAGGAAAAAAAAAAAATAGTGAAGGCTCCCATTTTTCTTCGTCTCCATGATGTTTGATCGTGTGAGTGAAAGGTAGCCAGGCGAGCGTAGGTGTGCAAGGAGAGATGAGGGAGAAACTCTAAGTGGGACACCCCCCACCCCCTGCTCCCTCCCCTCCCTTCCTTCCTTCCCCTCTACCCCCCTCCCGTCCCCATCATCATCACCATCATCGTTTCCAGCTCAGCCAATAACCAGACGTCCTTAATATCCCTCGCTCCTTGCGCGCGCAAAACGTGCACGTGCGCACACTCCAGTGATGAGAAAGAGAACGTATTGAACTCCCAAAACCATCATTAATCTAAACTTCCGTTCCATTAGGGAAGATTCGGCATAATTAGTTTTTGGGTGTTTTCGCCGCGTGTGTGTGGGAGGGATGAGGAGCGTGCGTGTGCGCGCTCACGTGCGCGCGAGTTATGAGCGGATGATATTAGATTGTGTCGTAGAGGCTGAGGCTTCCCTGGTGATCTGCCATGCTGAACATGTGTTCGCCATTATTGCGTTTCAGGAGGAGACAAAGAGAAAACTCAATCAGGTGAAATCTAATATCACTGTATGGCGAGCTGTATACCGTGTGTTTATGTTTTTGTGTGCGTGCGTGTGGAGATCCTCTGCTGTGGGGGCTAATATTGAATCGTGTTCTACTGTAAGATAATTACACTCTTGCTCTGGGAGGTAAACCCCCCACCGGTGTGTATGATGGTGTGTGTGCTCCTGTGGTGGCTGATGCGAGGCGAGCTGCCCTCACTAGGAACATAAAAAATGTTGTATGTACATGCGTGTGTGTGTGTGTGTGAACTCCCCTGATGTCACCCATGAGGACAGTCTGGAGCAGGAAGTGGGCCCAGGCCTGGGCCCGGGCTACAGGCAACCCCTCAACTTGCACCAGTGAGAGTGTCACGCTGACCGGCTGACTACCTCCGTGTTAGTTTTCGGTTCTGGCTTTTATCAACATCTGACTTCTCCCAACTGCTGATCTGAGATGCATGGATGTAGGATCACGGCCGCCATTTATGGTGCTAGTTTTTTGTACTCTTCGCTTTTGAAGTTCTGCAATGATTTAATGAGGAGCGTGGTCCCGCATTCGCAAAACCTCCTCATGTCTGCACCGACAACAAGACGATGGTGCAACGGACCGTTGGAAAGCTTCCGAGAAACAGGTCCGCTGTTGTGTCGCCGGGGATCGGGGGGTGAGGTAGGCTTCAGTACATATGCAAAGTAAGCGTATGAAAGCTCTCAGAGGCGCTCCACATGCGAGGGGCTCATTCATGCACACTAGCATGTATGTGCGCACATAACGCTGGCGGAGGCGGCTCATGCATATTGAGCAGGTAACCTATGGAGGCATGATTTAAAGTCTCTCAATTATGAATCTGCTCAGCTGCTGCGTTCGCTCACACCTCATTACACGCACTACCCCTTTATCCCGCTCCCTTTTCAGAGGGAGGGGACGAAAATGCCAGCCGCTCATTTAGCCAGGAGTGGTTAACATTTAGGAAAATGCAGAGAGTGGGGGGGGGAATAAAGCAGATGGGGAGGAGAGGCGTGAGGCAGAGAGAGAGAGACGTCCTACATTCTGACTGATGAATCATCGGTCTAAATGAAGGTCTGACTCGTGCACAAACCCAAAAAGATAAAAAAAATAAAAAAAATAAAAAAGGGACAGGAGGTGGAGGAGACGAGTGCAGCATGACCGGGGACTGAGCAACAGCCAGTGAGATAAAGGAATTACTCACTCGCCTTCCCCCCTCCGTGAGACAGTGCCCTCACACACAGAGTGATCACGCTGTTATGGTTACTGATTGGCTTTTTCGGTCTGCAACTGATCACATCGTCACAGATACTGATGGCATTACCAAGGTAACTGATCACTTTGTCATGGAGACGCTGCTAGAAAACAGGAGTGGGAGGAGGACCCAGTATTTATAACCCCGCAGAATGTTTATCTTTGTGCGTGGTTAAGATTTCTGGTTAAGGGCAGACAATGGCGGGGGGGGAGCTAAACGAGCCTTCAGGATGATAAGTCGATTTCCAAATAACTGCTGAAGGGCCAGGGGACGCCGGGTGTTCTGCGCGAACGGTTAAGGTCAGAGCGCATTCAGTCGAGCGAGCGAGGTGCCACTGCCGCCGAGCTGCTTCTGTGCGCAAGAATGTGTGAGGGTGAGTTTGTTTGCATGGGTTTGCATCTGTGTGTGTGTGTGTGTGTGTGGCTGAATCGATGGAAGCGGGGAATTAAAGACTCTCTGTACTGTACACGGGACTACATTCCACTGGCTCGCTTTGAAAGGGTTATTGATCAGCGCAGTCTGCCTCTGAACTCAATACACCGTCTTAGTTAACCTCACCTGAGCATCGAAGAGACCCGCGGGCCGGGCAGCAACGCGAGCTTGAGCACTTCTATTCAGACTTTCACAATCACATATATAACATCGCAGACGGACATTTGGCCTTTCTCAAGTTGTAAAGACCTACTTCTTGTCCCGCATCGCTCATATTCATCATTCAAAATCGACCAAATCTGGACCCTGTTGGTACTTCAGACACCATGCTGGACCGCTTTGAAAGCCAGACGGTGCTTTTTTTATTTTATTTATCAGCAGGATGAGTGTTTGCCTAAGGCACCTTCACCTGAATAAATGAAGCATCATGCTGCAGCGGCACACCAGGCTGGGCTAAATTGGGAGGGTGTGTGTTTTTGTGTGTCTGTGTGCGTTTGTTGCTTGTGCTCAGCCACTAATTGGGCTGTGTCTGACTGTGTGTGTGTTTTTTGTGTGTGTGTGTGTGTGTGTGTGTATCTGTGTGGAGCACAGAGGGCCAATGAGGGCGGCGGAGACAGTTTAATGCCTCCGCTGAGGAAAAAGGTTCAAGGACGGATCGCTCGCTCTCTTTATCACTCATTCTCGCTCCCTCCGTCTCCATCCCTTCGCTTTCCTCTCTTCTACCTCTTTCACTCGGCTCTCTCTTCCTGTGGGATATTCAGCAATCCATTCACTGCGCTCCATTAGGAGACCCCACCCTGCTCGGCGCACGCAGACACACAGACATGTCCACGCACACTCCAATTAGAGGCTAAACCAGAGACTAAGAGCAATTAGAGCCGGCAGAAATCCTCTAAGCTCTGCTGAATTCACTTGATGTGTGTGTGTGTGTGTGTGTGTGACTGTGTGTCTGGATCTGTGTTTGTCCCTGTTTGTGTGCTGCTCTGTGTCCCTTCCAATTAGGTGTGTGTCTGCCTGGCAAGCGGCCACGCAGCTTTACCTGGCTGCAGGACGCTGATGCCAAGCAGGTTGGAGGTGCGGTTGGCCACTCTGCTCCAGGTGTTGTTGTAGTTCCTCCTCCACAGGACGGCGGTGCACTGGTACTTGCCCGCCTCGCGACGCCCCGCGCGGGTCACAGACAGCCGGAAGTTGGTGTTGGAGTGGGAGCGGTCCACAGTGGTACGGGTGCCCAGCCCCAGCAGCTGCTCCCCCCACTGCAGCGTGCCCTCACGCGTGAAAGTCACCAGGTCTTTGAACTCTCCCTGATCCTCGCCGTCAGCTTCCTTGCTGGCTGGCATGAAGCGCCACGTGACAGACGTGGGGACGCGGGGGTTGTGACGAGGCTTCACCAGGCACAGGAGGTCGAAGGAGTCTCCGAAGGTGACGGACGGCGTCCGCGATGAGGCCGACACCATGAAGGAGGATTCTAGAAAATGGAGGGAAAGGAGAGATGATGTCAGGATGTCAGTTTGTTAAAGTTGCAATAGGTAGTTTTGAGGAAGAAATGTTAATCAGGAGAGAAAGGTCCTCATGACTGAGTTTTAACATTCCTAAACAAACTAAATAAACAAACTCTCTTCATTGTATCATATTGAAGGAATAAACATTTCTGTGTTTGTATAATCTCCTCACTGATGTTGGATATCGGAAAATTCTGAGTTTGAATTTCTTCATAGTGCCCCTTTACATAATGTTTTTTATGATGAGAGCTTAAAAAGAGTAGTCGACTCTGATCGATTCTGTTCTGTCAAAGCTCAAAATAATGTTTTGTAATCGTTTTTTCCAGGAAGAAACTTTCCTTTTAGGCATGGCTACCAAGAGGAACAAAGCCCCCTGCTGGAACAAAATACAGAAAGTATTTACTTTAAGTGCACTGACTTGGGTAAAGCAGTTCTCAATCTCCAAAAGCTTTTTCCTCTGTTATTACGGCCAAAAGCCTAGCCATTAAGGTTATGAATGTGTGTGTATGTATGTATGTACTACTCGGAGTGTGTGTGCTCGGCGGCGAGAGCGCGCTTTAAAATGAATGGGTGATGCAACAAAGAAAACCCAGGGGAGAGATTTCCTCTAAGCGCCGATGTTCGATCCACGCCCCGCTCCTTGCCAAGTCTAAACTATCCTCATTAAGCTGAAACATTCACCCAACTCCATATGTTATTGCCAGGATACATCTACACTGGAAAGCTAGGGAATCCAGAGGGAGAAATAGAGAGTAAGATACAGTTGATAAAGAAAAATCCCTTTTTTCCTCTCTATGGCCTTTTAATAACCCGGCTCCGACGGCCTATTTTTGGGTCATTTCGAGGAGGGAGCTAGAATGATTGAGCATGAGTACAAGGGAGATAAAAAAAAAAATTTAAAAAGACAGAAGGACGTGTTGATCTGGTCTGGATCTTTGCCAGAGCAGACAATTCATTTCCTTGAGACTTTGCAGATTTCTCCATTATGCTCTTGTCAACAGCCGCCGTCACTCTCTATCCGTCCCTCACCCTCTTCCTCCGTCAGCCATCAACCCCGGTGTCCTTCAGGGTGTGTAATCAATGGCTTTCTGTCCAGACTTGGCTACTGCTGGGACAGCCGCCTGGGGCCATAATTCTTTAATAGACAATAACTCTCCCCTCTCACGCTCTGTCTCTCATCTCCTTGCATGCTCCCCCTCCTCCATCCATCCATCCATCCATCCATCCATCCCTCCGTGTCCCTCACCGTCTGCTCGTTTCTGTGACTGAAAAAAAGATTTCACGCCAATCCATTTCTTCCCATACAACTCGCCTCTTTTTGTTTGTGTGAATAAAAATGAATGAGTCCCCTTTTCGCTGCACAAAGTGCGTGTGGTTGAGTGGGAGACTCCTGTGTGTGTGTGTGTTGGCTTCTCACTTTTACACACTTGCCACCCCAGACACCCTGAGGGCCCCTTAAGCTGATCAGCTGGAAAGGAGATTCTCTCCACGAAGCACCTTTGTCTTCGGCGTGCCTAGCGAGGCTCCCAGAGGACATCCCTCTTCCATCCCCTCCAGGTCTTGTCAGCAAGCGCAGGGAGAGTCCATAAAAGGAGGAGGCTATGAACTAAATTATTGTACAGTGACCACATATTATAATATCTCCTGAGCTTCAGTCTCTGGTTCGGTTCACTCAGAGGACATGCCAGTATGAATCCTAATCTGGGCTCAGAGGGAAGTACAACTTTTCTTTTTTTTTTTATTTATTAGGTGCAAGAACTAAAGGAGCGAGGCGAGAGTGGTAGGATAGAAGAAAGTTGAAACACAGGAAAAAATGCTCTTTCCGCATGGCGGGTTTATGTCCAATAACACCATAGCTTGGAAGTTAAAGTGAGAAAAACGAGCTCCAAAACAAATCTGAGACGAGGTAAAACACACGCACTGACCGTCACACAACAGCGCACATTTAGAAAAATCCTTTGATCAACAAGCGAGGAGGAGGACGAGAGGGAGAGGAGACGTTGAAGACTGGAGAAAGACGAGCGGCTTCGGACTTCTTTACCCTGATTTGCATAATGCGTCCCTTGTTCCTCAAACTAATGTTTCTGTTGTTGCCCGAACTTAACAAATGGCCACTTAAAAACTGACATCTCCTCTCTGCAGCACCGCTGTGTGCTGCTGCGGGGAGCTAATCCGTCGACTGTGTGTGTGTATGTATGTGTGTACACTGAGCACAGTGTTCCTGGCCTGCCAACTCCTCACTGCTCCGCTCCAGTGGCTTCCTCGGCCTGTACCGAGGATGTTCAGCTTAACTCAGCGCTGACAGAGGAGACCCACAGACTGTGAAACACATTGCCGCTGCATTTCCATTCTAATAATTCCGGCTAATCCATATGGCCGTTTGTTCGAGCGTGTGTCTGTGTGTGTCTGTGTGTCTGTGTGTGCATCTATGATGGGTGTCACGGTAGCACCTCTCGTGACGTGTGGCAGGTGGTGTGAGTGTGTGTGTGTGTGTGTGTGTGTGTGTGTGTGTGTCATAATAGCTCCTTCCCCTGAGCGACGCATGAATAAACCATGGTGTATTCGACGATGTGGACAGCATGTTCTGCCCGTGCCATTCATCAGTCGTTAGCGAATCACAAACCACATGCCTCGTTTTTGAGTGACGCATCTGTGAAGACACGCTGTCTTTACACATCTTACTGTGCAATGCAGGGATTTCTGCATTTCTAATGGGGGACAGGAAGTGCTCTGGATATGAAGTGCGCACATATGAATGTTTAGATGAAAAAAAAAAAAACTGTAAGACACAGTGCATTTTTTTCTGTAGTTACATCCAAACCTGGCATGGAAATAATAATACAGCAGGATAAAGAAAATGATCCATATGATTGAGGACATTTAAACCTGCGACAAGCTGCAGCTGACTCAAAAATATACTCTGTATCTTCTCCCTACTCTCAATAATCTCAGTTTTTTGGGGTTTTTTTTGCACATAACCTATTGTCTACATGTTTTTTGACTAATTTAAATAAAGAGACATGCTATTTATGTTCTATGTTTATATTTAAGTCAGCCCTCTACACTTAAAGCTGAGTCATGCAGATATGACACTAACAGGGTTACTCAACCAGAGTAGTGAAAAGCCTTTGGTGATGTTAGTTAAGTTAGGATTTTAAAATTATGATTCCAAATAAGATTCAAGTGTGACCATTGACCAGTATTTTAACATTTGCATGATCTCCCTGTGGATAGACTGCAGTGCTGGAAGAGGCTATTCTGGTCTCTTCTGGTTCTGCTTTATTGATTGCTGGACTCATTATGGACAGTTGTAATCAGTTTTATACTCCAGTCCAAGGCCAGAAGACTGCTTTGCAAAACCTGGCGCCTACATTACTCATAATGCAACTTATTCACTGAGTGACATCACTGGAGGCAGTCATTACAAATGATTTTCATGTTCTCTGTGTTTTACTCCCCCTCTCTCCTGCTGTGCCTTACTGCCCTGGCTGTATCACCGGGGGTTGGATCAGGACGGCTGGAACTTACCAACAGTCTTCACAGTGACCATCTTGGTGGCTGACTTCTCTCCGATCTTCTCCCAGGTCAGCTCCGGCTCAGTGCCGGTCTGAAGCCACTCGGTGGCTGTGCAGCTGTACTGGCCCTCGTCTCCAGGCAAGGCGTTGTACAGGGACAGAGAGAACGTGTCGCTCTGCATCTTCTCCACGCGGATCTCCCCATAGCTGGAGCGCTCCTTGTAGGCCGCACCGTGCCACACGGTGCCTTCCCGATCCACGGAGGCCACCTCCTGCACCGCTCCAGTCGCCTGCTTGTCCGTCCACTGCCACACAACAGACAGGGGGCCTGTGGTGGTGTAGACCGAGCAGGTCAGCTGGATCACATCGCCCTCGAGGACCTCCGAGGAGTTGCTGGATAACGCCACTGTGATGTTGCTCTCTAAAAAGGGGGGAGAGAAAACGGAGAGAGAGCAGGGAGGTGAGCATGAGGCGCGTACTGGAGAAAAAAAATCCTCAAAATCTCAGCTCCATCTCAGGATGAATCACAGAGACAACAAGAATCACACTTCCTGGGTTAAAACATTCACAGAGTACAGGAGGCCAGGGGCAATAAAACAAATTGCCAAGCCTGTTTTCCCCTGAGCATCACACCATCTGACCTCGGCGAGTGTGTGAATGTGAGAGGACAATGGAGCGGTTTGGTAACCGGCCTCAGGCACATCCGAGTGCCAGCTAGAAGAAGAGGCCCTGGTGAGTTTGTGTGCCAAGGTTGTCCCTCTGAACCCCGTGTTGACCAGTTCCAGGCGGGAACAGGAGGAAAGGCTCAGATCACAGGGCTCAGCAGCACTTCAGAAGAAGAGAGGGGATAAAAGTCTTTACTGGCTCCTCTGCTCTGTTTTTCTGCTTTATCTCGACTCTCATCACTTCAACGTCCATCAAACACAGCCGAGCTCTGGTTGACCCAAAAGCTCTCTCGGCTCAGCAGGGGCCGGTGCTGCTGTCTTGTGGGGGTGTGGCTTAAAGTCTCTCATTTCTTTTTTTTTTTTTTTTTCCCCCTTCTCCCCTCAGGCCAAGCTCTGCCGCTTCCCTCTCAGCTCACCGGCCCTCTTAATAAGCATGAGCTCTCTGTGAATATGGAATAAACTTGCTGCTCGCTTCTATCACACTCAAATGAACAAAGGGAAAACCCTTCATCCTTTTCCTCTTCTTTTTCCATTGTAACAGCTTCATACTTTTGTCTCCATGGCCCAAGAGCGTATTGTATTCCATCTCTATTTTTTTTTTTACAGAGAGACAGGAAGAGAGGACTGTTAGACAGTTATGCGAGCAGATACGCACCACCTTCTTCCCATTAAATTGTCTGGTGTCTGGACAGTTTTGTCTTTCTCAAACTATTCTGTCCTTTGTTTCAGCAGTGCGTCAAATCTGTGTTTTGTTTTTTTTTTTGTTCTAGATGTCCAGCAGATTCATTTCAGTTACACATTCAGTACAGAACACAGTATTCCACGATTGAATTTGTGACACAACGGCAAAAAACTGCAATCTCAGATGAAAAGAACATTGTCATTTCACAGCAGACTGCGTTAGCTCTCTAAACTGTTGATCCTGATACGAAAGCCTTTGGATTGACAGCTCATTTGAGCAGATATGAGCTTCTATGCCCGCCCTAGAACTTATAACAGCCAATGAGTGATCATGTAGACAAGTGACCTACTCTCTTTTTTTCCCCCACTCGCGCTTGATGTTTGATGCATCATGTAGCGAATGAGATTTCAAAGCCAGACCTAGCACTAGAAATGCAAGTTGACGTCATTTCATTCATTTTTCTCTTTCAGTAAGCTGTTCTTCCATTGGAGCACTTGTTTATTTTTACTATTCTACATGCACAAACTTACTGTAAATAAGAACTTTATTTGTGCCCTTGTTACTCTTGGGCAGAAGTATTTTGAGGTAATAAAATGGCTTATTTTGCCAGGCACCTGGATATTCCCTCAGAGAAACGATAGTTAAGTGTCCATTTTCAGTGATATTGTTATTACATTTGTAAGACTATATAATGTGGACCCATTGGGTTTTCTGGCTAATGGGGGCAGTTACAGGTCATCTTCAGGCTTATATTTGCATTATAAAAATGTAGGCAGGAAAAATACATAAATAATTCAGTGTGTTCAAACTCCTCTAGATACATTAGTATGACAGCTTGGGGAGGAAATTCAGCCTTATAACCTTTCGAAAGGAGCCCAAAATCATGCCTGTCCTCCAAATGGTTGAACAAGATTTGAATTTAATTTGGACTAGACTGGGATACTCACTTTAGGAGCATTTTATATAACATCAGTGTCCAGGAATAAGTACAGGTTAAATGTTCACATTTTCCCCAATCGCAAACGACTTTTTATCCCTATTACAAGAAGAAGTAGAATCTTTATATACCACATACACTTCTGAATTCAACCCATCCTGAAGGATTCCAGATCATACCCAGGACCCGGAGGAGTAACATGCGACTTCATCTCCTCACGGGAAGGCAGGACCCTGGGCCTTCTTGCTGTGAGGCAACAGTGCTAACCACTGTACCACCATACTGCCTACAGTCCATGCCCCCCCCCCCCTCCTTGCACTTGTCCTTTCTACCGTTTGATCGAGATTCGGTGTGGCATGTAAGCTCTCTCTCCCTTTCTCATTGCAAAGGTAAACTCATCCATCAACACTGATTTGTCACAAGTGTTTACCTCTGCTTTTCCTCTGCTGTCACCTCTGCCTGCCTCCGACTCATCAACTTTAACCCCTGTCGCACCTCATTACCGACTCTCCCCCAGTTCCCCCAATTAGAGTGATGAAGCGCATCTTGGAGTCACGTGCGAGTTTGTTTCCAGGTGTGCGAGGATAGTTTGTGCATGAAATACATGTCCACCCTGACCACCACTGCTGTGTTTTTCGCGGAAGTTCTCTCCCAATAACCGTGGCCATTATCCTGTGTAAACCCCATAAACATCCTTTATGGGCCATTAAGGTCTTTTGTTGGAAAAACAAAACCTCCCATACAGAGTGGTTCCCTGGAGACTGCTGCGAAGCTTAGGGCCATTGTTTTGGGCTGATTTAGCAGGGGGTACGGAACGGTCAGGATAAGGTAGCGTTGGCTGCTTGGGAGGAGATATTACTCTGTGGTTATTATGTTTTATTATGCTGTGAGCAGCTGTCTCCGCACACTGTTCCAGTCCTCTGAGACGTGGAGGTAAGCGGGAGAAGAGAGGGGGAAACCGGCGAGAGGGGCGTTTTCCTGCTGCCACCGAGATGAAGAGGAGTCTCAGTGAGTGATGAGAGGATTGTGAGCAGGGTTTTAAAAAGGCTGGACTGTAAATTTGCATCCGCTCAGCTGCGAGCCCGACACAGCCCCCATCGGCCAGCCCTGCTTAACCCAGCTGAAGAGGTCTAGCCCCAGCAGAACACATTAATTTAGCCGGGGGAACCACTTAGAGGGCCCTGGAGAGCTGGGCGCCTTTCTCTGCTGCTTTTCTTTCTCCACGCTTTAATTTCATGGCTGTTAGCACAGACTCCTTGAGTCTGGACTCCTCTGCTCTCCATTATCCTGCTATAGTGTTACCCTCCCCTCCCAGCTAAGCCAAGGAAATGGAAAGGACCATAATGCTGCATTACCAATCCTTAGCAATCCACTCAAACAGAAAATACATCAGGAATAAGAGTAGCATTATCCTTTCCCCTCTTACTCACAGCTGACAATAGAGGTTGTGCGACTATCTCTTATAGGCCACCTTGAAGAGAGAGAGAGGGAGAGAGGAAGAGGGCGAGACAGAGGCAGACAGATAGAGGGAGAAGCTGGAGAGGAGCACAGCATGACATCCCATACTGCCAACATGAAGATAAAACTGTTATTATGGAAAGCTCATCATTCTTAGTGTAATTGACAACTAAGGACAACTAAGCCAGTGGCCTCATGAACAGATTATTACTCACTAAGTGGCTGGACTGTGATCTGGACGTTGCGCGACCTCTTGCTGCGGTCGATGAAGTCTCCAGTGGGCGTCTTCTCCCGCTCCGTCACGCGACAGATATATTTCCCGGCGTCTTCGGGGCGCAGGTGCTGCAGCTTGAGGAGGTGCACGTTGGGGCTCTCTTTGCGCACGGTCATGTGACCGGCGGCCTCGCGGGCGACGTAATCGGGGCCCAGGACAGGCACGGCACTGGGGCCCACCACGGCCACCGGTGAGCTGCTGAAGACCCACGACACCGAGAAGAAACGCTCCGGCACATTCTGGGCCTCGATGGTGCAGCGAAGCTCCAGCGGCTCACCGGCCGTGAAGGACCGTCGCTCCGTGCTCACCTGGATGCTGAAGTCCCGATCTGAGTGAGAAAGACAGAAGGGAAAGAGAAGGAAAAATAATGTGTTAACACTTGGGGTCTCGAAACAACACATGTATGTAGCACATGATCATGGGAGTTTTAGTCTACCTTGTTAAACCACCACCGTTGCTAATGAGAATTATTCAGTAATAGATGTTCATGGATGAGGTAATGTCTTGAAACTCTATTCATATATTCACTCTCTGACGTATCATCTGATGTCTCCCAGGGAGTTATAGTAGCAGCTGACCAAATGAAACCACTGTTACATTTAAGGATAAGAATGCTAGTGTTTCCCTCACATTCACTTTACTTCCGATGCGACCTCTCCTATTTATTACAAGGCTACTTATGCGGTTGTGTTGTGAGTGCAACCAATTGTCGAGAGGTCATTCGGTGGGTTTTTGATCAGCTGCATAATTAACAAGCTTCTTCCACATGTGGAATCGCAGGTTCAAACAAACCCTAAAAGCGAGGTGTGGTTTTTGGGGATGACCTTTTACCTTTGCTGACGGAAAAAGCAGATAACGATGCTCGGAGAGAGAAAAATTGAAGATAGAGAGACAATTAAAGAGGAGGATTAAAGCAATACTATGTTATGTAGGCAAACTCCCAAAGTGATTCAGATGGAAAAATGTTGATTCTTGAGTCTCATCTCAGGTTGTCAAGTACTGGCACCCCCACCCGCCTTCCCTCTCCTGGGAATAGCCATTCCGCAGGAACTGCTATATTTACACAACCCAACTTGATGTGTAACAAAGATCTCGTCGTTTTAGGTCATTTAAATGCAGAAATATTATATATCACATATTTTAAAAGGAATGTTTAGTAGAACACTCAGAAATGTGAGATGGCTGCAAAAAGTTGCATACTCCAAGGGAAACACTGCGCGATACAACTCTGTGATGTGTGAAACAAAAAAGAAAATCCTCCTTTTGAATGCTGCACATCGTTGTGTCTTTGTCAGATAAGAATTTTATACAATCCAGGTAAAAAGAACAAAACCCTTGAATACAGCACTGGATCTTAAATAAAGCTGCAGAAATGAAAGAGCGTAGGTGTGTGGGCGATCGCTTCAAGAGAGTGATACTTGTTACGTTCCCACAACAACTTGCTCCTGATGCCTAAAACAAGGCTGATGTCTAAATATGGGCCGCAGCTGAAATGCATGACACTGCTGCGGTTTTTTCTTAATATGCAAGAGAGAGCGAGAGAGCGAGAGAGAGAGAGAGAGAGAGGGAGGGGAAGAGGATTGTGGGGGTGGCTGTTAGAGGTGGTCAAGGATGGACCGGGCTATAAAATAGCATCGGTTATTGGTTAGAGAGAGAGAGAGAGAGAGAGAGAGAGAGTAGAAACTAGAGAAGCTTGAGGTCACGCAGTGCATCGCTCCTGCAAAACGCTGATCTTTCAGAGCGCTCTTCTCTTGCCCCCCTTGGTTTCACCTCTGCAATAAAAAACACATCTAATTAAAATTCTCTTCAGCAGTCTGAAACAGAGTCAGGCGCTCTCCTCCTCCTCCTCCTCCTTCTCTAAGACAGAGCAGAGAAAGTAAATACTGCCAGTGTTGAGCCATATTATGCTGGCTGTCTGCGCATGTGCGCCCGTGTTTGCACGTGCGTGTACGGGCCGCGTGTGCGCAGTAGTATTTGCCGTATTAATTTCGAGATGATGAGCACAGTGTGTATCAGAGACGGCTGCTTTGCCTCTCAGTGAGGTGGCTGCCCCGAGCTGTAATTACAAAGACTTTAAACAGACTTCCTGAGAAACACACTCATGTGGAAAAGTTCAAAGCCTGTCGTCAGTGTGGAGCTCGTTACGCAGGGGAACATTATGGTGGGAGTGAGAGCGGTATTGTTTACACGTACAGGTTCTATAGTGCTGTCAATTACAGTCATATCATTGCATCTGTCTCATTTGGATGGAGTTTTTCCACTACATTTGATATTTTGCAGTCTAAATGATGATAATTGATGGCGAAAATAATGACCGCTTGCAGCAGGAGTGCACGCGTACTCGCAAACAACAGCACAGGGATGATGAAAAAGTCCCACAGATGCTAAAAAAGAGCAGCGAGAGCATTGTATTATGACATTTGAGTGTGATTAATTTTGAAGGAAGAGGGAGTGAATCTAAAAGGGCCATGACCTGCTTTGACAAGACCTTGACACCACTCAGCATGGAGCTCTATTAGTGCCGTGTTTTACAGGGAGGGTTCAGCAGGATGCAGACTGAGACACAGGGTAGGAAAAAAAAAAACCTCCCAGGTCCAGAATGTGATAGCGTTTAGAGCTAATAAGGGAAAAAGAAGAGTATTAAGTGCAGCTGGCAGGAGGAGTCAGAAGGATTGGAAGGAGAAGGAGTGGGTGAAGAAGAAGAAGAAGAAGAAGAAGAAGAAGAAGAAGAAGAAGAAGAAGAAGAAGAAGAAGAAAAGTGCAGTGATGAGACATGACTGCAGAAAATGAGAGGTGATGTGAGAGGGAGGAAGGAGGTGGGAGAAGGAAAAAAAAAAAGCGAGAAAAGAAAGAATGAGATGGTAAAAAGTGTGAGCGAAAGGTACATTAGGATTCTGTCCGTCGCTCCCCTCTCTGATGCTGAAGCTGTGGGTGATTAGCTAGTGATGGGGCTGTCTTGAGATCCACTCCATCTTTTATAATAGGAGCCTAATGGAGGAGCGGCTCCCTCTCCTTTCTAAATCCCTCTCTCTGTAAAAATATGCACGCGGACAGGTGCAACACCAAATACATAAGTCCAGCCTGAAGGTGTGCAAGTTGTGCCCTCCCTGAGCAGTAAAGTACACAAGGAGAAATCAAAACGAAACCACACATATACTCAAGTTCGAGCCCCATACACAACCCTGCTGTATTCTCTCTGTCACGCAACAACACCTCCATCCATTATAGATTACAGAGCAGACAGAGAGTGATGACGGGTGCTCGGGTTGGAGGGGGCTCTTTTGTGTCTCCTCCCTGAAGGAGCAGGAACTCATCTGACAAACCTGCTTTACATCCCGTTGCCAGCTCTCTCCCCCTCATCCACCCAGCCGGCACTATCTGGGGCACCATCAAGTTGTATCGGTCCAGAGCAGATCTGACACTTAACGGAGGAGCGACTCCACTTTGAAATGATTTACTGGCATGAGACCACTTGCCACCGCGTGCCGCCTTGTTAATTGAGCTAATGTCGAGAGCGGTTTATCACCCATCTCTGTCGCCCTTTCTTGGAAGCATACAAAGAGATTCTTTATGGGTGAGGAATACAACGCGGTGGGTGCAACAGGGGTCGCCTCGGGTGGGAGGGTACGAGCACATGCGAGGAGTCATAAAGATGCCTTTGTCTCTGACAGCTTATTAGGTCATCATAATTTGAGGCCCGCTCGTCCATCAGTCGCCCCAACACACTCTTTGTTTCTCCCACTTACTGACATCATACATCATGCACCCCGCTCTAAACTTTCCCCTCTCCCTCCCATCATTTAAACAATCTCCTCCTTCAGAGTTGGCAACCATGCCAAACCAGAGAGGTTTCTTCCACTAATGCACTCAGCTACGGACCAGACTGGTGCCATTGTTGGCGAGGAATGAGTGATTGAAAACAACATTTTTGGCTCCTGATCTCTCGGCTACCTGTTGCCTCGGAGACTGTATGTATATGTGTAGGAATCCATAGGCCTCCCGTGTCAGGCGCCCGCGCTGTTCGAAGCTGGTTAAGTTATTCTTGGACGTGCTTGTAATGTTGCCCGTCACACAGACACAAGTACAAAAGTGGGCTGTCTGTGGAGGTTTGGTTAAGCCCTTTTTAGTGAGCTAATGAGCTTAGTGCGAGATACTGATCAGCAATCAGAGGAAGCCGGCCCACATGCTTGTGTGCGTGTGTCTGTCAAAGGGGACCCAAGAGTAGACCAGCATCTTTTATCCCCCAACCCCCAGCCTCCCTCCTTCTCCTCCCTTCACTCACCAGTGGGCTGAACGCGGAGCTGCGTCTTCTCACTCTGCTTGCGGGTCATGGCGAACCAGCTGCCGTCTGCGTCCTGGATCCACTCGGCGGCTTGGCAGTAGAGCAGGCCCTGGTCCACGGGCTGCAGCTTGTGAATGGTCAGCCTGTAGGCGGTGGCGCTGGTCTTGTCCAGCCTGAGGTCCCCCGCCGCCATCCTCTGCCGGTAAGGTCCACCAGAGCGCAGAACGAAGTCCCTCGACAAGGTGACGAGCTCCTGAGGCGGGGCCGCCGCGTCCTCCGGGGACCGCAGGTACCAGCCCACCGATAAGTGAGTGTGCTGCAGCGTGGTCCGAGACACCTCGCAGGTGAGCTGAAGCGTGTCGCCTTCCACCTTGGAGAGGGTCTGGGCTGGAGCTGTCACTGTCAACGAGTCGGCGATGACTGAAGTAAAAAAGGGAAATAAAAAAGAAGAGAGAGAAGTAAGTCAGAGTGAAGAAACATGGAGGCTGTTTGGGATGTAAGCACCCAATATGCATAGTGCCCTCTTGGATAAAACATGATAAACCCCCCTTCAGTGGAGAAAATGTGGTGAAGTGCCATTCATGGCACCCTTTTTGTGCACTGGTGCCCTATCACATACAGCTGGTCCCCCTGTGTTTGAAAAAAAACACCGCGAAAGTGCTCACTTGGATGCCCCTATGGCAGATAAAACCTGATAAATTGCCCCTTAGGGTGCTAGTTCATGCACCAGTGCCCCAACATTTGTAGCTGGTGCCCCCCGTGTTCGAGGAAGCACTCCGGTACAGCTAGTGCCCTATTCATTTTCCTCGCACCTGCCCCTCAAACATCCTGAGTCAGTGTAGAAAAGTTTTTCCCCTTAAAGGCCGTACAAAGATATTGTTAAATGTGTAGGCCTTTTCACAACAAAGCAGACTATTACTATTACGGAAGTGAAAATAAACAAGCCTTCTGCTGGGAGCGGTGCAGCATCTGATTGAGTCCCGAGCGTGAGCGAAAGGTGTTAATACAACCGAGCTTTTGTTCTGAGGTGACTGCCCTCTATTTCCGCTTCCATACATGAGTTACACATGTCACCGTGCGTTGATGGTGTTTTCTAAATCTCAATCAGCCGGATGCCTCAGGGGGCACTCCGTCACTTCTTTCAGACTGATTCTATCCTATATGCTCGGCTATAGCAAAACACAACAGCTCCAAGCTGGGCATCTTTACAGCCGCTCTTCCTCTCAGTAAACCTTTTGAGTATTTTTTGATCACACACACTGAATATACAAACAGTGAGTTGAAAAAAAAAATGCGGTAATAAATTCATCCAAGCTCTTCTATCGACAACACAACCGAGAAGAGAAGACGGACTTCAAGCCAGATGGTTGAGAGCGACGGAGATGAGAGAGGGAGGACAGTCAAGTGCTAGTAAGCAACACAGACATCAAGATGTGATAATTTAAGAAAACGGGCTGTGAACGCGCCACACATCGACAGAAATAAACACGTATAGCTTTTAAAAAAAGGAGCTGAAGGGAGTATTTCTGGATATGTGCCACTGTACATGAGTGGGTGCTGAAGAGAAGAAAAGATTGTGGGAGGGATAGAAAGCACTGGACCCCATGACTCCAAAACCATAACAGATTAATGGTGACGAAAGAGGAGGAAAAGTCGCGAGGTTGTGATAACAAAAGGCTGTGTTTGGACGCTCTCCTGTTTGTCCTCCTATCATCATTTAATGCACGGCCTCACGGCTGTAGGCTGCAAGCACAGGGACGGTGTTACTGCACGCACAAACACATGCACGTGCACACACACACTGTACACAACGCCTGATAACAGTATATACAAAGTCGTCGCTGTTCACAATGGACAGCAGTCAACCATTTAAGCCAGGCTGGAATGAAATGAATTGAGCGAATAAATGCCGAGGGAAGCTTTCTTGTATTACCATGTGGTGACTGTGAGCCCTTCTAAGAAGCCTGAAAATGGAAGTGCTTTGTGAGAGCTTATGCTAGTGGAGTGCTTTGTCAAGATGTTTGGCTATTCAGGCTCTTAAGGGATTGTCATTGTGAAGACTACAAATCAGCGTGTTTGAGGTCTGTTCCTCTCCTCAAGTCACCTGCTATGGGGAAACATCAGGAGCGTAGCAAAAACGGGGGTGGGACGCGAGGATGAGTCCGGGGGGCCCAGGCTGTCAAGTCAAATGACTGAGTTGAGTGAATAGAAATTCATTTCCAGCTATTGTGATAATGGAACAATTGTTTCGGACATTTCCCAAACAAAAATGTCAAACGTTGGCCGATTTTAGCTTCTCAAATGGAAGGATTTGCTACTTTTTCTTGTCATCTGTGATAGTAATAGTGATTGTTTTTGGAGCATTATTCACTTTTTTTTTTTTTTACATTTTAAAGAATAACAGTTCATCACTACAGGTGAAATACCTAGTGAAGTTTGCCCTGACCTAACTCAGTTGAAGGCTTTTGTGCTAGTGGTGACACCAGCGCTCTTCTGGTGATTTGAGCTCCCAATCCGGACCGTCAGATGAACAATTAACCAAGACTACTTGCTAAAGGCAGCTATAGTTTGCAGCAGTTAGCAGTTGCTATGGCGAAACGCTGCCCCCTGTTTGATATGAGTGTTTATTTGACAGGTAGCCAATTCTTTATCTACATATTGCACCTTTATTCATGATAATCATTCATAGAAAAATCAATCATTAAAATAATTAGTTGCTGCCCTACAGAAATGGGGCCCTTGCTATGTGAAAACAGAACAAAAATTAACCAAAGAAATGATTTAAGGCATCCAAAATAAGATTGCTCCACATTTGGGTCGGGTGTGCAGGGGCAGGGAAACATGCAGGACATTTTATGGTGTATTTGTCCGTTCCTTTTTGCTCAAACCATCCAGGTGCCCTGTCATATCAAACTCCTCAGTACAAACATTGAACGGTTGAGTGCTACCTAGCTGTGCTCACTACTCGGAACAGTGGAAACTAGCTGACAGTCCGTCCTGGTCTGTGTGCTCAGCGCCCAGCCGGTGCTGTCTGTGCAGACAGTCAAACAATAATTCAAGACCAAATCAAGGCTGGCAAAAAAAAGGACAGAAAAGGCAGAAAAGAATTGAAAGATAGAATAAAGGTAGAATTCATGGTAAGTCATTCTCAAAGCATTTCACATGTGAGTGAGACATGAAGTATGTGGATGTGATTTGCAATGACAACAATGTGCTGCGTTCACAGTCAGCAGCTATCGCTAACTCAGTATCACTAAGCTAACAGCCTCTGAGCCAAAGAACAGAGCTGAGCGGCAGTGATTCCTTCAGCAGCTAACATTAGCACAAAACACACACCTACAGCAGTAAACAGTAGGCTAACTGTTTTAAGAGTTGTTTATTTATGCATTTATGGGACTAGAAGAGCTACGCTTGTTGAATGCCTAGAAGCGGTGTGCGTTGGAGGAGGGTGGGGGGCGGGGGTGCTCGTTTTTCAGCAGGATGCTTTAAAATTCAGTTTGCTTTTCATGGTTTTTCTTTCTTTAAACACATCCACTTAAACTAATGGGTCTCTACATAACCAGCAGCTCTTATGTTTGGAGATCTGAACATGTCAGACAGTTTGATCAGGCTGTTGTACCAGCCACCCAAATAGGGTTGAATTTTGCTCATCAAGATTGATGCATTATTCACTATCAATTAACCAAAATGTCAAAAAACAAAAACAAACACCCTATCTCACAGTGTTAAAGTGAGAAAAAAAAATTCTGGATCCTCCACTTTTTCTGGATCCAAAAGCTACAGGGGGCTATCTGACCCATCCTCTCTCCAAGTTTCATGGAAATCTGCTCAGTAGTTCTTGTGTAATCCTGCTCACAAACCAACATGCATTTTCCTTTGTCCAACCAACTCTCAGTTGAAGGAGAACAAGGTGAGAAGTATTGTGTTGTACCTAGCTCATCCTGCAAGAAAAATCCATGGAGCTAATGACGGATAAACCGGTTTTTGGGATAAAATGTATATACCCTCCTCTACTTCTCCCAGGGCAGAGATTGTTTAAAACAAATAACTTATAGTCTCATAGAAGAATAATAATGTTTTTAACTTAACACTTACTTTACTTCCTACTTTCTCCCGAAGTGAGGATTTCCCAGATGCTAAAATCGCGTTCCTGTTTACACATTGTAGGAGGCTACTTTCCTGCTTGGTGAAAAAGGTGGTTGAAACGATGATGTAGAGGTAATTCAGATCAGACTATGGTAGAGATTCCAGCCTGAAAAGGTCCATTTACTATTAATAATCGAGGTCATGAAATGTGTTTAGCGGCTGTGGCTTGTCACAGAAATGCAGCCCACATGGATGATCTGTTGGGGCCCGGTGTTATATTCTGTCAAAGGGTCCTAAAATCTCAGGTGGCTCATAGATGCAAGAAAAAAAAAAAAAGCTTGATCCACCAGTCATGGAAGCGTGTACGTACAGACTGCATTCCTACCACGCAGGCATGTTTCTGAGCGTGTGTGCGCTCACGAGTCCGTGTGTGCAAACATGAGTAAAATTGAGAGATGGGGGGATTGCAAGAACAGAGAAATAGACACCGCTAATGAAACAAACGGGGGGGGAACAAAGGCAGAGAGATCAGAGAAAAAAGATAGAGGAGGCGGAGAGAAGAGGCTTGACATCTGGTTACTGGAGTTTAACAAGACACTCAAAGAAAGAAAGCGACGATGAAGCAGAAGTGGCAGGGAAAGAAAGGGAGTAATCAGGTGGGTCGGACAGGGCGGCATTTTAATGAGATGGAGATATAAGTCCAGACGAAAATAAACAGTTTCCTCGCGACAGTTCAAAGCAATCCCTAAAATACTGACGAGGCCTGACTGAAATATGTCCTCTAATCCTCTTCTCCATTACCTTGAGTGCTTGATAAACAGCCGAGCATTGAGGGAGGCAAACAGTAGTCAGGGGCTGCGATAAAACTATTGGGCTGATATATGTGTTTGTTTGTTGTATGATAAAATGACTAACATGGGAATCTTAGCGGGCCCGCATTAGTGTTTACGTTCAGCCGCTTTATTTATTGCAGGTTTAGGCTCAGCAATCTGCTCATGTTAATGGCGGAAACTGCCCGGCGATCATAATTTTCAAGTCGCATCATTCAGCTGCTTGCAGAGGAATCATAACGTGACGATGTGATCTCGTGACAGTGTCCACAGAAATAAATGAGTCATTCAAAATAAACAAGACGTGGGAGCTTTGCAGACATGTTCTGGGTGGAATCGCGTTAGTGGATCAGTTGTTTGCATCTTCGTCGTGATACGTATTTGTCACAAAACTACGAGGTGCTCCGTCGAGACCAGATCGTTTTAATAACACGTGCCCTGCTCCCTGAAGGGCCTGCTGTTGCCAGGTCCTCTCACTCCCGACTTCTCCAGTCAACACTGAGTGAGCGGCAGCTGAGCTCGCATAGACAAACAGTTACCACAACAACACACCTACGCTACAACCTGCCATCGCCATAGCAACCCTCCCACATGATGCTGAGGGCCTCTGAGAACAGCCGGTAGTTACTATAACAACCGCATCCCTAACACCAGTTGTGACAGTTCAATTCGCGTCCCCTCTGCGGACCCGCCGGGAGGGGACAGTGCGTGACAACAGCGGGGAGACTCTTCACATCCCTCGGCCCGCTTCTTACAGCGGGTACTTAACACTCCGACTTCATCTCAAGTCCTCTGGGCCAGTAACATCCCCACACACAGACATGTCTGGGTGGCAGAACCAATCAGATAGCAGCAGTCAGTCTTAGCATTTCCGAGGGCTGGGCTGAGGTTGAAAACATGCCGAGATCCTCCAACAGCCCCACTGACCCCAATCTGGGAGGGATTAGGAGCAGCATGAGATGGCATTCTCTGGCACACACACACACCCACTTTTACCACTTGTGAGAATCTAAAGCGGAGCTGCTGTGTGTCTATTTACAAACACTACAATAACCTTAGAGGACAAATCTCAGAAAAATATATTATTTTGCAGTCAACAAAGCCTACAAAAAGACCAAAACAAACTACTAATTTATCCTGGGATTAAGTGGAGCTAGAACCTGATATGCTCCGCGACCTTGCAATTTTGTGCAAACACGGCATCAAGATTCACCGCCGTGCAAAATTCACAGGGATTGCCGACAGGAACTTCCTAGAAGGGCAGATACAGAGTAGGGAAAGACCTCGGTTGATGTACAAAAACTATTACAAACGCCTCAGTCAGCCATATGCGCTGTACCTGCTGCAGCAGATATATACTCACACACCAAATATGCAGCAACACACTGAAAATAGTCCCTTAAAAAGCGCTTTTTACGAGGATCGGGGTGTATCATCAAAGTAAAGTGTGTCAATATCTGTACTTATGATGAAGGAAAATCCTTAATTAAGCAGTTGACTGAAGTTAATTAATTCAAGGCTATAAAAACCTTGTTCTCTAAATAGTTATTCTTTTGATCGAAACATTGATCTGAAGCTCAACTCTGAGGCTGTTCTGCAAATACTTTTCTCATGAATGATAAATATAGAAACCTGTGATCGACCCATATCAAGTTCAGGGATAAGTTAAAAACTTTAGTCAGCTCAACATGGACTGGGTTACTTTGGGTGGTTGAACAGATGTGCCTGGCATAATCCAAGTTTCCTGAATCCCCGAGATCCAAAACTGATTGTAAAGACATTATTTCCACCCACCTCAGACAGGGTGCGCGCCAACGCTATAAGCATAGCAGCTACAGTGAAGATCTCAGCTCAAAAAAGGGTATAAACAACATCTTCTCAAATCAATTTTGGATTTTAGGGCTGCCATAGACTTGGATTAGGATGAGGCATTTTATCTTTTTTTTTTAGTCATTCGTTATTGCTTTAAAACAAGTCTCTGTCTATTTCAGTTGTTTAGGAGAATGCCAAAGTGAGTTTTGTGGTGAAGCTCAAGAAATTTGTGAACTATGACGCCCGAAATCAGCACGGGGATGAGCAGAGAATGACAATGACAACTTTTCATATTTGGGTGAATTCATCCTTTAACAGAATCATCCCAAACTGCATGTGTGCATGCGAAACCGCTACAGAAGGTGAAGCCAATGTGGCGAAGCAAAAGCTGTGCAGGTGGAACATCCAGCTCCCGGCTCATCTGAGGGTTATTTTCATTTTACCTCAGAGTAAACACAGTCAGGAAAATTTGTTCCTGTTAGCAAATACCGGATATTATTCATACCTTCGGAGGTTTTCAATAAACTCATTTAATTTTCCTCCCTTACCCCGGTAAAACTGCCAGGGAAAGTGTGCTGAGGTTGATGTGAATGCCTTATTCCAGTGCAAAATATTCATAACATTTGGCACAGTCACCTTTGCAGAAAGCTGTGCATGTACCGCTTAATGAGCCCGTCTTTATGAGCATGAAACGGATCAACAATTTCAGGACTTTATAGGGGATGAGATTTAAGCTAATTTTGCTCCTTCGGATCACATACGCAGAGACTGGAATCTCAAAGTGGGAAACGATTAAGACATCTGTCACTGATGAATCAGGTGATCGCATTTTAACGAAGAGCTCCTCGTGTGTGGATGTGAAGAGAAACATGCCTGTGTGTTCATCTGCTTTTTTTTTCCTCCCCCCCTTTGACTGACACAGATGCCGTCAATCCTTTATAAATCTTTAAAACTACTCTCTTCCTGCTCTACCTCATCTGCAATTTCTGCTTTCATCTCGCTCCATTCCAGATCTTCCCGTACTCTCTCAGCCGTGTGAAGTGAGCGACAGTTGTCATCCCTCAAGCTGGCCTTTTAAGTCCAGTCACACAGGGATAGAAATGTGGGGGACACGAGGACACAAAAACGGAGGGAAAAAGGATTTCACAAAGACGACACGAGGAGAAAAAGATGGTAATTTATGAAGTCTGATCTGTACATTTTTTGCATGCGCCTAAACTTTAAAAATCTCTCTGCTGCGTGCGCGCGACGGCTTTTGAAGTCGCAGCGGCACAAAAAAGATTCCTCACAGAAAAAGGGAGTAGGAGCAACAAGAAATCAGATAGTAGTATTTGTTCGGGACCCTCGCTGTGGCCTTGTCATGGGAGAAGACGCTGACAGGAGGAACTGGAGAGATCCACGCTGCCCTCCGGATGTTACCACAGCTACAAATGTTCTGGCACACGCGCACACGCGTTCTGTCATTTAAAAAACACAAAACAGAACACATGTATACACCCACACAGATGTCAAACCATTATGTTTCTCTGCATCGGATTTCGAATATATATCTCTATATGTGTCTGTGTGCCTATTTAAAGGTTAACTGTAAGCGAAAAAAGGCAGCAAGTTCCTGGCTTCTGAGTTTTTGTTTTTTTTATTTCATTGAGAGTGTAGGAGCTCGGCCTCAGTTGGGAAAATGTCAAACTATTGCCACTGGCTGCCGGCCAGTCAGGATGGAGTCGATGTCAGAGGTGTGTAGCGGTGGCACTCTCCATGATGGAGCTGACATATATTTTAATTCATTTATGCCTGCTGGCAAATACTGCAACAAACCGCACGGCGGGGCGGTCAATGGGAACTCCCACGAGAGCTGGTCGGCTGACCCTACTGGCTATATGTTGCCAAAAGTATGCGGACACCTGAACAAAGTAGGTAGAAATCCCTACCGAGTGAGACTGTTGTATATCTAACTCCACAACTATGGCCGTTAATCTTCTGCCTTAGTACTGGCACTGGCCAACAATATACATTGTTATCACAATATGTGACTATACATGGTCTTGGGTTTTGGATATGGTTACAGTGTGATTAGTACATTTTATTTATCAATAATCTCAATATTTCATGAAAGTGCCAACAGTCACCCATACATCATTGTTGAAATATGTAATATATGAATACACAGATTTTTTTTTTTTTTTTTTTTTTTTCAGCTAGTGCTTTTGGAGGAGATGTGAAAATATATCAGGATTTATCAGGCCGCGTTAGGAAGGTGTTCCCAGATTTTGGCTGCAGGGATTTGCTCTACTTAAGGTCAGGCACCAGTGTTGGGTGATAAGACTCGGCTTACAGACAGCATTACAATTCATCCCAAAGGTCTTTGATTGGGTTGAGGTTTAGGGTTCTGCGCAGGTCACTCAGGTTGTTCCTCACCAAACATGAAAACCCTGAGGCTACACTCAGACCATCTCCAGCACCATGTAATATTTAAATGGAGTAAATTTGAGGCAAAACAATGCAAGGCTGACGGGCAAAAAGGTCGAACCAGACACAAAATGATTTAATCATGCGGCTCCTCTACTCTCCAGTCCGAATGGCTCAAATTGAGAAATTGTCTTATCACAGGGTTTGTGATGCTCAAAAAATGTATCCTTCTACAGCTGTGCCTTTCACAATGTAAGCTTATGGGGAAAAGTATTTCTGGACCCCAGTGCATCACATGAGAATGTAATAACACGGTTTGGCCACTACAAAAGTTGGCTTCAAATCCTGGCGCTCTTCCTGGGGGTTTGCTGTGCAAGTTCATATTGCTGACGGACAGACGGTTATTTTGCGCTGAACAGACAAAATAGTCGCCAACTTTCTTGAGTTGTAAAATCATGTCCTGTTAATATTGCAACTGGTTGTGCAACACTTTGGTGACTGATAAGCCTTTAAACATCTGAATCTATTATCCAACTGGATTTTCCCAAATCAGATTGCGTTAGCTCACCAGTATTACCGTATTATGGTGATGTAACACTTGACGGGGTCTGGACCAAACAAGTTTGTTTACCAGGGTATCTCTGTAGCACTACAGTACTTCATTATACTGCTGATTTTTCCCACGTTTTTCTTTATCAAATGCAGTTTCCACTTGTATTCATTTTGCAGCTATACTTAACCAGCAGGGGTGCATGGACAGTGCGTCCACATACTTCTGTCAGCACAGGGTATGACATTCACATCATTACAGCAGAACGCCGCACATGTTCATCCACCGCTGAAGTGCTTACCACTTTTCAACGTGTATTGGCCTTAAGTGTCTGTGTTTGTGTGTGTGTGTGTGTGCGCGCGTGTTGCAAAGCAAATGGCCATTTGGCAAAGCCAGTAGGGTAATTATTGTTAATTACTCTGTGAAACTGAGAGTGCTGCTGAGAGGGAAACAGAGCGAGTGGGCGATCTTCAGCTCCACTTCATGTGAGTCCAGCCTCGACACTAAACAGACGTCACTTACTGACCCAGGATGCTCGCAACGCACACAGGCGTGTTGGGTCAGGAAGTAGAGATAAATACAGAAACGGTGCCTACACCTGTCTTTCTCATACTTATTATCCATTATCCAGCCTGTTCACATCCTCCACTCCTTTGTTCTCCTCTGTGAGAGCTGTTGATGAGTCAGAATGAGGGATGAAGAGGTTCAACTGGGAAATTGGGTGAGCGGAGAGAGGAGGGTAAAGTAGGAGGGAGCGCGAAAAAAAAAAAAAAAGTGAGGATGAAGACAAAGAGGAAAAGGGAGAAAAGAGCAAAGACGAAGAACAAAGAGGCAGCGCTCTCATCCCACGACCCATGACACGCTCACGCCAACTGCGAACAATGATTCCTGCGCAGGAAGAGTGCAAAAACCTACTGCAGATCGGTGACTATTATTCTGTTTGTAGCCTATATATAGATAGTGTACTTGTCACTCTTCCCTTTACACCCTAAAACTCACACGAGCCCAAACAAAAATGTTGCTGAACAACACACAGAGCGAAAAACACTTTCTCAGGAGACCGGGGAAAAAAAAATCAAGCAGGTCTTCAAACAAAACACCGTGAGCAACCAGTAAAGCAAACTGTGACGAACTGAGGTCTACACACCATCCCCAGGAGCGTGTACTGATAATAAGGACAGGATACGGGAGTAAAAGAAGAAAAAAAAAGGGCAGAGTCAAGATCATGCCTCAGAGCCAGAAAAGAAAGACGTGTGGGATTGCTCTTTAACAGAGAAGAAAGGGCTGAGACTGGAGTTGAAGGCTGTGTTGTGGGATCTGGGTCCACAGCAGGGGGGGCATCCATAATACAACAAACGCACACGATCAGATGAGCCCGACACCTTATCGAGCTGAAGATACAGAGTAACACTCCTCCAATCCGTCTGATTCTGCCTCCTCATTATTTATGTGTTATGTAATACAGAACTAAAAGCTGTAATGCATTGTATGGACCAAAGGAAGCCGTTATATATTCATTCAGTTCTTATGTCAGAGTGTTGTCTTTATTAATATTGTGTTCTGCCGTGAAAGAAAGAACATCTTGCAGTGAGAGCAAAGTTGGGGGGGGGGGTTTAGTTAAAGTTAGTGTGAAAGAACATGGGTTCAGAGTCAACACAATGGAGCTCAACTAAACTGTACTGCTACGACTGCAACTACAAGATTTAGCCATTAGCTAAAGGCTCAGGTAACCTCCTGCCTGTTTTGCAGTTAGCAGTCCCTACATGCTGTCGCAGTCCCCAGACACAGCAGCAGATGGCTATTTCCATTATAGAGCTATTTAACACTTATTTTAAAATCAGAATATATCACTTACAGCAGCTTTAGTTATTTATTTCAAGTAACCGGTCCTTGATTTCAGAGACAGAAAGCATGTTTTTTCCATTCCAGCGGTCGACTATCCCAAGCAGATTCTATCTTCCACTGCAGCCGTCTGATGGCTGATCTGACGAACGCGATGTTATGTTTTCGGGTTCGCCTGATTGGCAGCCATCTAATTAAGCTAAGTTGGCGTGTGAACTAACGTTAGATAGGAACTGGAAATGGCAACAATTGCAGCGATGCTTGTGCGGATGAACGCAATGTTTAATTCATTTCTCCTTTCAAATTCGTTCTCTTGTTTTTGGAAGAGATTTTGCAAAAAAAAAAAAAAAAACATACCTCCAAGACGCCATCCTTTTCAAACGGCATTATAAATGCTCAATTCACAGCTTGACAGGACTGCTGCGCCTCATTATTTTCGCTGAGCGGTGATTGGACGATTGCTTTTTTGCAAACTGTCAATGATATCGTGTTATTGATTTAATCCAATTTTTCCTTCAAGTCATGACAATCTTGATAAATACAAATTTAATTTTAATTTTAATTTTTTTGTTTGTTTGTTTTAATTGTAGTCCATTCTGCAAAGTTTTGATGGCCGATGAGGTCTGTTGTGTTTTGCCTATTTAACAAGGGAAAACATCGAGCAGCATGACAGCCCATTCATCAGGGCTGCGTGTGGATGGCACTGTGGACTCACTGGCTGTGATTTGCAACTCGCTGACAGCTGTCAGTTTGCAAGGCTGTCAAATAATTTTGACGTTAACACACTTAAAGTCTTGGTCGGAGGGTGGGGGGGGGTGGATGATTTTCATAATGCTAAATACGTTCTGGCATAACGGATAAATGTTTCATTAACACATCACATTCGCGCAGGATCTAGGACTTTTTTTCGCCGGCGCGTGATTAATGCAGGAAGCAGGAGCCTGATTACATAAATTCTCAGCAGTCAGAATAATCAATTAGTCGTCTTAAATGTTATTTTCTCTCGGCGGATGAACGCAGCCACGCATAGGTCAAAGTCGTGATTGTGTTAGAGGGCTGAGGCAGTTTTGATTTCGTCTCTCCCTTCACTTTTGCTGTATGTGTTCTCTGTCAGCCGCCATCCAAGAGGCAAAACACACACACACACACACACACACACACACACACACACACACACACACACACAAAAAGGGTCAAAGCGCATCTGTGAATATTAGCCGGAGTTGTCAGTCTCTTTAACTATAATGACTACAGGCTCAAACGCTGCAGAGAGACAACTGCAGAAACCATCATGCAAATAGGAAAGAGCAGAGATTTCGACAGTACATTTGCTGCGGTCTGTAAACAAATCGCGTTCCGTGCCAAAACAGGCCGGATGCAAAGTTTTTTCCCTCTCCGAGCTGAGTGTGTGCAGAATAAATAAACTCCTTATACATTATGAATGCATTACCAGTTGTTTATTATGAGGATCACAGACCATTAACGGAGAATAGCCCCCCCCCCCCGATAACCTCATAACTCAAACTGCTTTATCTTGAGATGTTTGGACGACAAACTGGCAGAAATTAAAGCAGATCTGCCCGTAATCTGCTTCTTTAATGAGCCTGTATCAGCTTGACGGCTATCGCGCCGTCCCCGTCTAATCAAGAAGCCCCTCCGCACCGTCCTATCATAACACGGCACGTCCAATCTTCTGAGAAAATGGGGAGGGAGATAAAATAGAAATGTGGGTGGATGGAGGAAAGGGGCGAGAGGATATGAGAGATCTTACAGATGCTGTTATGAGATTTTCAGTTAGAGGAGCTGTGAGGTCTCCTGCTAATGGAACATCAGTCTGAGTGGGTGTGTGCGTGAGTGAAAGTGTGTGTCCTGTGCTATAACGCAGAGGTCACGATGACTGGGAGAAAGAAAAGAAAAGGAAAAAAAAAAAACAGGCCTCTTCATTTAATAAAGGGGTCTCTGAAGCATTCTTCCCTGTCTCCTTACACTGTCATTCTTCTCCAGGCTCTGTCCCATTTTTCCTCCACACAATTTTCTCCTCGCTCGAACTGCTGAACCCCCCCCCCCCTCCATCCCACCCACCCCTCTACCATATTATCTAGCGAGTTTCCTTGTCGTTTGACTAGTTGCTTGTCAGCACCCAATTATCACTTATTCTGTTTTTCTCAGCCTCCTCCCTCCCTCCTCCAGCTCGTTCTCTTCATGGCTGTCTTGAAAGCACGGGTTGGCACGTTTTATAGAGTGCTGATCCCCCCCTAACTGACTCGCGCTCTACGTGTCAGTCAGGCGATGATCCTATTGCACTTCTTTTTTTTTTTTTTATTTATTCAGTCCCGGGGGGGTCATGGAACTAGCAAAGGGAGTAACATCTGCTCTGTGGGAGACGGAGAGAGAAACAGAGCTGGGTTCCCCCGCGGCTATTACAGCTCATTATACCTAAAGGTTGTAGGACAGGCACATCAAAATCAGGCGGTCTCTCTCCTTTCTCTCTCTTAAACACCCACCCAAACACCCAAACACACACACACACACACACAGATAGTAAAGCCCGAGGGGACAGCTGCTCTCTGACACACAAAAGGGACTGAGGTACTCCCCTGTGCTCGGCCCAAACGCTTCCCCCAGTGCCGTGACTCAGCTCGGTTCCTCGGTCAGCGGATCACAGGCGGTGCACGGGCGTGCTGCTTATTAACATTATTTTTCAGAGGAGCATACAGTAGGCTCAAACATCAGAGCTCACTGGATATGTGCAGAGTTGCAAAACGCGCGAATTTAGATTAATAATTCCATCATGGCGCTCCAATTACATTACGACAGCGGGTTTCAAGCCGATACCCTTCATTTTATTTTTGAAAAAAATGTGTTTTCATACCACTCCATTTCACGGGTCCTTTATTTTTCCTAATCATTTCCTGGCAATTTTCGGAATCATATAAGCCAAAGTTCCTTTGAGGACACAGAAAACGACACAAAGACTATGACAAACTGTCATTTCAGCGAAGGATGTGACAAATTAACCGTGACAACCAGCTGGTTCTGCGTTTCTGCGTTGAAACCAATAGACCTTTGTTATACATTTTGTCGAGTTGTGTATTCAACCCAAAGAAATCTGGGTTTTTATTCAAGGAAATGGCGCTTGTCATATGGTGGTGACACGCGGCCAATTCTCACATATTAGCATGTTACCAAATGACATAGCCCTTTTCGGAAGATTTAACAGCGACATAGCAGCTCTCTTCCAGACAATTACCGTGCCAATAAAGCCTTACCAATATAATAAGCTATATAAAACGGTAAATGAGGATAAAGAACTGCATAGAAATACATCTGATGCACGTTTCACCACTTCGTCTTTTCGTTCATCTTGTATGCACATGTTTTTTTTTTTTCCTCACCGGACGGCAGAAACAGAGAGGGAGAGGAACAACAAAGGGATAAAGTGGGAGAAGCAAAAGAAAAAGGAAGATGGGCAGTGAGTGAAGGAGTAGGCTTTGTTATTGTCACAGGAGAATGGTGACGTGGTGTTTAAAGGGCTGAATGTTGCGATAAGAGAGGGATCCGCGGTGAGAGGAAGCTTTCAAATGAGAGACGCTGTTTACACAAAGGCGGACGAGGAGGATTTAACACTAACTGAGGCGCGCACGCACGCACACACACACACCAACACACACACACGCATTTTAAAAAATATGACACAACCTCTCAGTGAGGCCCAGCCAGGAAAAATGAGCCTGAGTGAGTGCGTTGGGGAAGATGGAGAGTAAGCAGGAGATTAAAAGGCAAGGCGTGAGAGGAGGGGTAGTCTGAAGAGAGGTGGGAGTATGAAAGACAAATCTTCCTAAGAGCATTTGAGAAGGGCTGTGTGCAAAGCTATCGTTGACTGAAATCCTTTACAGCATCAAAGATTTGCTCATCATGCCCAAACACATGAAATATTCCATCCACCTCCCCCCCTCCCCTATTCTCTTTCCTTACGTTCTTCTTCTTCGCTACCTTCAAGCTCACTTTCTCCACCGTCCCTCCTTCATCATCTGTTGTGTACATTTCTTCGCCCCTTTTTTTTTCCAAATAACAATTACAGCGAAACGCTCTGAGCTTGAGAAAAGATGAAAAACACACACACACACACAGACGCCGCCCCTCTGTGTGTCTGTTTGTCTTCTCCGTCTCTGCTGTCCTGGAGGTTGTTAGCACATGTGCAGGGTTTTGCTCCGTCTGCCAGCATCAGCACAAACGCACACCCCAGAGTCATTACCACTTCTACACACACACACACACACACACAGACACACACACACACATACAGTGTCACGCAATAACTGGACTACCTACAGGCACACATGGATGCACACAGGCACACTATAAACAGCATTTATCAAGTACATTGTGATTCTAATATCACTGGAGGTACGAGTATTAAAACTAATAAGCTCCGTCCCCTCTCCATGCTGCACTTTACTGCCTCCCTCCCTTCCCCCCCCATACCCCTTACAGGAGCTCCCACCACCTCGCTTCATCCCTCCCTCCATCCGTCGCTCCAGCCCCAGATGGTAAAGCACTGTGACCAATTAAAGACTTCCCTGAGGATAGAACCAGTTATAGCCCCAGCCATCTGACCATATCTGTGTGCGCGGGAGAGTGTGTGTGTGTGTGTGCGTGTGTGTATGTAAACCTCACAAAACATATCAGTGTGTTTTAATCAGTGTACAAAGCCTTGTCTTTGGGCCAGTTCCCCTTAAAAAGGTACATTTGGCACAAGAGCAGAGGAATACAGTCGTATCTAAAGCCTTCTTGTATTATGCATAGGCACACCGTGACAAGATCTGGAGTATCACTTCCTTAGAGCGCAGCGCAGAGCAGAGCAGGGACCGGAGCTGAGCGGAGCGTGGAAGCTAGCCAGGGGTGCAGAGTGCGAGCAGGTGTGCTCTGTGTGGGTGTATGAAAAACAGGGTCTTTGAGGGGGGGGGAGAAAAAAACAAAAAAAACAAGTGTGGCTGAGGGAGGTGGGCAGCACTCAATCACCAGGCACCCATCCAGCAGGGCAGCAGATGAGGGAGCAACTGTCTGTCTGAGCTGCCAGCACTGAGGGGAATTAGGCATATGCCAACCCCACCCCACCCCTCTCATTCATACACACAGAGACACCCACACACACACACACACACACACACACACCCAACTCTCTACCCACATCCTGTGATGACCGCCCTGGCACGGGGGCACAGGTGGCAGCATATGTTTGCCGTCTACCCCCTGAGCCAACTGAGCGGGAGGGAGCGGTCATGCCTCTGTCTGTTTGTGTGTGCAGTATTGTCTTTACACGCAGTCAAAAGTCCTTCCTGAAGCTTTGAGATATCTCCAAGTGTCGTTATTAGATTCAGCGCTGCAGATTTTAGATAGCGGCGTGTCCCTGAGACGGCGCTTGAGGGTCATCAGTTTGCTTGCCATGGTGCTTTAACCAAAATGAGTTTCGACTCCCAGGCTTCTCCACTTTTACTTTTCCCTTCAACAACAGCACTCGAAAGCCAGCCCGCGGCTGTCTCCGCAGCCCACACTCAAATCCATTACATCAGACGTTTTAACTAAACCTCTGTTTCCCATTGCAAATAACGAGGCTGTGATTAGCATGCTAATGAGGTGGGTGCGATGCTAATCTTTAAACTGGTATCAGCAGTCCTTACTGACAAGTAAGGGACGAGGAGATTAGGGTTGGGCAATGTGACGCTAAATATCATATGATGGTAGAAATGTGTCCACCGGTAGAGATTTGGCCTTCCTGTTCCCACAGCGAGAGCAATCCTCAAAGCAAGAGAGTGGGCACGTTGGTGACGATGAAGATGAGTTTAGCTGCTTCATACTCTTACATGCTTGCAAGCATATTGCTTTCCACCCTTTCGCTGACATTGCAGATTATGTCCAAATACATCTAGCATTGGTATCGTTATACAGATTAGTCGTCCTCGACCGCCTGCACTCATTGCGAAGGAACCAGCACTTACAAAACCAAACGCAGCATTTCCTGCAGGTGGGAACACATATGACATGGAAAATCTCCTGCTGTGTCCTATGTGTAAAAGGACAACTCTGTAGAATGTCCATACCCAATGAGAGACAGGCTTTAGTGTCTCTGCTAAACAATCGGGGCAGGTCACAGAACATGTTCACGTGGCGGGCATTTTCCTCTGACAACATACTCAAGCTAAATGCCTCGCTGCTGTGTCCCAGTGTGCAAATCGCATTAAAACGTAGGGAACCTGACAAATTGTTGTCATTTCACTGCTTCCTGATTGATGAGCAACTGTAAAGAACAACGGATGGTTTAATCCGGATGGGACGTCGGACCACATTTCAAGATACAACAGGTCCGATATCCGATAAGCTTTCATTAAATAACAGCTTACGTTAGCATTCAAACCACAGTCTCGCTAATGTTACCGTTTGTTTCGACGCGGTAAGGAAAGCCATACATTAGTTCTAGAGATATAAAAACACAGATCTCGGACCCATTTTTTGAAACTGGAAGTGAAAACACACTGGATTGTAATCAAACGGTAACATTGGCTATAAAGTTGTTGAATGACAACATCTGCTCGAGAGTTCTATCCATCACCTTTTCACTTCCTGATCAATTGGGAAGCTGTTAAAACACAACAATTTGTCGGATTAACTAAGTTAATGCCGCTTGCAACCTGGAACACAGCTGCATTACATAATCCCCAGCTTTCAAGTTTATCACCCTGGTTCCGACTCCGGAGGAAAATGGCTGCAATGTGAAGAAGGTCTGTGGAGCAAACGGGTGCAGTTGATGAATGCAGCTGCTTCACGAGGGAATGTGATTTTTGGCAGCAGGACTGCTAATCTTTTCGATGTGAGAACGTTTGTGATGGTAATGGACCTCCGTTACAACTCCGTCGTTCTCATTTGGAACCTTAGGCTTCCAGAATGTTAATTTCACCGCTTTGCGTCTCTTAAGTGTTGTTTTGGTTTGTATGGAGTTCAAAATGCAAGAAGAGAAAGCAATCAAATGTGTTGAAGCATAGAATGAAACGTCTTCATTGAATTTTACAGAACAATTACTGTATTGTGATGTCTGAAATGTATGAGATTAAATACAGCGCGATGAAAGATTTTGTCCACATCGCCCACCCCCCACTAAACGAGGTGATGAAAAGCAGTGCTGCACTTCGCAACTGACTCCTGTGGGATTAAAGATATACCTGTTGAAGCTCTGACCACGTCCACGATCTAACTGGACAGTGTGCAGTGCCGTTTTGAGATGAGCAAAACGGCGGTTTCAACTCCATTTGACTCTGGCACTCCAAACTTGTGAAGCAGGCAAAACAAAACGCAATGTGCTTCAACAATGTCATATTTTGGCTAAATCCGAATGGAAAAAAACAAAAAAAACAAACAATGTCCCTGCCAACGCAGATCGTCTGTATCAGTTTCATGAAGCGCTGGTGTTCGTCAGCTGATACCGTTTAACGTCATACTTGCTGCTTCGCGTGTTGGCTTGCTCTTCTTTTAATCGGGTCTCCCCGCCTTTTCAGCGACGTAGCAGTCGGCACGCTGGCACGGCCGAACAGAGTGCAGCTTATGTGCTAGTGACCGAAGCCAGCTGCTTTGCACAATCAGCTCCATCACTGCCAACCACTAGTTGCCTGGGTGCAGCTATGCTTCAACAATGCCAGCTCTCTACCTCTCCACGCGCACGACACATCACTGGAAAGAGTGTGTGCCTGAGTGCCAAGATCTCTGCGTGTTCTTGGATATATGAATGTGTGTGAAATGGATTCTGATGCCTGTGTGTGCATTTGTGTCCATGTCAAAAGGGGTTACCAGATGTATGGCTTTAACCAAGAGGAACCTGCCCCTTCATGTGCGCTCAGATAAGGCTTCAAAGCAGCTGCAAACATCAAACAATGGCAGCAGCAGCAGCAGCAGCAGCAGCAGCAGCAGCCTGAGTGTCCTGGACCACACTTGCGTGCGTCCTGGAGGCTATTAAAGTGCAAGTTCCACTCTTTGCTGACACACATTTTAATGACATGAACACAAACACTCGTTAGCATATCCATTCACATCCATATTAATGCCGAAATGCATATTCAAACCGTGGCTGTGTTCTGTTAATCTCACGCAGAAGAGGCAGCAGGCCCCCGGGGGTTAGCGCTTAGCTAAGCTAATCAAATCGACTACAGAAACAGTGGCGCATCTTTAGCCCATTATATCACATTAATAAACATATACACGCACCACACAGCTACACATGCACACGCCTGCACACACACACACACACACATGCGTTTGTTAGCATATTAAATCCTTTCTCATTAGCCTAGCTCAATAGCGTGGGTGATGGACTAAATGCAGAGCAGCGCTGACATCATTTATAGTTTCGCAAGGGTAACAACCAAAATTTCCAAGGCAGTGTATGCTTGAAAGTGTGTCTGTAGGCTACGAGAGCATTTAAATTCATGTTTAATGGCAGCAGCCTCTTAATTGGCCCCACAGACCACTCTCAGCAAGCCAAATTTTGAGCAAGAGGCAAAGCTAAAGCACTGTCCTCATCCAGAGTTCTTCAAGGATGCACCGGGTTACTAGTATTCAAGGCCTGATCTAGAACCTGGGTCAGGCCAGGTTTAAATTATGTTCAGTATCATCAGGTAGGGCAGAGACTGTGCGTCTGTTAGATGAGTGAATGTGAGTGGATGCATGCTGTCCTCACAGGACAAATGTGTGATTTGTTTTTGTGTGAACTGTTGCGTGCAGGAAAAATGACACGCAAAGCGCCTCATTTTGGCCGAGACCATTTGTTAATTGGTGGTGAGTCATGCCTCTGCCAGTATTGGTGTTCTATCTCCATTTGCTTGTTTTATTGGTCTGTTTGGAAGAAAAAGTGTTTTTGGATCAGGTCTAATTATGCGCCTGACTGTTCTCTTGGCCCTTATTTTGGATGTCAGGTTTTGGTTGGTGTCCCACAGGTCCATTTGGGATTGGATGTAAAAATTTGGAAATGCGGAGACCTGTAGCTTCATCATTTTGGCCCTCTGTCACTATGGCAATGTACACGGTTAACTTCTCCAGTATACAAACATGGCTATGTGCCTGAATGAGTCTGTTCGGTGGTTCCATGCAGCTGCAAGCGACAGGTGATGGGCAACAACCACCTCAGAGACTTAGAATATCAAGTGACGGGGTGATTCAGACCATTTTGTGATGAGATTAGTAACTCTGACTGCGGCCTTCAAGAGGAGTAGTGTGAAACTTTCAAACATGTCTTTCATTTTCCCAACAATACTTAAAGGAGACATTTTGTGCTCGTTTCCAGGTTCTTAATATCATTTTGTGTTACTACTAGAACAGGTTTATATGCTTTGATGGCCAAAACACAAATCAGTTTTCTCATTCTGTCCAGTGCTGCGGCTGTGTATCCCCCCTCTGTCTGAATTGCTCTGTTTTAGTTTTATGGTGCCACAGTGTGATGTCACAATGTCGTGTTAAGGCATGGTCTGCTGGCGAGGTGTTTCAGGAGCTGTGTTTTCTGTGGAAGAGAGGAACTCTACTGACCTCTGTAACTTTCATCATCTTTTACATTCACAAGAATAAATATAAAACACCGAAGGCAAGGCAAAATAAAAAAGCAGCAGATAAAGCATAATGGGTCTTCTTTAAACCAAAAAACTCTACAGTTGTCACCAAAATACACATGTACAAACATCATAGTACAGCTTGCCCGACTGGACTACAAAGTATCAAGCAGTCTGGTTTTTTTTTTTCCCCCATTCAAGAGCACTGTTTTATTCACAATACTACATGTTACATTCAGCAGTGGTGCTGTCTACCACAGTGATCTGCCAGGTTGTTAAAGCCCTCTTCAGTGGTGTTCAGTAGAAAGGATATCTTCCGATGGGAGCACCACGGCACTGTCTCTCTCAGACTCAATTATGGGTGCGACATCTGTCCTGACTGACAGCCCGCTACACTGTGTGTCTGCGGCTATGTTTTCTGTTTGCCGTGTGGGTGTGTGTGTGTGTGTGTGTGTATATGTATACATGCTTGTGTCTGTGCTCGGCGGGTCCGAGTGGCAGTAATGTTATTGAGCAGGAAGCCTTGTCCGCTCAAGTAGATGAGATGTGCAAGGAAATGGCAAGCCAGACATGGTGATAAAATCGCTTTCCATTTGGAGTCCTGCCTGGTCCGCGGCTTAGAGCCAGTATGTGCTTACACACACACGCACAAACACAAAGTCAGATATACACACACAAACAAAAGCCAGATTGGGGATGTAAATGAAACTGAGAGGTGATGGTTAAGGCCAGAGAGAGGAGGAGCAGAGAGTGTCACTGCAAGGAGAGATGAGGAAGATAAAAAGCTCCGGTCGCACTCAGGCCGCTGCTCGCAATCAATACCAACCGACGTAGGAGATACAACTTCTCTCGCCTATTCATCTACGCTTTCTCTTCTCTATTCACCTTTTCCCTTTAGTACCTCTCGCTTTATTCTTCTTTGTCAACACAAGGCTTCACCCGTATATTTGCCTTCTTTAAAAACCCTCCTCTTGTCCTGATTCAATCACCGGCTGCCCACACGGCCTTACTCTGTGTGCTTCAATCACCCTCGTGCCTTTCTCCTGTGATGAAGCTCAACTAACAGCCGTATTGACAAAACCATATACCTGCATGACCAACACCAGCTGGGGGCCGAGGCGGTGGACCAGACTGAATCGACTCTGGAGCTTCTGGATTGATGGGAGGGAGCGGGATTCGGCTGAGGAGAGAAAACAGTGTGGAGAGCAAGGGATACGGGAGGCGGAGTCTCAGTGTCACTCAGTGCAACAGACAGTATGTGAGATGACATCTCCACATCTCATTAAGTGAAGTGGAGGAGTGCAAGTTGGCAGCGCCGGCTCCCTCGTGAAAAAGAAAGAGCGAGGGCGGGGGAGACGCAAATCAGACACAACGCTGAGCTCAGCAGGAGCAGGATTCAGCCCGTCTTGCTCTGTATGTGCTGTATGTTCAGCAGTGCACAGGCTCAGCTATGTTCAGAAACATCAATACTCCGCGTCTTTGCCATCTTCAGCAACAGAAACGAGGGATGCATGATGTATATTGGGCAAATAAATGATTGTCCCGATGATGGGAAATTTATACAATCAGCTACAGGCCAATATAGAACTTATAGCCAGTAACTAGAGCTGATAATAGGAAGCCCAATTGCTTTCACTAACTTATAAATCGCAGCATCTAAACACTCTGATACAGTATGTTCAACTTTAAAGTTTGCTATCTGCCAATGAACACACAGAAGAAGAGAGGAGGAAGGAAGGAAGGACGGAGGGAATGAAGGAATGAAGGAATGAAGGAATGAAGGAAAGGAAAGAGGAGGAGAAAAAGACAAAGAAGAAGAGCACACTGTCCATATGCTAATGCACTGAGGGACTGATTTCACACGCAGTCGAGTTCTCAAGTGCGGTACTTAAAAACTCGTACACAAACGTGTGTGCATGCCTGCGGGCGCTATAGCATTAAGCAATGAAAGCAAGCTGACCCGCTCTGTTCCAGGTTCACTTCTGCTCAAAACAACTGTGGCTGACCAGTTTTGTGAAGCTCTAATAAAGCATGCATCAGCACAGTCATGACACTTTGTCACCTCTTCCTTGCCAAGATGTTTATTTACTTTGTTTACTACCTCCACCACACGTCGAGCATGTCCACTGAGGAGCAGCAGATTATCAACTTCTTTTCAATTTTTTTTTTAAAAATGTGAAAGGATCTTTTATCTTATCGGTATCAGCCATGACAAGCAGGTAACTATCCATAACCAAAAAGATCCATATCATGCATTCTTGACGGTCAACCTATGGCAGACTACTGTGTATGTGTCTCTAGCTCAAAGGAAAGCCATTCAATCATGTGAAGGAATTCCACTGGAAGAGAATAAAAACAGAGGCCATAAATGTAATGAAAACGACAAGTTTGACTGGAGGGATGTAGTGTTTTGCCGTGGCTCGTTTGGAAATCGACCCGCGCAACGTTTTCTTCTTCTTTAATTGAAATGCCTGGGTCTCATCTGTAGCCTTTTACTTCTTCCCCTTTCTTTCTCAGCCTCCTCAATTTGTGCTGGGTAATTGCATTCACAGCTCGTATGGTTAGTAACTGTATTAACCTTAGGAGTCACATCAGGCAGGGACTATTTAAAACACACCCCTATAGCGCCAGCTGTATTGTGGGTAATGCCTCAGGGAGGTGTAACCAATCACATAGGAGTCGGGGGGAAGAGCTCATCATTCATTGGTCACACACTCTATTCAGCATCGCCCCGCTACCCATCTCCAATACTGCCGCTTCTGTCCCCATTCCTCTCTTTTCCAATTTCCTTGTCTCCGACTCTTCTCGCCATCCATCTCACTTTCTTCTCTTCAGAAGCACTCACTGCCAAAGTTGATTTTTTCTGGTGTCACACATCTGATGATGAACCTTTTCTTCCCTTTCTCTTGTGCGGTGGCAGTGAATAACAGAAAGAAGTGCGAATGCCTCCATTCGAAAACTCACCACGGCCTCCCATTCTGCGGGTCTATTACTATATTACTACAGCACTGGGAATGGATGACTGCTGCCAAGTGCGGAGGCTAGAATCTGTATATCTGCCAGCATGGCGACTCCTATGTGCTTTCTAGGACAGCGAGGGTATATGGGAGCCTCGTAAGTAAAAGCAGCATGATACTTGTTTCAGCGAGGGCTTGCTGTTCTGCTAGTGGTTCGAATCGCTCGCACGAAGGCTGGTGCGTAGGATAAGGACAAACGTGATGGCCATGTCAGGCTGTTGTCCTTTTCTTCTGCAATCTGATGTGTAGGAGGAAGTCAAGCACGCGTGCACACACACACACACGTACATGCACAAGCACACAGTAACTCACACTCAAATGCAACACATGGAGCTTAGTCAGGCTTCAAGATCAGAGTGTGGAGGAGTGCCGAGAGGAGCCACGTGTGACCTTCGACCTCAGAGTGCTTCACATCGCCCAGGTTAAACACATGTCTTGCACAACATTTTGGCACAAACAACGATACCTGCATCCATATAAAAACACACAATCTGTGAGAAATAGCAGCTCTAACAAACAAGAAATAAAGTCGCTTCATTCACAAAGAGGACACTCTTGTTTCTATGCAGGTCACACCGCCGGCAAGACTGTCGGGCCTCAGCTGCAGATAAAGGTTAATGGATAACATTGCCACTGTGTTATCTTACTATGATCAAAAAGGCAAAAGCAAACAAAAGCATCCAAGTGTTTCCTGTAGACACAGCATAGCTCATGCCTTGATGTTTTTAGTGCACTGTCAAACTAGAAACACAAACAATCCAGAAAAGATGCCACACCGGAGCATTAATGTTGCATTTGAGAGACATATTCATATTCATGATGAGCACGTCGAGGTCGGTTTACTCCTCTCAGGTTGCCTGTCACTTGAAGGCCTATCATGCTCGTTCATATCATTACTTCACCTGGAGGAACAAAAATACGCCGACATGTTATCACCTTTAATGGGCGATGCGGTGGGGGTGTTAGCAAACGGTTTCCTGTTCACACACACCACCAGATACTGACCAAGATAAGCATTTGTGAAGTTGTGCACTACCAGATGAAGTCCAACATTCACCTCACCATTGGCTCCGTTTTTGGTCTCCACCAACTCTTGAGGGAAATATCACGCTCATTAGCTGCTAAATGTTCACCAGCTAGTCACTAACTATCTGTCTGCTGTTTTGGTGCTGAGCAGGTACGGGTGTACAGAGGGGGATTTTAGAGTTTTTTAACTGCCTGCAGCTGCTGGAAACAAGGTTGATGAGCCCGGTGAGACTTGAGCCAAAACAGTTCAGTTGTGAGCCGTAAAAACCACAAAGTGAAAAATGAAGCTGTGAAGCTGAGTGCAGGGGGGGAAATGCGGAGCCGGGCGATAATTCTCTGTGGGTTTTATCGCTGGGCGATTTCATATTTATTCTTAATATAAACATAGCAGTTATGGACGCTTTAAGTACACGGGCCAATAATTCATTTACAGATACGGCCACAGCGGAGATTATTTCCTCACTTGCTAGTACGCCAGTCTGTCTTTCCCCTTCAAAATCGTGGAGGAAAATAACAAAAGGAACTGTCAAACCTAACCTTTCTCTTCACAAAGAATAATGACTTCTCTGTTTATCTGAGTCACACCATGATTTAGAGGACATCATCTTGTATTTGTGCCGTGCTGCCAAATGATTCATTTCACATGTGTAATATTACTGCACTGCCTCGGGCAGTATTGACACTTAGGGGCTGAGCAGAGCTATATTTTGATTAATCTAAGTTTAGTTTCACAGAGGGGGAAGAAAAGACACGCACACACAAAAAAAAACACAATTTCTGTCTACTCAGTCCCATACAAAGAGACATGCGTACAAAAAAACCCCAAAAGGCAAAGATCAGGTTTCCAGGCAATCATCCACGTGCTTGAGTGGGGTGTCTGATTCTGTGTGACGGACAATACAAGACCTGAAAACACAGGGGAACAGTCACAGTATCATGGAGAACGCCGTCCAGGTGCATAACAGAAACCGCTCCTCTCCCCCTCAGGGATCAGGCATCAAGTTGCACATTGAAACCCTCCTCTGCCCTTTGTGCGGAGTGTCGACAGTGGGTGAAACACATCCCTGCGAGTGAGTAAGCCTTAATGCACCACTCAGGGCACAGATTACTGCGCGGCCTTCGACTCTTACATCAAACCCAAACAGCCCAGATACACAGAAACTCACACAGACAGACACACACCTCCTATCTCATATCCTTCCTCCCCATATTTCCTCCATAACACTCCCCTGGTTGCGGCTGTTCTCTGACATCACCCTTGAATCACATATTCTCAGAGGCAGCTCAGCGGAGGTTTTTTAAGGGCAAGAGCAAATTAAAGAAAGGGGCCAGGGGGCTGATGAATGGAGACGGACAGATGACAGAATGAAAGACGGGAGAATGAGGAAGAGAAGATGGACATGGGGAGGAGGAGGAGGCGGCGGAGGAGGGGGAGGGGAAGGGAGTACAAGGTATTGTTTGTCCGCCGACAGCCCAGGAGGCGTGCAGCTGCTGAGCAATCACAGAGGGGCCGAAGACGGGAAGGACCCCGCCGTGTACCCCTGACCTCTGAAACTGGGTTAAGAGGTTAAAGACACAGAAAGGCTCAGATAACAAAGTCCCTCAACACCTCGGCTCGCACCCTTGGCCTCGCTCTCTCACACGCATTTCTATAAATACTGCGCGCTATCAGCAGTGCTGTTTTTAAAGTGCCCCTCGCCTGAGCCCTGACCCAAATTCACATCGCACTGCTCGTACGAGATAATACAACCGCTGAGGCGCTGATGATAATACTTATTCAACGAAAAGCCGGGCCCATTGATCTGTTAAGCGAACATGACTTTCTGACCGAGAAGTTCTCCGTTCACAGGGACACACCGGGACACGCACATAGCGCAACTCTGCCACTGAGCACTTGGTATGCACTTTGACCTCAGGAGGAAGGTCAGCCTCGACGGGGACGGAGGCACGAAGTTATGACGGGAATGGAAATTCAAACTATGACAGCTGTGGCTTCAGCACCGCATGCCTGTTGGGTTGATCCGAACATGTCCCTGGCAGAGAGGAAGGAGCGGAAGACGGGAACTAGCGCTGCTGTTTGACACATCACTCCGACACACCGCTCTGTACTGAAACTGCTCAGGGCAAGGAAAGAATACAGTAGATGAGAAGGAGGTGTGAGAGCTTGTGTGGGCGTGTGAGTGAGATAGGGAAGTGCTCAGTTTTTTTTTCCCCGGTCAGAACAGATGGGACATTGTGTGATGCTGGATTGCAGCACTTCCTCTCACACCCCCTCAACAAGGGCGCGCGGTTCACAGCTAGTTTTTGGACATCAGGCTCTGGTTCGCTTTATTTGTGATCAGCCTGGCTGTCACTGATCTGCTTGCGATACAGATTATTCTGTATTTTACCAAAAAGCCTCCAAGAACATCACATTCAGGGTTGACAGCACATACTATTAGGCACGCCGCTCGAGGCCCCAGGTCGGAGAGGTTTATGTAAATTTGTTTAGAGTAAGCGGCGCTGTGGCACAATATGCACTGGAATGACTCAAAGCAGATCTCGCATTCTTTTCAACCACGGGGCCCTGATTTGCATAGGGGGTCCTGTGCAAAAACCTAGTTTTGATCCACTTCGAATTTCATTGATATTGTGCATATATGTTGCACAGGTCGAAATAAATGGACGTTTAATCAAATCCCTGCAGTATTTCGTGAGGCCAAAGTAAGTAATGAAGCTGCCATGTGTGGTCCATCATGTACACTACATCTGATGGGTACAGAAAGGCGAGATTCACAGAAAGGGTAATGTCCTCAAATGTCTTGTTTTGTCCACAACATGGTGAGGGCAAATATTCAGCTATTGTTGAAGAGAAGTAAAAAGAAAGAAAGAAAACATTCACTTTTAAAAAGCTGTAATCAGATCATTCGTTCAATCAAAAAATGACTCAAACTGATTAATCGATTATCAAAATACTTGCTATTTGATTTAAGGGGGAATTATTCTGCTTGTTTGGTTTTTTCCAATTCCCTCAGTGTGTTATATGCGTAGGTTCAGTAAAAGATGCATGTAAAAGATCTTTCACACCAACAGAGGCTCCTCTGTCCCACAGAAAACACTGCTCCTGAACTCCTCCTCGATAGTCTCACCTTCATTTCTGTCCCTCTGTGACACACTACATCACCATGTCAGACATTTGCATAATGTATTCCCAGCGGCTAGTCTGGCATGTGAAAATTGACTTCGCACAGTTGCGCCGTTATTGTTAGCGGTGCCGGGTCAGGCATGTGTGAGCTGACCAATCAGAGCAGACTGGGGAATCTGGAGGAGTGGCCTTAAAGAGACAGGAGCTAAAACCATGTTCAGAAGGGGGATTCAGAGCTGCAGCACTGGACAATATGAGCAAACTGATGTCTCTTTTAAGCATTAAAGCATGTAAACCTATTCTAGTAGAATGATGTACCTGAAAATGATCATACGTCTCCTTTAATAGCCGACATCAACTGATTCATCCTGGCAACTCTAGTAACTTAAATCTTAAATTTCTGAACTAATATAATCACAACACTGCTACAGAGGTGGTCATATTACATTATCCCTAGCACTTTTATTACCTCTGTGTCTGAAGGTGGCTCCAGAATACAAATGAACTTGCTTTGTTGGATGTTAATTTGATGTATTGAATTCCAGTCACGTTTGCCAAAGTGTATTGCATATGTGTATCATGTCATCTGAATGCTAAAAAGGCTGGGATCAGTTTGTCTGAAAGGAGACAAATCATGCTCATTTTCAGGTTGATTGTTTTATTTTGGGAGCGGCTACTTGGACAGGTTTACATGCTTGGTAGCACGTGGTTAGTCACAGTTTATCTGTGTGTGTGTGTGTGTGTGTGTGTGTGTGTGTGTGTGTGTGTGTGTGTGTCTGCGCTTAGAGTCTCACCAGTGAGGTTTGTGCGTGCGCTGTAGGATCCCAGGTACCGGCCGTCTGTGTTGGGTGTGTAACACTCGAACAGACCCTGGTCCTTGGCCTGCACTTTGGTGATGTGCAGCACGGCCGAGTCGCCGCTCAGCCTCTCCACGTAGATCTCTTTGCTGTTCACCCTCTGGGCATAAACGGCGTAGGCATAGCTGGGCTCAGCCGTGCTGACGATGCGGATCTCCCTGTCCGCCGCCGTTGGCAGATACATGGACCACTCAAAGTCCTGTTCCACCCCCTCTTTGTAGCCCGTCACGTTGCACCAGATGGTCACGTGAGAGCCCTCCGTCCGTATCAGCGGGCCACCTTGCACCATTACCACTCTCTGGGCCACGGTAACACCAGCTACAGAAGGAGGTGGAGGTGAGAGAAGAGAAAAGAGTGGATGGTGGGGTGAGGGTGGGGGGAGAGAAAGAAAGAGAGAACACGGGTTACAAAACTGTGGTTTAATTATTTAGCACTGGCAGAGTTTATGCACCCAGCATCTCCCAGGAAATACAGAAACAACGTGGCGTGTGCAGCTGAGCATTATGGAGAGTGCCAACTGAGGTTGAGGTGTGCACACAGACACACTCATCCGAACACGCGCGCACACAGTTTTTGAACACCACTAACCGCTTGAAACATACACAGCAGCTCCTTTTAACAGCTGAGATCCAATCACGCTCACTGCTATTACACGCACTCCCATGTTAACCTTCCACCACTTGGGACGGTACCGCAGCTGTGCTGCTCTGAGGTGAGAGGAGCTGAGGTGAGCGTGAGCTGGAAAAACACAAGTCAGCATGGTGTGCTAAGTGTGTCATATTTTTGAAATGGATAGTAAAAAGGCTACTGTTATGTCTGATGGGTCCATTTTCATTGTTCCCGAGCAAGACTGTGCACTACAGGGACGGATCCGGGAATTCTTTCTTGATTTCTTCCCCGTGGAATGAAAGTGAATGTTATCGGCGTCCGCATATTTACATGTTTCTTGTAAAAAAAAGGTGTGGAAGGGAGAGATTTTTCAAGGACATTGATTGGAATTTCTTGTAGCTGATAGCATTAGCATGGATGTTGGCTGCAACCCCGCCATGCAGCTTCGATTTAAAGAAGCCGAGCTGCCAGCGACCACATTAATTGATGAGAGTGCTGGTCAGACATGACCAGACAGGGACCTAAACGCAGCATCTAAGACCGACTGCTGTCAGTTTGACGACAGCGAAGACAGCACTGGCAACCCGGAAGCTAACGTAATCCAGCTAATAGCTCAATTGTATCTTAACGACCCTGCCTCACATGTGTTGATGTTCCTGTGCTTGCTCAAACCCTTCGTTCAGCTCAGTCTGACGCTGAAAGTGCTCCTGACTTGTCTCACTGGCTTACAAGCAGCACAAGTACTCTGCAGACTGTAGTGCTGCATCATTTCATCCTTCCTCTTCTTCTTTTTGAGGATCTACCTGGCAACCATGGCTCCTCCACACACAGAAACTGTCTCACAATAAGAAAAATGACTTTAGAATGCCTTCCTGTACATTATTTTTCCTGTGAGCTATGCATTTGAGACTCACATAAAGTGATTTTATTGAAAAATCCCTTGCATTTAGCCTATTAATCTGTGGTGTGGTGTTATATATGGAGGGGTGGTTAAGGGTTGGCCATTTGCGCATGCCAGAAAGACTCTTTTTTCACAGCCTCGTGTTGGCAGGTTTGCAGAAGGCGCACTTTAATTACAACCATTACAACACGGTCTAGTGAGAGGTCAAAACTGCTACCTAAAAAAAAAAACAACAATGACCATCCTGATTTATGTAATACCTCCTCTGTTCTATGCCTACAAAAATGAGACAATTGCTCCATGTCAGCATTTTTTAGAAGTTCCGCTGTTACCAGCGCCGTCTTCTTCTAAATAAAAACTAAAGCAGCAGGAATCTAAGAAGGTTAAACTTACAAACACTGCTTTTGCATTTTTTATATTGTTAATGAATAAATAAGAATCTCCGATTGTACGACGTTGATCTCATTAAAACAAAACATGTAGCTGGTGGACTGATCCACGAACTGTGAGCTGCCAACTGAGGCCAGACTTCAGCGTTAAGCCCCCACAGAAGACCGACTATTGCTAATCTGTACGTCGCTTTGTAGCCTATATTTAGGCAAACAACATATGGGAATCTTGCCTCAACCCTTTGCATCCTCACTCATACACACTCTCACTCACACACACCAAATGCACACCCACACACACACACACCCACACACAGACACACACACCAATCGCACACACACACACAGTATTCACCATTCAGGGAACAACTACAAACATCCCTCTCATTGGGGCCAACAACAGAGCACTTACACACACCCGCCCCCCCCCCCCCAAATCCAGACAGAGCGACAAGTACGCCGTTTCCTGTCTGCACAAGCAACTGGGGATTGCAGCTGTGTTTGCGAGTGTGTGTGTGTGTGTGTGTGTGTGTGTGTGTGTGTGTGTGTGTGTGTGTGTGGGAGAGAGAGAGAGAAAGTCTGTAAGATGCTGTGTCTGTGGGCACAATTCTTGGCATTAATAATTCACCAGAACAGCTTTTTAACTTCAACATCCTCTCTCTCCTCTCATAGTAACTTTCCCTTACACTTCCACTACACCCCCAGCTTTCATTCACTGCTATTAATGCGAGTGCATTCACGCCCATGCATGTGTATGGCCACGCATGACTCTACGCGTGTTCGTTTGTGTGGATCGCGCGTCTTACTTCCTTCCTGCGGTTTGAGCCTCAGGTCTTTTGTCACTATTTGAGACACTTTCCACTTGTGAGTTGATGAAAATCTTCACAGATCCATGATTTTCTTTCAGAGTCCCTCTCTTGGCACAGCAAAATTAAAAAAAAATGCTTAAATCAATGGTTTCTTATGGCTTGATTTCTCTTATGGGACTCCCACAGGACCAGTCATCACATGAACTATGAAACTCCGCTCATGAATAGCATTGCATTTAAATTCAAACTTGTTAAGCTCGCTCTTATAGAAAATGGAAAGGGGAAAGTTTTATTTGGCCAAGTGGTGCAATCATCTGCCTATCAGCTGCCTCTAAGGAAAATATATGATGTAAATTATCAAAGTGACAGCAGAAATAACGTAAACGAATATAAAGTGTGTTAAGCTCCCAGTGATGTCACTGGATCCTACCAGATAAGTTCCTATAGGGATATCATAGGACTGCCATACAAGGCTTGGCATGGTGAAATCAGCCCCACTCAGAATAATTTTTTAATAATTCTGTACTTATTAATATTTCCCACACGCACTCTGCTCATGTTACATTTTTCATGCAGTCCTGCTGAATAATAAAACACATCTCCTGATGCTTTTTTTAAAAAACCAAGAGAAAACAAACATCACAGTCAACTAATCATTAAGGCTTGTGTTGTTAGCACGTGGAAATGGAACTGAAGAAGCCCTTTGAAGAAACACAATAAATATTTCCCTTGAAAAGAGAAAAGAAGACGATTGGCTGCATGTTCCTCCTCAGATTTCTAGCTGTAGAACAACATTACTTGTTTGTATCTTTAGATTATCCAGATCTGTTAAAGGATAAGTTCACCCACTAAGGAAAATTCAGTCATCATCTCACCTTCCCCCCCTCAGGTGGATGGAAAGTCGGGTGAAGTTTCTTAGTCTACTAAACATTTCTGGAGCTCCACAGCAAAACTCTGTTGCAGCTTTCTCCTACACAACTGAAGTAGACTTGTATTGAAAAAAACATGTGCCCATACAGCTATTCTGATGTAATCAAAAATCTCTGCAAGCCTTGGGATCCCAAATTGATTTTAAAAGACAGTATTTACATCCTCAATGTGCGGTTGAGTTTTTGCACCCTCTCCAGATAGGGTGTATTGCTTTTAGCCTAGCGTCTACAAATGCGTTTAGCAGTTCAAAACTGAGGACACATTTCTGAGATATCAGGACTCCAGGAGAACTCAACTACTGGATGACCTGTAAGAAGCCACGTTTTGGTTGTTTTTGTGCATTTTAAGACAGGTCCCCCATCTTCTTCAGTTGTTGAAGAGATGGCAATGCTGTTCTGCTCCAGAAATGTTTTGTGGACGATGAAACTTCACCCAACTTTCTATCCAACGCTGCCGTATCAAGATGATGAGTGAATTTTCATTTTCGTTTGAATGTATCCTTTAAACCAGGAGGATGCTCACACCACTTTAGTGTCTGATATGGCTGACAACATTCTAGTCACTCTGAACATACTGTCATACCCTGGAGAAAGAAAATTGATTGTCAAGTCTCATTCCTAGTGTGTCAACTACCAGTGCTATGGGCTGGTGGGCAACAACCCAAGTCGCTGGTATTCAAGGACCTGAGAATGAGACTCTGCGATCGACTGTCTTACGTGTTGCACCTTTGACCTGCTAAAGATTTGGCTACTAGCATTTTAAAAGTCAGCGAACACATGAAATACCCTCCCAGCACTCTAAACCTGAGACTGACAGAAAGTCTATAGTGGAGCGCGCTGACTGCATCTTGCCGAGGAAGTGATGGGACGCATTTAGTACGAAGAAGCCATCCATTCTGACTCAGGCCTCGGTTCCCTGCTTTTCGTCAGTGTGCTAATCTGGCGGCACCCAGTCTACCCACATTCGGCTCAGATCATGTCAGGGCTGTACTGCTGCATCACTGCTTCTCATGTTGCAGCTACTCATCTCGAACTGCTGGAAACATATTACTCATGCACCCCCCCCCAAAAAAAAGCCTTACTACTCATACTGTGTTGGCGCACCCGGAGCTTTCCTCCGCTCGCCTGTCTCCTGTCATCCCCCTGAAACAAGCTGCCTCCTTACTTCTGATTACTCTCACTCCCTTCCTCCCATCATCAATCCTTCCCTTCGTCCTCTCTTCCCCCCCCCTCTCTCTCTTTCCCTCTCAGTATATTCCTGTCTCTTCTCTGTGCCTCGCGGTTCTCTGCGTCTTTTCAGGCAGGATTTAAGCAGCTCTGTGAAACTTCAAAGTGCCCATCGCTCTGGAGGCTGTTTAGAAAGGCTGACAATGACATACCAAACCCTGCAGACCTTCAACTGATCGCTCAATTCCACCAACCTTTCCCCGCAATAATCCTTTGCCCGCAACCTCCCCCATCTCTTCACCTCTGGCTGCGCTGTCTCGATGTCTAGTGCCCATATTTTCTCAACAAGGCCTCAGATTTTTCTATTATTAACGCTCATCTCCATCTCCGCATACCGCGGATGTCTCGCTACCCCTCTCCTCATCCTCCTCCCGCCCTAACCCACTCTGGCTTCACTCTTTCCTGTGTCTCATCTCTCATCTTCGCTGCCGGGTGCTTCCCACACAGCTCGTTGACTGGACGCCGGAAACATGCGACCTGCGCCTGCCAGACGATGGTGGATGACCGCGGATGAGCTCTCCAAGTGACCTTGCTGATCGTCAGCTGGAGCGCGCACAGCAATGGACCCAGAGTACTCCGAACGCACACATAAACACACACACACACACACACACGCACACACACACACACACACACACACACACACAGGGAAAGCTGCAAAGAGGATTATGCTAAGTGGAAGGGGGGTTAAACACTAATCCAATCATTTGTGGCCAGTGTCTTATTCTCAGTGGAAATGGCAGTGAGGCCACTAGAATTTGCGTCCAACAGTCACATCGTCACTGACATTGGATAATTATACACCTAGAAAAGGTGTATAATAAAAACCCTGCAGGGTGTAAATAATATAGAGGACATTCGCAGCTGTGTCGAGAAGTGCTAATGTGGAGAGTTGAGCTGTCGATCACCTCATCTCACTTTGCTTTCATTCCTAATTACAAACTCACAAACACACACACAGACACACACACAGATTAAAGCAGAAGAAATCTGCGATGAGCAACCAGAAAAGGGTGAGCAGATCCCTCACCTCAATGTGATAGCAACAACTCAAGTATCGAGTACAGCACTCGTCTTCATACCAGCGACAACAACGAAAAGTTTAACCCAACATGACGTCACCCATTTGTTTGTGGACAACAATTACTGAAGTCATGAGTCTAGCATTACTGCCTTTGAGCCAGAGGTGACCACACTTGGATGAGATTCTGGACTTTTAATATACCTGGATGGACCACCCAAGTTAAGTATATGTGTGGGAAACACTGGACTCTCCATCACAAGGAAGCCACACGCTGAAGCAAACCTTAAAAATGGGATCAAAGTCTACAAAATGAACTTTACACAAGCAACTGAGACCACAAACTCCTAATGGAAGCATTAACTGACGTAATAAATCGAGTGAGAAGTGGGGTCATTATTTTCTCATAAGGTTTCATACTATTGGTCGTCTTTATGCAACCAGTGGATTAACACCCTGCTGGCAATGGACCATATTCAGATGGTGGCCATTTTTCTCTGATGTCACAGGAAAAAAAAAAAATCAAATGCAGTACTGCTGTGTTCCTGGTTGCAGGTCATATATTTGATATCCAGTTAACTTTTGTGAGTAAATATTTAACATTAGGAAGTAATGTTAACTAGGAATTGTTACATGATACAATGGGAAATGTGTTCATTAATTCTACATCAACACACGTCTTGGACACATTTATTTAAGCCCGGAAGTGAAATATGTGTTATCAAGTGGTAATGTTAGCTCGGATGTGACTGAAAGATAACATTAGTCATCACATAACCTTGGAATATGTCCCAGGTCTCTCCAGATTTTCACTATCCATTGTACAAGTGGTGAAATTACAACATGTTGTAAGATTCCCATATTTTATACGACTTCTATCACCTGCAAAGCAGAGCAAATATGTTCACTATGTGAATGTGGTCTATTGGAAAGAATGGAGGGTTACTGTCTCCACTGGCTACCTTCTATGGCAACAACAGGATGGGGAAGAAAATACAAAAAAAAAAAAACTGTCTCATACAACAAGGTTTCATTATCACCTTTCAACGAGAGTGTGACATTCCATGCACACACTTCTCAGTGCATACACCCCGCTTCCCAGAGGGGACTGTACAGAAGAGGCCAATTAGTGATGCATAACCTGAACAACACCAACACAGTGCTCTGGCTTATGTGGCAGTAGGTGAGATGTTTTAATGAAGGCACTGAAAACCTGTCATGTCAATCAGCGTCTTATGAGACACTATGTCATTTGCAACAGTTTTGTGTATTCAAATAAAATATTTGTATATTTTTTGTGTGATGTCACTCATTTCCATGCATCAATCAGAATTTACCAATGTTTTTTTTTTTTTTTATTAGGTTCTGAGAGCAGTTGATGTTTGCCAGTGTTGCCAGGCCACTGTCAATCAAATCTCAATAAACCAGCAAATTAGCTGTTCTTATTGGGGAATTAAACTTTATATTAATACGTTGCTTAATGTTACTTCTTGTGAATATTTCATGAGATAAAGACATAATTAAGCCCTGTAAACAAGTTTTAAGGGGTTTTATATTCACACACACACACACACACACACACACACACACACACACACACACACTCAATACTAGTCCAAGTCCTCTTTAAACTTTAAAAAAAAAAAAAAAAACTTTGGAGAAAGTTGAAGAGCGAGAAAACTCAAATAGCTCAAATAACCAGTGAAATATGAATTAATTATGAACATGCTTGCTAGCCAGTCAATGTCCCATCTCCCTAAGGGGGGTTCAGACTCATCCCACAGATCTGAAATCTTGTGAAGATACTCAGACAAGCAAGGTAGCGAGGAGAAAAGGAAACGGAGGGGAGAGGAAAACGAGGAAGAGGGAGGAAGCTAAAGACGACAGCTGCCTCCATGGTGCTGAACACCACGGAAAACACACACCAAACTCAGTGGATATAGCGGCGTACGTGCCGCTGACTGATGTGATGCATGTATGTGTGATAAATGCCTGAGAAAAATGAAGAGGATTTTCCTCTCCACACTTCTCAGTGCTGGTTAACCACTTTCCCAAAAATCACTCTGAGTCTTTCTCCCTCTAGGCCCCCCGAAAGCATCTGACCCTGTTAACATCATTACCAGAGAGAGCAACAAGTGCGAGGGAGACAGAGAGATTCCAAGATGAGGGAATACTGGAGGGAGAAACATGAAAGCTGGAGGAAGAGGAGACGTTTCCATGCGAGGGAAACGCTAACGTTTAGAGCGGATACGGGCACAGTTCCAAACAAATCACGCCCGCGTCCTGAAATCGGGCAATGAAATACAGCTGTGTGTGCTTCATTGTGTTACAGCCTAAGCGATGACATTTGTTTCTTTCAGTTCCTAAGCTCTTAATCGTCTAAATTTGACATGAGTGAATTGAGCCTCTGCTGATGCTGGTGATAGCGTAAAAGCTTACATTGCATGGCGCTGGGTAAGCATGTCCTCCTCATGTAAACCATGTAATGGAGTGATGAGAACCCACAGTCCTTCATCCCCAATGGCATTCTATGATTCTTCTATCTGTGATGGATGGGCTCAGGGCAGCATCGAATATTACAATTCAGCCCTCATGCTTTTGCTCTTTTCCCCATTCTTCGTCCTTCCAGCGGAGATAATCATCATCTGAGTCAGGGTGTAAAAATCACTGTAGCAGGGCTTGTCGTTAACAACCTCTGACCCTCATGCCAGCTTCCGAACCTTCAACAAATCCCACATCCACCGCCTGATTTATTAACCGGGATGTTCGAGAGGCGACTGAGGAGAAAGCTAAATGGTTTTCAGCGTTCACGGGAAAAGATTCGGCAGGCTGTCAGCTGGGAAAAAGGTGCGATGCTGCGAGAGCGTTTGACTTTGAGAAATACAGCGAGAAAAGGGAGAACGAGCGTTCCAACTTCCATTAGAGGGCCGGTTAGACGGGCCAGCAGGCCTCTCTAACAGCTGACAAACACTTACAACAAACTGGCCATCACATCCACGCAGCTCTAATCAGAGGGAGAACAAGAGCGTTCAGAGAGTGGGAGGATGAAGCGGATATGCCGCACGTCACTATTTCATCCTTGTATGGCTCAAATAAAGAGAGCCAGGTGGCATCGGCGGTAAAGAGTAAGGATTTCGAGAGCAGGACAGCAACATGGAGAGAAAACTTTGCTGAGGGAGTTTTTGTAAGCTAGCAGTGTCATGGAGGACTCCCAGTCAGACTTTTCATAGCCTTGGAAAGCCAGAAAAACAGCCAGAGGGCAGAGAGAAAAACCAAACACGAAGAAGCAGACGTATTTAGGCTACCATGGAGACTCCCGCTATCTCTGGCTGGGGTTAAAAGAGTTTATTGCAAATTCTGTATCTTGCTCCTCTCTTGCCATCTGAATCACAATGACGACCGAGCTGTTTTTATAGAGATAGGGAGGTGTTTCACAAAATAACCATGCTCACTTTCTTACCAAGAGTTAGATGAGGAGATTGATAATGAGTGTGCACCAGATATGAAGCAGCAAGCAGTTTGCTTAGCCTAGCTTAGCATAAAGACTGGAGAGAGGGGGGACACAGTTAGTTCGGCTCTGTCCAAGAGCGAACAAAATCACCTCTGATCCTCAATAATTGATATAAATTGAAGGGTGAATGTCAATTACAAATATTTCTCGGCTTTACTGTTAACCCAGCTAACAACCTCAGGAAGTTGCTCGCAGCAGAGAAATGATTGTGTCAGCTTCAGACAGAACCATTCTAGAGGTTATTTTGAGTCTTTTTACGCTCAGCTAAGCCAACCAGCTGCCAACTGTTCACAATCACTTGACAATGCTGAATCATGATTGATTAAATTTTTTTTTCTTTAAACTTTCATGTTAGGTCAAGTCTTGATGTGGTCAAGTCCATGAAAGTGTTGCATTAAAATGACTTTTGTGATATGTGTTGAGTTATTTCATGTTTTTTTGGCCTTTATGGCTTTATTGATAGCACAGCTGAAGAAGGTGACAGGAAACAGGGTGACAGAGAGAGGGGAAGTGACACGCAGCAAATGGTCCCCAGGCCCGGAGTCGAACCCTGGTCCGCTGCAGTGAGGACAAAGCCTCTGTACATGGGACGCCTGCTCTACCAACTGAGCTAAACTGCGCTACATGGTTTGGCTTATTTAGTCATTTCCTGTTTTATTTCGTAGATTTATCTTTCCACTTCCTCTTTGTCCCTTTTCCACCTTTTTTTGTGTACGCCTGCGTTTCGTTGTTCGTTAGCCCTTGTGTATTCAAGTCTTTTGCTCCCTAACTGATCTGTTTTCATCCTGCGTCTCCTGTTTTCCTGCATCTGTTCCCGTTTCCCTGTGTGTTTCCTGTTAGTGATTTGTTCCCCATGGCTTTATCGTTTGTCCTCCATTCTTGTAATCCTCTTCAGTCTTCTTAGATTTTCCTTGTTACCATTTTGTTGCCAACTTTTGTTTCTTGGATTTTCGGTTTTGTGTATCAGCTTATCATTAAAGCTCGCTTTTTCTTGCGCTCGTCTTTCCTGCCTGTGCATCACCAAACCTCTCACCTCTGCTGCACTTCACTCGGTTGCCTGTGGCTATAACTTCACCCTATAACATCAGATTGTACGTTAGAGACTGAGGAAGTCATTGAACGTAACTAAACATATCAAGAATAAAACTTTGATAGTGTTAAAGTTTATGTTGCCTGCTTGATCATTTCTGCCCGAGTCACTTCAGATTTTCATTGGTATTGGTGTGCTGCTGTTTTGGTTTTAACAAAGAAGACAACCGATCCCACGGTCCTATATCATCAAAATACCTCTTTTGTTTTCCTTGTTTCTTTCCACTTTTGTGACTCAAACCTCAAAACCGGGACTCCCACTTTGTGTCACACCTGGGTCATGCTGTCCTCTGCTCTCACTATGCTAACTAGTCCTAATTTATGGGCCCCCTGGGCTACAACAGTCATGACCCCACCTGCACTGTTGCTCACAACAGCTGGTGAGACCAGGATTGAAACAGTGGGGGTTTTTAAGGCTAATTCATACCTCTGTGTCGATGTGTTACCGTACACTGCCTCCGTCTCTGGCCACTACACTGTAATTATGAGTGAATGTAGGGGCTACGGCTTGCTTACAGCCGTTAAGTCATTTCTCTATGTGGGCTGATTCATATTTTCCGATGCCGGCGATATTTGTGGATAGTGTCAACAACGTGGAGCAGATCACAATCTATCCTTCTCTGGCTGAACAGCTGCCTCTTCATCCTCCCTCCTACACCCTCAGCTGCCTCTCCTTCCTGTTTGACCACGAGGAGGAAAAATAGCTTCTGAGTTTCACTGTTTCATCCTGAGTGATCATTCGAAACACATAATCACCGAGCGGCAATGCCTCTCTGAAGCTTTTAAATAGCATTTCTGGTCAAACAGTTTCAAGCTAAATTCTCATCTGTGATGTCAGACTAAATGTTTTCCTGCTCAACCCATCAAGCTGTTGTTTATCTGAGTGCAATGTGCCACTTTATCTCTCTGTCCGTCAACACTGAAGGCGAGGGAATGATTACTTAATCAAAGAATTATCAAATGACGATAGTTTTGCAGCAGTGCAGTCAAGAAGGAGAGCCTGTGTGGAGCTGTGACTCAGTTCACATATGGCCCAGCTCCAGTGACATCTTGACGTATACACACAATTAAAGTTAAAAAAAAAAACTGTGTGTGTGTGTGTGTGTGTCTGGAGACATTTCCTTACTGACCCTATTGTTATTAAATTATTCAAAGAAAATGCAGCTGGGTGGCAATGTCCCCCTTTTTTTATTATTGTTATTTTTTGCCTCAATCCAAAAGAAAACTGTTTAAAAAATGGAGTGTTTCAGATTAACTCACTGGACTGTAATATGCGCACAGTCCAATGGCTGAGCGATGCCAGGCTCAACCAGGACACACACACACACACACACACACACACACACACACACACACACACACACACACACACAAGCTACAGCACTTCAAAATGAAGCTCGGATATTAGGCAACACGGTACTGCGCTATATGGACAGAAAATTCATTCATGCTTTACTAAACACAGCACTTACACTGCGAACAATCAATCACCAGCTGTACATAAAGAAAAATCAAGAACAGTATACAAGAACTAATCATACGCTCTAACGTCTGTCCTCAAAAACTTACTTTTGAAATTCTGTCAACAAAATCAATTAGTTAAAGCTTTGAATTTAAGGAGCGGTTGCCACGGCTACAAAATGTTCCTCGATAAGCTCGTCACAACACCGTTAACACCGGAGTCAATTTATAAATACATTACTTATTTTTACAGATTTTTTTTCCACACATAAAGCATTTAACGCATGACACGAGTTGAATTTTACTTTGAAGTAGCCTAGTTACAGACAGTGCAGATTAGCACCACTATTGTTCATCCAAAATGCAGATACAGAGCGAAACAATGTTAGTTTTTGACATTTTTCATGACAACGGATCAGTTTTAAATATGTATATATTATAATATAATAAGGACTTATAAGAGAAAGTGCTTCGGGCGCCAGGCTGCACACCTCCAACTTCTCAGTGAAGTAACCTACTCCTTTCTCTCGTTACTGTTATCAGGTTTCCCTATTTCTACTATGTTTACATATGATGTATTACCAAAAAAGGCAATACTTTTTAAACAATAAGCAAAATTAAAAAAAGCAAAATGTGGACAAGTAATGTAATCAGTGTATGAACCGAACACTGACTACCGCAGCAAGCCTACACCAAGTTGAGGAAGACAAACATAATTATATGACAGTCTCTACGCCGTAGTTTGCATATTGTGTGGAGTCAATGCCGCCTTGTCAAATTTACAATTCTGTGGGTCACTGAGAGCCTGGTAAACATTTACAGCGTGACAGATGGTTACAGATCATCAGTATGCGACGAGTAGAAGACTGTGGACTGTGTGTGAGCCACATGGAAGTGTTTGAGTTGGTAGTTAGAGGTGCCAATCATTATCACAACTCCTGTTTATTTCTGTTCTGAACAGTGTGTAAGACAGAAATGTCGAGACAGGAAACAGAGGCAGGGTTTTCAGACTGGTTGATCCGCATCAGCTCATGCACACTGCTTCTCCACCTCCACAATATTAAGTGCCTCAATCTACTCCCTTCCCCAAATCCATTAACTCCATGAGGACACCTGCTCCCCCGCTAACCTCATTTCCCCCATCCCCCAACCAACCACAACCTTTCCCTCAAACCCCCACACACACACACATCCCCCACCCTGTCTGATGAATGACAAAGAAATGAACAAAACTCTCACACACACATAGATTATGTGAAAAAAACAAAACAAAGCTTCATAATATCCTGTCACAAGTCAACTGAATATCTGTGTTAATTGTTGTAAAAGAATGCAGGGCTATAGAAAAACACTCAGCTATCTTTGGTCATTATCCATCTTGTGCTTGTGCACAATTAAGCCTGACAGCTGTATCTACTTTATGTACAGTGGTTAGTTTTTGTATGACTGGCAGCCTGCTATCAGTTCCCACGTTTGCGCATTAGGCTGTAGATTGGAAAGGAAACTAATTAACTATTAATTAGTCTACTTCAAACAGACTTTTTTTGCCATTGTCAGTCATTTTCCCTCTCAGGCAGTAAAAGACACGCGCTTGTAAATTCATGCATTTATGCATAAGCAATTAGACACAAACACACATCGTGCATCTCTTTGGTTTTTAGGTGTAAAGCGGAAAAGGAGCACATTAGCGGAACATAATGGCAAAGTGAGTGAAGTGCTCTCCATCATTGCGCAAGAGGGTTTTTCAAAAAAGTGTGTGTGTGGGGGGGGAATCGATCGTGCGTGTTGACATTTATTCATGTGCACACACACCTTTGGACGTGAAACCCGAGTGTGTGGATCAGCTGCACGCAGGTGGGGGAGCAGTCGCCATAGTTACGCCGCCTGGTGTGTATCCCACCAGCGTGGGATCTGCTCGGGTGGAGGATCATGCAGGGAGCAGGGGAGTGTGGCAGAACCGTAGGACAGCAGCTCAGAGCGCTGTGGGTGGAGAGTGGTATTCTCTCGCCGGGCCAGTCATCATCACACCCAACACAGAGCAGCAGAGGGGGGTGGGGAGGAGCAGACAAAATCCCAACGGGGAAAAGGGCTGGGTTGGTGTTTGAGGTGCTCGTAAACAGTCCAAAGGTAGATCTGGCTGTTAAACACAGATCATTCCTCTGATACTGTAAGGAAGAGGAAAATCTCTGGTCTGGATCACACTGGAGGGGAGATTCTAATTAGCGCTCTTTGAAGAAGAGGTGGGCTGGCGTTGTATTGTTGAGGAAAAAAAGAGTGGGGGAGGGAGGTCAGGGGCTATTCACTGGAGGAGGAGGAGGCAGCTGGAGTACCATTTGAGTGAGCAGAGGCAGAGATACATGCAAATCGGCCCAGGAGGCCACTTAAAAGGTTTGCAAACTCAACAGCTAAAGGGTCGTTGTTGGGCTGTTATCACAAAACAAGAGATACAATCTCGGGCGCTGTGAGACACGCGAGCACGAGCGTGCGGTCCTGGCAGGGACTTGTGATGTGCGAGAGTCCTGACAGTTAACCAGAGGTGCTGCCGCAGCCGCCGCTGCTCCAGTCAAGAATCAGACACAAAGCAGACGCTGCCTCTGCTCCAGCCACTTCCCTGATCCACTGTGGCAGGCAGGAAGTCTCCCTCAAGAACTTTGCTTCACTTCACACAGTCACTCCTCTCCCCATGTGAACCGGAGAGAGAGAGAGAGAGACTACAGCTTGGATCTGGGTCACGGGGGAGGATCATCATTAAAAGACAATAAAACAGACACTGCATGAGAAGACTTTGATTACCCACAACCAGCTTTTGGATTTCCTTTTATTGCTCTGATAGCAATAAAGTTCGGTCAGTTCAATCCAAGGTTGTCCTTGATCTCTTCTGGGAGCGCCTTTATTCCTTCACACTGAATTTCACTTTTGAGAGGAGGAAACCGGATAACAGAGGACAGTGGTGGGTTGTAAACTGCCATGATAGTTGGGTGTGAGTTTCTGAAGCCGACTGTGAAGTCTGTATTACAGGGCAATTACTTGCCCCCTGGGTAGACGACACTAGTAACCAGCATCGACCTGCCTTTGGGTGCAGCAAAAGAAACACGCCCATGTTAGAACTCACCGCACACCCCTCGCCCAGCGCTATTGATCCGTGACTAATAAGGCATCTCGGCCCTGACACTGACCTGCGAAAGGCCTGCAGCTTCATCACGCATCGCAAAGAAATATTTGCTGAAGCCCCACCAAACAGCCGGTGGATGAAAGCCAAGCTGACAGTCTTGCCTCTGCTTCTCCATTGTTTTTTTTTTTTTTTTTTTTTTTTTTGTCAGTTGAGCCAACAATGTTATGATATGAAAAAACAATAGCACAAAAGGCATCTTGTCATGGGTTTACACACAGAGACGTGAGACTGGTGCTTATGATGCAAACAAGCGTGCGCGGAGAATAACAAGGGGAGCAAACAGCACCACAAACAGACAGCTGCACGAGCCCGTATTTCCCTGAACAGAGAGAAGAAGCGGGCCCTTTTGTTCCTGGTGGCAGGCAACAGGCAAAAAAATAATGACTAACAAAACTTGGGACGGTCACACGCGCACACACGCCAAACTTTTCCACCGCTTCACTTCATCAGCTACAAAAACAGCGTCGCAGTGAGTTACCGCGTTTGGCCTCCCTGTCTAGACAGCACTGTCTTCTCGTGTCGGCTGAGGCTCGCAAACACATGGAAAAGAATTCACAGTGTGCGAACAGCTGACTCGAGATGCACGGCAAAAAGACGCCGAGGCTTGACCACACACGAGCTGAAATGTCTCTGTCCCTGGGGTGGTGGCGGGGGGGGAAAAATCCCAGCTGTCAGTCTTATTCTGGTACACGGGAGAGGCCGGGGTGGACGTCAGGGTGTGGCAGGGCAAGAGCTCAATCCTGACAAAGACTGAAACGCCTGAGAGTTGACCTCAACGTTCCCATCACCATAAGACCTTAAGAAGTCTGTGAAATGAATCATCCAAATTCAAAATCAAACACCAATTAATTTGATAACAAACAAATCATTTAAGTTAATTTCACGGCAAACATCATGATGACTCCAGCTTCTTAAATTTACAGATTTGCTGCTTTTCTTTGTCATTCATGGACAATGTATCAACATATTATTATCGAGATATTCATCGTCTTAGTTAGTTAGATGTACATATCGAGATAAGGCAGAGCTCCAGGGTGCGACTTAGTATTTTCATTGGGAGCACGTGTTGTGTGCTTGATATTCAGGAAACTGTCCAGATATCCCGTTTCTTCTCTTTTAAATTACAAACTTTCTCCACATACACAATGGCGCACACTTGAACGAGCAGGTCTGAAATGGAAAATGAGACTCTACATTCTCTAACTGCCTTCAAGCGTTCGTGACAGTTGTCACAGCACCTCACGACAATCGAACCTATACTTAAGTGGCTATAAGTGCTGCCCTTCTTCCCCTGTAGTAAAAAAAAACAAACAACACAAGCAGCCTAAAATGGAAATTAGCTCTTAAGCACTTTCATGTCGTTTGATTGGGCCAATTACGGAGGGCCAGCTTTATACTCCGGATAAGCACAAAGTTTGACGGTGTCACCACAACTACTTAAAAACTTTTCTCGTCTCAATCAATAGCGCTGTAATGAGCCGGGATAACAAGCTATTGTTTCGGCATCTCGTCAGACGAAAACCACCGATCAAAAATAGCATCAAATCTCTCGGCGAATGATAAGGATGAGTGAGGAGAAAACAAACGCGCAGCACATGACAGAAAAGGAGGCGGACGGTGGATCACACCAACTGCTCCTGCGGGTTTTACTTCCCTGCGGCTGCTGACCCTTTTAGAAAAGAGGAACATTTTGACTTCTCGAATGTATTGTTTTTTTCACTCCACGGGCAGCTACAGGATTTCATCTATTTCTGTGTGGAGCCTTGAACGTGTATTCCATCTCACTGAACTTCAAGTCTGCAGTGAATTTCCTTAGTTTCACTTCAGTTCCATTATTGTGTGCTGATGCAGTCGGCGCATGTTTAAAGCCTGCGGTCGTATTCCTCACACCCTACAGAAATAAATGAAAACCAACAGATGGAAGAGAAAAATATGAAAATAAATACTGCGCTCTGAACATTTTTTTCACTCTGGCACGAAATTAAAGTGTAACCAATAACGTGCGTGAATCCCATTTCTAAAATTATGTAAAGGCTTGTTTACAGGGAAAGAGGGTGCAGATAAATGTTCTTTTCTTCATTCAAATTCACCATGAAAACATTTGTGTACATTTCTTTTAAATCTGAAATGCTCAGTATCAGATCCTATTTGATTCACTGAGTATTTTTTTTTTGTGTCGAGCTGATTAATAAAGTTGGCTGAAGTCTGACGCAGGATTGAGGAAGTTCTTGGCAGTGATTTGTGGAATCATTGCTTTGCAGCAACTGAGATTAAAAACCCAAAATGAACCTTTAATTGTCTGACACGCACTGATTATCACGACACAAAGATGAGGCCGAGAGTGTGATTGCATGAAAAGAGGCCACGCCCACTGCCACACCCTGCTTTCAGCCAACATTTATGAATAATTTAACACATTTCCCAATCGGCACCAACCATCTGACATAAGATTGTGCAAATTCATTCATAACATGTTCGGATGCTGTGTGAACAGGGCGGAAGCACCTGTCCTACAGGCGATGTATATATAAATGTGTGAATAAGTGCAGGAGGCAGAATGTGCATCCTGTCAGACATAAGCTCTGAAAAATCTCCCCCTGTACGATGTGAAGCTGCTCTGAGACCAGCTGATGAGCGGGGCTGGTGGCAGCTCGTCTGAACCTGCGGCTGCTCTCCTGTCAGCCCGGTAAATGGAAACCGCTCAGGCATTTCACAGTTAAACCAGCCGACCTCGCACATATTACATTTCAATTTAGTTATATAAACTGGGACGTCTTGAGTACTTGCGGTTGGCTCCTCGTTTCAAAACACACTCTTGCACAAACAGAAGCACACAACTCAGCACACACACACACACAAAAAGCACGACATCGTTCCCACTCTCTGTGGGGAAGAAGGAAGACATCCTGTTTGCAAAGCTAATAAACATTCCTTCCTTCGGGCAACTCTTTTTATACGTTTTATATCATAAAATCCCGGTGCCACGCATAAGCACACTCGCGCATGCTCATCCGCACACAGCATAAATAACTCTCCCCCCCCCCCCGATATGAGATTTGCATGGCAAAAAAAAAAAAAAACCTGAGCGAGAGGCACCTCTGGGTTTAACTTGACTGATCTAGTCTCTGTCTTACACAGCTGTCATCCACCTTTATTCTCTCGTTTCTTGCGAGTGCAAACACATAAAGTGCGGCGGCTCACGTGTGGCGGAATCAGACAGCTGATCACACACACACACACACACACACACACACACACACACACACACACACACACACACACACACACACACACACACACACACACACTCAACACTGATGCGTGAGCATGCACACCCGGAGAGTGACAAACACCGTCTGTGTGGCGACAGAGTTACAGAGGTCCCATGAGTAACTGATTAGGTTATCAGCTATTCAATTAATCGCCAACTGTTTTGATAGCGGATTAATGGCTTTGAAGGATTTTTCTTTCTTTCTTTTAAGAAGGCAAAAGTCAAACAAAATGATCTGAATCCATCCCAGCTCCTTGAATGTGAGCATTTCTGGGTTTCTTTACTCCTTTATGGGAGCTAAATAATCTTATAGGGTTGCGGACAAAACACAACGACTGAGGACATCATCTTGATCAACATTTCACCATTTTTGATGTGTTGTAGACCAAACAACTAATCCATCAATCGGGGAAAATAATCTGCAAATTAAATCCACAATAAAATAACCGCTAGTCTGTTACTGTGTGTTATTAATACACTAGCAGCAATAATGAATCACTTGGGCGTAGTTGAATTCTTACTTCAGAAGTGTAAAAAGCCATTTTGCAGGGTTATATGGGGGTTTAACAGTATATTAAGGCGGCACATACATGGGTGCATGGAGCCGTGTGTGTTAAATACAGGTTGAGATTCATGCAGTTGTGTAACACTTCAAAATGTAAGCTTTTTTTTTAGTCTAGTGCAGCACAGTCGATCATTTCGTGGCTGCAGGGCTATTGATTAACTGCAGTATCGTTCATTCTACTGAGTCATTGTTTGATCCATAAATAGTGAGAAACACAACATCAAAAGTTCCAGGGGCCCGATGTGACGTCTTCAAATGTCTTGGCTCGTCTGACCGGCGGTCCAGGCCCCGAGATGTTCTGTTTGCTCTCATGAAAGACTCAGAAAAGGCAGAAAATATTCACATTTGAGAGGCGAAATTTGGCCATTTCTCGTTACAAAATGAGCCGGAGCCAATTCACTGTCAAGCAACTGCATTTTTCAGCTGGAGGGGATCTTACCGCGGCATCTTAAATAACGCACAATAGCCTGATCAATTTGTTGATTTCTCTCTCGATTGATAGATTATTAGTTGGTCTGTACAATGTAAGAAAACTGCCTGCCAGCGTTTCCCCAAAGCTCAATGTGACACCGTCCATTATCTCAGTTTGTCTGACCAACCGTCGAGCCCCGGACACATTCAGTTCGCTATCATGAAAGACTCGGATAACCTGGAAATATTCTAATGTTAGAAGATCATTCGGCCATTTTTAAGACTTAAACGATTGTCAGGTTCTCGACTGATCACATCCAGCAGAACATGGCAGTTAATCTGGTGAGTACTTTCTCGATTGATCGATACTTGTTTGGTCTATGAAATGTAAGAAAACTGAAAAACGGTCAATCAGTGTTTCCCAAGGCCCAAGTTGTCATCCCCGCATACACACACCTCAAAGATATTCAGTTTACTGCCATAGATGAGGAAAGAAAACAGAAAATATTCACACTAAAGAGGATGGAATCAGAGAATTTTGACGTTTTCTCTTCGTAGCTTTGGACTGTTGGCTCAGGAAAATCAACTATTTGAAGACCACTGATCCGGGCCACCCTCTGTCCAAAGACTTCATGTTGCTGCCGTCTGGCCGCTGACACATTCTGCCAAGATGCAGGACCAATCGACGCGAGAACTCACTCGCCCCTGCTTCCATCGGCCTTTTGATGACTGAATATGATACGATCCCTCGCACTGAGATCGAATATCACGAGTCCCCTTAAATCTGTGCCAGTGATTCACGCTGACACACCACACAAAACCCGAACCTGCTCTTTCCCAACACCTGACATGTTCATCGCCAGCACACTGCTTCCCATTTAACCACATGATTCATGAGTGTTATGTAATATGAACACCCTGGCATCATCCAGCCTACACTGTAGACGTGCGTGCAGACTCCTCTACTGTACGCCGAACAAAAGATTTCACATTCCCACTGGGGGAGAGGGAAAAAAAAAAAAAAAACCCAAAACAGCCCCTCATCCCATCCTGTCCCATCTCCTCCCAGTGAAAGTGACTTCAGAAAGGGGGAGGTGAAGCGAGGCTGCAGACTGGTAATCCTCTTGGCCAAGTCGTGGGGGCCTCCAGCTTCCACTCCCACTCCCCCTCTACCTCCCACCTCCATCTCTGTCTCCCCCACCCACCCACCGCCCGGCAGCACTGACAGGCCTCCCCATCCAGGAACAGAAAAGCCATCTGGTGTTTGTTTGGGACAGTTCGCAGGCAGGATGTACTGTGTTGTGTGTGTCAGCAGTCATGCCTGTACTGAGTGTGCCTGTGTGTGTCAGTGTAAGCGTGTCATGCTTGGACTCGCATTTGTCTGCGGAAAAAAATCCAATAAATTGCAGGTGAGTGTGACACAGTGGCTGACTTACTGTACAACAAAACTCGGATGACTTCATACCCTGGGGTGTGTGTGTGTGTGTGTGTGAGATGCAGGTGTCAGTGTGATTCTTAGATGTGAGTGTGTGTCTGTGTGTGTGTGTTAATTACAGACCACAGCAGGTTGTGATGCGTAGCCCCTTGAACGCAGGAGGTCAGACTGCACAGGGTTAATCTGTGACTAAAGTCCAAATATCACATTAACCTAGTTCAGCACACACACACACACACACTCACAAACACACAGCTGTTCACAGGCATCTGTCATTATTGCGGTGATTATCGATGTAGCCTACTTCCACCTGACTCACGCAGGCTGACGTTTGCTCTCCCAAACTCAGTGCACATGTGTCATACAGGTGTGCCGCGGCTGACACAGCAGTGGATGCGGATTTTCACAACAAGAGCGGAGGGGGGGGAAAAAAAAAAATCACAAAATCTGTGCGGGGCTGAAATCCTCCCCTGGTGACTTACCGAGCAGCGCACAGGCGAGAAGAAGCAGCGCACCGGTTGCCATTGTGTCGTCCCGCAGATCCACTTCCAGTACCCTCCGTTTGGATGAGGTCGTGATGTCTGTGTCGAGGTTTTTTTTTTCCCTGATTTAGAAAGAAGAAGAAGAAGAAGAATAGGAGGAAGAAATAGAAGAGGGAGGTCTATGATTCCCGAGCGTGCAGAAGCAGCCGGAGGAGGAGGAGGAGAAGGAGGAGAGGGAGGAGGGGGGGACGAAATCCACACAGCCGGTGAGTCCGGCGGGTTGGTTTTTTTTGTGTGTGTTGTTGTTGGTTTTTTTTTTGTTTGTTTTGCCAGTGAGATGCTCTCTCTTCTCCGGTGTCCTCCTTGCTCCGAGGGGGGGAAAAAAATAAACAAAAAAAAACAAACAAAAAAAATCCTCGGGTGCCGCTTCCCTCCGCGCTGTCGCCCTCACCTATGCGCTTTTATCGCTGACGACGCGCGCGTATGTGCCAGGCGCCCGGGCGACCCAACCCACTCCCCGGTTTTACTACGCATCCGAGACTGCGGAGGCGATTCACACTCACACAGCCCTCCTCCTCGGTTAGAAGACACACTCTCTCTCTCTCTCTCTCTCTCTCTCTCCCTCTCTCTCACACACACCAAAAAAAGAAAAAAATAGAAAGAAAGTCCAGCGTGACTTGGAGAGCTACCGGGCTGAATATGAGGGAGCCGGAGTGTGGAATAAGTCCTTTGCTGTATTCTTCTTCCTTCCTTCTTCCTTCTCCCCCGATGTGGGAGAGCAGATCTCGGTCCAGGCGGCGGCAGCAGCAGCAGCAGGCTCTGGCTTTCTCTACGGAAATCCCGGAGACTATAATCAATCTCCTACCATCGCTCCCGCAGAAAGCCCAATGGGCGGGCGCTCGAGATGAGGCAGACAGGTCTTTGTGCTCTGACACAATACATCAGATTAATCAAACACTTTCACTCCCGGAACACCGGCCCCACCAACTCGTGCCGCAAATGCACCTGACGCCGGTTCGTGTGTCCTAATTCTCCAAGAAAAAGAAAAAAAAAAACACAAAAAGCCTCCTTGACTCCTGCCTCATTATATTCTGTCTGTCCCGCAGAGAAATGAAACGCTCCGCCGTGCTCCCTTCCCTGTCCCGCGCTCCCTCTCTCCTGCAAGCCACTTTTGATTGGGAAAACTTGCCAGCGTGCTTGTCTGCCCCACCGACCCAACACACCCAGCATGGGGGCAGACCACGCCCCGCCCGTGCGGGGCACCGCCGTCCTCTGTGGGTGAGGCCACATTTGCATATCCGAATTTGAAATTCCAGGCCAGAGTGTTTATGCTGTGAATGGGTTAAGTGGAGTGGGTGGTAATGAAGCCCCCGGAGCCAGCTACTCCCGCAGCTTTTCTTTGTTTTGCAAGGTGACCTGGGAGTTTGACCACCTTACTGTGGCTGACCTGAGTGACATGACGCTGCATATTAAAGGTGCGCTCTGTCATTTTGGAGAAAATATTTTAATCAGAAGAGAAGGATTGATTGATTGATTGATTGATTGGTTGATACAAGCCATTCAACAGCAACAGAGGGCATGACTTAAATGTCTAACTAAAGGAAATTCAGTCTTCATTGGCTGATTATTTTTTTTATCTTTAGTGCCTCAGCAAACTAAATAGACAAACTGTATTCTTTTTCGTGACTCAGTAAACAAATTGACCTTAGAGGAGAACACAGAACACACATGTCTTTATATGTGGTGGACCCTGCCACCGTCCAGCTTCAAACAGTGTTTTCCTCTGAGAACTGCCTCATCATGTAGTTACCGAAAAAAAAATCAATGTTTGAGTTTGTATTGTTACCCCATTGATACTGGCAGTAGTAGAATTCTGAGTTTGAATTTCTTCTCCAAAACTGCACAGTGCCCCTTTTAAACTGGAGTTACATTAATGAGGGCTTTCAAAGAGAAGAGCTAGACTATTCATATGCGGTGTTTACCTGTCTTGTGCTGATAACAAAAGTCACCTTCTCATACATAACCTACCGCGCAGTCTGCGTGTTATAGGCACAATGTCACTCCCGATCCCCCTCCCGCACACACAACTGGCAATCAACGTAATGAGATGTCACTCTGTTGGGAATATCAGAGCAAACACTTTATCCCCCACCACCACCACCACCTCCAACACGATACAGTTCGTCTTTCAGAGATTGCAAGTTGCAGATGCCACCCTTCTTTGATTCCGATCAGGAGCAGCTAAAGCAAACATTACTTTGACACATGCTCGGATTTATTTATTTGCACGACTCGGCTGCCGCGATATTAGCAGGGTCTCAAAATAGACAGGGTGAATGGGAGTTTGCAGAGGAAAACCAGAAAATAGCACAATGAGATAACGCTGCTTTGGTGTGAAGCTGGTGAAGAGAAGCGTTGCTGTCTGGAAAAAAAAAAAAAAAAGGACAGAGATGTAGAATCCAAGAAGCTCCAACTTAGTGAAAACCCAAAAAGCTCCCTCCTGTGTAATACATAAATAAATGAGCAGGCCTTTGCATGGGCACACAAAGAAGTAATTGCAATGGACCCATCTGGTATTCTCTTTATCAGCTGGGAATTGCAAGTTCCGAACGCTGCCCGAATGCGACATGAATACCAGTTTTTTGTTGTTTTTTTTTTTGGAAGCGGTTAAAGTGATTCTTTTTTCGCTTTGCTGGAATTCAGCGCCGATAGAAAAAAAAAAAAACTTCCTGAACAAACCGGTGAAATGTGTCTGGGCCCCCGAGGCGCCGCGAGAGATGTTTACAGAATGCGGCGACTTAATAAAGCGTAACCTCGCATCTGAATAACAGTTTAACCAAACAGTTTAATGGAGAAAAAAGCAGATCTTTTTGTCCTTCCCTCTGTCTAAAACTGTGTCATGGTATTAACGGAAAGGAGAGACAGCTTTTAAGCATGTTTATATAGAGAAAACAAAGGCTTTAGCAGACATCGCTGCCAAGGAGAAGTAAGCCAGAGTGGGATTAGACACTGGTGCGAGGCACGTGGGCTATTGGTGCAGCTCCTCCGAAAAGGTCTATCCAGGTCCAACGTAGCTGAATTAATACGCAGCCACACAGAGCCGGCTAGGTAGGCCATGTGCATTACACCTGGTCTACATATCGCTGCAGCCTAAATTTAGCTCCGTTCTCCACAGACTCCTTATTGCACGGCCGAGTGATGGCACAGTTTGAACAGGCAGGCAGCTAAAAAGGCAGCTGGAACGTCTTCGGAGCCAAGCATCATGTTGGCGGCGAAGACCAGATCACCTTTGCCCCCCCCCCCACACACACACACACACACGCACACACACACACACACACACACACTGAATTTGGTGACCATCCATGAGTACGTTTTGCACAGAGAGAGAAAGAGAGAGAGAGAGAGAGAGAGAGAGAGAGAGAGAGAGAGAGAGAGAGAGGAAAAAGGCTTCAGAGGAATGTTTGCAAGTATATAGTGGGTGCTGGGGATCACAATAGGTCTCCATGGAAACAGAGGAGTCTGAATTGTGTGCACTTCATCACAGGGTCCGTCACCTAAGAAGAAGTCTTGATAGCCACAGCCTTGTTTGCCAGCATCTTGCGTTATTGTTCAGCACTGTTTGAGAATTGTGCAGGCCCACTTGTTTGTTTTTTTTTTGTTTTGTTGTTCTTTTTTTTTTAAATCTTAATATTTCAGTACCCTTACAGCACTATGTATTGCGCTGGTGTCAGCGAGGTTACACGGGATAACTGCATGAGGCTCGGTGTGGAGAAGGAGAGACATTTGCTCATTTTATTTCATCATACACACATTTTCATAGTACATCCCAAAAGTATATGAATGATTTATTGGATTTCTCTGTGCATTTTTTTCTTCTTCTCCAGTCTCACATGCACATCATGCCTCTGTGTCAGCTTGACACAGGAGGAGTGTGGGGAGGCAGTTCACGCGCACAAATAAAAAGCGTGCACGTGCAAGATAAGATGCATTTATCAGTGCAAACGTGCACCCGCAGATGCAGGCGTCACTTCAAATAACAGACGGGTGTTCTTCAGTGAGACAAAAAAAAAGCACACATGTGAAAAAACACACCACGCAAACAAGCGATCACATGTGAGGCCATGTCTGTAAGCCGTGGTGCACTGATGATCAGCGAGCCCCGTTGTATAAATGATCTGAAACAAAGAGATAATTATAAATAAGTAAACAAAAGCGCTCTGTTCAAAAAGTCACAAAGAGTAGAAAAAAAAAAAAAACCTATTGAACCAACTTCTGGCCGTATTTATTCTTCAAGACTTCCCTGAGAGGAGTGGGTGGGATGGGGAAATAATCCAGGCGGGGAAAGATAAACAGAGAAAAGAGAAAGTAATGTTGCAATGTGTGGCTCACCTGAATTATACATGAGGGGTTATGAGATAAAGGATTTGGACATTTGCTTATAGAAAGAACAGCTATCGCGTCGAACCACAAATCCATAAGACAATTAGAAAGGCGGACCTCCACCAAAGCCAAGCAGTCCCCTTTAATTCAATCGAGACTACTCCAATATCAAATAAAACATATTCAAATCCATCACATCTGGATTTTTATTTGAATCCGCATGAAATTGCACTCACTTTCGAGTCAGCTGTTTACATAGGATGAGATTTATGGGGTCTGGTGTTTGCATGTAACAGCTGATATAATCCTAACAGCTGTGTGACATGCACAGGAGTAATGTTGTGTCATCCTCGGATATTTCACCTCTTTTGCATGTGTTCTCTGCAGTCGACCAGTTCACCTTAGTAGCCACCGAGAAAGAAAGCAGACAGAAAATTACATCATCCAAATGGGACAATTTTTTATTTTGATTGCTTTATGAAAAGGTTTAAATTACCCCCTGCAACCAGAAACTTACTTTGGTTTTAGTCTGTTTATTCTGATTGAGGTGTGTATATGGAGCATTTTCACTCTGTCTGGGCTTTTAAAACAATTACAATCTGAATATGAGGCTTCATGTAAACACAGCTACTGATACCCAGCCACCTAAATATGCCTGATTTTGTTTATCAAGGTCCATGAATAATTTCCAGGCAATCAAAGAATTGTCAACCATGAAAGTGAAAAAATGAATCCTGGATCTGTCCCTTTATCCTGATCCATACCCAAAGTTAATGGTGTCAAGTTTCTGCTTGGTAGTTTTTGTGTAATCCTGATGACCAACCAACCAGCAAACCAACCCACCATTCATCCAAAAAACCCACCATCCATCCATCCATCCATCCATCCATCCATGCATCCATCCATCCATCCATCCATCCATCCAACCCACCAACAAACCAACCAACCAACTAACCAACTAACAGATATGGGCAAAAACATGGTGGGGGTAAATCGACATTCACAATCAAACATTCTTATCCATACACTAGTGACAGGTTGTCACACTCTGATTTCACACAGCCTATGTAACAGGACTACGTGTAGAGTGTGTTGTCGCACGAAGCGACCAGACATATTGTATATACTGTGGGTTTTGACATTAAGCAGACTGACTGGCAGCAGGCAGAAGGCCTGAGCTCTCCAGCTGGGACCAACCAGATTCAAGAGTGCCACTCTTCTATCTAGGATTTAATGTGCGCTGAGTCACAACACAGTCGAAGTAATACAGTCCAATTTCTCACGCCAGACTTCACATCGGCTCGGGAGATTACACTCTGCATTGTCAGATAACCTTTGATTATCTACAGCTGAGCCTGGCGCAGTCAAATATGTAATTCCTGCCTTTATGTTATAAACAGAGTGTCTTGCACAAGCTGTTTTGTTTTAAAAGCTCAGTTATCAAAACTAACAGCGCTGCACATCAAACTTGTGCTGTGTGCATTCACAGCCACAGTCACAGGGTTGTATTTTACATTACTTTAGCCTGCCGGGAGCACAAATCGCTACATTTTCCAGCAGATTAATAATTAATCATTGGGGTTCTTAATGTAGAGTATTAATATGAAATGACTGTCAGACTACCATTTTCCCCCCCTTCTATCTGTCTCTGTCTCCTTTTCCGTCCCTCACCTCTGATAGCTTTTCTCTCTCCCTTTCTTTGTCACTACTACTGTACAGAAGCGCTACTCAGACTTCCTGTCTTTTTTGTTTTTCATTCCACTTGAAAGCTCTAATTGCCATGATTGCTTCATAATTATATGTACCGGTGCTTGTGTATGAGTCTAAACGTTGGTCTTTGTATGCTCACGCACGTGTTTGCACTGTATTCTTATAAAAACGTTGCCGTAGATGTGTGTTTACACGCATGTAGGCATGCGCGCAGGGCTTCGCGAACGCATAGCAAACACAGGTGCTGCAGCAATTACTACATGAGCGAAAGCATCCACTCTTTTTTTCTTATACAGCTGTTGGTTGGTTAATATGTGTTTATTATGTCTCCTTTGTTTTTAAATGACAGCAGGGCTGATGCTGCAGCAGGAACCAACGTCACATGTAATTTTCATAATCATTAGCTGACAGGTGGTTGCAAGAAATATCCCAGTCAATGGAAAATGATTACTGTCGCTGAATGTGACAATTAAAGCCCGTTGATTGACGTGAGCAAATACCTTAACATCTGAGTAGGCTGAGTAGTCTGGGTAGGCTTGCTGTAGGTATTATTACACTGCAAGAGTTAAAGGAGACATATCGCGCTCATTTTCAGCGTCAGAATTTTATTTTGGGTTACTACTAGAATAGGTCTACATGCCTTAACGCTCAAAAAACGCATTGGTTTTCTCATACTGTAATATTGTAGTCACAGTATGGCCTTTAACGTTCAAGCTCCTTTACACCGGCCTATATAAAACACTTAAGGGAAAGGAGGGAAAACAACTAGAAAGCATAATAGGTCTCCTTTAATAGAGGCCTACACACGTCGTCAGCAGTAGAGCCATCAGGCCACATAGCAAGAGCGAGTCAAGATTCAATTATGCCTGCTCTCTGGCAGCAGTGTGGATGAAATCCTCCTGTGTCATTAAGAAGGACATCTGTGTCCACTTGTTCTTTTGTTGCAAGCAGCAGAACTAATTTTCTGGGATCTTCATTAAAAATAATCTTCATGTGTTTGTTTTCGCATTCATCTCTCCCCCCTTCACTCCGTCTGTCTGTCTTCCTCTCTCATCCTGATTATGTGGGTGTTGCCCAACGTGCAAACACAGCTGAATGTCATACATTATTCATTTGTGGCGTACTGGACACAAGTGACACACGCACGCACACACACACACACACACACACACACACACACACACACACACACACACACACACACACACACACTGTACTCTCAGGGAATAGCTCATGATGGCAAGGTGAGCCTAGACACGCTGTGGAGATTGTTCTGCCTTTACGCCCCAAAACACCAACCGCATTACACAACACGCGCATTTCATCATCATCCCTCGCAGGTACAGGCTTGTCCTTTATGCTGTTGGGTAACAACTACAAAGCAGATGCTATCTGTCTTCTCCAGGCAGGGAAAAAAAGAAAAAAAAAAAAAAAACACAATTTGTTCTTTCCATGGTCACACTTACTGGAGCTTTTGCTTTGTGCATGCAGAACAAGGTAAGTCCTTCTCACCACACACTCCTTTACAAAACCTGACATGACTCATGGCTGCAAGAGGATGTATGTGGGCAAAAAAAAAAAAAAAAAAGGCTTCTGGAGGCCCGGTTAATACACCACCAGATTACTGAATCACAGCATTATCCAGGCTGGGAACAAAAGAGGGGCACTGCATGTGAGATTTTAGTAATTTCAATAGTGAGCCTGGATCACGCTGAGTGCTGCTGTTTTCTTTTACAATTCACAATAATCTTTTACATTGTGTGTTTCTCTTCATAATTTCGTTAATTCAAGCATTAAACTGATGAATATCACATTATTGTGGTTGGTTGGCTCCAGTACAAGTTCATTTAACTGAGGCGGCAGTGAGGTCTAGAGAATTACAGGGTAGTTGCAGCAGTAATTGTAGCATCTGAAGGGGTTTCTGCCACCAGATGATCTCAGGTTCACCCTACCCTTCCCCCTTCAGACCAACACAACATGTATAATTCCAAACTGGGTTCACAACCCTGTTCCTGAACAAAGTTGAACACAGGGATGACACTGTTTCACTTTGTATGACAGGCATTAAGCAATAATTACATGATTACCGTATGCTTTTATTATTGGATTACTTAAACCTCAAATAGATTTTGGTGTCAACATCTAGTCCTTTAAACCATTATATGTCCCGCTCAATTTGACATTATTATAGGCTGCATCTGTGTACTATGATCAAAAGAAACTAATTCACATGAAAACTGAAGGCAATTGGTCAGTAAAATGAAGGGGAAAAACATTTAGAGGGGCACTATGTAGTTTTGGAGAAAGAATTTGCTATGAAAACTTTTTCCATAACTGAATAAACAAGTTGTTCTCAGAGGAAAATAAGGTCTTCAGAACACTGTTTGAAGCTGGAAAAGTGGCAGGGTCTGCCAAATATTAACAAAGTGAAACAGTTTGAAACTGTGTTGTCCTTTAAGGTCAGTTTGTTTATTCAGTTTATTCAGTCATGAAAACAAAGAGAGTTTTCTATGTTTAGTTTGTTTAGGCATAAAGGAAAAATTGGTCAATGAAGTTCTTTCTCTTCTGATAAAATTTCCTTTCCTAAAATTGCATCGCGTGCCTTAAAAACCACTTGAGTTGTGCCCGATGTTGCTGTTGAATAGCCGGTATTAATCAATCGAAGGTCTACTGCTTTGTTTGTCAAATATGAGTCAGTATACTGCTCTGAGTTGGCGGTGATGTATTAACTCAAGTGTAGCTGGTAGATGGGTCAGAGCAGGTTGACATTACTTTGCGTCAGATGTGGTGTTTTTGTGTGAAAGTGGAAAAAACTCAGAAAGGACGGATTTCATTTGGCCACAGGGCCATTAAGTAGCAATTACTCAAAACAAACTCGCAGATAATTTGCAACTGTGAAATGAATGCTTACAGGTGAGTATTATTTCCCTGCTGATGCTTGTCAGTGTTAAGAGGAGGATGCAGTCTATCCTGACATACTGTTCAATGGCGTGCGAGGCACAGAAACACCCTGGACACCTCCAGTCCATCACAATCAGAGTCTGGAAATTAAGCATTGTATTTAAAGATGTAATTGTCTTTGCAGTGGCCATACACTTTCTTACAGTTTGTTAAAAAGACTGACATCACCCCTCACCCTGAGAAGACATAAAATGCTAATTTTCAGCTCATAATTTTATTTCAGGTTACTACTACATGTTTACATGCTGTAGTGCTCAAAAAAACATCTCATATAACCCAGTGCTGCAGCACTGTATCCCCCGTCTGGCTGAAACACTCTGTTTTAGCTCCTGTCTCTTTAAGGCCACGCCTCCTGAATACCCAGTCTCCTCCGATTGGTCAGCTCACAAATGCCTGACCCAGCATCACTGACAGCAACAGAGCAGCTGTGCTTTATCAAATCCTACCTGCCAAACTAGCTGCTAGGCCTAAAATATCCAAATGTGTGACTTGCTGATGTAGGGTGATGTCACAAAGTCACAGAATTAAAGGGGCGACCACTGACGAGGCGTTTCAGGGGCGGGGTTTTCTGTGGGAGAGAGGAGCTTCTGTTGGCGCAGAGTTTGGCCTTTTCAGCTTTTAAGATCTTTTACATTCACGGAACCTAAAACACTGAAGGGAAGTAAAAACAAAAAAAGCATAAAAAGTCTCCTTTAAGACTGGAAACATGAGGCAACAACTAATGTACAAAAGGTAAAAAAAAGCAACTAAACATCCATAGCTCACTACTGAGCAGTGGCTCTGAGAGTCAGGCAATCACAGCGCTGATTAGAGATGTGTGAACAGATGACTAGATGGGTGGTGCAGCCGGGTGATTGTGAAAGCAGGGAGAGTCCAAGGTGGCGAACAGGAAGAGAATGGCGGTGCGTTTGAGTGGGAATGTGGCTGGAGCAAGGGACGGAGAGAGATCTTGACTGTATTCACCTCCATCTTTAGTTTATAGGTAGACACAGTGAAGATATCGCATCTGAGAGTGTTAAAGTATTCTGACACTTGCCACAGCGATGTAGTGCCGGTGGTTTGGGATTACTATAACCCCTTATGAGTGTGTTATAGTTTATCTGAGTATGTTGATGATTTGTGTCATTAAAATCACAGCACACACTACAAAAAAATGCAGAGAACCTTAAATGTTTAGCTGATACATATTTAAACTGCTAAATTTCAGGTACACCTGCATGAATCATGAAAATATTTTTGGGAGCAGGTACGACCAAAATAGTTGCACCACTCTTTCTGTGCGTGTGTTTGCCTTTTCTTTTTCTGGCTTTATTGGATAGCACAGCTGAAGAGTGACAGGAAACCGAATGAGAGAGGATGACATGCAGCACAGGGGGCACAGGTCGGACAAGAACCACAACAACTACTTCTTTATTTATTTTTCTGCCTTTCGTGTGGCTTCATTGTATAGAACGGCTGAAGAGTGACAGGGAACAGGATGTGAGAGAGGGGATGGCTGCACGGGACGCTCGCGGGCCGCGCGCTCCTGAAACCTGAGCATCACACTACCTCTTACGGATTCATTTCCTTTCACATCTGCCACCTCTCGTGTGCTTGCACCTGACAACCCTGTTGAACACAAAGTGGAGTATCTCGAGGGGATTCATCCGCAAATTGAAATGGGAAACACAATTACTTACGTGTCCTTGAGCATGTTCTTAAACCTCTGAAATCTGAAAAATTACAACAAATTGCGAGGCCGTGAACTCGTATTCGGATTTTATCTCTGCGGCAGCACGGAGAAAAACTACGTGACATCACCACTGAGGGGTGAAATCTGAGACGGCGTTGCTGAGGGTGTCACGGTTTCCAGGACACAAGTATTCAAACCTGTTTAAGGTCACATTGAGGTACTGATGACGAAGACACACAGTAAGTCACACAACAAATTTGGTGGACAGACAGTGACTCAGATAAGGGCCCGTCATTATAGACGCTTATGGGAGCTATGGCAACGTCACCGCCAAATCCCATCTAAATCTCTCTGCCTCCTTGTTTAAACAGGTAAGAATAAAGTTTACACAAGAAGACGATACTCTGTTTTAAATGAGATCCAGGCAATCTGTGCACTGAAACCATTAAGATGGGAGTCAACCGATAAAGATTTCAGAGTTTTGTTTTTTTTTCCTAGAGGTAAAAACCAGGGCTTCTTAAACGAACAGTTCAGTCCGATCTTATCTGCACTGCATGCCAAACAGAAGAAACCTGAGCTGCCTGCCTGCCTACCTCGGGCTGAGTCATGCACTTCACTCTCCTAAACAAACACACTTGCATATTCATCTCCGCAGACACACACAAAGAGAAACACACGCACACACAGAGTTTAGAACACACATACACCTGCCAGGAAAAACACCGCCTCTGATGCAAACACTATCCCATGCTAGCACTCCCCATGCAAAACACTTTCTCCGGCATGCCTTTGAGCCTGCTTTTCCTTCTTTTTCATCGCACCAGCATTCATCAGCAGCGCTTATATGTGCTTTTCATGTCCTTCAACATCCATAAAAAGGGGTGCACAGTGCTATATCTTTGCTGCTGGTCTTGCTGGAAAAAGAAAAAAAAAACACTGATCTGTAGCTGCAAAATGTACACATTCACCCAACATGTGTGGACTTGCAGACCGTTGCGCACGCACGCTCGGCTCACGTGTGTTGACGCACAAAACCCGATCCTGCCCAAACAAACTTTGACACACCTCAAAGAATCCGAGCTCTCCGTCCTTGAGGCCCTTGTGCAATCGGGGACCCTCAATCCCATCATAACATACAGCATTCGGCAAGTCCTGACATTCTCAACGAACAGCATGAAGCCAGAAATAATTCTTGTGGGTCTGTATTGATTTTTGGGGGTTTGACCTTTAGCACCGAAAGCTGTTGAAGAAAAATAATCACAGTTGGTTCACAGTAATGAGACTCTCAGAAGCGAAAGAGATATTATCATTTCAAATCAACGGGATATTTGGAGTCAACAATGTCAAAATAAGGTGGTATTGGTTAGCGAGTGTTTAATGTCCAAGCGTGTGTTATTCCGGGTCCCACATGACTACAGGCCGTACAGTTTTGGCCTACAGTTTTTTCTCTATTATTCAAACAAGTTTTCTGGAAGTAAAGTTCAGTCACTCAAAATTCCAAACACCGAAGATGAGAACAATAAGCCATTTGGAGAAAACTCGACATATCGCTTGTGAAATGACACGCTGTGTTCTCTCTGATTCTTTCCAAACTGATTCTTTTCACCGGAACAATACACAAAGCTCTCACATAAATATCACTTACAGGTCAGCAATCACCGGTGTGAAAAATTGAAAGGCCACTTTTACGCAGACAAATCATTTTGAAAAAACAGAATACATCTGCAGAGCTTGTAGAAAGGGAGCAGAATAAAAGTATATCTTGCCCTTGACCACTGATCATGACTGGGAATGAATCATTTTAAAGATTTTGCTGGGTCAAAAATAATTATTTAGTTCTTCTCTGTGTGAGAATTTTGACAGTTGGTTCCAGCATATAACAAGGTTTGTCAGCCAGTATATAACACTGTTGTGGTATCTGTATGTAGCATTGAAAAGTCTTGGTAGTGAACAGTTTGTGAGGGGAAAAAAAATGTAATTAACATAATAAAAATGGCTGAGCTCGACAGTACGCGCCCAGAATACTGTAACATCACTGCTCCGATGTTGATGAGCTGGCGTTAGCAACTGTTAACTAGCGTTAGCAATGTTACCATTAGGTAGCTAGCATTAGCAACATTAGCTAGTTCAACAATCTGACAACCACTTGAGAGGGCAGATATCTGCACCATTAGCTCCATTTAGTGGCTGAATGTGATCAATAACACCTCTAAAACTTACCATGCTTGTATCTTCATGAGGCTATACCACATGTTCAGACATATAAAACTGTGCAGAAAGTGTTTCCCTTTATAAACATTTAGGGGTTTTTTTGTCCCAAAATAAGTTAAATGTTTTGATATATATGGTATAAAGACTGCTGCTGCATTGAAAATAAGTGCAGTGTAGTAATAGAACACTGTGAATAAATGTTGCAGTGATGTAATAATTGTATTAGAATAGATAAGATGCAATTTAGCTAGCAAAGCTAACACACCCACTTTGATTCTGCAGCATTGTTTGAGTCTGAACCAAAGCTGCACAAACATCATTAGCAATAATGGATCAGCTTCCTCCTCCCCCAAACTCCTCATCCCTCTCTCTTTTCTCTGTGCTGCTCCATTTTTTTTCACCTGAGGCCTCTCTCATACTTGAGTTTAAACAGGTAGGAGGTGAGTGAGACCAATCAGTGATCAGGGTGAGGCATTTAGAAGAGCAGCGTTTTCCAGGTGAGCAGAGTGAGCTAATCGGTGAGATTTTTGGGTTTAGAAGACGAGAAACACTGGAATCATGTTTGAAGTTTAGCGGCCAGGAGTTTCATTTTTTTTGAGGTTGGAGTTCACATTCTGCCATACTTACTACTTATAGTTTTCGTGGAAAGAACTGCATTCAGGTTCGGGTCAACACATTTTGGCTTGGAGCGCACGGCTGATGAGGATTAGCAACAGGGCGATTCACAACGGTCACGAGCGGATTTATATTCATAATCACTTCACTTTTCCGTTTTTTTTAGCTTTTTGTCTGAGCAGAAAACTGTAGATTCACCGCTGTGGCAAAAACAAACTCTCCTGTACTTGCCATCATCTCCCAACATTGCAAATACACTCATGAATTAGAGAAATCCAAACATCTGCAAAAATAATTATAAAAAGGGGCACTGTATTGGCCCAGTTGGCCCGTGTCCCACGCACGCAAGCTTCACTGTAAGCATGCTGTGAGCAGCACACAGGCGCTAAAGATAATCTGAACCCGGGACTCACCCACCATCCCTCAGGACACCGTATCTTCACTCCTCTTGGTCCGTATTCTCCAGCGGACTGTTGAGCATATGTGTGAGAGCAGGAGGGGGGAGAATTAGTTTTGCTCTCTCTGTGAAGCAGGCAGGGCTGTTAGCAAAAGCGATTTAATTGATTTTGAAGTAGTAGCTGTTGGGAATGCCTCTCACCATTAAAACATGCTTGACACACAGAAATCAAAACAGCTTATTACCACATCAAAGGGGCAACCACCCTCTTGCCAATTGCGTAAACCCAACCACCAATTTTGATGACACAGAGCATTTTACAAAAAATGCTAATTTGTGAACTTCCCCTTTAGCTGTGCAAAGGGTCATCTTATTGAGTATTTACAGGCAGGATATCTAGTCGCCGATATTCCTTTGGGTAGGAACTGTTGCTTCATCAGAATCGAGATTGAAGGGGAGCAATTTTTTTTTAGGACAAACCAAATCTCTCCGAACAAAAATATCTAGCTGAATTTTGTTGGTAAAGTTTGTTGGTCCTCTGAGGTGTTATTCTGAGCGATACGAACAGGTTCAGTCATGTCTTCTCTGCGGCTCTGATATCAGACAGTCTCCAGCACAGCGTGGGGCTCAGCTCCAGGATAAAGTAGCTGCTTACCAACAGAAATACCAATTACTGCACACTGCATCATGAAGAATAATTGGCCTGCTGTGGCAGAGAGACTCTCAGGATGAAAGACTTGTACGTTCTCTTACTGTAAACCTGTATCTCAGCCCTCAGCTTCGGCTTGTTTTCAGACTACCGGTACAGGTTATAAGGGCCTAATGCTGACATTATGATGTGATAAAGCTTTCTAATTGTATTGCTTCCCTCGCTCAGCTCACAAACTACTGTATGGTTCATTAAAAGGACAGCATCTGGTGTTAAGTGACCGTAAAAAGTGGGGTCTAAACTCGCATAAGCTACCGCACTTTCACAGAGAAATGTGAGTCTGAGCGTGACAAACGTGCCAGCGGGCTACACACTGGTCTCCTGTTTGAGGTTTGCCATGGGTTTTACTTTCATGTTAGCTGTGTCAGCAGCAGATCTGGCTGTCTCTGCTGTAAACAGATTATTGAAAGTGTAGAAAATACCGGCACCTTTATTATAATTATTATTGTTAGAAGGGACACTGTGGTTTTGGAGAAGAGACAATAAAAACTCTGAATATGAATATTTACAATATTAATGAGGTAGTAAAACACATTTATATTTTCACCCAAACTGAATAAACAAGCTGAAATTGTGTTGTCCTTTAAAGGTGCATTATGTAGTTTTGGCGAAGACAATTTTAATTGGAAGATTAATTATTCAGATAAGGAAACAAATTAATGTTTTGTATTATTACCTCATTAATATTATCAATATATTAAGATTCTGATTTTTGAATTTGTTATCCAAAGTCACATAGTGCCCCTTTAAAGGTCAGTTTGTGTATTGAGTTTACTGGGTCATGAAAACAAGTCCGGGGGGAGAAAAAAAATCAGTCTCTCCTGAAAAAGTTTGGTCGTCTAAAGAACCACAATTTATGAGTTCATCGGTAGAGAGCTGCGGCTGAAAAGCTTTCTAACGCTGTCAATCAATCAAAGTGCTGTTTAAAGTTACAAAACAGAAAATCACAGGCTTTTATTTTGGTGATTGCATTGTGGCCAGGGGCTTAAAGTGATTTTGTGATTCTGATGAGTCTCTGAACCTGCAATTTTCTGCCCTATTTGAATCAGTGTGGATTTTCCCTTTGACTAAAAAGCAAGATACTAAGAGTAAAGAACCGATTTACAACAGTATTCACATTATATATATATATATATATATATATATATATATATATATATATATATATATATATATATATATATATATATATATATATGTATCTATTTAATAGTCAAGTCATCAGCACTACATTAGCAGCATGAAATTCAAATGCTGCAAAAGAACACCGAATAGGCACCCTGTGGACGTTCCTGCCAAGTGATTTTCTAATTCAAGGCTGCACATCATAAATGAACTAAAAAAAAAAACTAAAAAAAAACTAAAAACGAGAGAGCAGCTCCTGAGATGGCTGTACTGTATTTAATTAGGCAGAGACTGACAGATGATGAATAAAAGAAAATGTCGCATAAAAGTATCATGGGACTTCTCATTACCTCCATCATGACTCGGAGCCTGTCTGTGCTCTGGAGCAGGAATAAAAAAAAAAGTGATACACCCACAGGTAGACTTGGACCAGACCATTTCTGTGCCCTCGAGGTCTGCTGTGTCACACCGTAAGACCCTGATGATGTGTGACAGGCCTGCCCGCCTCAGTGTCACATCAGCCAGCTGCTCAGAAAGAGAGAGGCTGCATGAGCTAGAGAGAAAGAGACACTGACGGATGTTGACTTAAAGTCATTTAGCCGCATATTCCTCCTCCCACTTACCTGATTTGACCAGCGGGACGGAAAAATGTCACTAATAAGGAGCATAAATTTAATATAATAGAGATTAATGTCAGTCATAACTGGGGTCATTTACAATTACGAAAAGTTTTTTTTCTTTTTTTCTCCTTACTTTTAGTTAACACTCTCAAGCAGCTGGTTGCCATGGCAGCCACATGGTGACATACAATGGGAGGATGGTCACCACATCCTCTTGTTGAAGCGAGTGCACACACAGATATACATCAGAATGCTACATCGCTACCTGTGTGCTGTGAAAAGAGAGGAAGATAAGGGGGGATGTTTCTATTTACAAGTACAGTAATAGTATAGCTAGTATAAGTGTAGTTTTGGAGGAGAGATTTAAGCTCGGAATTTTATTATTTATAATATTAACGAGGTAGAAATACAAACTTAGAAATAAACAAGCTTTTCTCAGGTCCCACGAACTCTGTTAGAAGCTGGAAAGGTGGCAGGGTCCGCCACACATAGACAAAGTCTAACAGCATGAAGTTGTTGTCCTGTAAGGGTTCGTTTATTCACCCAGTTTAGTCAGTCCGGAAAAATAGCAGATGATAATAATCTTTCTATTCTTACCCCAAACTACATAGTGCACCTTTAAGTGAACCTCTCACGGCCCTGCACGTGCATCACAAAGATATCTGTGTGTGTAAGTTGCAGCTGTACGCAAACACGAGCGCTGTAAGTGCACCAGGCCCTTGGTCGGACTGTGCAGTGTTTGTCAGCTAATTAGCAACATGAGTTAGTGCGACAGCAGTTGGGGGAGCGCCTCACACGCAGAGAGAGGCTGATGGGAGCTGATGGGCGCAGCAGAGCGTCGTTGCTGGTGACTGAGGGAGAGGAGGGGCTGTGACAGCAACCAAACCACTGCTAATGAAGACATCAGCTCGCGCGCATAGATATGCTCAGTCACAGGCGTTGCCAGCCATCAAAGCTGGCGTTATGGCGTGAATATATTGCACAGAAGAATCGTCAGATGCACACACTGAGCTGAAGCATTTGTGCCTGTGAACACACAATTATCTCCCTCCGGTGGGGACGATGGCGTCCTGGTGGCACTGCATAGCTAGTTAAATGTGCAGAACTAAACTAAGGGAAACAGCAAATACTATCAGATTGTCTCTGTTTGATGGATCTGTCTGATATGATCTCGTCTTTCCTCCTGTATTTGCTGGGATTGTTTGGGTACACAAGCAAACACCAGTAATCCACACAGGGAGGGGACTGAGTGGCTTAAAGCAGCAAAGGCAACTGAAAGTCCTCATTCATTTTTGATTTCAGGTGGCTCCCATTGTATTTATGGTGTTACCATGACAGTGTGAAGGCTGAATATGAATATAATGGAAAAAAGAATATTTATCTGTTAAGTTTCACAGTGATGTAGCTGTACATGATGGAAGAAACTAGTAAGTTATAACTGCGAAAAGAAGGCAATCTGGTTATAAGAAATATACGCGGTAAAGCAGACATTTAGTGAGTGACATTAGATGAAAGCTATGCCAACAAAGATGGCGATGGAGATGGAGATGGAAGAAGATGCAAACATTGGTCATACTCCGGTTTTTCCACGTAGCTAACAGCCAAACTGTGGCAGAAATCTCTTTCTTGGTCTCATTTCATTGATTCCATTGAGTCGGACTGACCATGACATTTCTCGCCTCTCTGCCCTCCAGGAAAACATTTTGTGGATTTGAGACCCTGACGGGCACCGGGTGTGTGAGTAAAGCCTTCAGTGCCACGGGCTGATATATTGGCTGATTAGCGGCTTGCGTGGCCTCTGCTGATAGAGTTGCCTGATAGCCGAGGAGCTATATTTGTTGCCCCGCTCCGGAGATACCGGCGAATGGATGTTTTTGGATGCGGCTGACATTTCCCTCAGCTAAGAGGGCCTCTTCTCCGCGGCAGCTCTGTCAGTACCAAAATCAGATAACGCCAGACTGTACACAGACAGCGTTGGACCGGCTTTACTGTTGTTTTCCCATTTTCTCGCCCGGGAAAAGTTCACGCCAACAGCTTCGGTCGGGGATCACAGTTGTGCTGAATTAAAAATTCCCCGCTCGAGCTGACATCTCAGACACCATGCTACTTTCAACTCAGATTGCCCTCGCCAGCGCGTCGTCTGCAAGCCAAACAGATGCACGGGATTAGTTGTATATGTCATCAGTTATTCACATTCGGCACATGTTGCTGTCGCCGGAAGTTCTTTGATATAAACTCCTGATGATTTATTAAAGAGGATTTCTGAATGGCTCTGCTATGGATGATGACAGTTATGATAACGACCAAGAGTCGCTGCGAGGCTCCCACCACAGGAAGGCGGCAGTCTCCTGGAAGAAGCCCCTGCAGTCCTATAAAGTCAGCGCCAGCGGTGTGTTTGTTCATTTTTATCAGCGCCGCGAAAGTATGTTGAATCAAGTCCCTGAACGAAAAAAAATCTATTTCTTGTTTGTCGGAGAGATGGAAACGTCTTCGCTGTCTGTTAAATGGAGCTGTCTGTGGAGAATGGGCGAGGGGGAAAGTAGGCTCAATCAAGAGTCGGTTAGGATTCACTGTTTTATTCATGTGCCTACCAGCGCAATATTATTCTTAAAAAAACAACAACCAAACACAAAAGCGAGATTGATTTCATTGTGACGGCTGAATCAATACCTGCTTCACAGGGCTGCTCTAATGAAATCCGACTCTATGATCATCCTCTCCATTTTTTTGTCTATCCCCCCCCCCTTGTCAGGGGAGATCTGCAGCGACCACACATATGATTAAAGGGAGCGGTGGCGGCACATACACATGTAGACGCACGCTCACATGAAAGACACGTGCATATGGGTTACATTGTCAGAACAGGAGAGGCGCAGATAGAGCAGCTTTGGGGGTGTTCATCTGTGCAGTTCCAGCACATGAGAGTACAGCTGTGAAAGAATAAGAAGAAAAAAAAAAGAAATGGGAGCTGAGTTTCTTGAGAGCTCCCTTGACAGGGAGCAGAACAGGCTATTACTTCATATTGCACCATTTAAGCTGTTTTTATTTTGGACTCTCCAGCTCCTTCTGCCAGCCGGCGTCATCTCTGGGGATAACAATCAGGCCTCGGCAAGAAAAAGGCAGACAGCTCCAAACAGTTTAGAGAGTCGTCTACAATTTTGCCGCGTCTTTGTGTTTGCGCGTTGGATAAATGAGGTAATCCTCTCTGCATCTCTGTGGAGCACACCGCGGCTGTCACTCACATCGGGCTTCGGTTTTCGATTTTCCCTCCTCAAAGGCTGCTATCGCTGAGGTGACAGTGTGTAGTCTGAGATGAGTTCCAGCCTCTCCACCTTTGTCTTCACACGACTGTGTAGGCAGTTTTTTTTCCCCCTTTATTCTCCTTCTCACACACAATAAAAAATAAAAAATAAAAAAAAAACACTCACCAGGCTCTGGGCACCAAGAGAGCTCACATCAGCAAGCGAAGGCAGAATCTACAGTTTCAAAGTTTATTTTCAGATTGTGTGCGAGCTCTGAAGCACCTTGACTCATCCTCCTCTATGCTAACCTGTTGACTCCTACACTGTATGCCTGTCCTTTATGGCTAACAATAGCTCCCTCTAGTGCTGACAGGTGATAAGACTGACGTGGAGAGACAGACAGAGGGGAGTGAAAGCGTGAGGATTATGGTGCGAGTGAGGAGCAGAAGTCTGGCCTGTGTCCTCTCCTTGTGAGGAAGAGAGGGGGGAAATCAAAAGCGAGACAGGGCCGTGAGGGAGCAGAGGGGGCTTGAGGGTATGAGCCAAGAGATTCAGTGAGCTGAGGTAAGAGGAATCAAAAAGTGCTTCAGAGAAGACTTTCAGATTTCAGGAGAGCCGTTACGTAATTCGTGCAGATGGTAGTTTGAGTGTCTCTCTCCCCCCTCCGTGTCGCCCCTACCACTGCCAGGACACATTATCCTCTTGTTCGGGAGCTTTAAGGCAAAACTTTGATCACTTGTGCTGTGATTTTTTTTTTTTTTGCCTTGTGTATGTGTGTGCTTCTTCAGGGCACTGTTACATGCACACGGATTTCACAAATTCAGTCTTTACGCTTCAGGTAAGAGTGCGAGAGAAGACAATTTGACTTCTTGTAACCAAAAAATAAGGTAGAAAAATATGTCAGGTTCTCGCAGGCTTACAGTGGCGACGCTGACACACTAAATGTTCTTACAGATAATGTTTACAATGTTCAGCAGCTTATTTTTGTCACAACGGAGCAGGTAAGTCGGACCCAGATGCAGCAGGCGGCAGGCAGGAGGAAGATCAATGGATGAAGTTTTAGAAAAGACCAATGGAACACATGGGACAGGCAAACACAACAGCAAGAACGGAACAGGATTGGGGAGACGGAGCAGGATCAGGGGAAAAGAACAGATGACTCAACAAAGATTTAGCCAAAGACCGGGCTAAAAAACAAACAAAGATGAGGTGCAGGTGGAGTGATTCGGAGAAACACAGGTGAGGGTGATGAGTGGGAAAACGCTAGGAACAGGTCTAGTCCAGGTGATGCAGTGCAGGTGTGGAGGGAAGGCGGACCGGGCAGAAGCACAGGAAGGAAACAGGGAAACACTGGAAATGGGGCAACAAACCCTAGAAGACGATGGAATCTAAGGACCGTGACAGTTTTAGCTGCTGTTCAGCACTGATGGAAATGTCTCTTCTTGCAAACATTCAGTATTATAATTGGATTCATTTTGAGCGGCTGATAGAGAGATCACCAAAGTTATTTCTGTTCCTCCGGAGGGAGACATTAATGTCTTTACCAAAGTTCATGTGTAAAGTTCAACCATCCAAAAGCGGAGATGTTTCACTTGTACCAAGGTTGTCAGCCTCATGGTGGCACTAGAGGAGAAGTCAGCTGACGACAAAGGTTGGTGTATTTATCTCCTGGGAGCTACAGATGTTTGTGCGTAAGCTTGCCAATCCATCTTGTGGATGTTGACATATTTCACAATCTGAAATAAAAATTGGTAAAAGTCGAGAGATAACCAAATCGATTATCATTAATCCTCCATGAATGAATGCACCTAATGCAGAAATTGATCCAATAGTTGTTCCCCAAGACAAAGGTGAAATAAAAAAAACTTGAAAGACGGCCCCATGCCATTGAGGTGTGCCAATAAACCAGCCGGACAGCATGCCATGCTCTAGTTTTCATATGAGTGACCTTCTTTCATTTTCACTCCTGTAATTCCGGGAAATTGAGGTAAAATTATCATCAAACGCCTACTGCGGGCTAAAGTCAAAGCCATTTGGAGTACAGATATGGTTTGGGGCTCTTTTGAAAGGTTACAGTCTGATTTTTCCCCCCAAACGGTCAGAAGCCCGGTCAATTCCTCAGCTACTATAGGAGTTTGAACAAACTGAATTATATATTTATTTTTCTTCAAAGAAAATGTTTTTTTAAAAGCCAGCATATGACATGTAACTGCCCTTGTCATATTACAGTTCTTTATTTTCTTATTTAAACCATCTTTACGCATATAAAATAGTCAAATACAAGTTCTTAGGTGGTCGGACAGCTTATACAGAGAAAGAATTGCATTAAATGACATAAACTTACATAATTTCCAAGCTACAGTAAGGGCTTTATAACACATAATGTGTCAGCCATTGACTACACAATGGCTGACACATTATGTGTTGTTGTTATTGGTGTGTAGGTGGCTCAGGAGACAGGGGATGGAACAAGGAGTGGGTCTCCTGTCCTTGAAATCGTTGTATCACTGTTGCAGGACACATGGTGAGCATATATGCTTCTAACAGGAGATGCCAATCAATAGGTCAGAGGTCGGCAAATCTGTATTGCAGTTTAACGGTGTTTTGCTTCGAAATGGTGGAGTTTTTTTGTTTTTTTTATCTTGTTGCCACGTTTTAGACTAAATATTTGACTGAAATTGATCTACTGGACATTTGGGAATAAGAGAAGACTGCTTTTGTTGGATTCTCAACTGTGGTCCTGTGTGCATACCTCGATGGATCAGAGCCGAGTCTGATGCACAGTGGGCCTCCATGGACAGGACTTGTTCTGCCACATCCCGCGGGTACTCAATTGGACTGGGACGTTGGGAATTGGGGGGCCAGGTCTGTGCCAATATCATTCATGCGGTCAAACTCGAGCGCTGCCATTGGGGAATGCCGTTGCCACGAGGGATGTTCTTGGCCTGCAACAGTGTTTGGGGTGGATGCTACGTGTCAAGTGGCATCGACATGAACGCCAAGGTTTCCCAGCAGAGCACTGCATCGTAACGGGATGATCGCTGTAATTCACCTGTCAGTCCTTTTCATGTCGCGGCTGAGCGGTATATGTGCGTGTGTTTGCAGCCTTAATGTTCCTGCAGTTCGAGTAGCTGCAGTTCAAAGATGTTATGGGACAATGGCTACATGGTTTCCATAAATCCAGTCCGTTCATGGCGCATGAAGGACGGAGCATCGAGCTGATGCCAAATCAGATCTGGAATGAGATCACAGTGGCAGAGATAATCAGCTCCAAGAATCCAGCTACGTGTTGGCAAACTGAGAACTAAAATCTCCTCTGACAACTATTAGCTTTCGGATATTTGGAACGAGAAGGATCAAGGAATGCTGTCTTATCACTGCCACTTTGCGCTTCATGCTCTGCATCGCACGTCAAGAGAAGAGCTAATGATTTGACTTTCTGAGGGAGTCTGGCATGGCTGCTGATGTAGACACTAGTTTGTCCCTGTTACATCTAGTCTTTGCTGCATAGGCACAGGCATTGATTTCCCTCCCAAATTCAATGTTTCTTTGTTTGCTCTGACAGGCATTGCCATGGAAACACAAGGGAGTGGAATTACAGTAAAGTTAAGAGGGAGGCTGCGAGAGGGAGCTCGTCCACCAGACTGTGAAGGGCTCGTATAATTCAAGACCAAAGGCAGTGCTAGAGCATCTCTCGGGGGCCGAGAGGACCACAGCCTGTCTCAAACTTCCTCATTGTTCTTTTAGTCTCACATCTTTTAGAAACTGCTGTTACTTTTACCTTAAGCTTTACATAACTAGTATACACTCACCGGACAAGAGCCTTTCTCTGTCCGGGAGTTGTGTGATGTTGAGGCTTGTTTCCTCAAAAGTGAAGGCAAGAAATGGCTTCTATTCTTGTCTCTTACACAGATGGGGTGTTAAACATTGATAGGGCTGATGCAGGGAGAAAGGGAGAGAGAGAGAGAGAGAGAGAGAGAGAGAGAGAGAGAGAGGCAGAGAGGCACTACTTTCTTTTTTCCTCTAGGTTCAACTTGATTACTCTCCGGCATCCAATTTTGTTGAGTAGGAACATCTGTTAAAAGGCAGCAACTGCACGATGGCAGAGATTCAGAATCTTACATGCATTCATGTGCAAAACAACTCATGCAGGTACGGTGGGGGCTGTTTCATCTCTTTAAGGGTGTTTGTACCCACATCAGGCAAACCATGTGGGATTTATAGATCTTCTTCGGGAGCAGTGTTCCAATTTAAGGCGACCAAAATAAAAAAAAAAAGGACAATTTAGTACATGCAGATTGGTAGCAAATCACTAGCAATCGATGACAAGATGATTAATCTCTTTAAACATTTATCTACATATGAAAAAAAAATCTGTAGGCAAGGGGAAATGATTATGGTATCAAAAGTGTTAAAAATTTGTAGTCTGAGTATTTTAACCTGCTTTGGTTGCAGTTGTGGAGAGCAAAAGAGGCAGCAAACATTGGGTTGATTTTGGCTACTGTGTTTTAAATACGTTTCTGAAAAACCACACATATGGTCCGACTTAGTGTTGCAACTTTACATTTGATTCGGTTGAATTTTCTAATCCTCTCTTGTCACTACTGCTTAGGTTTAGGCAAAAAAAAACAAAAACAGCCCAAACACTTGGCTAGGGTTAGGAAAACATGTGTTGGCTTAAAATGCCTGTTTTGGTCACCAGCATCATGGATGGAGATCATCTGACTTCCTGTGAAAGTAGCATGTTTTGGTCGCCACGTAGAGGCATGGAGATGTCTGCAGGTCTCCTGAAAGAACACCCCACATTTTAACCACATAATGGCTGTAAATCTCCCCAGATGTCTTTGAAAATATCTGCTGGTGTGACACTGCAGTTGGCCGTTTGGCAGCCTTGTTGGCTTCAGTAACACCTCCAGCATCCTTTCCATTTCCCAATATGAAAGTCAGCTATTGAAATATGCCGTGTTTGATTCGAAAATCAACCTTGAACATGTCTGTGGTTCGCAGAAAGGTTGATGGCTAACATTATAACCTGGCGACTGGGATGCAGTCTCGGAACAAACCGGTCACAGGCTGTCAGGATGGGCGCCCATCACCCCTCGTCTGTCACACTCAGCACTGGAGCTCCGCAGGGCTGCGTCCTGAGTCCTCTCCCCTACTACACAACTGCACACCAACTCACAGCACAAACGTCTTCATTAAATCTGGCGATGACACTACGGCTGTGGGACTGATGAAGTCCAGAAACTGACAGAGCGGTGCTCCATCAACACCTCCAAAACAAAAGAACCAATCACTGGCTTCAGGAAACAGAGAGATGAACCTGCTTCTCTATTCACACAAGGAGACATGGTGGAGAGTCACAACCTTCAAATTCCCGGGCGCACACATCGCCCAGAAAATCACATGGCAAGGGAACCTAATCTCTCTGGTTGAAGACGGCACAGCAACAGGACTCATCTCACGTAGGAAACCCCCTCTTCAGTCTGCTGCCCTCTAGAAGGCGCTGCAGGTCTTTTTAAGATCCACACCTCCAGACTTCAGAACAGTTTTTACTCACGTGCCATCAAAGAACTGAATGAGCCATAATTTCCTGTGCAATATATGCTGCTGATACTTACCCGAGACAATTCAATACATTCTTTGATATATATTTTCATTATTATTCTGATGACATTTTCACTTCTACCCCCCCCCAAACTGTCCATAGCCCCCAGAAGCTAAACTGTCAGACAACTGCCAGTGGATTCCAACTCTTTGAATATTTGGATGGGTTTTTAACTTTACTCTTTTGAAACACATGCTGAGATGATGATAGGAAATAGACTTGGCTATTCAAGACCATCTCTCTTGCCCAAAATGTCCTGGCTCTGTAGGACTGCAGCGGAATTCTGGTTTTAGGATATGCTGTGACATTAAAATTGCCAGTTGTCATACCATGCTCACTTTCTCACCAACGGTATTGAATTCTATTGTGTTAGTGTGAATAAAAAGTACATATATTTCAAGGTTATTTCAAGTTTCATGCGTATGCCAGGACATGATCTCCTGTGCAATGATAATATAGCGTCTGTTCAACTCCGAGAAAACCTTCTGTTTTAAAACTGTGACACTGTGATATTCTCCTCTCCTCTAATCTGCATTAAGGATCTTTTCACCAGAAACAATGACCGACCTTTAGCATGACTAGTGAGTAATGAGTGATTTTCTGCTCATTTCTACTTCTGTTGGCCAAAAGTAACCTCTTAAAACCGTTCTGTCTGCACATATGCTCGTCACACTCAAGTCTCAGCAGACCACACAGTCATCCTGTGCTCGCACAGAACCGCAGAGCACTTCCTGGTTGATTCATCGCCTGTGTAACTAATGAAGAGAAGTTTTACATTTTACCACCTTTCGTGCTTAGCGGCTCCCTGAGACATGCTATGCTTTGACTTCTCCTCATCAAAGGCACAGCATCGAGCTGCCTGCTATGTTGCTACATGAAAAGGAATCTGTCAGCGAGAGCACGTTGTTCTGTAGGTGCAAAGCCACAGAGCCGATCCGCCGCCTCGCTCAACTGTCCGTTGCAGGCGGTAAGAAGCTGGCAATTATGCAAAGAAGTTTTTGGCTGTAAAATGAAAAGTGCCTGTTCAATTTTAAAGGTTTAATGAATTTCATTAATTCATAGAAGGCAAAGTTATTCCCGCCTGCACAGTAAAACACTGAAACAATTATTTTGGAACGGAACATTATCAACACATTCGTTAAAACGAGAGTGACTGAACTTTGGATAAAAATGAGTGGAAAATATGTACAGTGGAATTATAAAACATTATTGCATAATATTACATGTAACAAAAAAAATTTGAGCGCAATTTTCCTCTCCCCTTCTCCTCTGGGTCTACGATGTTCAGTCCTCCGCACCGGGTTTGGAGTTTAGAGCGACTTGCTCAGTCCACAGAGATTTTTCAGACTTCTTTGCTCCGTTGCTCCGACAAATTTTCAGCAGCAGTACGACTATGACCACCAGTGCGCAGAGGGCAAAGGCCACGAGAATCGCTATATAGATGCCCGAATTGCATGCAGGCTCAGTGACGGCTCTAGCATCTCCTGCAAAAGGAAAGGACGAACGCTGATGATTAAACATGGCCTTTAACCACTGATAAACTGCTGAGAGAAACTGCAAATCACACACTTACCCTCCGCGTTGACATAAACAGTCAAATTTCCTGACTTTTCCACAGCAACCTTCCTCCAGCCATGAGGCAGAGATGGGATCCACTCCTCTACCTCGCAGAAGTACAGACCACTATCTCCCAGATCTAACTTCGTGACTGTGAGGCTGAACTGGTTGGGCAAAGGGTGCCTAAATCTTAGCCGATCACCCATCCCAGAACTGTCGTGTAGGGTGGCGTCACGGTAAGCGATGAATATGGGGAGTTGTTTGGTCTCTGCTACTTCCTGCCAGAACCACGTGACCTGGAACTCGGAGTCATTGCTGGATCGACTGGTGATGTGACAGGGGATGGTGAAATCCTGGCTCAGGCTCCTATTCAGCTCCAGCTCATTCTTTTCAATGGACAGGTTATTTTCTGTAAGAAAAAAAAAAGAAGAAGAAAAAAAAAGAAGGAGAAATAAGCACAGTGGTAAAAAAGATGCTCTTTAATTTAACATGGAAAAAGGATCAATGTTACTTTAAATTAAATTCCACAGTACGTCGCAACAACTGAAAGTGCTGAACAAATAGGACAGATGTGCATAAATACATAAAATCATAAGGAACACCACTGGCAAAAACATAGCAGCAAAATTAGGGAAGTGGTTACTCTGCGGAGAAGCAGCTTCCACGCATGGTTGTGAAGCGAGACGAGTGTATGCAGACAAACAGAGGCCATCATATGATAAAAGTATGACTGGACTATGACTTACTTCATTGGAAAATTCTCCTTGTACAAACCACATTCATTAAGCTAAACTAAGTAGTTTATAGCCCCTGAAATTAGCAAATCTAATAAATAAGATAACAGAAAGAAATAATTAGAAAAAAAAATGTTTAGAGGCCATATTCACAAAACAATTAAAACTCCTGACTCCCAAGTCACTGAGACCACACAGTCAGTTATGTTCCTCAGGTAAGATGTCTCATCTTGCCAATGTTCTGTAAAAACAGAACAGACAGTGCACCTGGCCAGTTATAAAGGATTCAGTTGGCTCACTAAGTCGAAACAATCCAGTAACCACTTTGCATTGATGAACATTCAATTTCACTTTCACTGAAACAGACAGGTCACCTAACAAGTAGGTTCAGTCATAAAAACACAATGTCAATCACAGCAACGGCGTCGGCCCCACCTCTTCCTCTTAGGTTAGGAGAAAAATAAATCATTATCTATTTAGGGAGGGTTTTCAGGAATGCCCTGATCAAATCCACACACCTGACATCAACAACAGTTCAGGTCCAGGGCTTTGCTCAAGGGCACTACAGTGGTGGTAACAAGGGAGAGGTCACAAGTTCGCCTTTCTAACTTTTAGGCCACCACTGCCCATCGCTCAAACTTAAACTAAAGTGCTCACTGCTGTTAACTGTAGCTTCCAGTAGCTAGTTAGCTCAGTGAGCCGTGCAGCTAGCAGATTTTTGGATTGGGACAGGTTAGAATGCTAACTTCATAGACATCATAATATCAAAACTTTTACTTCTTATAATTTTAGTTAATTTGAATGTTTTGTACTAGATTTTTTAATTTTTTTTTAATTTTTTACCTTTAAGGTCCAGGTTGTAAGACAAACTAGCTACTTCAAGCTTGTTGAGAATATAGGTTTAGGGCTTTTAAATTCCATGTGTTCATCTGGAGACAACTTACCAGGTTCAAGTACTGTTACGTTTGTAGTCCTGGACACTGGCGAGAGTTCATACCAATCACCGCGAGGATCCTGCAGCCACTCCACCACCTCGCATGTGTACGAGCCTCCGTCTGAGATCTGAGCTTGTCGAATGCTCAACTCAAAGCTAGGGCCCTTAGTGCGCTTCATGCTGATTCGCTGTCTGTGGCTCGGCTCTACCTGGGGTCCAAAAGTTAGGAGGGCGTCCCGGTCCGAGCTTATGAAGATCTGTTTCTCTGCCTGTTGCTGGAGCAGCCAGGTGACGGCATAGTGGGAGGAAGCAGTGGTTTTGGAGATGACTGAGCATTTAATCTCTATGTCGGTGTCGATGTTACTAGTCAATGCGGGGGCGGAGGACAGGTCAAGCTTGCTCACTAGGAGAAAGAGAGAAGGTTGAGTCCTATATGCTGAGAAACAAAGCAATAGATCACACTGCAGCTTTCATCTAAAAATAGTACAAAAGACAGCATGCTGCCTTACAGAGCTCAGGGTTTACCTGGTTTATTTACTTTCACAGCCAGCTGGTTGGATGCAGGCAGCCTCTTGTACGCATTTTCAATGAAGACCGATGCGCTACACTGGTAGCTTCCCGCCTCCCGTTGGCTCGCACCGTGGATGAGAAGATGGTGACGGACTTCGCTCGCCGTGTTCTCCACTTTGAGCTGGTAGCTTTGCTCGACTCCAGCAGACCAGCTGACGGCACCGTCGTAGTTCAGCGTCAGGATGTTATCGAGGTTTGTGGCGTCCCGCTGGAGGCTCCAAGTCAGTGTTATCGGCACATGGGGCCCTTTGACTCGGCACATCAATGCCACATCATCTCCTACTGTCACTATGCTGTTGCGACTTATAAGGTTCACCTTCACATATGATTCTGTAACACAAAGGGTTGGTTAGTTAGAAAAGGAGAAGTTATTATGCAGTTTAAATAAAAACAGATATGAGAAAAATGACTCTCTCACACTTGCACGTCTGTTCTCAACATCATTTCTACTTTAAAACAACAAAGGGTTCATTCATGCATCAGACATCGAGTCAACATACTTGTCTTTACGTAAAATCTATTAATTAAAGCATAAAAACATGTTTTGAAGAGAATCAGATGTTCCTCATTGTATACATTTATGATGCAGCGAGGCTTTCCAAAGACTTTTGTTTGTCCCATTTCAACATGTACATGTACAAAGAACCTCTCTGCAATATTCATCACACCCTAAAGTACATAACAAAAGTTTCTGACAGAACCAAGGCTGATAGTTAAACTAGAAATTTAGTTGTTCGGTCTTTAAAATGTCTGAAAATTGTGAAAAATGTCGATCAGTGTCTCCCGGAGACCAAGGTTGCGCCACAACCCAGAGATGTTCAGTTTACCGTTATAGGGGAGGGAAGAAACCGCAGAATATTGACATTCAAGAAGCAGAAGTCAGAGAATTTGGAGATTTCCTTTTCTAAAAATTCTCAAACCAGTAAATCTATCATAAAATAGTTTAATGAATTCAACTTAAAAAGATTAATCTTAAATCTAAAATCTTTACTCATAGTCAGGTTTTAAGTCCTTAGTTTATGCTGACTGAAATCTTAAAAAAGGTTAATCTTGGGGGAATAATAAATTCCTTTAAGGTTTGAATTGTCAAGAGTGCAAACTTCAAATTCTGAAGAGGAAATGGTTCATCTTCTGTGGGGCATGAACACACTCAGTAAGATATTTCCTGCATTCAGGTGCAGGTTTTGGCCTGATGACGGCTCTGCAGGTAAGATAACACTGGCTGGGAAACATTTGAAATTGTCTTCTGAGAACCATGAAGACACAGCCTAAATGTCATGGCGATCCAGCCAGCAGCTGTCCAGATGCATCTCTCTCTGGACTAAACTGTTATGACGAAGACGGACAGATTGACCAACACGCACATCCCTAGTTTTGCCACTGTTTTGACAAAAGTGTCAAATGCTTTGACGTCTAAGACATTGTGAAACCTTGATAGTCATCAAACCATCTGTGTAATAAGAGGAACCTTTTGTGTCAACGTGCAGCTTGCATCATCTGTGTCTCATCAACCACTTCTGCTACACACACAGATACTCGACTTACCTACAGGCGCCACTGTCACAGTGGCAGTCTGTGACCGGCTGTTGGTCTTGCTGTTGGTTTTCCATTCAGACACAGCACACTGGTAGACACCCGCATCTGAAGGTGTGACCTCATCGAGCTCCAGGGTGAAGGTGTCAGTCGCCGGGCGCGTCGCCCTCACTCTGCGTCTAGAGAACTCCCCCGCAGTTTCCATAACACCCTCCTGGCTCAGGCTGATGACATTTGTAAAGATGGCAGCGGAGGTTGCTTTGTGTTGCCAGGTGACGGAGAGCTGACCGTTGACCCCATGCACCTTACATGTGAGCACCAACTTGTCCCTTTCGTTGACTGTCACACTGTTTTGCATTTCAAGTGAGAGCCCACTTTCTGTGATGAGACAACAGACAACGGACATGTTGGGGAGGATAAAATTAGACATCACAATCACTGTATTTGAAAAAATGCTATAAACTGTCTCATCAGAGCGGCTCTGTGTAACTATTTGCAGCAATTTACAGATATTTATCACTTTTTTATTGGACATACCTGTGCTCATTGGAACTGATCCCTCTCAGCTGCCTATACGAGCCTCATCTCAGTGCCTGACTCTCCTAACTGGCAGAGATCAACAGTAGCTAACACTAGCCTAGAAATCCATCAGATTCTGCTAGCATAAACTAATAAACTGCTTCTAGCAAAGCACAGAAGTTTCACAGAGCCCCTTTAATATTAAAGGTGCAATATGTAAGAATTGGCCAGCTGTCAATTCTTACTAATTCAACTAAGATTATTACATATTGCACCTTTAACGATAACAGTATCCCCAGACAACAGGTAACATTGAGAGGATAACATTTAAACGATACAACTGAGAACAAGAAACCCTGAATGAATCTATATCTCTATGAATAATCCATAATAATCTGTTTGTTTGTGTCTCACGCACTATGGATCCTCTGACTGACCTGCGGCTGAGATGCTGACTAGCTGGGAGCTGGAGTCTTGGGCTGCCCCCTGTGTGAAGGCACCATCCTGGCCTCTGTCCTGAGGCCATGCTCTGCAGACATACTCTCCGTGGTCTTCAGTTCTGACGGGCTGCAATATGAGACGGTAATCTTTGCTCCCTACCCGGGCTGCCCTGAGCTCTCCTTCTTTTCCTCGCACGCTGTACTCTGGCCCCAGGGACAGAATGCCTGTAGGGCCGATGCGGGCCAGCTCGACACCTCCCTTGCGCCAGGCCACAGAGAAGAACCTCTCCTCCAGCTTCTCCGTGTCTATGTTACAGGACAGCGATAGCTCCTGTCCCTCCTGCAGGGTCGCCGGCTGTGCCGAAATTCTCACCGCCACAGATGACGTGTCTGGCAACACTTAAAGCAAAGAAAAAGGTAACAGTGAGTCAAACACAGATGCACACATCCTGCCAATAAACCACAACAGCGACAAGAGGGATAATGAAGGTGTCAGCTCATCAAGATGTGACTGATAATAGATAAAATCATTTGAATGTGTCTAACCTCTGGCTCTGACGATCAGGGTAGTCTCCGCCGCATCCGCCTGTGTGATAGCGTACCAAGAGCGGTCGGGATCCTGAATCCACTCCCGAGCCTGGCAGTAGATCTGGCCTTGGTCTGACACCTCCAGCTTGTCCATCTTCAGCCTGTATGTGGCCTCTCCAATTTTATCTAACCTAACGAGTCCAGCCTGGTAACGGCCTTCAAACCCCGGGCCTGGGCTGAGCGTGAAGTCTCTGTCCAGAGAGATGATGGGCCGAGGGTCGCCCTCCCCGTCTTTACGGAGATACCAGGCAATAGACAGGTGGGTGTGCTGGACGGTGTTGCTGGAGGCTTGGCATGTTAAAGTGAGAGCATCACCCTCGTCATAACTCAGTGAGGTGGAGGAAGGCGATGAAACACTTAGAGAGTTGTCAATCACTGTGGAGCCACATGACAGACAGACACAAAGACAAGAAAGTCACACATTTTTACCATCATACCGTACAGCGACGCAGTCATATTAAAATGCCTTAAAGCAGGCGGATTACCTTTCACTACTGTCTGAGCGCTGTAGGTTCCTAGATACACGTTTTCTGAGTTTTTCACACTACATTCAAACTCCCCTTCGTCGTTTTTCTGCAGGCTTTGTATCTCGAACACGACAGCAGTCGGAGATACATGCGTCAGAGTGATTTCCTTGGTCCTCACGCGATCCAAATATACGGCGTAGCCAAAGTCGTTGTCACCAGTGCTGATGATGTTGATCTCAAACATCGGATTCGCAGGCTTCTTCACGCGGAATTCAAACTCCTGCTTGGCGTTGGGATTGATGAAGCCGCTCACGTTGCAGGAGATGGAGAGCGGAGTGCCCACCACGCGATACAGAGGCCCGGCCTGCACTTCAGTGTGAACCTTGGCCTCTCCTGAGTGAAGAACAGACAAAACACACACAGTGACCACCGCAACTTATTTAGGGAACAGAAACTCAGTGGCATTCATAATTGTGCTACACAACAGTGTCTAGACTATGTTTGAGTATTGACGTGTAAAGCATAACTCTGTACCTGGGCTGGGAGGGTTACTTGCATACATTTATTCCAATACAGTGAATCATTATCTGTTAATAATCGTGTGATCATTCTGTGTTTTTAATTTGTAATTAGTGGTCCCCCTTTTCACTGTATGTATCTGTGATCTAATTACCTCTTTTTTCTGTAACTTTACCAGAATACAGTCAAAATTACCAAGAAACATAGGCTGATAATTCTAAGTTGTTAAAACGTTTTATTGCACGTACAATTTAAAGTTACCACAGTGGGCTTCTTTACTTGGTGATTCTGAGCTACTCCATTACTTTTTCCCAGTAAAGTCAACTTCACAGTGTAGCACGTTGCAATAGATATAAATGTTTCCTCTGCAAACATCTGGCAATAAATGTACTTCAGTACTGTAAGTACAAGAATAGCAAACCATACAATTCACATGTACATATATGACTGATTACTGGCCAGTGAGACTATATCCAATCCAATATTCAACATTTTCCTGATGATTAGGAATTTTTCATTATTATTATTCAATTGATAATATAATATACTAATTAAAAAAAAAACCTACTTTGGATATGATGCACCATGTGAACAAGCAAGTATCTAGTTAATAAAGTCATCAAATAAATGTGGTAAGACATACAATATTTTTGGAGTGTAAGTATAACGAGCAGAAAGCAGGATACTAAGTACGCTACATGTACTTCAAAATTGTACTTGAGTAAATGTACTCAGTTATATGACATCACAGGTCATTAGGTCAATATCTGAGAGAACTAGTCCCTGTAAATAGTCAAACAGGACTGCTGCAGAGCGTTGATCTTCGTTGACAGACAGGAAGATTATCGCTGCCTTTTTTCAATTTTGTGAAAATGATTTTCAGTCATTTGCTTGCTGACATCAATTAAAATTGTTGGTAAAAGAAAGTCAGAGGGAAGAACACACATCAGTCATCCGTTATGACTCACTGGGTTTAATCACTGAAGTCTGGCTAAATGCAATTTCAGGCGTTATTATCATTTCTTTTTATTTATCAAATGAAGATAATTAAGATGGACATAATTACAGATGCACAGACAGACACGTTCCACTTAAAATGCACTCGGCAACAGCAAGTTTCCCTCAAATCTGCTGACATTATAATTACTTTTTCCTCTGTGTCCTTGTCTTTTTTTTTTTTTTTATTGTTTTATTTATTTATTTATTTTAACAACAGATCACTCACCAGGATCCAAATCCAACTGCAGGAAGGAACTGAGTGTACTACTCACCACAGTGCAGAAAAAGCCCCAGACAGAGGAGCAAATTAGTCCTCCAAGAGCAGGATTGCAGGGAACGGCTCATCCTGAACTCCCCTCTAGAAGCAACACAGTGTTCACACCAGCCTCACGTCGCGACCG